>NC_090439.1:1020346918-1020971918 GCF_031143425.1 Pleurodeles waltl
CATGTGAGTCACACATGGATCACCTCCAATATTCAGAGGGAGATGGCTGCTTCGAACACATAAAGGTGGCAATGTAACATGTATGAATCTGACTAGGACTCACCCCCTTGTAGCTGCTGTAATTCCCTAAACCGCCCATCAAGCTCTGGGTAGGCCACCGCAAGTATGAAGGCGATTAGTGAGGATAGGGTCTTGCACATGCCACGTCCATGTTGGGAGGACAGCCCCAGGTTGACCTTTTGTGATCTTTTTGGCCCAGCGTCTCAGATTGTCCCACTTTTTTCGACAATGGGAGCTGCTTTGGCGATAGACCCATAGGGTTCACACCTTCCAGGCAATGACTCTGTAAATGGCTTGCTTCTGACAGGCGTTGACCTCTATGGATACAACAGATGAATGAAGAGATCATATTTGCATAATTCTGGATATCTTTTTGGTCAACAAACATTTTGTAGACACCTAGCACAATCATTTTTGAATTGTTAACACTACATGTGGAAATACATATAGGGACATACATAGAGACTTTTATAGTCATCTGATAACTATCCACAACCCTGGTCATTATCTACACTGACTAACAAAGCCCATTTACATCATGTAGCCTAAGGCCAACTAACATGTACTGTGATGTGAGCCACTGTGAAACACAACACACCATTGTGACCTTCTGAAGGGTAAACTACTTGTACATGACTGTACAGACACCTTTACATCCAGGCAAATTAACCTGTTGCATATGGTCCATACAGGCTACTACCACTACCAGGGTATAGTCTTGTGAGAGAGGGCCTCTTGTTGACATGGTTATCCCCCCTACTTTCTGCCTGATGTTGATGTGTCCTGAAATTGTAGTACCTGACCCAGGGCGCCTGCTAACCAGGTTCCCCTAGGCCAGAGCGCTTTCCCTAAAACTGTTGTGATGCCTTGCACAATTGCATACACCCTAACCTACCACTATAAGTCCCTAGTGAGTGGGAATCTATGTGCCCAGGGCATAGGGTACTATGGATAGGCCGATGAGGGCCACAGCACTGATTGTGCCACCCTCTAGGGCCATGCACCCAGATATACCCAGCACTACCATTGCAGGCTGAGTGTTCAGGGGCAAACCTAAAATACAAACTCAACATGGCTGTTGGAAAATGGGTTATTGGTAAGGGCAGGTAGGTACCTACACCTAGCAACAAGCCACTAACCTCCACTTAGGTCCAGTTAGGTCTCAGTAAATTAACCCCAGCTCAACCCTTGGTAGCTTGGCAACGAGCGTCAAGGCTTAACTTAGGAGACAGAGTGTAAAGCATTCAAATATCACAAAACAGTAATTAAATAAAACACAGGAAACAGTTTAAAAATCCAAAAACAATTTATAAAAATAGTTTATATTTTTATCTTTAAAATGACACCAAAACGAATAAAATCGGATAAGGGGAACCGGAGATATGAATTTTTAGAGAATTATTATTTTTCTAGCGCTTAGAAACAAAAAGCGCCAATCGGGTCATCTGGTTGCACCTCGACCGGGGCAAAGTCAAAGTTTCAGGCCGACCGCGATGGATCCCTGCTCGGCTACAGGTCGCGGGAGGCCTCGGTTAAAAAGTTACCTTCTGACTTAGTCTTTATTTTGAAGATTTTCTTCACCGGGACGAACCTGCCAGTCCAATCCGACCTCCTGGAGCCCTTCTCCGGATACGCGATGCTGGATTCCTCGGTGGAGATTTTTACCTTCGGACTTAGTCGTTTTTTCGAGGTGAAAATCCTTCGACCGGGGTAAACGTGGATCTTGATCCGACGTCCATGGAGCCCTTCTCGGATACGATGGCTGGGAGGTCCCGGTCAACTTTTTACCTTCGGACTTAGTCTCTTTTTCTGAGATTTTTCTTTACCGGGACGAACCACCAAATCAGGCCGGGTCGCGGTTGAGGCAAGCCGGCTAGAATTGCCGCGGCGGGTCGTTCCCTCTATGGAGCTTTTTTACAAAATTTCTCCAAACTTCTCCAAACTTCTGGGGCTTCACCCAGATGTCCTTTTAAGATTCTTTTGGGGTCCACAGCTCACCCCAAGGGTCCAGAAGTTCTGAGATGGTCCTTGGGGGGTGCGGACTACAACTCCCAGAATGCACCTGGCGCAAACTCCTTTTTGGCCACTGGGCAGTGGTCAGCTGGTCGCTTTCTTCAGGAGTTGGTGCAGGGGGACTCTGGTTAGCAATTTTTCACCTGTAGCAAACAGGGAGTCCCTCCTTGAACCAGTTGAAGCCAGGCAAAGTCCTTCTTGTGGTGAAGCCCAAGTGTGCAGCTGGTGCAGTCCTTCTGAGTGCAGGTTCCAGGTGCAGGCCAGGGGTCCAGCAGGGCAGTCCTTCTTCTCCTTTAGTTCTTTCTTGTTGAAATCTTGTGGGGATCTGAGGTGTGGGTGCAGGTCTGCCAGTTTTATCCTTGCTCCTGGGTGAAAAGCAGGGGGGTCCTGGTTCTCCAATCAGGGGCAGGCTCCTTCCCCCTGCGATGACCACTTCCTGGGAAGTGTGGCAAAAATCCATCCCAGTGGGCAACATTCTCTAAAAATCCAACATGGCTGAATCTGATTTTTGGAGGTTACATCTGGCTGAGCCCACCCACTGGTGTGGCTAAAAATCATAAACACACCCCTCTCCTGCCCTCTCCTAATCTAATCAAGGGGGCCCCTAGTTGTCTGGGGTTGCAGGATGTGGGGGTGTTGCTGGGTGCTCCAAATGTCCTTCTCTGCCTTTGAAGACCAGTTTGGCAGCCCTCCCCCTTCCTGCCTCACCATCTGCTGAGGGGAGATTCTCTCCCACAGGCACATTCCTTTGTGTGAAGCCAGGCCACTTCACACCTCATCAAGGCAGCTTGGCTAAGCTGCTACAGGCTGGCCAGAGCACAGCAGCAAAAACAATGCAGGGCTGAAATTGGCAACTTTTTAGGTAAAGTCTAAAACTTTTTACCTGAACAAGTTATATTAAATCCAACAACTGGAAGTTGTGGGATTTATTACAACAATTAATTTGATACCAAATTCTTGGTATGCAACATTTAAGGAGACTTTAAAATTTAAAATAAAGTCTCCCCATTCTAGCCTATGAAGGCCATTTACTTCAATGAGGGAAAAACGAATTTGCCTGTTTTTACCTCACCAGGGCTTATAAATCTATTTTTATAAAGTCCCTGCTTATAGTTACATGGCACCCAGCCCTAGGGGCACATAGGGCACACCTTAGGGGTGACTTATATGTAAAAATAAGGTAGTTTAAGACTTTGGAACTACTTTTAATTCCAAAGTCGAATTTGCATATAACTTTAATTTAAAAGCAGCCAGCAAGGCAGGCCTGCCTTTAAAATGACACTGGGCACCTCAGCAGTGCACCTATGTGTGCACCACCTATGCTGTGGTCCCTAAACCTACATGCCCTACCATATACTAGGGACTTATAGGTAGGTTAACTTAGCCAATTATAATTAGCCTAATTTGCATATCCATTTTATACAGAGCACAGGCCCTGGGACTGGTTAGCAGTACCCAGGGCACCATCAGAGTCAGGAAAACACCAGCAAAAAGTGGAAAATGGGGGCAAAAAGTTAGGGGGCCTCTGCAATCAGCCCTGTTTTCTCATAATGGCACACTGCCGTGTCCACCATACACTGCATTTACTATGGGTAAGACACCGCTCTTGCAGGCCTTATAGCCCTAAGTCAGGGTGTTCCATATTATATGTGAGGGCACAGTTGCATGAGCAATATGCCCCCACTGTGTCCTTGCCAAACCTGATACATAGTGAGTAAACAGAGCAGCCATTTTAATACATGTGCTGGACACTGAACAACACAAGTTTCCCAGCTACATGATGAACACTTTGAACCCTGGGTTGTTTGGTATCAAACAACTCAGAATGATAAACTCAAACCGGTGCCAGTATTGGATTTATCCCAAAATGTACCCAAGGGCCACCTTAGAGGTTTCCCTGCAAAAGCTAAACTAACCTGGCATGGTTGCTGACTGGTCTTCTAAAGCTGCCATCTCCAGACAGCCAATATACAAACCTTGGGGGAGAGGCCTGCCTCTCCGGTTTGTAAGACAATGCCCTTCCTGGGTGGGGGAGCTAACACCCCCTCCCTCAGGAATGTGCACTGTCCTGGTGGTGAGCTTCCGCCCTTGAAACACAACCCTCAAGCCTGCTGCTATCAGCAGCTGGCATCCCCCTTTGCAAACCCCCACTTTTGACAGGAGCAAAGGCGGGAGACCTAACAAAGGGTAGGAGGAGTGGCCTCACCTGGTATGCACCACCCCTAATGTGTTGCCTGTGAGGTGGACCCACTTTTTCAGTTTCCTCCATCTTGTATTTAGAGGGCATCCCAGACCAAGATTTTAGATTTGAAAGGACAAAGAAGACAAGCACCAAAGTAGTACAAAGCAAGAGAACCATGGACCTGCTGCACCAAGAAAAGGTGCCAAACCCTGCCTAATGCACCCAGGAACAGAAAATTGTCATTGTGGAGGAGCTGGACATTGGACTGACCCCAAGAAACCCAGGGGACCTCCAGGCTTCACAAATCGCCCAGATCTCCCTTTTGAGTAAAGGCACCACTCTGCAACAAACCAAGAACCAACAAGCCAGTGAGGGTCACTTCACTGACCCGCCAATATCTGCTGAACCAAAAGTTGCAGCTGGACCCGATGACATACCACCGACCACCAGGACAAACCCCGAAAGTGTGCCATCTTTGGTGGCACTGCACCCTCCAGTGGCCGAGTCGTGCCAATACTCCTGGTGCTGGTCAGTGGATGTCAGAAACCAAGTAGAACAGCTACCCCTGAGCTGCAACTGGACCAGGAGGAAGCCCCAGTCAAGGCACTTTAGGAATACCCTGGACCTCCCACCAGAGTGCCCCTGTTGTCCTGCAAGCAACCCTGACCACGACCAGGATCTGGACCAGAGAGGCATCTTTGCGCACAGCCCTTAACCCAATAACTCGCCTTGCACCTAACCGTGCCCGGCACCCTGCAATGAGGAACCAGCTGTGCCCCAAGGGTCCCTCACCCCGTGTGACCTCAACACCCCAAGGGGACCCCAAAGCACCATCTTTAAACCTGCCTCTGCAGAACTTTTCCAAGTGGTCCCTCGAAGTGGCCCTGCACCAGCTCCAACACTGCTCCCGCCGGAACCAGGAGCCATCTGAACTTCTCCTGCTGGCACAGCATGCCCACCAACAACTGCCTCCAACCTGCCAAAGCTGAACTTGGTAAAGCAACTGTATGATTTTATATGCATTTTTACAGGTGGCCTTCCATTGATTTCTATGATGTGTAATTACGCACCGAAAGACTGCATTTATTAAAACTTGAAAAATTAAAAACTTAAAAAGTACTTAAGCAATTTTGATAATCTTGGTCTCAAACATTATATAGAAATCTGAAGTATTTTTTATAAATTGGCCTTGAGTTGTTCCTTTCGGTGTGTGAGTTACATGATGGATACTGTGAGTACAACAAATGCTATGCACTTCCCCAAGATTAGCCTAACTAATTGACCAAGCTACCTCAAATATTAGAGCATTAGATGATCTAGTGTTTGCCTCTGGACCCCAATGTCTGGTTGTCTGGACCCCCTACACAATGTGCTTAGTTTGTACACTACATAGAGGGCCAGCCTCGTACAAGTCTACACTCTAAGGCTTACGTGACAATGAAAGGGCTGGTATGAGTGTCACTGAGAGCTTCCTCTTTGTGACTACCTAATGGAATCTCATGCTACACCTGATTGAGTTTGTGTGGTATGTACTGGTATCACAGGACACACCATTTACCATATGTGGCACTCATACAGAGATGACAATCAACATAGCAAGGTATGTTTGATCTGGTTCAATGGTTCAACAAAGCTAGTGATTCACATGTGATGACCTCTCCAGAACTAACCAACTATCTGCACTGAATGTTTGTCACTTGTGCAAGATGCGAGTACAGTGCAAACATGACGTAGGGAATAGTGACAAGAGACCTGTGGGAGTAAGGAGCCTGTCAGTAGTAAATGTCACCCATTGACAATGTGGGCCAATGGAAAGATGTACCAGGTTAGGCGATTTCCTCAGTCACCAGTCCAAATGTAGTTAGTGTAAACGCATTCAGGCCTACTATTGGTTCTAAAGACTCATTTTCAGAACATTCAAGGATCAGCAGGTTTATAGGGAATTTACCCTCTGCATCAGCTGCAATAACTCTGCCCCAGCCTGGACTATGTCCCTAATGGGAAAACCTTTGACAGGCCTTGGTCTCTGCAGGCTGAGTATACTGAATCAACATGAACTTCACATTTCCATCTCTTCAATAGAAAACAGTACATCTTATGGCCAACTTATATGTGAACCCAAGGTTGTGTGGCACTCTGAAGGGGTCAGTGAGGTTTAGCTAGCTTTCAGACAATGGTTTGCCAAGGCCTGATATGTGGGACGGTACACACAGCTAACATCCTCCTCAACTGCTTCTAACGGTATACATACACAGCTCATGCTGTAATGGAAATACATTTAGTTTCTCATTTGCCATCATCAGCTCATCATATAATCTTTGTTACGCACAAAATATTTCTTACATAGAAAGTTGAATGCAACAGAAGGAGGAGCTAGGGCTTATCACACATCACACAACATAATGGTCATTTGAAATACATAAATTATAGGGCTCCACAATCCATGGCACGTAGTCCTGCGTATGGACCACAAAATGTAACTACAGTCATCCAAAAAATAACTGGGACTAAGAGGCACATTGTAACCTGTGGGAAACGAAAGGAGGGTGTTGAATATAGTTGGATATGTATGTGAGGTAGTTACCTATTCCTGTGGTAAGCCACAAAGCTGACCATACAGGGGAATGACCGTATCAAGTTTCTCCACCTCCT
Organism: Pleurodeles waltl; assembly: GCF_031143425.1. Taxonomy (NCBI): domain Eukaryota; kingdom Metazoa; phylum Chordata; class Amphibia; order Caudata; family Salamandridae; genus Pleurodeles; species Pleurodeles waltl. The sequence goes on from NC_090439.1 coordinate 1,020,353,826, forward strand.
CTGGAGAGAAGGCAGGGATCCTTTCACCTGCTTGGCCTGGCATGATTGCTCGCAGAGGTTACACACAGCAGCAAAATTGGCAGAGGTGTTGATGGAAACCGTTTCAGGGGCAAGTGAGTTATTTTTCCAACCACGGCATACATGTACGCCACGTACTCGGTCATTAGCGTAGATGGGCACAGCCATTGGTCTCCGAAGTCACATTCTACAGGATTATCCTGTGGCTGGGATCCCTGTGGATGAAACCACTCACTGCACGGGCGAATTCTGCCAGCAGCTGCAGCTTCCAAAAGTCCAATATACTAGGTCAGGCATCCACCATTTTAGCAGTTTAAATTACAGTATTGCTGACTGGTAAATGTGTCACTACCGTTACAAATGTGTTGTTGCATGTAAACATATGTAATACTCCATTGATGTTTAATTTCTAGTACACAATAATCAGTTTAGTGTGTTACTGGTCATAAATGCCATTTAACCGCTGTGCACTGTACACCACCAGTGACAGTATTTTAGGAGGAGAATGCATACTTTTCTATGAGAAAGTGCATGAGGACCAAGTAGTTGTATGATGTGCACATATGTGTCGTAGACACATGTGTAGACAATAATGGGAATTATTATCTTTATGGATCTTGAGGAGTAGAAAATTGAAATGTGAAATGTATGTAGCAGTTTTTCAGCCAGTAAGGTTTTCTCACATTACGTTTGTGTTACTCATCATATATGTTGCTCTGGTCACTGTGACTGATGTACCTATTTATTTCATTTCACACATAGGTACCCTGAGAGATGGAGGAGACAACAGCCTCTAGTGTACCATCTATTTCCAGACCTTCAGACCATGGAAGACAGGGATGTAATAAAACAATTTTGTCTGAATAGGCCAACTATACAAGTTTTATGTTGTCAGTTGGAGCCAGTTGGAGCCATTTCTCATGCTTCAAAACAATATTTCAACATGTATACTACTCATTGTGAGACTCATGGCAGTATTTTACTTTCTGGCCACAGGGCCCTTCTAGTATACAGTGGCTGCATCTGGGAGTATATCACTACATATGTTCAGTGGTGTTTTAAAAGACATGCTATCAGCAATGATGAAACACATTGACAGCTTCATCAGGTTCCCTGTCATGAGGATTTAGCCAATGTGAAGGTTGACTTCTATGAATTTGGTCACCTCCCATATGTGGTGGGCGCCATTGATGGCACCCATATTGCATTAGTGCCACCACATGCCAGTGAACAAGTCTATTGAAACAGGAAGCACTTACATTCTCTCAATGTGCAAGAAGTCTGTTTGCAGATATGTACATTTCTAACATCAGTGCCCGGTTCCATGGTTCAGCCAATGATTCCTTTGTATTGCAGAACAGCACCATACCCCAGCTGATGTCACAAATGCAACCGGAGAGGGCCTGGCTTGTTGGTAAGTAACATCTGTCCTATTTTTCTGTGTGCAGTGTTAGAGTTTTGTCCTGCCCCAAATGTCCCACCAAAGGCACATCTTGAACCAGCCCCACTAGGAAGGTTCTGAAGTGCTTGGATACCATTGACACACGGACTGCCCCAGGCTAAGCAACCTTATGCTCACTATACAGGAGCCCATCCTCCTAGTAATTACAGTGTGATATCAGATGACTGGACTGCAGCCTGTCACCACAGACCCTCAAGAGAAGGGCATGAGTTCTGTGGCTCACAGAACTCTTTCCTGGTGGAACCCCTTTCCTGCTGCCAATGGGTCAGCTCAAGCACCTCCCCCAGTGCAGCCTCTTGATCCCCTGCAGGCTCTGGGGTGACCCCTTCAGGTTCAGCCTTTTCCCAGACCGTGGGAACTTCTGGAGTGGGTTTTCAGTGCCCCTTGCCCTTCCTCTTCCTAGCAGGCATCTGGGCTACTCTTTCAGGCTCCAGGGCCCCTTCATCACCCTGACAGTCTGCCATGGACCGGGTTGTCACACATGCCCACCCAGGCAGATACAACATTTCCAAGTGTGACCGGGGTTCCACCTTATTCCAACGGAAATCCTCCAGGTCATTGCCTAGCAGACAATCAACATGCATGGTTGGACTCACAGCTACCCTCAAGGAACCTGAACCCCTGCCTACTCAAAGGGAATCTGCGTCACCTTACACAGGTGCTCTGAGTTGTCTACAGCAACTACTTGGTGAAACACATTGGGAACTACTTGCTCTTCAGACACCAGGTGATACCTCAAAGTAGTCACACTGTGTTCCTCGGAGCCTCCACCTTCTGTCCATTGATCATCACCTACTGCCTGTGCTTATCAGTGTTCTCAGGCACGAGGGTCCTCTGGACCAACTCACTGTCCCCTAGTGTGCCAAGTGTCATCACACCTTTCTCTTGGAACCAACTCCTCCCCAAGCATTACACTGGCCAAACCATGTGTCTGAGCACCAGTGGGTGCCGGTGTCCACTTGGGACATTTGGGGTCCCTCCTCATGTGACCCACCTCCTCACATGCAAAACATTTGAGGGGACCCTTCTCTGCAGGTTTCCCTGTAAAGATCCATGGTTTCTTCTCACCTGGTGGCTGGGAATCCTAACCATGGGAACTAGGTTGGGGCCCTTTCGAGAACTCCCCCTGTTTACCCTTACCCCCCCATTTCTCCTGATGGGGACCATCCCACCCTTGGCTGAGTCTCCCCATACCTCTTTTGGACCCTGGTACTGTCCCACCGGTCCGCTTCCTGGGGTCAGTCAGCTTGCTGTCAGTTAGGTACTGGCCCAGCTCTGGAAAAAAAGACTATACACGTGCTCCCACACAGTCAAATTGTACAGCCCCTCATAATCTGTTACCTTACTGCCCTTCACTCAACCATCTAGGGTCCTGCAAAGAGAATCAACACATTTTAACCAAGTTTGAGAATCTCCCGTTTTGTAGACCTGAACTTCTTCTTGTACTGATGTGGAGTGAGACCATATTTAGTGAGTGCGGTGTCCTTCATGATGGAGTAGGTGAGTCCCTGATGTTCCCCTAGGGTGGATAAGGTGTCCCTCCCCTCTACCTCAAAGTGCTTCCACAGTCCCGCCTCCTTGTGTACCTCAGGGACTAGGTTCATGTGGAGAACTCACTCATACCCCTGAAACCACAAGTGTATGTCATCCTCCCTCTTGTAATCTTTTACCAGGACTTTAGGGATGTACACTCTTTGTTCAGGCTGCGGTGGGGTACTGCTGCCACCATCTGTGTAGGACCTGCCCTTCAGATACAGGTCCTGTAAACTCAATTCTTGTGCAAAGATCAGTTTCTTCTCTTCCATGGCAAGTCTGTGGTTTTCCTGTTCACTTTTGATTCTAGCCAGCTGCAGCTCCCTCTAATGCTGGAGTCTGAGCTTCTCCATCTCCAATTGGTGCCTCCCGATTTCCCTCCTGTCCTCCAGTTCCTTCTGGGTAGGGCCTTTGGATAAAACACTGCTGCCTTCCCTGGAGGACCTCCCTCCAGGCAGGTCAGGGTTATTCAACACACCATCATATAAGCTCTGCACCTCCTCATCCACAACAACATCCTCCTCTGCTGTGTGCTCCTAAGCCTCTTTTGCTGTCAACCAGGCCCTCAGTGCCTCTTACAGCTCATCCTTCCTAGTGGAGCTTTTGATTAGACAACTTAATTCCCTACAAATCACTTGAGCTGAGTCACTGTGCACTCCTCCAGTTTCTCCAACTCAAACACCACATTTGTAGCAGCTGCTGATGGCTCCCCAGGCTGAGACATTCTTCTGGGTATGGTTCAACAAAGGTTCAAGGTTCCAGAAGGCAAGGAAAATCCAAGAAAAAAAAAAACACAGGAAAAAACAAAAATCAGAGAGAAAAAACAGTATGTGTTTGCGTAATGGTCTGCAATAAAAAAGATGGGTACACCAATCACTGTATATCAAGTAAAAAAACAAGTCCTATCCTCACCGCTGATCACCAGTGTTAGAAATAGAGTCTCTGGTTGGCAGTCAGTTTGCACGCTATCCAAGCAGGGACCCTCACTCTAGTCACGGTAGAGGGATACACACCTAGGATAACCTTTGCTCATCCCCTCGGTAGCTTGGCACAAGCAGTCAGGCTTATCTCAGAGGCAATGTGTAAACTACTTGTACCAAAACACACAGTAACACACACACACAGTAACGGTGAAAACACCACAAAGGCACTCAACACTAGTTTACAAAAATAGTCAGCATTTTTCTGAGTAAAACAAGGCCAAAACGACAAACATTCAACATACACAAGCAAAGTTATGAATTTTCTAAGATTAACCTTCAATATAGCACTTAGAAACCCAAATGCTTCAATTTGGTGTTATCACGGCATCATGACAGAGTCGTTCCCAGCAACCCGACAGAAATGGCCCTAGTCACGGAGTCGCATGGACCCCCAGGTACAGTACCTTTTGAAAGTGAGGAAACAAGCAGGTACATTGAGTCGGGGAAGTGAGGCGTTGCCGGGTCTGGTGCGGCGTCAGTTCCAGCGCTGCAGATCAATGGAGTGGAGGCGTCAGTGCAAAGCTATGGGTCCTTGCTGCAGAAGAGTGGAGATGAGGCAGCATCAGTGCAAAGTGTTGGTTTCTTACTCTCCAGGGGGCAATGTCCATCGGGGAAACAATGCAGGTGAGCGACATCACAGAGTGTGGTCACACCGCGGAGCTACAGGCTCCACAGCAAAGTTCAGTGTCACAGACAGGCACTCGGGACTCACAGTAAACGGGACCCCAGCGGGGCTGTGGTGATGTCAGGTCTGCAATGTCAGTCGGGATTGTTGCACTCCAACCTGGACCACAGCTTCAGTTGCAGGGGGGGGGGGCAGGTAGCGTCATCAGTCCAGGTGACGTCTGGCGTCGGTGCACTTAGTTTTTCTTGATTTTCAAACAGTTTTCACTCCCAAGAGCCCAGAAAGCGGATTAGGCAACACCTGGCGAGTTAGGGTTCACATCAAGTGAACCCAGAGGCTGGTAGGTAAAGTCTTTGCTGTCCTTGAGACTTCTTAACAGGAGGCAAACTCAGTCCAAGCCCTTGGAGAAACTTCACAAGCAAGGTACACAGCAAAGTCCAATCTTTGTCCTCTCTAAGGTAGAAGCAGCAACTACAGGCCAACCTAGCAAAGCACACACAGCAAAGGGGAAGTACTCCTCCTCCAACTCTTCAGCTCTTCGCCTTGGCAGAGGCTCCTCTTGATCCAGAAGTGATCTAAAATAGCGGGGTTTTGGGGCCACTACTTGTACCCATTTCTTCCTTTGAAGTAGGCAAACTTCAAAGGAAAGTCTTTGTTGATATCAAGATCCTACCTTGCCCAGGCCTAGCCCCAGACACACACCAGGGCATTGGAGACTGTATTGTGTGTGGACAGGCACAACCCTTTAAGGTGCAGGTGTCAGCTCCTCTCTCCACAGTGTAGCCCGGGAGACTCATCAGGATTTGCAGGACACTCCCCAGATCCCGTTGTGTCACTGTCTAGAAGGAATTCACAAACAGCCCAAGTGTCAGTCTGACCCAGACGTGCATACCACAGGTAGGCAGAGGCACGGAATGGCTGAGCAAGAAAATGCCCACTTTCTAAAAGTGGCATTTCCAAACTGACAATCTAAAAACCAACTTTACCAAAATATGTATTTTTAAATTGTGAGTTCAGAGAACCCACACTCCATATCTCAATATGCTCTCAATAGGAAACTTCACTTAAAAATATTTAAAGGCAGTCTTCTTGTTAACCTATAAGAGAGATAGACCTTGCAATAGTGAAAATGAATTTGGCAGTATTTCACTATCAGGGCATGTAAAACACACCAGTACAAGTCCTACCTTTTAAATACACTGCTCCCTACCCATCAGACTACTTAGGACCTACATTAGGGGTGCCTTACATGTACGGAAAGGAAAGGTTTGGGCCTGGCAAGTGGGTACACTTGCCAGGTTGAATTGGCAGTTAAAATTGCACACACAGATACTGCAGTGGCAGGTCTGTGCCATGTTTACAGGGCTACTCATGTGGGTGGCACAATCAGTGTTGCAGGCTTATTAGTAGCATTTTATTTACAAGCCCTGAGCACCTCTAGTGCACTTTACTAGGGACTTACTGGTGAACAAAATATGGCAATCATGGAAAAGCCAATCACCAATACAATTTAAACAGAGAGCACTTGCACCTTAGCACTGGTCAGCAGTGGTAAGGTGCCCAGAGTACCAAAAACCAGCAAAAACAAAGTCCAGCACACATTAAAAAATACAGGAAGCAGAGACAAAAAGTTAGGGGAAACCACGCCATGAATGCCAGGTCTAACACACCCCAAACGTGACATCCAAAATAAAGACTGCAATTACCAGCAAGGACACATATGTAAGTCTAAAATAGAAAAATGGTAGCATGATGTATTTTACATTTTAAACATTTAGGGAGTCATTAGGAGTTTGGCGGTCAAAAACATCCAACTGACAAATTCCTGGCAAGCAGACTTCCACAGTGCTAGCGGTCTTCCCACCACCCCTATTACAACTTTCCCACTGGGCTGACATGCAGGAACCAAGGTTCTCTCCCGTCAGCCCAATGGGAAAGTTGCGGCAGCGTTGTTCCCGGCTCATAATTGAGCTGGCAGCAATGCTGCTGCACGTTGGGTGCACCAGCACCCTTGAAATACGTACTGTCTGCACAGCAAACAGTGTGCATTTCAAGGGTGTAGGGCTCCCCCTGTGGCTCCCTGCACTTGTTCTCTGCCAGCCTTTTCATGGCAGTCAGACCGCTATAAAAAGGCTGGTGAACAACAAGGTTGTAATCAGCAGGGCGGTGCTGACTACAGCGCCGCTCTGGCTGATCACAACCAAGACCTACGTCATCCTGACAGAATCAGAGATTTGGCAGAGACGGCAGTCCCCTGGTGGTCGGACCACTAGGGTCGTAATGTGGGGGTCTGACCGCCACATCCATGACGGTCCGACCGCCACCGCGAGTCTGGCCGTCTTGAGGCCTCCATATTTATGATCAGGCCAATAATTATTTCTAATAATGCACTAACATAATGACAGAAAGAACAAGATGCATCACATCAGAGAAAAGCAAACAATTACTGTCTCACATGGTTACACTTCCAGCCAAGGAAGTACAAGCACAGAAACTATCAATTGGAAGTGTGCTAAACATTACTCTAATGCTTGCTATGGGAAGGCCACTACAAAAGATCATGTTGTTACTAATATAAGGGACTATAATCACCTCCCCAAATGCCAACGAAACAGAATTAAGTCATGTATTACAAGATTTAAATGAAGCAAGCGGTACCTCCCAGGAACCCAGAACTAACATACTGAAAGATATACTCCTTAAAATCCCGAATACATCACAGGACAGCTACCAGCTGTGTCCACCATATAATGCTTAATTGCATATTAGAAAGCTGGCTATCTATGTAGTGTACCAGTGTAAGTGGGGCTATGCAGATAGTCCAGGGTGACCCTTATTGGCTGACAGAGGTTAAAATAATAACCCTAAAAGCTCTCTTTTTGTGGTAGTGTTGGTGAGCATCTAGGCATATCAAAGGACAATGTGAAGCACCCAGAGCCAGTAAGTGAGACACATACTCAAACAAATCCAACATCATTTTATAACAATGAGTCAGATTTTTATATTAATTTAGACACCAAGATCATTGTAGTGAGGTAAGTACTTTTCAAGTTATCAATTTTTAAGTCACAATAAAATACACATACTGTGGCTTCAAGGGATATTGTTATTCTATGGGGAATAAACATATACAGCATCTGGGTCCCTTATTTACGACTTGCAGGTCTGCTCTGCTGGTTTTAAACTGAATGTGGGGCAAGATCCAAGGCAGCACCAACAAGTCACCTCTGGAAGCACTGGGGCATCTGGTTGCAGAGGTGCGTTTTGGCATTGGATGCCCCGTTCACTTTAATAGTAAATGGTCCTGGGACAAAGTAGCTGCAAGCAGGGCCTGGGGGCCCAGTCTGGGTGAACCCAAATGGGAGCTAAGATTAGGTCTTGAGGGTCTTGGCCACTCAGGTACACCGTTGGTTCACTTGAAATCAGGCTAGGGGGCTCGTGTGCAGCAATACGTCAAGGCATCCCAAGGTTCTCAGTCCCTGCATAAAGAGGCTGCAGACGGTGACTTGGGAACAGTCTGACTAAACCAAGGGTGGGCCAAGTTTCTGAGGGTCTCAGGACTCTGTTGGCACCATCATCTCCATTGGACTGTGGGGCTCAGGTGCAGTGATGCTTTGAGGTGTCGGGTCACAATGGTCAGAGACTCACTCTGCGGGCCTCATTACGAGGCTGGCGGTCTTGAGACCACTAGCTTCATGGTGGCGGTCGGACCTCCGCACTGCAGGCAGTCTGACTGCCACATTATGACCCTGGCGGTCGGACTGCCAGGGCACCACAATCCCCGCCAGGAACGTGGTGCACGATGGGCTGACAGCGGTGGAACTTGTAGATGCATGTAATACCAAGTTATGGATCTCTATTCCACCTGCCCATTGGAGTTTCTCAAGGGCACTAGAAATTACTACTTGGTTCTGTGACTTGTTTTACTTTTGCCCCATATGTGTATCACAGCCTCTCCTCTTATGTAAATAATATTTACACCCAAATAGACATCTGTGATCGTTCAGTGAAAAATTATCACTCATCCATTACATCAGTGACTTATAATATTCATAATGGTCTTTCATCCTTCTTCTTGATACAAGAAACCTTTTATACATCTCAGTGCATTCCACCCTTCAGCAGTAGAACTTTCCACATCATCAGTAGATCCTTCTCCTTAAAAATCAAGGGGCATATTTATACTCCGTTTGCGCCGAATTTGCGTCGTTTTTTTAGACGCAAATTCGACGCAAAACTAACTCCATATTTATACTTTGGCGTTAGACGCGTCTAGCGCCAAAGTTCATGGAGTTAGCGTCATTTTTTTGCGTGAACACCTTCCTTGCGTTAATGATATGCAAGGTAGGCGTTCCCGTCTTAAAAAATGACTCCGATGCATATGTGTCGTATTTATACTTCCGGGCAAAAATGACGGCCGGGAGTGGGTGGGTCTAAAAAACCCGCATTAGCGCCGGATTTTAGCGCCTGGGTCAGGGCAGGCGTTAAGGGACCTGTGGGCTCAGAATGAGCCCAGAGGTGCCCTCTCCTGCCCCCAGGGACACCCCCTGCCACCCTTGCCCACCCCAGGAGGACACCCAAGGATGGAGGGACCCACCCCAGGGACATTAAGGTAAGTTCAGGTAAGTATTTTTTTTTTTAAAAAAATTGTGGCATAGGGGGGCCTGATTTGTGCCCCCCTACATGCCACTATGCCCAATGACCATGCCCAGGGGACAGAAGTCCCCTGGGCATGGCCATTGGGCAAGGGGGCATGACTCCTGTCTTTGCTAAGACAGGAGTCATTTCAATGGGGGTTGGGCGTCGTAAAAAAATGGCGCAAATCGGGTTGAGGCGATTTTTTTGCCCCAGCCTGACTTGCACCATTTGTGGACGCCCATACGCCATTTTCCCCCTACGCCGGCGCTGCCTGGTGTACGTCGTTTTTTTTAACGCACACCAGACAGCGCCAGCGGCTAACGCCGGCTAACGTCATTGAATAAATACGGCGCCCGCATGGCGCTTCAGAATGGCGTCATGCGGGCCCCAAGACTTTAGTGAGTTTCTGACTCTAGATTAAATACTGTGCATGACGTAATCCTTAATTTTTCAGACAATTTAAGAATGTTCTCCCATGCAGGTAGTGCTTCCACTCCATAGTATCAATGGGAAACACAGAGGGAGATATGTTCATAGAATTCGTGTCTGCAAAGAATTTTGTACCACATCAAGTAATGTTGCTATTAAAAAACATGGTAATTACACTATGGTGGTCATTACAACCCTGGCAGTCGGTGTTAAAGCGGCGGTAAGACCGCCAACAGGCCGGTGAAAAAAAAATGTGAATTACGACCGTGGCGGAAACCGCCAACAAAGACAGCCACTTTAACACTCCGACCGCCACGGCGGTACAAACAAACAGCATGGTGGTCACCGCCAACAGACAGGCAGAGGACAATGTACCACCCACAGTATCACAACCTACCAGTCTGCCACCTTTTCCGGGGTGGATTCCCCGTGAACAAAAACACGGCGGAAACTGGACTTTGAAGGGAAAATGCTCACCTCTACACACCCCATAAGGAACCAGGACGCCATGGAGCCAGAGCTGCACATTCTCCCTGCCCTTATCTTCTTGCTCCTCTACCAGGAGCATGAACGCCGGCGGCGAAGACCACGGTGAGTACTGCACCTACGACACAGGGGAGGGGGGAGGGAAAAAACAGGGACACACACACGCAACACCCCCACCCCCACCCTCACCCACTACAACACACACACTAATACAGCATGATACATTACAGTTACACCCCCCAAACCGCCCAGAAGAATGCAAAAACAAAAGCAAATGAGTGTAACCATTATAATATGTTAAAATCCAGTACGCAAAAATATATATACACTATTCACAAATATATACACCAAGAATAGTAGTCCAGGTATTGCTCCATTGAAGTCCGTGGAACACTGGGCCCACACGGCATGGGGGAGGACCACACTCAATACCCGAACATGACGGAGAGAACACTGCAGGGGCATCAGATAGCAATGAAACAGGCACCTCAGGGGGAAGGGAAAGGGGGGGCACCTCAGCCAGTTGAGTGCATGACGCCAAATCCACGAGGGGGCCCCATGCCCACTGTTCAATCCTGGGGAGTGCAAAGCCACAGTCTCTCAAGTCTCTACAGTGGGTGGGTTGCCCACTGTTCAATCCTGGGGAGTGCAAAGCCACAGTCTCTCAAGTCTCTACAGTGGGTGGGTTGCCCACTGCCATATCCTGGGGAGTGCAAAGCCACAGTCTCTCAAGTCTCTACAGTGGGTGGGTTGCCCACTGCCATATCCTGGGGAGTGCAAAGCCACAGTCTCTCAAGTCTCTACAGTGGGTGGGCTGCCCACTGTTCATTCCTGGGGAGTGCAAAGCCACAGTCTCTCAAGTCTCTATAGTGGGTGGGTTGCCCACTGTTCAATCCTGGGGAGTGCAAAGCCACAGTCTCTCAAGTCTCTACAGTGGGTGGGTTGCCTACGGTTCAATCCTGGGGAGTGCAAAGCCACAGTCTCTCAAGTCTCTACAGTGGGTGGGGTGCCCACTGCCATATCCTGGGGAGTGCAAAGCCACAATCTCTCAAGTCTCTACAGTGGGTGGGCTGCCCACTGTTCAATCCTGGGGAGTGCAAAGCCACAGTCTCTCAAGTCTCTACAGTGGGTGGGTTGCCCACTGCCATATCCTGGGGAGTGCAAAGCCACAGTCTCTCAAGTCTCTACAGTGGGTGGGCTGCCCACTGTTCATTCCTGGGGAGTGCAAAGCCACAGTCTCTCAAGTCTCTATAGTGGGTGGGTTGCCCACTGTTCAATCCTGGGGAGTGCAAAGCCACAGTCTCTCAAGTCTCTACAGTGGGTGGGTTGCCTACTGTTCAATCCTGGGGAGTGCAAAGCCACAGTCTCTCAAGTCTCTACAGTGGGTGGGGTGCCTACTGCCATATCCTGGGAAGTGCAAAGCCACAATCTCTCAAGTCTCTACAGTGGGTGGGCTGCCCACTGTTCAATCCTGGGGAGTGCAAAGCCACAGTCTCTCAAGTCTCTACAGTGGGTGGGTTGTCCACTGTTCAATCCTGGGGAGTGCAAAGCCACAGTCTCTCAAGTCTCTACAGTGGGTGGGCTGCCCACTGTTCAATCCTGGGGAGTGCAAAGCCACAATCTCTCAAGTAGATAACAGTCTCCACTGGTTCTGGAGGGGGCTTTGTGACCAGAGTGCTTCATCCTGCTAAGGACAGAGGTAGTGGATGGCTTTCTCCACTGGTTCTGGAGGGGGCTTTGTGCCCAGAGTGCTTCATCCTGCTAAGGACAGAGGTAGTGGATGTATCTCTCCACTGGTTCTGGAGGGGGCTTTGTGCCCAGAGTGCTTTATCCTGCTAAGGACAGAGGTAGTGGATGTATCTCTCCACTGGTTCTGGAAGGGGCTTTGTGCCCAGAGTGCTTCATCCTGCTAAGGACAGAGGTAGTGGATGCCTTTCTCCACTGGTTCTGGAGGGGGCTTTGTGCCCAGAGTGCTTCATCCTGCTAAGGACTGTGTCAGTGGATGTATCTCTCCACTGGTTCTGGAAGGGGCTTTGTGCCCAGAGTGCTTCATCCTGCTCGTGGCGGACACAGTAGCGTCAGTGCCCTTGGCGCTCATGGGCCAGCGGTGCTTGTGGCGGCGGTGTACTGTTCAGCGTTGCTTGTGGCGGCTGTGTCCTGTTCAGCGGTGCTTGTGGTGGCGGTCTCCTGTTCAGCGGTGCTTGTTGCGACGGGGTCCTTGGCAGCGACTCAGCTGCTGGCGGTCCTGTCTGGCCCAGCGACTCAGCTGCTGGCGGTCCTTTCTGGCCCAGAGGGGCTGGTGCTGGCGGTCCTTTCTGGCCCAGCGGGGCTGTGCTGGCGGTCCTTTCTGGCCCAGCGGGGCTGATGCTGGCAGTCCTGTCTGGCCCAGCGGGGCTGGTGCTGGTGGTTCTGTCTGGCCCACCTGGGCAGCGGGGATGATGGCTTTGGCGTCCTGGGCAGCCGGTATGATGGCGGTGGCCTCCTGGGCAGCGGGGATGATGGCGGTGGCCTCCTGGGCAGCGGGGATGATGGCGGTCTTCTCCGCTGTGCTGCCCTTCCCAGACTTGCTGAGTTTCTTGTGCCCCTTCCCCACCTTGGAAGGTGTCACAGCTGCCTCCACACTCCCCCCTGGGAGCGGCTTTGGTGGCTGGAGTCTTCCCCCTCTCCTGCCGGGCACTGGCCAACTTTTGATGCTTGACAGGTGAGGGACTGTCCGTGCTGTGGCTCCTTGCCACACTGCCTGCCCTGCTGCCTGGTGCACTCCAGAATCCAGTGACTACTGGCACCGCTGGTCCCGGAGATGTTGTGGCTGAGGTGCTAGGTTGGGACCTGGAGAGTCGGGCCCTAGGAGACTGACAGGGTGGGGGAGGTGAGGGAAAGAGGTCAGGGGTGGACAGGAAATGTTTCTTGGGAACGCTGGGACGGGTAGCTGGAGGGGGTTTGGGAGTGGAGGAAGAGGTTGTGGTTGTAGGAGGTGTGCATTTGGTGACTTTGGGTGAAGGTGCATGTGCTGGAGGCTGTCGTTAGGTGGATGGCTGTTGCGTGGGTGTGTGCCTGCGTTTGTGTGTCTTGGGAGGTGGCGTCACAGACACACTGGGAGAGGACACGGGGACGTGTGAATGGTGGTGGGGGTGGTGACTGCACGTGAGCGGGGTGTGGTGGTGTGTGTGCTGGTGATGGAAGTAGTGGCTGTAGATGTAGTGCATGCAGGTGTGAGTGGAGACGAGACTGGGAGGGAGGAGGGAGACGAGGAGGAGGGGGACACAGTGGAGGCAGTGAATGTTGGTGTGTCTGCATGTATGTGATGCTTGTGTGAGTGCCTGTGGGATGTGTGGTGCTTATGTTTGCCAGAGCTTCCCTTGTGTATTGACGTGTGTGCATGCTGGTCTGATGGTGTGCTTGGGATAGGCTGAGGTACTGGGGTGTGGGTCTGGGTGGAGGTAGTTGGAGGGGGGAGGCTAGACACAGGGGCAATAGCTGCCATCAGTGCTGAGGCCAGAGTCTGAAAAGCTCACTGAAGGGCTGCCTGACCAGAATGAATGCCCTCCAGGAATGCATTTGTTTGTTGCAACTGCCTCTCTACACCCTGGATGGCATTCAAAATGGTAGACTGCCCAACAGTGAGGGACCTGAGGAGGTCAATGGCCTCCTCACTGAGGGCAGCAGGGGTGACTGGGGCAGGGCCTGAGGTGCCTGGGGCGAAGGTGATGCCCACCCTCCTGGGTGAGCTGGCACGGGGCAAAGGCTGAGGGGCTGCTGGGAGGGCGGTGCTGGTATGGGGGGTGGTGGCTGTACCTGTAGATGCGGGGGCACAGATGTGGCCGCCACCACAAGGGATCTCCCATCAGAGGATGAGTCCGTATCACTGGTCTCAGCTCCTGTCCCCGCCGTGGAGCTCCCCTCGCCCTCCGTTCCACTGGTAAATTCCAAGTCTGTTGTCTCGCCCTCCAGGGCCATGTGGGATGCAGCTCCCTCCTGCTCTGGTGCCACTGCTCCTCTGCCTGATGATGCTAATGCACACAGGAACAGGGAGAGCACAAAAAGGGGGGGATGACAGAATAAAGACATATTGAGTGCATGCATTACCGCTACCGTTGGCGGACACGACAGACACAGAAGCCCCCTGCACTACGCCGCCCACTTGGGGTCCACTCTTCAATCCCTGGGACATGGCCTACAAGGCTATGGCTGACATCTGCACACATGGATGTCACAGGAGCCTGACTAGGTGTAGTTAGCACTGTACACAGGTGGGGTGGGGTGGGGTGCCACAGGGTCTGTCAGAAGAAGGGGACCTCACTAGCACACTCGCCCTGGCCTAGGAGCCCACAGCCCACCTCCCCCACCCAGACACCTCCACAGCGCGCTGAATCAGCTGAATGAGAGTGTACTCACGCCCTTGTGGCTGCTGTGATGCCCTCAAGCGCCCATCCAACTCCGGGTACGCCACCGCCAGGATCCTGAACATCAGGGGGGTCATGGTGCGACGGGCACCCCTCCCTCGTAGGGAGGCCATCCCCAGCTGGGCCTCCACCGTCTTCTTGCTCCAGCGGCGAATGTCCTCCCATCTCTTACGGCAGTGGGTGCTCAGTCTGTGATAGACCCCCAGGGTCCGGACGTCCTTGGCGATGGCACACTAAATGTCCTTCTTCTGGTGGGCGCTGACCTACATGAATTGTACAGGGGAAAAAGAAAAGAGTAGCGTGTACTGGGGGAGGACCCATCCACGAGTTTCTCCAACTCCTCCGATGTGAAGGCAGGGGCCCTTTCCCCAGACGCACGAGTCATTGTCTCTTCCAGACTAAGGTCACAGCAGCACTTGCAGTGTAGATCCTCTCCTGTCGAAGATCAGGTATCGAGTGATTGAACAGATAGAAAATGGCGGTCACGTCTGCGGCGGTGCGTACCGTCACCGCCGACGTACATCGCCATTGGCTCCTGGGACCCATAGGGTCCAATGTTAACCAATGCAGAATTGCGCCGCGGTCTTCGACCGCCTACCGCGACGGTTTACCTCACATCCCATTGTCCCACTTTACAGGGCAGGCAGCCACCATTTCAGGGGCCCACATGGCTTTATTTTTTATTGCGTCACACATACCTAGGCCTTGCCTCAACACTCATACATGCTTATTTCGGATTATAAATCGTGTACTGTGTAAGCTGTGGCTACGTACATCTGAGTTGGTTGACTCTGTGCTCGCTGTTGTCCTTCATAGGCACCGTCCGCTGGGACATGTGAGGAGATGGCGGCATCCTCCGGTGTACAGACCACTTGTGGACCTGTCGACAATGGAGGAAAGACATGTGATCATCACCTACAGGCTTGATCGTGCCACAATCCTGGAACTGTGTGCCCAGTTGGAGCCAGACCTGATGTCAGCTATCCCCCATCCCACAGGAATCCCCCCTCAAGTGCAGGTGCTGTCAGTACTCCATTTCCGTGCAAGTGGGTCATTTCAAACAACAGTGGCCATAGCATCAGGGATGTCCCAGCCTATGTTTTCCAACGTGTTGTCCAGAGTGTTGTCTGCCCTGCTGAAACACATGCGGAGCTACATCATTTTCCCTCAGGTGGAGGATTTGCCTGCAGTGAAAGGTGATTTCTATGCCCTGGGACATACCCCCAACATCATAGATGCCATTGATGGGACGCATGTGGCCTTGGTACCCCCCGCAGGAGTGAACAGGTGTACAGAAACCGGAAGAGTTATCATTCGATGAATGTGCAGATGGTGTGTTTGGCCGACCAGTACAGTTTAAGCCCAATACAACATTTCAGGCTGCCTAAATGGTAGATGCCTGGCCTACTCCACTGGACATTAGGAACCGCCCGCAACCATCAGCAGAAATCATCATGGCGGTAGGTGGTTGCAACCATGGCGGACACAGCCATGGGCTAACATTGTTGCTAGTGGTTGTCACTGCCCAATGGCTGTGTCTTCCCCCGTTGCCAAGTGAATACATGATGGACATGACCGCCATGTCGTGCAGATTCACTCACTTGACTCCTGACACTGCTGCCAGAAACACCTCCATGACCAGAACTGCTGTGTGCCACCTCTAGGAGAACTCAAGCCACGTCCAGGATGATAGGACCCCGGCCTTCTCTCTAGAGGAGCTGGAGAGGCTTGTGAATGAGGCCCTACCCCTGTATGACCAGCTCTATGACTCACCAGAGGAGCAGGTAGGTACCTCGTGCACAATATTCTTTATACTTCACCATCCTTTTCCTCTTCAGAGGCTAAAATGTACCTCTGTGTCCTCTTGTGTGCCTGTTGTTGCAGTTTGTTTGGCATCAATTGGATGTACAATGTGCAGGTATTGGTGGCCAGGACCATATGTTAAGTTCAGTCAGATTGTGTTTTTTGAGGTTTTTGGGTTCTCCTTGTGTTGGATGCATGTAAGTAGGCAAGGAGACTTTACAGTCATCCAAAGACATCTCTTTCTCCATGATTGTTGTATGTATGTGCATGACAGAGTGAGCTGTGCATGTATCTTCTATGATTCATTTGTGAATCATGTGAGCAATGTTTTTAGCGCCACAGATCTTTGAACCCACACCTGGCCTTGCAAAACTGTTGTGTGTAAGGCATGTCATGACTCACTCTGCCCTTCAGGGTGACACCCAAACCATGTGCCAACTTGCTGATGGGCAACTGTTGAACTGTCTTGCATAGAAGTGTTTGAAATGGAGAGGCATGTAGGTTCTGTCTGCTCAGCCTGCAGAGACCAGGGCCTGACAAATGTATCTCCCAGTATGGGACCAAGTCCTGGTTGTGGGAGACTCACTGTAGCTCTGCAGCTGTGGCACTGTGCCCACTCCCTGTACACAAGAAGATCCTGGCATGTGGACAGTCTGATGCTCTAGTGGCAAAACCTGCCCGAAATGCCCCAGTCCTTTGACTAGATAGGGAATGGGTGCAGAGGTAAATCATTAACCTACACCATATGTGCATTTTGCATCATTGTCAATGTGTGTCTTTGACTCATGACAGGTCTCTTACTCCCACAGCTCTGTTGTCACCTTCACACAGGTCATATTTGTCCTCTATAGGCTTAGTGCACTGATGATAGTTCCAAAGTGCAGACAGTGTATTGGTTCCTCGGAGGACTTGATATGTGACTCAGTAGCTTGGTCACATAGCAGAAATTGTACATTGCATTCCTTTGGATGTTGCACTTCATCTCTGTAGGCTAGACACAGAGGTCCAAAGGACTTTGTTGTGGTACAGGTACATACCACAGAACTCATCACCTGAAGTGGCATGAGTCTGCATTTGGTAGGCCACATGTCCACCCATGGACAAGGAAGGCACTTTCTTTACCCACCATGCCAGCCCCTTGATTGTCACTCAATTCTAATTGTGAAATGTGTAGTATGGCCATTGCCTGTAGGGACTTTATTTAGACAGTCAATCTCGCAGAGTGTGAATGTGTTTGTCAATTCAGGCCTAAGGAGTTTATCCTTCATAATCCACATAGGTGTTTAGTGCATCATTCTGGCTCACATCACAGAACGTGTTGCCAGACCATGGGCTACCTGATGTCAGTAAGCTTACTTAGTAATTGTAGGCCCAGAGCAGGGTACTGGGTTAGTCTGCAGATTAAAATACATATGTCTGTAGTCATGCCCCTGTACTTATTGGTTTGTGTGTTTCACACTTGTAGAGTGTTGACAAATTGAATAGTTCTAGCTTGGTATTGCTGACATGTATGTGACGCAACCATTTGTGCCAAAACTTGCGACTGTAATCTTTTGATTTGCCTTTTGATACCATGCAGGTTCATGACCATTAGAAGAAGGTGTTATGGAGAGCCATCGCCTGGCCAGTGCGGACCCTGGGGGTCCACAGTCGGTAGAGTGCTCACTGTTGGAAACGGTGGGAAGATGTGAGACACTGGGCCCAAAAGGTCTCTGAGGTCCAGCTGGAGCTGCCTCCCAATGTGGACACGGCGGATGTCGGACCATGACCTCTCTAATAGCCCGTAATTCTGGCAGTGGCCCACCCAGACCTTGATGGGCATTTGAGGACAGCACAGCAGCCACAATGAGGTGAGTAAAGGGCATATTCTTATCTTTCACATTACCAAGTGCATGTGTTCTGACATCCCTCCCTGACAGTTAGGGATGAGCCATGTGTAATACAGTAGATGAGTGATTGTGTAGACATGGCATGTGGTGCATACTGATGTGCCTTGCGTATTGGCCCATGGACCTAGGATGCAACTGTGTACAAACCACAAACATTTTGCTCTCCAGGGACAACATATAGCTGTGTAGATTGATCAATCAAGTACTGTTTGTTGTAGTGGGTGCTAATTCTATGCAACAGACCACTACTCCTCAGTGTTACAGGCCAAAAGAGAGGTAGTGATGGATCACTGTCCTCAGCCATGTGTCTGGTCAAATTAGTATATTGTCATCTGCCACCCAGAGGCTACTTGTCTTCAGCATATAACAGGTGCTGGTGCTTCACTATTGTGTGTAATGTGAAGATGGCCATCATACACGTAACAGTGAGTATATTATTTTGGGAGGGTGCAACTATAGATCAAAACATCCCCTTGGTAAGTGGGGAATGTCGATTTACATGAATTATGTGTCATCACTGTTGCCATCATTCCTTGTGCCTACATGTCAGCACGTGTCCCTTTCTCTTTAGAAAATCATTTGTGCGGTGCTGTTTCATGCATGGTCTACCTGTGTTGATGGGATGATTTCTGTATTCTTCACATATATGTGCATGCCAACCAGAATGTGGAATAGGTCATTTACAATGGGGGTACATTCCATGTGCGTCACTATTGGTTACTGGATGACACATACCCTCACCCATCACATCATGTCATTTCACATGCACAAGTGCAGTAGCAATGAGGGACGTGACGGGTAGGTCTATAGTTTTTACCCATAATGTGCATTTCCGTGCCATTGGTGTAGATTCATGTAGCAAAGTGCTTTGCACATGTGAAATGGGGAAGGTTTGTAACATGACGGTTGGCATGCATCATGGAGTGACTTGCAGTTATGTTGGAATCACATGTGGTTGTGTACTACCATTCATCCACAGACATCTGTGTTTGCATGACCAAAATGGAGACAATGATGTAGCTTTCCGTTGTGCAACATATTGAGGGCCTTCTAAACGTGCTTGCTAACCTCTGGACCTCTCCAACATACAAAGGACTGATGGCGTCTACTGATGCGCTCACAGATTGTCATTTTGAGGGGTGCCATTCATTAGTGGTGATTTTCCTGGGACTTACTGATTCATTGTTTTGTGGATTTTAGAAACAGACCTCCCTGACATTCTGCACGTTTTGTTGATAGTGTACATTTCTATGCCAAAAATGTGGCATATCTGAGCAACATTAGTACTACCTCCATTACTCCATTGGGACATATTTCACTTGGTGAAGTGTGCATGTTGATATGTTTCCAGTGTGCTATAAGTATTTCTATTTCTCCTTTTCCAGGCTATTGTACTGTTGTCAGCAACATGGCAAGTTCTGGGACTATCAGTTCTTATTGTTGTGTTATTGTGTATGTGACAAACAGATGTGTGCATGACCTTGTGTGGGATCTATGGGAATGGAGTTGTCATTGACCTACTATTGTATGACTACAGGTAAATGATGTATGCTCCATGAGGCAAAGCATTGAAGATGCTGTGGTCTCCTACATGTTCAATTGTTACTGTGAATGCACAACTTCAGCCATGCAACTGTAGTTATCTGAAATCCTGATTTTCCTGTGGGTAACGTTTGACAGGTCAAATGGCATGCATGCATATGGCATGGTACTTGTAGGGGCCACTTAGGTGGAGTTTGTTGCTGCTTTCTACTTGACATCATGGTAATGTTTGCTAATCAGAGCTGTTGTTCAAGTGTGATCATGGACACGTGATGACCCTATTTCTATTTGTTTTTGTAGCATCAGCCCAGGAAAGTGGAGGAGACAGGGCAAAGCCCAGTGGGGAAGCATCAGGCCAAGTAACCTTGGGTCAAGACACTACCACACCGACACAGAGGGACCCAATTGTCCAGCGGATAAGGAGAGTGCCACTGGGTATACCAGATCTACATCCTTATCAAAGGATTCTTCCTCCAGTGGCAACTCCCTAGTGGTGATGGACTCATCTGGACGTACTCCTGTACCTTCTTAGGGCAATACCCACAGTTCTATTGTCCCCTCCTGTTGCTCCCCACCCAGTTGGCTGTGCCCATTCACCCAAAAGGCTGGGCATCTCCTGTCACCCTCAGCCCCTGTTACACCTTCTGCTCTGAGTAAGGAGGCTATTGACCTCCTGAGGAGTATCTCCGTGGGGTAGACTGCAATTGTGAATGCCATCCAGGGATTGTCCACCCAACTGCAGCTGACTTATTCCTGGATGTCATTCATAGTGTCATGTCTGGCCTACAGTGATCTTTTCAGGCTCTGGACTCCTCACTGATGGCAGTCAGTCATCTCCCACCTTTCACCCCCCCTCCACCTCCCTCTCCCCAATCCAAATCTGCTATTCCCCATCCTATCCGAATCACACAGACTGATCCGCATGCACCCACTTCAACACACAAAAGCAGCACACATAAACACAAACACCACGCGACACACCAGCGTGCAAGCACTCAACATAGACCACCACACATCAGCCACCACTTAGCCAGACATCCCCACCACCCTCACCAGCCAACACGCCACATCAAGCATAGCCACAGACATCAGCACAACAGGAATTGACACACCAACAACACCTACCATACCTGCAGACACAACCCCAACAGACACTCAGGTATCCACCACACCCACCATACCAACAGACATCCACCACATCCACCATACCTGCAGACACCACCCCAACAGACACACAGACGTCCATCACCACAAGCATACCTGCAGACACCACCTCGAAGGACACACACATCCACCACTCCATCACTCAGCTCCTCCACCTCCCAGCCCCCTGACATGCAAACACCCACACTCACAAATGCAACAGACACCACCAAACATAGGCATACTTAACACATGTACACACCCAAGACATACTCACCGACACAGCAGACAACCCCTCCCTCAACCTCCAAATCCCCACCCCCTTCTGCAGACTGTCCTCATGTTCAAAGGGAAAGTTTTTTTTTTTTTTACCTTGCCCTTCCCCCTGTTTCCTCCACCCCTGTCCCAAACACAGGAGGAACCAACCCACATCTCAACTCATCCCTTTCACCTTCAAGTCCATCCTGTCACACCTGCGACCGGCAAGCACCCATATCCCCCAAGAAGAAGCCCACCCCTCCAAAGAATTGGTCCACCCCTCCCAAACCCACCCATTCCAAATCCGACCACCACAAGGAGGACTCCTGAGTTGTCTGCCTGCCCAATTGATGCACCTTCCTGTTTAGGTTCGCAGGCAATTAGGAGTCATGTTGGCATAGTACTGTGGGACTGAGATTCGGACTGGCCCATGGCTTTGGAAAATTTACATTTGCTTGAGAATAAACCCAAACAGTTGTTTTTTTGGGTACACATTTGTCTGGCAATTCCTTTTCTACCTTTATGTTGTTCCAGACTAACTAGTGTTGTCTGCCTACAGTTGTGTTTGTGTATTTGACCCTGCTTGCTGATGCATTTGCCATTGTTTGCAGTATCTAAATTTGTAGGCAGTGCTGGTGTTCCCCAAGACAAATGTATATGTTGACTGTATGGATTTGTGTTTGTAAATGCAATTGTGGTGTCATTGCATTGTGTTCTGTTTGGTATGGTAATTATTTCATCTTATGTTGTCCAATGTGAGCATGGTGTTTGACTTGTTCCCTTGATATGGATTGTAGATCTATCTAATGTGTGGCAGCTTGAGTTTTATTTTTGCAGACATGGAGTGTGTTCCATTGTGCTACAATTGTTTGCATTTGACTGTGGATGTGTCCATTTAGCTGTGTGTAACATGCAGCTACTTCATGTAGATGTATGTCTCATGCAGTGTGAATTGTATTTACTTTGTTGACTTGCACTTCCACATTGTGCAGATAGGCATGTCACTTGACTCTAGTACTATTTGTCCCTGAGATACCTGAAGTGCCAGTTCCTGACAAACGTTGTTTAAGGTGCATGTGCAAAGTGATATGTGTCACAGTACAGCATCCTTCTCTGAGTGTTCCTGATGCCCCCATCCCTATTGTGCAGGTATTTGTTGCTTAGGGAGCTTTGGGTATTTGTCTCTCTGACTAATGTGCATACCATTGTCATTCCATTGTGTTGCAATGTGGGTGATGTGTGTGTCCATTGCAGGGCTGTTTAACGAGATTGGTGTTTGCGTTCCATAACACATTCATACATGTATTTAATGTGACGGTAGTCCATGTCATGTGAGGGATGTGAGTGTGTCAGTTGTATTTGTAGATATGATGTTGCTGTGTTGTTGTGTTATGTGACACAATGTTGTGTACACTTAACTGTCTCTTTGCCTGAGATGGTCAGCTGTGTTTTAAATTGTGTAGTGTTACAGTACAGTGTAAGTGATCTGCCCAAAGGGGGCGTTTTGTGACTGAGAATGTGTTCTTCTATGTGAATGCTTAAGACCCAGGGCACCATGAGATGTCTACTTGGTGCCCGTTCTGTGACCCCCCCATATCATGTGGATGACGGTGCAACAATCTGCTGTTGAGCTAGATGTCACAGATGGTTGCGTCCACAGCGGTGTGGATTTTGAGCTCCATCAATGATCAGTAGAAGTGTCAGGACATGTGTGATGGGCTCCATGGCGGCACCGGACATGTAAAACTGCCTGCAAGTGAGTATCTCCCTTTATAATCCTTATTTCCACCTGCTAAGTTGTGGTGGTTGGACCACCACGGTCACATTGGCGATGTGCAACCTCATTATGTGTCCGGCAGAAACACTGTCTCCGCCGGCCTGTTTGTGCTGCCTTGTGACCACGGTGGTCTCTGCTAACTGGCAGTGCCGGCGGGACCGAGGCGATCTTTGCTCCATAGACCGGCATGACTCGTAGTACAGTAGTCCAGCCGCCAAACCAACAGTGGTCAGACTGCCAACGCCATCATGGCAGTCCACTGTCCACCAAACTCATAATGAGGCCCTAATCTATGTTCAATGGGCCTACTGTTCACTGGGGCTTTTGATATGGTGGTGAAACATTCACTGAGGCAGCTCCAATGGTAAATTTCATTAAGGGCTGGCTCAGAGAAATATTGCTTCATACAACTATATTAAACATTTTACCCAGGGGGACATCAACCTTTTGTATGAATTCTGGGCACAGGAAACTTTGTTGTGATGGAGTAACTCTTCCGACACCCTTTAAATCAGTTCTAAAGTGTTCAAAGTGAAAAATACACTACACATCTCATTTCCATATTTCTCCCACTTGTCTATCGATACTACCACACACAAAAGCTTTTTCTTAAAAATGCCAAAGATAATATTTGTTGAATGCTTGTTCAAATTGAATTTAATTTAAAGAAATATAGATAAAACATGAAAACCAGGATTAACTGATTCATGCCACTCAACATTTTGTGTTTCGTCCCCTCATCACTTATTTTGAGATTTACTGCACTGTGCATTGAATTTCATTTCCAGACTAACCAGATGTTGTACATGTGATATTTATTACCACTATTCATGTGACCTAGAGTTTCTTCAACTTCTTGCATGCAAAAATGTGTCATTGAAACCTACATAGTATGAAAAAGGAAAACAACACGTTGCCAAGGATTAAAGATCCCAAAACCAACAACCATCAATTGGTTTAAAAACAAACAATATATTGGAGGGGCTCCTTTTTTTCTGTCAGAATCCATTGACATAAATGCTTTAGTTAGATGCACACAGGCTGTCCTGTTTTTTATGTTTATTCCTTTTTGTGGATATCAGTAGTGTGTTATCAGTGTTTCCCAACTCAGTTGAAATCAGTGTTTATTCAGCTGCTTAGCCTCCATAATAGAGAAACATGTGTTTCCAGTGTTTCCTGAACATTTGGGCTTTTGCAGTTGTTGTTATAAAGCATGTGTTCAATTTAAAGTACAACTACTGCAAGGTATGTGGTGTCTTCCTATTGGCAGTGTGTCCAATGGACACATGTTAGACTGCTTTAATTATAGAAACTATGCATTTTGCATGCATACTCACAATCGTATCACTATACCCTTTATGACATCTGATTGCCTCTCATGCACACTTTGTCAGGCCTCTGGGCCTGATTTCAAGTTTACCAGTCTTGCTACTGTCCCAACGTGGCAGCGGTCCCAAGAAGACTACTGAGGCGGCAGTCTTCCTCCCGCCGTATTACAATGGTTCTGTTGTGCCGGCGGTCTTGCGGCAGTGGTCTTCCAATGGAGGTGGAATGTCATGCTAGGAACCTCACTTTTTGTAGGTATTGTTTCACAGTGCAAATACATGTGTATGTACACGAAGCAAGTCTGAAAATACACACATGTATTTCACCTATGGAAAACATACCTCGTCCAACAGCACAGGTCCACAGCAATTGTAACAGTGATGAAATGTACGAGTGGCTTACCTTACGAGATGACCCCAACGGTGTGAATTTGCTTAGTAGATAAGTGCCTGAAGCAAAAGGAGGACCTTGACAAGGAAGAGAAGTGAAAACTTTACATAAGGTGAGAACTTACCTTATTTCTCTTGTTTCGGCCAAGTGGAGTATGGAGGTCTTTCAGATGCAGCCGGCTTGGCGGTGAGCCACATTGTAATACTGCCGGTGAGAACAGGGCTGGACTCCAGCCATCAGCCGCTGAAGCAGGCCTGCGGCAGTCTTTCGTCTATATAACAGCATGCATTGTAACCTATGGACACATTACAGCTGTGAATTTTGTTGGTATGTCGAACGTCTGGTGTCATGTTTTCACCACTATCCCATGTGCATGGTGACAGCACACTTTTCACAGGAACCTATCAATTCACCTTGCATTGAATGTTTACATACTGGGCTAGTCAGCAGATGATCTTCTAACAATAGTCACTTGTTAGAAAAGGGGGGGATATATCAAAGGGATTTACAAATTCTGTGTCTGTTTTAAAATGTAATACTACATATTGGCCAGGATTCTTGTGATCCGACAATTTTACAGCTAAGTAAAAGAATTATACTCCCTATTGTGGTGCTGCTAGTCCCATAGGCTAACATGGGGAAGGCTCTATTAAACTTAATGAAGTGTATCTTTGCATTGGAGCTGGCTAGCAATCCCATTCAAAGTATCAAATTAATGGTCACAATAAATCCAACCACTTGCCAATGTATAAGTGCACAAACTAAAAAAGCTCCCAGCAACACTCCTCCTGATCCTAAAAGATACCAAGACATAGAAATACCTGAACATTACATGAACTGTAATGAGGAATCTTTCCTTTTATATGACAATCTAAACAAATGAGAAACAAATTCTAATATTCTCTGCAGCAAATAACATCCAAAAACCAAGCCATTGTTAAACCTGGATGAAGGATGGGACCTTCAAAATGTGTCCTAAGCTATTCACTGTGACATAAACCATACACGATGAACATCAAAACACACATATCCCTTTTTTATATGTCCTACTACCAAATAAACAAATCAGAACTTACAAGTAACTCTTAAACCACATTAAACATAAGACAAATAACTACTGCCCACAAAAAAAATCATAGAATTTGCAAGCCATGATTCAGACACTTTTAAACATTTGCCCTCACACAGCCATACAAAGCTGTTACTGGCTTTTCAATCAAAGCATATGGAGACACTTCCAACAATCTGCACTAAGGGCCTGATTACAAGTTTGGTGGTCTCACCACCATACCAGGGCAGCCGCGGTCCCAAGAACTCCGTGAACTTGCCGGTCTTTTGCCATCGTATTTAGATCTCCCCGCTGGCCCAGCAGCGGTGTTGCTGACAGTGGGGGACCAGCACGAAACACGGTCAACAATTCAAAAAATACTTTTCATATGTGTAGATGCATGTGTGTACATTTTGACTAAATAAATGTAAAATGTACACCTGTGCATGACATATGTGAAAAAAATACCTTGTATGAGTACTTTTCCATTGCTGGAGTCTAGACAATATGTGCACAGTCCTGTCAATGGGAGAAAATAGTGAAACATACTTACCTGGATTTTGGGCCTGCAGGGGTTGTTTTTTTTAGGGTTAATTTGCTGCTGTGAAGAGGGGCCCTGGAAGAAGGGGTCCACATCAGAGACTTAAGGGAAAAGAAGGAAATAGGTGAGTTTGCACCTCATTTCCTTCAATTCCATTGCCTCAAAGCAGGTGGTCTCCTGGCAATAGTGAGCTTGATGGAAAGGCACTTCGTAACCCGGGAACCATGTCTGTACCACCCTCTGACAGCTAATAGCTGACAGAGTCAGCAGGACTTCGGCGGTCTCTTGATCAACAACTGTTCGTTAGTCTCTTGTTCAACAACCTGCCAACATCGTAATTCAATAGGCGGACTGGCAAGTTGTTGGCCAGGGAATCCGATGCTGTTTCAATGGCGGTACCCTTTCCACCAAAGTTGTAATCAGGCCCTAAGTGTAGAATATGCTATAAACAGTCAATTTGCTTTTGAATTTTAAAAAATGATAGCAAGTGCCTATGTCCCTGTAATAGAAGCAGCTAACACTGCAATTTACTCATAGAAAGCCCTTTCTAACAACAAAACAAAGACAAACTAAGCCCCCTAATGGATTATGTGAAAGACACTTGAGTTAGCAGACTACGTTGGTCTGGACATAGACGCCAACTCAAACTCTAAATGCCATGGTAAATGTCTGTGACAGGACAAGGGCACAGGAAGGCAAAACAAACAATAAAATGGAGGGATGGCACAATGCCTTTCAGTCCAAAGTAGACTTAACCCAACCTACACTCAAAAACTTTGAAAGGAGCAATCTGTTAGCTAAACTGCACCTAAACTTAGCAAACAAACCAAAAGAATGTATGACATGATACAATTTAAAATCAACCTCTCATAAACAACAAAAAAGTAGAAATATTAGCCAAAAACATAATATAAAATAAATAGTAACCTACAACAGTCCCAAAAACCTGCCACAAAATCTAAACCAAGAAGGCAAATCATTTTTGATATAAATAATCAATATAATATTTTATTACATGTCTAAGAACTAAGTGATACACAAATATTAAAAAGAACTGAGATAATAAAATAATATATAAATCCACAGACAAGCACCTCAGGGATTATTGCGGGGGGTAGTAGCGGGTTTGGATTTGGGAATGGGGGTTTGGGCTTGGGAGGGGTGGGCTTCTTCTCGAGGGGAGAGGTATGATTACTTACAGGGGGGCAGGGGAGGCCTTGGCGGTGAAAGGGATGGCCTGGGATTTGGGTGTGTTTCTTCTGGGTGTGGGATGGGGGAACAGGCCAACGGTCAATGTTAGAGGAAAAAAGTTTGTTTTGACACATGGGGATGGTCATCAAAAGGGGGTTGGGATTTGGAGGTTGAGGGAGTGGTTGTAGGCTGTGTAGGTGTGGATGTTGTGGTTCTGTGTTCATGGGAGTTTTATTTGTGTGTGGTGGGTGACTGTTGAGTGTCTGGTCGTTTTTGTGTCTTGGTGGGGCGGGAGGTGGAGGTGCTGGGTATGTGGGAGTGGCGGGTGTGTGTTTGTCTGTTGGTGTCATGACTGCGGGTTGGCTGGATGTAGTGGATGTATGTATTGTCTGTACTTGTGGTGGCTGCGGGTCTGGTCCTTGTGATGGACATCTGCAGGTGTGCTGGGATGGTGTCTGCATGTTTGATGAGTGTACCTGGTGTGTCTGTGTCTGTGACTGTTGGTGGTGTGCCTGTCAGTATGCCTGCTGTAGTGTCTGTGATGCTGAGGATGGTGGGAGTGCCCAGGAAAGTAGGGACTGTTGTTGTGTCTGCAGGTGGATGGTGTTTGTGTGTGTGCCAGTGTGTTGTGTGGTGCTTGTGTTTGTGTGAACTACTTTTGGATGTTGATGTGGATACCGGTGGAGCTGTCTGTGTGCCTTGGGTAGGTAAGGGGAGGGGGGATTTGGATTGGGAAGAGGGAGGTGGAGGGGTAATTTAAGGTTAGGGGTGACTGGCTTACAGTGAGGAGACCAGAGCCTGAAAAGATCTCTGTTGGCCAGCCATTGCACCATGAATGCCTTCCAGGAATGCATTTGTTTGTTGGAGCTGACTTGCCAATCCACGGATGGCATTCGCGTGGATGACTGACCCACAGAGATGCTCCTCAGTTGCCCAATAGCCTCCTCACTCAGGGCAGCAGGGGTGGCAGGGGCTGGGGCGGAGGTGCCTACGTTGAAGGAGACGCCAAACCTCTTAGGTTAGCTGGCACCGCCAACTGAGTAGGGAGCAACAGTGAGGGGGGTGATAGAAAAGGGTGGTGGACAAAGATGGTATGGGGTTGCGCCAATGGGTTTACCACCACTAGGGAGTGGCCACTGGAGGAGGAATCCGAGGATGATGAGGATGTAGATCTGGTCTACACCGTGGAACTCCCCTCGCCCTCCAGGCCACTGGGTCTCTCTGTGTCTGTGGTGTCTTCAATTGATGTCCAGTGGCCAGATGCTTCCCCACTTGACTAAACCTCATCTTCGCTGCTTGTTGGTGCTGATGCTGCAAGGACAAAGAGGAATTGGGTCATCACATTTCCATGATAACACTTGACCCACAATGCTGCGTGACAAACAATACCATTATGTCAAGTAGGCCCTTGCACTGAAGTGGCAGGTAGATGTGCCTTAACATATGCATGCATGCCATGTGCATTTCTGAAAGTTGCTCACAGGAACATCAGGCTCTCAGACAACTACAATTGCATGGCTGAAGTCTTGGAATCACAATAACAATACAACAACTAGGAGATCTCTTCATCCGCAAAGCTGGCCCACATGCAGCAGACCTCAGTTAAATAATGGCAAACAATAGTATCCCATTGTGTAGCCCATTCCCACATATCAGACACAAGGTCATGTACACATCCTCTTGGCATATATGTAATGAACCAGTAATGAGAAATGATGCCCTGACACCCTGCAATGTTGCTTCCAAAAGTATAATATCCTGGAATAGGTGACATGGAAATACCTATGTCACACTGGAAATATATCAACACTGTACACTTCTCCAAGTGACATCTTTCCCAATAGATTCAAGGAGATAGTATCACATCACTCAGATAGTCCACACATGAGGCATTGAAAGGACAACTGTTGAGGTCGGGATCACAATGTCAGGGAGAAATGTCTCCATAATAAACAAAACAATGAATCAGCAAGTCCCAGGATAGTCAATACTAATGTCTGACACCTATTTCAATGATATCCTCTGAGTGTTTATGTTGAACCCATCTGTCCTTTGCATGTTGGAGAGATGCAGAACTTGCAAGGACTAATAGAAGGCCCTCAACCTCTTGCCCGTTGAGAAGCCACAACACTATCCACATCTTGGAGATGGCAAACATGGTGTCTGTATGTGGATGAATGACTGTACCCAAACACATGTTATGTCAACATCACTGCCGCTGCAGCTCCTCCAGCTCCTCCAACCCAGGTTCCTGAGACCTCCTGGCAAGCCCAGCTACCTCGCAGTAAGTACCCCCCCACCACCCAGCCCCTCGCCCTGCCCCCCGCTACTCACCCTCTCTCCTGCTTCTTTTCTTCTTCTCTGTCCTTCCTCTGCACTCTTCTTCTTTAGTCTTCTTCTGTACTCTTCTTTCCCTCCTGCTCCCCATCTTCTCTCTTCATCTGTGTGCTTCTCTCTCTCTCCTTTGCACCGCGACCGGCGTGTGCCTCTTCTTCTCTGTCCCTCTTCTTGGCTCCTTCCTCTGCTGCTCGTTGCCCCTCTTCTTCTTCACCTTCATCTGTATTCTTCTATCTTCTGCGCTCCTCTTCTTCTTTACCTTCTTCTGTAGTTTTCTGTCTTCTGTTCTTCGGCTCCTCTTCTTCTGTGGTCTTCTGTCTTCTGTTCTTCGGCTCCTCTTCTTCTGTGGTCTTCTGTCTTCTGTTCCTCGGCTCCTCTTCGGCTCCTCTTCCTCTGTTACCTGTTCCCTGGTTCTTCCCGCGCCTGCCCTCCTGCTCCTGTCTAGTCTCTCCCCCTCACTCGCCTCCCCCTCTCTATCACCCCTATCTACCCCTTTCTCTATCGGTCTCCTTCACTCGCCTCCCCCTCTCTATCACCCCTATCTACCCCTTTCTCTATCGGTCTCCCTCACTCACCACCTCCTCCTATCTACCTATCTCTCTATCTCTCTATCTGTCTCCCTCACTCACCACCTCCTCCTATCTACCTATCTCTCTATCTTTCCCCCTCACTCGCCACCCCCTCTGTAACCACCCCTATCTTCCTATCCTTTCACTCTACCTCTCACCCACCTCTACAACCCCCCCTCCCCTATCTTCCCATCCTTCCTCCTATCT
Source organism: Pleurodeles waltl (assembly GCF_031143425.1). NCBI lineage: Eukaryota > Metazoa > Chordata > Amphibia > Caudata > Salamandridae > Pleurodeles > Pleurodeles waltl. The sequence goes on from NC_090439.1 coordinate 1,020,384,424, forward strand.
CTCTCCCTAAACTCCTAAACTTCCTAAAACTCACCCCCCTCCACCCTTAACCCCCCCATCTCTTCTCCCCTCTACCTGTCCCCCCCTTCGCTTTCCCGCCACCACCTCCTGCACGCCCCCACCACTCAGCTCCCATTCGTCGCCCCACTCCCGTCCCCCGCCCCCAGCTGACCCCTCCCCCCCTCCTCCCTCTTATGGCGGCCGCTGGCGCGCCAAAGGCACGCCAAAGGCAAGCCCGTCTGCGCCCGTCCGCGCCTGGACCGCGCCTGGACCGCGCCTGGCCCCCACCCAGCACCACGACCCCTGGTCCTCAGCACTCCCAAACCCCGCTGCTCCGCTACGACCCCACCACCCTCCACGCCCTCAACCCAGGGCGCTCCAGCACATGCTTCCAAGCTAACCCGAAACGTACCCATGGACCTTTCGCATGTCACACCTGCAAACGTATCTTCCACCACGAAACTACCACGACCATCAGCCCACGCGCCATCAACCACCTCAAATGCATCCTGGTCAACGCTCGATCCGTCCACAAGCACGCCGTTGAACTCTGGGACCTCCTGGACTCCACAGCACCGGACGTCGTCTTCATCACGGAGACCTGGATGAACGCCTCCTCGGCCCCAGACATCGCCATAGCCATCCCCGAAGGCTACAAGATTTCCAGGAAAGACCGCACCAACCAAGTAGGAGGAGGAATCGCCATCGTCTTCAAAGACTCCATCAGCCACACCACCTCCACCGAAGACACCCCCCTCGCCGCAGAACACCTGCACTTCCAGATTCGCACCGACCCCAGGACCACCCTCAGAGGATCACTCATCGACCGCGCGCCCTTTTCAGCGACTCCATCACCGACTTCATCTCCCTGCACGCCCTCGCCTCGCCAGACTACATCCTCCTCGGCGACCTCAACTTCCATCTAGAACAGAACAACGACCCCAACACCACCGCCCTGCTTGACAACCTTGCCAACCTCGGCCTCAAGCAACTGGTGAACACCCCCACCCACATCGCCGGACACACGCTTGACCCCATCTTCTCCGCCAGCAAACACGTTTCCTTCAGCCACGCCTCCGCTCTACACTGGACCGACCACAGCTGTGTCCACTTCACCTTCCGACGCGAGACCCGCCACCTCCGCACTCAACCCATCCCTCGTCGACAGTTGAACAAAATCCCCGAAGAACAGCTCTTCTCCACGCTCATCGACAAGCAACCTACCTTCACCACCGACCCCAACGACGCAGCCCTCAGCCTCACGAACTGGATCACCAACTGCGCAGACAACCTTGCTTCCCTCAGACGCCCTCCAAGACAGGCCAACACCAAAAAACCTCTCTGGTTCTCTGACACCCTTAAGGAATCAAAGAAAACCTGTTGCGCCCTCGAGAAAGCCTGGCGTAAGGACCACACCGCTGACAACATGACCGCCCTCAAGAACGCTACCCCCGAACACCACCACCTAATCCACGCAGCCAAAAGGAATTTCTTCACTGATAGACTGGACAAAAACAGCCACAACAGTAGAGAACTCTTCCGCATCGTTAAAGAGTTCTCCAACCCCATCACCAACGCCAACGCCAACGCCATCACGCCCTCACAAGACCTGTGCAACTCCCTCGCCACCTTCTTCCATCGCAAGATCACCGACCTCCACGGCAGCTTTGGACACCAGACCCTGCCGATCAACTCTGAACCCACACCCCCAGCCATCACACTCAACGCCTGGACCCACATCAACACTGAAGAGACCAAAATCACCATGAACTCTATCCACTCCGGCGCCTTCTCAGACCCCTGCCCACACTTCATCTTCAATAAAGCCGACGACATCATCGCCCCGCACCTCCAGACCATCATCAACTCCTCTTTTTCATCTGCTACCTTCCCCAAAAGCTGGAAACACGCCGAAGTCAACGCCCTACTAAAGAAACCTACGGCTGACCCAAGCGACCTGAAGAACTTCCGCCCCATCTCGCTCCTCCCCTTCCCTGCCAAAGTAATAGAGAAGACCGTCAACAAACAGCTTACCAACTTCCTTGAAGACAACAACCTTCTCGACCCCTCACAATCCGGATTCCGAGCCAACCACAGCACTGAAACCGCCCTCATCTCAGTCACAGACGACATCAGAACCCTGATGGACAACTGTGAAACAGTCGCCCTCATCCTCCTCGACCTCTCGGCTGTCTTCGACACCGTCTGTCACCGCACCCTAATAACCCGCCTCCGCTCCACCGGGATCCAAGTCCAGGCCCTGGACTGGATCGCCTCCTTCCTCTCCAACCGCTCTCAAAGAGTCTACCTCCCACCTTTTCGCTCAGACCCCACCAAGATCATCTACGGTGTCCCTCAAGGCTCCTCGCTCAGCCCGACACTCTCCAATGTCTACATGAGCCCCCTCGCCAACATCGTACACAAGCACAGCATCATCATCACCTCCTACGCCGACGACACTAAACTTATACTCTCCCTCACTAAGGACCCCACCAGCGCAAAGACCAACCTGCAAGATGGTATGAAGGACGTCGCAGATTGGATGAGGCTCAGCCGTCTGAAACTGAACTCAGACAAAACGGAAGTCCTCATCCTCGGCAACACCCCGACCGCATGGGACGACTCCTGGTGGCCCACAGACCTTGGCACCGCACCGACCCCCTCAGACTACGCCTGCAACCTCGTCTTCATCTTGGACCCTCTTCTCGCCATGACCAAACAAGTCAACGCCGTGTCCTCCTCCTGCTTCCTCACCCTCCGCATGCTCCGCAAGATCTTCCACTGGATCCCCGCCGACAGCAGAAAAACCGTGACACACGCCCTCGGCACTAGCAGCCTGGATTACAACAACACCCTCTATGCTGGGACCACCGCAAAACTCCAAAAACGTCTGCAACGTATTCAAAACGCCTCCGCCCGCCTCATCCTCGACATACCCCGCAACAGCCACATCTCTGACCACCTGAGACACCTGCATTGGCTCCCAGTCAGCAAGAGGATCACCTTCATACTTCTCACCCACGCACACAAAGCCCTCCACAACAAGGGACCAGAATACCTCAACCGACGCCTCAGCTTCTACGCCCCCACCCGTCTCCTCCGGTCCACCAGCCTCGCTGTCGCCGCCGTCCCGCGCATCCGCCGCTCCACAGCGGGTGGGAGGTCCTTCTCCTACCTGGCGGCCAAAACTTGGAACACCGTCCCCACCAGCCTCAGGACCACCCAGGACCACTCCGTATTCCGGAGACTCCTCTAGACCTGGCTCTTCGAGCAGCAGTAACCCCTTCCCCCTAGCGCCTTGAGACCCGCACGGGTGAGAAGCGCGCTTTATAAATGTTAATGATTTGATTTGATTTGATTATGCATGCCAACAGTCTGGGCACAATCACTAACCATTAAACATGTGCAGAGCACTCTTCCGCATGATTCCACATCAAGGACATAGATATACACAAAGTGGTTACACACTCTGGGCCTACCTGTCCTGCCCCTCATTACTACTGGAGTTCTGCATGACAAATGACACACTATGACACATGAAGTTATTTTTCAGACAAAAAACAATGGTGACACAAAATGAAATGTAACCCCATTGTAAATGTGCAAATCCACAAACAGGTTGCCAAGCATATATATATATATATGAGGGAGTACATACATCATCCCATCAACATAGGTAGAACATGCATTAAAATGCAGGTTACAAATGTTACCTAAAGAGAAAGGGTCATATGCAGACATGTAGGCACAAGGACTATTGGAAACAGTGATGGCACATAAATCCAGGAATTTACATTCCTTACTTACCAAGGAAAGGTACTTTGCTATACCAGCACACAATTAGCCATGTAAGCCATGTCACATGTATGATGGACACCTCCACATCACAGACTGCAATGAAGCACCAGCACCCATCACACACTGAAGATAAGTAGCTTTTGGGTAGCAGATGTTTACATACACATATACAAATATTGTGTTATGGATCACATGGCAGTGTACAGTGATCCATAACCTACCAACCTTTGGGCCTATAATTTGTAGGAGAAGTGATCTCTTGGATACTAATTACACCCACCACAACAACAAACAGTAGATGAATAATCACTGGACACAGCCATTTGTGCTCCCTGCAGAGCAAGTGGTTTGTGCATTCACCTCAGTTGTGTCCTAGGTTCCAGATCCAAAAGGCTAGGCACACCGGCTCAATACACTTGATGTGTCAACACAAAACAATCTCCTATATACTGTATGACACATGGCTCATTCCTCATTGTCAGGGGGAGCAGCCAGTACCTCACTCAATCACCTTTAAAAGTGACAGGCAGTATTTTGCTGTGTACCAAACCCCTTGTGGCTACTGTGCTGCCCTCATACGTCCATCAAGCTCTGGGTAGGACACCACCAGAATACAGGCCATTAGGGGTGGCATGGTCCAACGGGCCCCCAGCCCACATTGGGAGGACAGCCCCGGCTGGGCCACTCCGATTTTCCTGTCCCAGCATCTCAGGTCCTCCCACCTCTTGTGTAAGTGGGCGCTCATGGTCCGCTCCTTCTTGGTGGTCTCTCCATGTCCCTTTCTTCTGATGGGTGTTGACCTGCATGGATGCAATAGACAAGACAAAAATTTATGTCCACAGGTCTCATCCAAAATATATGAATCACATACATTTCAGTACACCAAGCTGAGAACATTCTCAATACTCATACTGCCCAAGTGTGGCATATACAAACCATTGAGTACAGGGACATGACTTAAAAAACACTTCCCAATCTGCAGACCAACCCACCACCCTGCTCAGGCCCTGCACTGCCTAGGTAGGTCAACTGACATCTTGTGGGACATGATCAAACAATCTGATTGAGGAACTATGTGCGTGATACAACACACCTCTCTGGCTTCAGAAAGGTAGGGTAGACTCATTAGGCATGAATGCATGAAAACACTCACAATCTGTGAGAATGGCCCTCTGCATACAGTTCCAGCAGGCTACTGCCAGGGTGCAAATGCAAACATTACACATGGGTAACAATGAAGAGACTAGCATGGTCGGTACAGAAAGAGTCTAGCTTGTCCATTTTTGGACATGTGCAGATACAAGTGCAAACTCATTCCACTTCAGGGAGTGGGGTTCTGTGTGTCTTATCATTAACACATAACACACTTTGGGACATATGTGTCTATATCACATAGATTGCAGCCAAAACAACATAGGCATACATTGTCCATTTCCAGCAATGCGACTAGACTACAGAATCACATATCATGGGTTCCCAGGAAACAGCACAGAGTTTGCACTTTTGAAATGTCAGAAATGCAATGAACCTGCACAGGATATATGGAACCTGTATGAAGGAAACAACAGGACTGTTGGATTAAGGGACCTGTCTGGGGTCTGTGACACACTTTGACAATGATGCCAAGTGCACATTAGTCACAGATCATTAACTCTCCCCTAAAACCATTAATATTTTTATCAGAGAAAAGAGCCTCATTAGGCTGCCTATTAGCTCAGAGCCAAGGTATGGCCTCATAATGGGATATGCTGGGATACAGAGAGTGGGCACAGTACCACAGTTACATAGAAAAAGTAATTTGGCACCAGTCTAGATTTGGACCCATACAGTGAGATACAACTGACAGGCCCTGGTCCCTGCAGGCTGAGCAGACAGAACCTACATTAAACTCCATTCCCATCACTACCATGCATGACAATACATCATGTAGCCAACAGCAATTTGGCATGTGGTGTGTGTGCTGCAACCTGAACTGCAGAGTGAGTAAGGATATGCCTTCCAAACAACAGTTTAGCAGAGGCAGATATGGGTTGGAATCTCTGTGGCAACATACACATTGCTTATTTCACAGACAACTGACACATACAATAATCATGCACAACTCATGCTGTCATGAAACTACATGATGTCTGACATTGACAACATACATAAGGTAAGAGAGGTCTGGGGATGGCTGTAATGTCACCTCAACTAATCATGTTCATCCAACACAAGGTGGATCAGGGTATACTAAATGCACACACACCACAATGTATTAGAACTCAAGTTCTGGCACTGAACACAAATGCATGCACAATGACTCTCCCACTGATGACACACTGACTGCACCTACATGGCATTGAATTGACATTCTGGCACACATGGGCAGAATCCAGCCTGTAAGGAGGGAATAAAAGGTGAAGTACTGAGAAAATATGTGCACATGAGGCACTTACCTGCTTCTCTGGTACATCATAGAGATGTCCATATAAGGGTATGACCTCAGACACCAGTTTCTCCAACTCCTCTGGTAAGAAGGCTGGGGCCCTATCACCTGCTAGACATGGCATGATTGCTCCCAGAGGTAGTACACAGCAGCTCAGGTAGTGGAGGTCTTGCTGGAAGCAGTGGCAAGAGTCAAGTAAGGGATTTTGCAGAACATGGCAGTCGGTTCTGCCACGTATGCGCCCGTCACCGCTGGCTGACACAGCGATTGGCCTGTGACCACTACTGGTAACAACATTAGCCTATGTGTCCACCACGGTTGCAACTGCCTACCGGCATGACAACTTCCACTGGCTGTCATGGACGGTTCCTATTGTCCAGTGGGGTATGTCAATCAGCAGCCATTTTCAAGGCCAGGAATGCATTATACGGCTCCGAACGATGCATCACAACTCTAAAAATGTTTGTATTTGCAGTAATGAGTGCTTGTCTTGTCCTGCCATGTCGGTTCTACTGCTCAAACGCCATTGTTGTACATTTCTAGGCACATATGGCATTTTGCATTCGGTCACAGTCCCCCCTCCTTCACAAAGGTAATTTTTAAGATTGGGACATCAAGTCACAGTCCGAGTTACATATTTTTGATGTACAATATGTTGATTACCAGATACATGATGTGTACACATGTGTTGCAAAGCAAGGGAATAAACTGTGACTTCTGTATGATTATCAGTTGTGATGTGTACTGTGTATCATGGCCACACCTTCCTACATACCTTGTCACATTTTACCATTGACATGCATCTTGTATGTTGGAAGGGACACATTGGAAAATGTCAATACTCATTTCTTGTAAACATAGGTACCCAGGGAGGGGGAGGATGTGACAACATCCTGTCTACCGTCCACTGCCAGACCTTCAGACCTTGGAAGAATGCCACATCATCCAGATCTACTGTCTGAAAAGGCAAACCATTGTGGACCTATGTCGTCACTTGGAGCCAGATCTAATGCCTGCTATTTGTCATCCAATAAGCATACCACCCATTGCACAAGTCATGGCAGTGTTGCACTTCCTGACTGTAGAGTCCTTCCAAAATACAGTGGCTCTATCTGCTGTGATGCCACAGCCCATGTTCAGTCTGGTTTTGAAGGATGCACATTCAGCACTGTTGAAACATCTTGACAGATATATCCGGTTTCCTCAATGTGAGGATTTTACCCATGTGAATGCTGACTTCTATGGTTTGGCACACATCCCACATGTGGTGGGAGCCATTGATGCAACACATGTTGCCTTGGTCCCACCGCATGGCAGTGAACTAGTGTACCAGAACAGAAAAAGCTTCCCTTCCATCAATGTCTAAGTTGTTTGTTTGGGATCTCTATATTTCACAGGTCTCTGTGCTAGTTTTCTTGGTTTAGTCCATTATGCGTTCACTATGTGGAACAGCGCAATCCACCAGGTAATGTCACAACTGTACCCACAGAGGCCCCGGCTGGTTGGTAAGTCATATCTGCCCTGTTTGTGTATGTGCAATGTCTACTGCAACAAATCCGATGAGAGGGACTCATAGTTGCAGATATGTCCTATTCCATCACAGGGGACTCTGCATACTGAAATCGTCCATGGTTGTTGATGTCGGTGAGGAATCTAACTATGCCAGGGAAGTCCACTTCAGTGATGCCCATGGAAGAACACAGTGTGTCGTGGAGCGAACTTTGGTTTCCTGAAGGCAAGATTTAGGTGTCGGGACAAGACACGTAGAACCTTCCTCTACTCACCAGAAAAAGTGTGCAAGATCATTGTGGCCTGCTGCATGCGCCACAACATTGCCCTACAGAGGAATATCCTATATAGCCCAGCTAAAGGGGAGCTAGCAGTGCCACCAGGTGGGAAACCTGAAATGCCAAGTGAGGATGACAGTGATGAGGAGGAAGGTCAAGACTTGTGGGCAGATCTCATCAATCGTTACTTTACTTGAGTATGCAATGTGATGTGATTACTGTGACTGTATGAGGAACTCTAGTTGTCAGGATGTGTGGAGTAGGGTGTTTTTTCCAATAGATAGAGGATCTCATGATTTGCAGTGTAAAGCCAAGGATTACTTGCTAAGTCAGACTTAAACATTTCACTACCTTAATTATCTGCTGGGTTTGTTCCAGTCTCATTGCAATGTAAGTGTATCAACTGATCTGAGCTCTTGGTCATAGGTATGAATTTCTGACCTAAGGTCCTTGCATTACATTTATCCAGGTACCTTCACCCTGACATCCTCATGTGGGCATTTCAGAGTTGTGACATTGGCAGGTATCTGATACTGTTCTGACATAGGAAGTGAACATGGATTGATCCAGGTAACAATGGTCACAGATTTGGGGGGTATGAGTCCTGTGCCAAACCTGCTTGCACAGTGGGTGGGTGGAAGTCTGAAGTTCATAATACATAGGTTTGATGTGTTGTTTTGGGCCAATTGTCTCATGGGTGTGATCATATGGCATTGAGATATGTTGAGATATGTTGCCATCAATTGCAATCCATGCATTCTTCCTTCACATTGTGCAGACAATTATTTTGTATGACCTGTATGTAGCTGTAGATGTGCTTCACCATTGCAGGCCACAGTACCTGTGCCACAACACGGACATAGGTTTGTGTCATACCACCAGGTGCTTGGTCATTATAATGGGATAGACCTATGATCAGGGACTGTTGTACCACCCTCTGTCTGAGCTGTGGCTTATGTTTAGTTAGCAGACATGGTTTTGGTATAGGATAAGGCTCAAGCTGGTGACAACAGCCACAATTCTGTTAGCCTATTCTATGGGATGGGTCTGACAAAGCCCTTCGTTCTGTGGTCTGGGGGACTGTACCTTGGTATATCTAGCCTGATTCATCTATTTTTGGCAATATCAGTCCAGACATTTTGACAGCCTATGTGCTGTACAGTGCAATAAAATGTTTGACCAGACAATTCAGCATGGCATTACCTGTGACATATCCCTCCTTCCATTACCATCTTGTGTCTTCCTCATGTGCATCCAATGGACGTACATCTCAACATTTCAAAATGTGCAACAGAAGCAAGCAAGCAATGATTTTCTAATAGGTGAGTTCATTGACATAGGTGCAGGAAATAATAATGTGATGCAACACAAAAGGAAAGTGAAGGAATCAGTCAAGGGGATGTAATAATCTTAGTAGATGCCACAACATTTGAAGTTCAAATTACAGTATCCTACTATCATGAAAATGGAAGGTGGCTGAAGAACAGTCAACAGAGTGAATATGTGGCACTCAAAGGATTTTCTTCAGGAAGAGGTCACTTGCTGCAGTGGTTGATGTCTTGCCATCTGATACTTCTGGATTCTTGGCTGGACATCCCCACTTGCTGGGGGGTATGGGTGTTCTGCTGCAACATATGCAGGGATGTCACAAGCGGGTCCTTCCCCTGACAGGGCCTCCCTTATAGTGACTGCCACTGATGTTGAAGGGACTGGTGCTACTTGGCCAAAGAAAGGGGAGTGGTGTTGCTCAGGATCCCTGATCAGGTGTACTGGCAAGGAGCATACCCAGTGGCCTCATGCTGCTGGCCCACAATATCCCTCCCACACATCCTACCCCCACGTGCCTGCATCATTGCCACAGATTGCCCCCTATCACTGGTTCCAGGACCATCATTGTCAGAGATGTGTTGCTGTATCTTAGGATCCTGGACTGGGGGGCACAAGATTGTTGTCACTGTCCTAGGGACACAGATTTGGTGGTGAATGGCTGTGATTTTAATGCAACCAGGCCGGGAAAAGTCGCTGTGGTAACTGTGAGGCACACTGGTGTCATCTGACTAGGTTGCCCTGTTGGACTAGAACCATCCTCAATGTCTAGACATCCAGGAATGTTGTCCTGACTGAGGACTTCATCCATCAGGGTAGTGGCAGTCCCTTCAGTGGTCTCGGAGTCCCCAGTGGCAGCTCAACCGGCTGATGTGAGAGATACAATGTTACAGGTTGTATTTTGACATCTAACTCCAATAGGTGACAGTGGCATTTAGCAAAGGTTGTGAACCCATTGGATTAGCAGGTTTTCTTTATGTGACAGGCACACATGGCATAAGTTGTAGTGACCAAACATTTGTGAAACATACCAATTCCATTTCAGCAAAGTAGCTGCAAGATGTATGAATTCATTAGAACTTGGGAGGATGGGCATAGACTTACACCTTGCCACCAGTGCAGGCAAACCAGTGGCTGGGCAGGATGTGGTTTTGATCCTTTTAAGGCCTAGTTGACTCTTATGTTGGCAAACCTGGCACTTTGTTGTAAATGTGATTGAAGTCATCATGTGGTCAGTGCATTGTGAATATGTCTGCTGCCAATAACATTCAGGTGATGCATCTTGAGACCTTTGGTTCTTGTGTTTTTTTCACACAGGTCGAGTTGTCCTTTCTGTCCACAATATTTTCATCTTGGCTTAGCTGCTCAAGATGGATTCAGGCGGTTAGTCATATCAAATAGTGTACCATGATCTGAATCTTGGTCCCTCCCAGGTGAGTACCTTCATTTGTGAGTTAAAAGACAGACAGATGCATTACTGGAATTGCGATTGGAGTTAAAGGGACTGGGATTTACAGTCATGTTACTCCCTGTACTACCCACAGCATACATAAGTAATCCTCCCAGGTGAGGAGTTCAGAGAAGAGGACTGTTCTGGTGTTTGTAGTGACAGTACCAGTGCCTCCTGGCCTTAGCAGTCCTTTCAGTCCCTGCACTACACCCAGTATATAGATGTTATCCACCCAGGTAAGTAGACATCAACAGAGGGTTGTAACACAGGGGCCTTTCTTGCAGGGAAAGCTTGACTGGCTGAGTGGAGTACCAGTGACAGAGCCCCCTGGCCTTAGCAGTCATGTCAGTTCCTGTACTACAGTGGTTCCCAACCTTTTGATTTCTGTGGACCCCCACTTTAACATTAATGGAACACGGGGACCCCCACTGAATCATCATGGAAATCCGGGGACCCCTGCCTGAGCCATTACTGGAAGCTGGGGACCTAATTTGTAAATATTTGTTATTATTTTTAAATTTTCTAGGCTCTCGCGGACCCCCTGAGAAGGCTTTGCGGACCCCCAGGGGTCCCCGGACCACAGGTTGGGAACCACTGCTGTACTACATACAGTATACAAATGTTATCCACCCAGGTGAGGACACTTTAATTGGGAGTTGAGTGACAAGGGTCTTTGGTTCAGAGGACCCTGGGCTGGTTGAGTGGAGTGACAATAACAGTGCCTGCTAAGAGTTGTACTCATGTCAGTCCCTGTACCATTCTCACACTATACAAAGGCCATCCTCCCAGGTGGTTACACTTCAATGGGGAGTTGACAAACAAGTTAATTTATAGAAGGATTTACTGTTCTGGTTTTTGTAATTGTAGAACAGTGTCTGCTGGGAAGTGTAGTGCTGTCAGACCCTGTTCTACATACACCATACACAGATATACTTCCCCCAGGTGAGCCTACTTTACATGTGAGATGCCAGACTGGGGTCTATGCACAGGTGGACAATGGGCTGGTGAGTGGGGTGACAGCTAAGGTGGCAAAAGGTGAACAATGAGCATGCATGACAACACATTTTGATGAGCTAATTTTGTGTTGTGACTTATCAGACTCCACTCCCCCAGGTATTCCCATCAAGCTCTCAGGATGCAGGATGGGAAAGATCTTCTCCTCCCAGGATGTGAGTTGTAAGGGAGGAGGGGGGGCACCGCCAGTCTTCTAGACCTGTAGCTGGTGACTGGATGCCATGGAACAGACCTTCCCTCTGAGGTCTTTTCACCTCTCCCTGATGTCATCCCTTGTTCGTGGGGTGGGGCCTATAAAACTCACTCTGTCAGCTATCCTTTGCCACATTTCCATTTTCCTGCTGATAGTAATGTTTTGGACTTGGGCTCCAAATAAATGTGGCTCTGCTCTTATTATTTCCTCCACCATGACTCTTAACCCATCTTCAGTGAAACAGGGATTTATCTGGGGTGACATAGTGGTGATAAAAAATAAGGAGAAAGTTAACAGGTACAGTGAGTTTATGAATTTGGGAGGTGCAAATGGTTGTGATTGGAAATATAGGTGTGTTCAAGGTGTGGAATATGTGCTTAGAGAAAGTTGGAGGGGTGCCCATTCTGCTATTTAGTATTGTTTGGATGCACTGTGGCTTCTGTGTTTGGCGTTGGAGATGTAAAGTATTGTGGTGTGTGAAAGGGTGTGTTTTATAGTTTGCAGGTGTGTTGAGTGTGGCAATGTATGTCAGCTGTGTTGTTTCCAAATCCATCCAATGTTGTGTTGTGTATTACTATGACGGGCGTGAACCACTGTTTTTCGGACTGCCGTTAGCGGACCGGCATGGCTGACTGCCACTGCGATTTTTTACTTGTATTACGGTTGGTGGTTGGTTGACGGGCTGTTTGTGCTGGTGGTCGGACCGCCTATTTCTTACCCTCAATGGTACTGGCAGTCTTTCATTTTTGGCTGGCTTTTGGTGGCTCTGCCTGTGTAATTCATAATACGGCAGGCTATAAGACCGCCAATATGGTGGTCTTTTGGCGACCAACACTATGGTGGCCTGGTGGTCTGACCACCAAACTAGTAATGAGGCCCTAAATGAATCCAATTCACATCCCACGGAGCTACCCAAAATATGTAGGAACCATTAATAACCAGGAAAAGTGTTTAAAATAGAAATGCTCCCAGAAACCGGAAAAAGGAAATCACAAGTTAAAATGTTGGTTTAATAAATGAAAAGCAATGAAAAAATATTTTATAAAGCGTGCGTACGCCCGAAGGAGTCATGACGATAACCAAAGACAGAAGCAGAGAAAAAAAGAGAGAAGAAGCCCTACGGTCTAAAGAAATAAAAAGCCAAGTTTTAAGCTTTTTCCTAAAGGATTGTATAGAAGAACTGGCATACTGGAAGAGTTCCACAATTTAGTAGTCCCATAGATGAAACTGCGACCCCCCCCCAATGAGCTTTCTTGATTTGAGGGACAATCACATTGTGAACCAAAGAATACCTCAAGGATCCGGCTAGAACATGCCAAACACATTTCTCTTTTAGATATTGTGGTCCAAGGCCATGCAAAGCTTTAAAAGCTATACATAATGCTTTAAAGTTAATGCATTTGTGTGCAGGAAGCCAGTGCAGTTAAACAAGAGTCTTGGTAGCTGACTGGTGTTTCGGAATTCCTAACAGGAGCTGAGCAGCAGTGTTTGCAGGATCTGTAGTTTGTTCATTAGCCGCTTCTGTAGAATCAAGTACAAGGCACTGCAATATTCCAATTTTGAAAGAATAAGTGCAGTGATAACTCATTTTCTCAATTTTTGAGTAATAAAAGGAAGGACCTTTCTTAGACTCTTAAGGACATAAAAACATGAGGAGGTCACTGCATTAGTCTATTTGTCAAAAGACAGATAATCATCAAAAACAAAACCCAGATTTTTTAATTTGGAAACAGGGACCGGCAGATTACCTAAGTCCAATGGCCAGCGGTCCAGTGACCAAAAAGAAGTGTTGTTGACAAGAACCAACACTTCAGTTTTGCCTGAATTTCATTTCAGACAATTATTAGACATTGCTTGCTTGCTGGTTTCCAGAGACGGAGACGAGGATCTGAGTGTCGACTGCATAACTAACTATAGGAAACCCATGCGATTTGATCAATGAAGCCAGCGATGTCAGGTATAAATGAAAAAGAGTAGGGCTTAATGACGAGCCCTGAGGGACCCCACAAGGAAAGCAAAGGAAACTGGAAGTGAAACCGTCCATGGCTACAGATTGCTCTCTCTCCTCGAGAAATGACTTGAGCAGATCTAAGACAGGGCCTCTGATACCCAAAGAATGGACACAGTCAAGCAATAACTTATGATTGACCGTGTCATACACAGCTGACAGATCCAACATGATCGGTGATAGGGCACACCCCTTGTCTTGAATGGCCCTTAGTTCCTCCGCAGCTGTCAGCAGAGCTGTCTCAGTACTGTGTTGGCTTCTGAACCTGAATTAAGTGTGATCGAGTAAACTATTGGATTCCAGATAGGAGGTAAATTCTTCATTTATTGCTGTGTCCACAATTTTAGAAGGATAAGGGAGATGAGATATAGGACGATAATTATTGGAGTCCGTGGGATTGAAATGTGACTTTTTTAACATAGGCAAGATAGACAAAACCTTCGAAGCCTTTGGAAAGTAGCCTTGACAAAACATTTAATTTCGGTCAGGTGACCAGCATTAGTTCTTGGCACTGATTGCAAAACCTTCGGTGGACATTGGTTCAGTAGTGACCTGTAGTGAGTGGTTGTGATCAATTGTTAAAGGAGAAAAAGTGGAGAACAGGGTGGAGGCAAAGCCAGAAGCATTACCCTCAAGCAGAGGAGTAGCAGGGTTGTATCTGATTTGTTATTAAAAGTGTTATAGATATCCAGCACTTTCAGCAGGAACGTGGATGCAATATCATACCCTGTTCCTTGAAATTAGCCACTTTTTTATAGTAGAAAAAAGTTCCTTAGTAGAATTTTCAGCAATAGATATTTAAAGCACAAAATAGGCAGATTTTTCAGCAAGAATCTGGGTGTTATATTCAGCGAATTTCTGTTTATATAAGGATTTTTCCTTATACACATACATATAAACCAAAAGTGATTTCCTTAAAAAAAAACAGTAACTCCCAAAGCCCATAGGACATGTTTGTTGACAAAAACTTGTAAAGTGAACAAGAAAACCCATCCACATAACACATAATGTTCACAAACTTGCAGATACTATACAATATGATCACAAAATGCATAACATAAAGTATTATAGCAGAACATTATGAAACATTAATAAAACAGTGTACAAAAAATCCCAAATTACACACTAGTAAAAACATGATTAATAATACAACTAAATGTACAAATACCCACAAACAACAATGTAAGTAACCTCTAGACTCCTCTCTATGACCCTTACCCTAAATACCTTTAAAAGCCCTTTGAAAAGGATGTACCTCTTCTGATGCAAAGCAGCATGTTACTGCCACCTCAATACAAAAAGTAGATTTAAAATGACACAGAGTACCAAATAGAAGGTAGTAGTAAAAAAATTAATGCTAAATTAAACTAAAAAAAAGCCTATCCTCTCATAAAAATGAATGGGGGAAAAGAAAATATGTTGAACACATATATTTAAAATGTTAAAAAATATTAAATATGTAAAACATGTCAAAAATTGTTCTAAAAATGTAAAAACAAATGCATAAATTAAATATTAGTATAAAGTATATAAAATGATTTAATATATACTAAAACATATTCAAATTATGCTGCAAATATGTATATAAAGCAATGTATGAAAGGTTTTTTAAAATATCAATAGAACAAAAAGTTGAAAATGTAATACAATTTAAATATAATTTACTTTTTCTGTAATAATAAAAATGTATCAAAGTAGTTTTATTTTCTATATATGAACATTTATTTTTAATTTCAAATATATATGTTTCAAATGTAAAAATACAATTAAAACAAAGTTTGAAAGCAGAAGTAAATTTAGAAAAATGCCTTACTGTCTTTATATTTCAAACGTATTTAATGAATGATAGTATTTACTACAAGCATACAACTAGTATTTTTAATTATATTTCTAAACAACAACAATACTAATTAAATAATAGAAACTATTTCTACTACATACAAAAACATTTTTTAAAAGTATTTCACACTAAAATTTTGAAATAAAATGATCACACTCCAACATAAACCATTCTCGAAGAAGTATCGGACACTAAAGGCGTGACATTTACTATTCCCACTCCAATGTCTTCCAATTTGAGGAAGGTGTTACACAGGAAAGCGGTGACATTTACTATTCACAGTCCAAACAATACTAAATTGAGAAAGGTTTTGGACAATATAGGGGTGACATTTACTATTCCCACTCCAATCTATACCAATTTGAGGAAAGTACGGGGCATTAAAGGGGTGACATTTACTACTCCCATGCCAATCTATACCAATATGAGGACGGTGTTGGGCACTAACGGGGTGACATGTACTATTCCCACTCCAAGCTATACCAACTTAAAGAGGTTGCATGACAGTAAAGAGGTGACATTTTCTATATCCACTCCAGCCTATCCTAATTTAAGGAAGATGTAGAACACTAAAGGGGTGACATTTTACTATTCCCCCTCCAATCTATACCCATTTGAGAAAGGTGTTGAACACTAAAGAGGTGAAATTCACTACTCCCACTCCAATCTATATCTATTTGGAGAAAGTGTTGGGCACTAAAAGGTTAACATTTACTATTCAAACTGCATTCTAAAATAATTAGGGGAAGGCGTTGAACACTGCCACTCCAATCTATCTATATCAGTTTGGGTAAGATGGTCAATCCTAAAGGAGTGAAATTTACTATTTCCACTGCAATCTAAAACATTTTACACAAGATGATACAAACAAAAAAATATATACAAAATTATTACCCGATACCAACACAAAATTGTAAATATATGAAAGTAAAATAAAATCCACTTACAAAACACTAACCAAAACTACAAACCTCTGTATTCACATGCAAACACCAAATTCAAAAATAATTTACCACCATCAATAAATATTATATTTTAAAAATGATTTACTACCTTTGCTACACTTAGAAACATAAAAGAAAGAATAAACTCATAATGAAAAATTATCAAACATTAAAAAAAAATAACACTACATTTTAAATGTGAATACAATTTTTTTAAATAATATAATTTCCAATACAAAATATTTAAGATATTGAATTACAATATTTTTTTTAGAAAAAAAATAAACCATTACATATTTTATACACAAAATGTAAAAAATAATTCATTCTAATGCATTTATTTTGTATATATTTTTCAATTGTAAAAAAAACTGCAATAACTTATTCCAATTAAGCAGCTACATCATTCTGTAATTATAGACTAGAGATTTGGCATCTCAACTGTGAGATATGGGGAAAAGTAACCCCTGCCGTACATTATAGGCATATTGCAAGCCACCAAGGAGTTCCTTAACCATATAGTGGGACAATGCCAAAGGCTGAGCTTCTTTATAAGGTAATGAAACTCTGAGATGACTTGCAATATGTTTGCAAGCATGAAGAATTAAAAAAAAAACTCTAGTGCTACATTAAACACATTCAAAAAAGCTGTTATTTGTTGCAGACAGATATTAGAAACTGTTTAAAAAAAATAATCTGCAATATCTTGGAATGTGGTGAAACAAGCATAAAGATTCCAGCTTTTCTTTGTATAAGGAGTGGCAAAAATAAACATGGTCTCTTTGCTTGTCATGGTAAACTAGTAACATAGAGCAGAAAAAAGAAAAGCAACATTCAGTGTTTGTTGCTAAACAGCTGCTTCTATTATGATCCATGGCCTGACTTGCCTTTCACCTCGGCTTGCATGGTGACATCAGAACTCAACTGTTATAACGTATAATAGTCGAGTTCTGATGTCCTTTCTTTATAATTGGTGACAGTGTGTGTCACAAGTTGCTGATTATAAAGAAATTAGAGACAGGCGAATATACAAGGATTACAGAATCCCATGTATTAGAAGGTAATTAGAGATGGCTTTGATGTGTTGTTCCAAAATACAAACAGGCCATGAGTTCCTGGGACCCTTGAATGTAACTAACGGGACTTTTCCTATCGACCCTAAAAAATCTGGGACTTCAAGACCTCTGGAGAACTAGGACAGACATGCCAAGCCAATCCAACCAAGGCACAACCTTGCTGGGATGAAGAAACAGGTTTCCCCTACTTGGAAATTCTCTGCAGCATCAAATTCTGTTCTGTGAGACCTTGGCAAGAAGCTATCCAGCCTGAAGGAGCCCTCATTCAAGACAGCCTGCAGCCCTGCTCTGCTGGAGGATTTCAAGCTCTGAAAAAGAGACTTAAGGGGTTAATTTAGATTATGGCGGGCAATGTAATCTCTGTTGGCTTAGAGGAGGATTTTACATCCACTAGGCGGAGACTAGTCCAGCTGCCAAATTCATGAATGACCGCCAAGTTGGCAGTCACTTATAATACATCACAGCAGTATTCGGCGATGCATTTTTCTGTTTGGTACAGAGCTCTGTCTGCGGGATGGAACCCTGTAACAAACAAGCTCTTTTTTTATTTTCTAAAAGAACATCTGAAGTAGGATTTTTTTAAATTAAAAATGCAATGTTTCCCTTGCAACGGGAGTCCTCTCCCATGGTGAGGGGTGCATTTACCAGTTTTCACCTTTACCTATGAAACGGTTTCCAAGGTGATGACGGACAGTGAAAACTGACCTGTAATTTGACCCATCTAAATTAGGTGGGTGGAATTAGAGGTCTACCTCTGACAGCCCTTACTTTGCAAGGCCATCAGAGGGGTTAATCACGGTGGAGAGGGAGAAGACCCCACCGTGATAAACCCTAAATGCCGACAGCATACAAATTTGGTGGGAGGACCACATTTTTGGCCATAAGGATACTCCATCACCATTGTGACGAAGTCCACCTAAGTGGCCCATGCATTTACCACAACATATGCATGCAAGCATTTGAACTGTCAACAGTTGCCCAAAGGAAAATCAGGATCTCAGACAACTACAATTGCATGACTGAAGTTGTGTATTCAAAGTAACCACTGAACAAGTAGAAGACCACATCACCTTCAATGCTTTGCATCAAGGAACATACATCAGTTACCTGTTGTCATACAATAGTAGGACAATGCCAACTCCATTCCCACAAATCCCACACAAGGTCATGCAGACATTTATTTCTCACATACACAATACCACAAAAATAACAAATGATGCTCCCAGAACATTTCATGTTGCTGACAACAGTACAGTAGCCTGGAGAAGGTGACAAGGAAATGCTCATGCCACACTGAAAACATATCCACAATGCACACTTCACCAAGTGGAATTTGTCCCAATTGGGTCATGAGGTGGTACCAATGTTGCTCTGGCAGGCCATACATTTGGCATTGAAATGTACACTGTAGATATCATGTGTGAATTGTCAGGGAGATATGTCCCTAAAAACCACAACACAATGAATCACCAAGCCCCATGGAAATCACCACCAATGTCTAGCACCCCTTATAATTGCATACTCTGATTGCATTAGAGAAGTCATAAGCCCTTTGTATGTTGGACAGACATAAAGATTTGCAAGTAAATGTAGGTGGTCCGAAACATGTTGCCCAATGGGAAGCTACAGCACTATCTCAATTTTGGTCATGAAAACCCAGATGTCTTTGTATGAATGGTTGTACCCAAACACATGTGATTGAAACATAACCTCAAGACATTCCATGATGCATGCCAATAATAGTCAGATAAAAAACCTTCCCCATTACACATGTGCAGTGAACTTTGCTACATGATGCCACATCAATGGCCTAGAAATGTACATTGTGGCTAAAAAGCTAGTCATACACATATTGTACCTCATTGCTATTGCAGTTGTACATGCCAAATGACATGCAATGATGGCGAAGGTATGTGTGAGCCAACAATCAATGGGACACATTTTCTCTGTTTCCCCACATGAAATAGTCTTCCATTGCAAATGTCCAATTTCAAACACAGGTTGGCATGTACATATATGTGTGGGAATACAGGAATCATCCCATGAAGACAGGTAGACCACGCATGACACAGAAGTGCACACATGTTGTCAAAAGAGACACAAACCAACATGTAGGCACTAGGAATGTTGGCAACAGTGATGGCACACAAATCATGTCAATGGACATTCCCTACTTATCAAGGGAAGTTATTGATCTGTAGCTTCACCCAGAGATAAATCAATGCTCTGTCACAGGTATGATAGGCACCTTCACATTACAGAGAGTAGTGAGGCTCCAGCCCCCGCCACATACTGGACAGCAGATGCCAATACTAATTTCACCAGAAACATGGCTGAAGACTGCGATCTATCACTTCCTTTAGTTTGGCCTGTAACACTGAGGAGTAGTGGTCTGTTGCATACCGTTTACAACCAATACTACAACAAACAGTACTTGATTGTTCAATGTACACAGCCATATGTAGTCCCTGGAGAGCAACTTGTTTGTGTATTGTACACATTTGTGCCCTTGGCCCCTTGGTCAATAGGCAAGACACATTAGTATGCACCACATTACATAGCTACACAAACTGTCACTCATCTACTGTTTCACACATGGCACATCCCTAATCATCAGGGGGAGATGTCAGAGCCTAACTCATTAACAAGACAACGTGACAGGCAGGATTATGCCCTGTACTCACCCTTTTGTGGCTGCTGTGCTCCCATCAAGCGCCCTTCAAGATCTGGGGATGCCAAAGCCGGGACGCGTGACATTAGGGGGTCATGGTCTGATAGGCACCCTTCCCACACTGGGAGGACAGCTCCAGCTGGACCTCCTTGATCTTCTGGGTCCAGCGTCTCAGGTCCTCCTACCTCTTGCAAAAGTGGGTGCTCGGCCAGCTGTGGACCCTCAGTGACTGCACCTTCAGGGAGATGGCTCTCTATATCCACTTCTTCTGATGGGCATTGACCTGCATGGATCTAGGAGACAAATCAAGAGATCACAAACACAAGTTTTTGCACAAATGGTTGAGTCACACACTTGTCAGAAAAACCAAGCTAGAAAATTAAATTTGTTAACACACCATGGGCCAGATTTAGCAAGCTGTTTGCATGTCGCAAACTGCGAAAATTGCAGTTTGCGCCATGCAAACGGCCTCACGCAATGCTCATTCCCAAATTGCGAGTCGGTACCGACTCGCAATTTGGGAATGCGACTCGCAAATAGGAAGGGGTGTTCCCTTCCTATTTGCAACTCGCATCGCAATTCAGAGTTGCTTTGTGACCACGAATGCGGTCGCAAACCAACTCGCAGTTACCACCAGTGTCACACTGGTGGTAACTCATTCGCAAAAGGGAAGGGGTCCCTATGGGACCCCTTCCCCTTTGTGAATGTCGACAAAAATATTTTTTCAGAGCAGGCAGTGGTCCTATGGACCACTGTCTACTCTGAAAAAAACGAAACCAAATGGTTTCGGTATTTTTTTCATTTTGCAACTCGTTTTCCTTTAAGGAAAACGGGCTGCAAAATGAGAAAAAAAAACTGCTTTATTTAAAAAGCAGTCACAGACATGGAGGTCTGCTGACTACAGCAGGCCACCATCCCTGTGAGTGCAGGGACTCACTATGGGGTCGCAAAATGCGACCCACCTCACGAATATTGATGAGGTGGGTCTTTGCGACCCCATAGCAAGTCGCAGAAGGTGTCTGAGACACCATTCTGCATCCGTTTTTGCGACTTGCAAATTGCGAGTCACTCAGACTCGCAATTTGCAAGTCGCAAAAACGGATTTTGCTACATCTGGCCCCATGAGTATAAAGCACACAAGCCAACAAGTACAGGGACATGACTATGCACTTTTGTATCCATCTGCAGACTAACCTACTACCCTGGCCTGCTCATGGCCTACAATGAATAAGCAAGGCTACTCACATCAGGTAGCCTATGCATCAGCAACATATACTGTGAGATTGGCTCACTGAATGCAGTCCCTACAGCCAACTGCCATAGTACAGATATCACACTTACACTTGAGTGACACTGAAGTGGCTGGCATGGTGGGTACAGAAAGTGTCTTTTGTGTGATTGTGTGGAAATGTGGCATACCAAATGCAGACCCATGCCACTTCAGAGGGTGGGTTCTGGGGTATGTACCTGTACCACAGAACACTTCTGTGGATGTGTTTGTCTATTCCACAGAAGTGACATTCAACATACAAATGTATGCACAGTACAATTTCTGCAACATGACCAGGCCACATGTTATGGCCTCCCAGTAATTACCACACTGTCAGCACTGTGGTACTATCATCAGTGCACTAAGCCTGTACAGGGAAAATATGACTTTTGTGAAGGTGACATTAAAGCAGTGGGAGTAAGGGACCTGTCATAAGTCACACATTGACAATGATGCAAAATGCACATATGGACTAGTTCATGGATTTACCTCAGTACCCATTCCTAATCTAGTCATTGGACTGTGGCATTCAGGGCAATTGTTGCCATTAGAGCATCATATTGTCCACATGGCAGGATCTACTGGTGTACAGAGAGTGGGCACAGTGCCACAGTTGCATTGCCACAATTAATCTACCACAGCCTGGACTATGTCCCATACTGGGAGATACATTTGACCGGGTCTGGTCTCTGCAGGCTGCGCATACAGAACCTACATTTCATTCCATTTTCATCACTTTCATGCATGACAGTACACCATGTGGCCATCAGCAAGCTGGCATGTGGTGTGTGGCAACCTGAAGGGCAGAGTGAGTCAGGATGTGCCTTCCAGACAACCGTTTCTCAAGGCCAGATGTGGGGTGAAAGATCTGTGGTACTATACACATTGCTCACAAGATCCTCATGTGACTCATATGAAATGCATACACAGCTCATGGAGTCAAACACATACATGTTCTTTAACATTTACAAACATTGTAAAGAAAAAGATGTCAGTGGATGGCAGTGAAGTATCCTTACCTAGTTATGTGCATCCAACACCAGGAGGATCTAGGACCCCAAAAACCTGACACAACACAACGTGACTGAACGTAACATATATTACTGCCCACCAATACCTGCACCATGTACATCCCATTTATGCCAGACAGACTGCAACAACAGGCACACAAGAAGTCTAACTGGCACACGTAGAACATTGTAGCCTGCAACAAGGTTCTTACCTGCTCCTCTGGTGAGCCATGGAGCTGTCCATACAGTGGTAGGATGTTTTCAACTAGACTCTCCAGTTCCTCTGGAGAGAAAGCAGGGGTCCTATCACCTGCTGGAACTGCCATGATTGCTATCAAAGGCAGCACACAGCAGCTGAGGTTGTGGAGGTGTTGCTGGCAGTAGTGTCAGGTGTTAAGTGAGTGAATAAGCACAACATGGAGGCTACGTCCGCCACGTATGCAGTCATTACCCCCGGCAGACACAGCCATTAGTCCTCAACCGCCACAGGCTATATTAGCCTATGGCTGGGTCCACCGCAGTTGGGACAGCTTATCACCCTGATGACTTCCGCTGGCTGTTGCAGGCGGTTCCAAATATCCAGTGGAGTAGGTCAGGCATCCGCCATTTTGGCCGAATGACATAGGTGGTCACTATGACCCTGGTGGTCTTCTGATTGCCAGGTAAATGTGGCGGTCCCACCGCCAACAGGCTGGCGGTGCAGACCGCCACATATTGAGTGTGGCGGGTTGGTGTCTGCCAACACCCCACATCGCCACTCATATGGCCAGGGTGGTTGGAGCGAGCATCTCTGACCCGGCGATCCACAGAAGACCGCCGGCAGTATTGGGAGTCGGCTTTCCCCATGATTTCCGCGGCAGTAGCACTGCCACGAAAACCATGATGGAAAGGCTACCAGTGTAAGGGAATTTCTTCTCTGTCACTGGTAAACAACTCCCCCACCCCTCCCAGTAAGCACTAGACCCCCCCACTCCAGGCACAGAGCCACCTTCCCCATCTCAAACCCACTCCAGACACAGCACGCCCCTACCCCCTCCTCACATACATGCACACAGACACCCACACACACCACACATACACCCATTCACATACACATACATACATGCATTCAATCGCAAGCATCCATACATGCATTCACTTCAACATTCATACATGCAAACAACCAAGCATACACACATTCATACACACATGCAGACACAAAACACTCACACATTCACAAACAACACCTCACACCCGCCCATCCCCTCCACTGTCGGATGATGACCTTACCTCCTCCGGGGAGAAAGGTTGTCTGGGGAACAGGAAGGGGTGCTTCCACTGCCGGCAGCGCCCCATCATCAGGACACCGCCAGACCATATTATTGCACACAATACGACTGGTGGAGTCCTACTGGTGGGACGGGGCCGGTGGAGGAACCGCCAGAGTGCCTCCACCCACCAGCACGACTACTGCCAGATGTCCACCCAAAGTGTAGCGGAAATCCAGCAGTACCTGTGACATGCTGGCAGTCTTCTGGCATCCACGGCTTTGGTGGTCTTCTGTAAAGACCGCCAAAGTCATAAGGAGGGCCATAATGTTTTTAGCTTTATAAACTGTGTTACACTTACAAAAAGATGTGTTGTGACATTGCAAACATCCTTATTTTGTCTTTTCATGTAGATCCTCCTAAACAATCATCAGTGTAGTGTGTTACAGTGCACAGATGGCAATTGATGGTGGTGCTCTGTACACCACCACCAACAGTCATTTTTGCAGATACAGTTCAAAGGACAATTGTGTAGTAGATAGTTGAGTTTGGTCCACATCCATGAGGTGGGCACGAGTTGACTGCCATGTGGGCCACATGTGACCCATGTGTAGTTGCCAGCTGTGCTGTGTACTGGCTGTCATGTGCATTCAGTCAGAAATACTTTGTCCCATGACATTATTGGTATGCATAATGTATGTTGTTCTGAACACATGTACTAATGTTACAAATCATGACTTGTCACACATAGGTACCCTGGGAAAGGGAGATGGCAACAACCTCCTGTCTACCGTCCACTGCCAGACCTTCAGATAATGGAGCAACGTAATATAATAATGTTCTACTGCCTGGATAGGCAAACAATAGTGGACTTATGCTGTCAGTTGGAGCCAGATCTGATGCCAGCTATTACAACAGGTATCCAACCTGTAAACCACCCATTGTACAAGTCATGTCAGTATTGCACTTCCTGGCCACAGGGTCCTTAAAACATACAGTGGCCCCCTACCTGGTGGTATGTCCCAATCTATGTTCAGTCTGGTGTTGAAGGATTTCCTCTCAGCAATGATGAAACACATTGACAGCTTAATCAAGTTTCCCCGATGTGAGGATTTAGCTAATGTGAAGGCTGACTTTTATGGTTTTGTCTGCCTTCCACATGTGGCAGGGACCATTGATGGCACACAGGTTGGCTTGGTGCCACCGCAGGCCAATGAACAAGTCTATCACAACAGAAAGAACTTCCATTCCATCACTGTGCAAGTTGTCTCTTTGGCAGATCGCTACATCTCACATGTCTGTGCACGTTATCCCAGATCAGCTGCTGATTCATTTATAATGCAGAACAGCACCATACCCCAGCTGATGTCACAACTGCGACCAGGGTCTGCCTGTATATGTGTAATGTCAGGTGCGACAATCATGAAGTGAGTTACTCATTGTTGCACTTATGCCCCATTCCTTGACAGGAGACTTTGCACACCCAAACAGTCCATGGTTAGTGACACCAGGGAGGAATCCAACTACACCAGGGGAAGTCTGCTTCATTGAGGCCCATGTAAGACCATGGCGGCCAGTTGAGCAGGGTTTTGTGCTTCGGAAGCCCAGAGTTAGGTGCCTGAACAGGACTGGTGGACCCTCCTCTACTCACCAGGAGAAGTGTGTCAGATCCCTGTGGCATGCTGCATGCTGCACATCCTCGCCCTGTGGAGAATGCCGCCATCTTCACACCTGCCCCAGCGGAGGTGCACTATGGAGAAGAACAGCGAGCAAATTGTCAACCAACACTGAGGTACGTAAACACAACTTAATCGGAAAATGTTTTAAAATCGACATATGGCTGTATTAGTGTTTAAGCAAGGCCTAGATATGCGTGACGCAGTCAAAAATAATGCCATGTGTCCCCCTGAAATGGCCGCTGCCTGACCTGTAATGTGGGACAAGGGGATATGAGGTAACTGCGCTCAAGTTGTACACCATCGTGGTAGGCGGTCAAAGACCTCGGCGCAATCCTCCATTGGTTAACATTGGACCCTATGGGTCGCAGGAGCCAAAGACGATGTACGCCGGCGGTGATGGTACGCACCGCCGTGGACGTCACCGCCATTTTCTGTCTGTTCAATCACTTGATACCTGATCTTCGACAGGAGAGGACCTACACTGCAAGTGCTGCTGTGACCTCAGTCTGGAAGAGACAATGGATCGTGTGTCTGGGGAAAGGGCCCCTGCCTTCAGCACAGAGGAGTTGGATAAACTAGTGGATGGGGTCCTCTCCCAGTACACGCTACTCTACAGTCCTCCAGACAAATAGGTGAGTACACTGTGAGCATGCTGTATGGGCAATGCCTGTTTGGAGTGGTGTGGATGAAAGATGGGGGGGGAATGAGGCGTGCATGAAACGACGGTGAGTGCATGTGCGTCATGGCAAGAGTAGGGATGCGGGCCAATGACTGTGACGGTGCGGACGGTTATATCTTCTCCTTTTCGCCTGTACTATTTGTGTAGGTCAGCGCCCACCAGAAGAAGGATATTTGGCGTGCCATCGCCAAGGAAGTCCAGACCCTGGGGGTCTACCACAGACGGAGCACCCACTGCCGGAAAAGATGGGAGGACATTCGCCGCTGGAGCAAGAAGACGGTGGAGGCCCAGCTGGGGATGGCCTCCCAACGTGGGAGTGGTGCCCGTCGCACCATGACCCCCCTGATGTTCTGGATCCTGGCGGTGGCGTACCCGGAGTTGGATGGGCGCTTGAGGGCATCACAGCAGCCATAAGGGGGTGAGTACACTCTCTTTCAGCTAATTCAGCGCACATTGTAGGTGTCTGGGTGGGGGAGGTGGGCTGTGGGTTCCCCTAGGCCAGGGCGAGTTTAGTAGGCAAGGTCCCTTCTTAAGGCAGGCCCTGTGGCACCCCACCCCACCTGTGTACAGAGCCAACTACACCTAGTCAGGCTCCTGTGACTTCCATGTGTGCAGCAATCGGGCATAGCCTTGTAACCCATGTCCCTGTGATTGATTAGGGAACTCCAAGTGCACGGCGTAGTGCAGGGGGCTTCTGTGTCTGTAGTGTCCGCCAGCGGTAGCGGTATTGGATGCACTCAACATGTCTTTCTTCTGTCTTCCCCCCCTTTTTGTGGTCTCCTTATGCTTGTGTGCATTAGCATCATCAGGTGGAGTAGCAGTGACCCGGAGCAGGAGGGAGCTGCTTCCCACATGGCCCTGGAGGGCGACACAATGGAGTCAGAATTCACCAGTGGGACGGAGGACGAGGGGAGCTCCACGTCGTGGACAGGAGCTGAGACCAGCGACGCGGACTCCTCCTCTTATGGGAGCTCCCTTGCTGGGGCGGCCCCTCTGTGCCCCCCGCATCTACAGGTACAGCCGCCACCCCCTCTACCAGCACCGCCCTACCAGCAGCCCCTCAGCGTTTGCCCCGTGGCCGCTCATCCAGGAGGGTGGTCATCTCCTTCGCGCCAGGCACCTCAGACCCTTCCCCAGTCTGCCCTGCTGCCCTCAGTGAGGAGGCCATTGACCTCCTCAGGTCCCTCACTGTTGGGCAGTCTACCATTTTGAATGCCATCCAGTGTGTAGAGAGGCAGTTGCAACAGACCAATGCATTCCTGAAGGGCATTCATTCTGGTCAGGCAGCCCATCAGCGAGCTTTTCAGACTCTGGCCTCAGCACTGATGGCAGCCATTGTCCCTGTCTCTAGTCTCCCCCTCCAACTTCCTCCACCCATACCCAAACCCCTGTACCTCAGCCTATACCAAGCACACCATCAGACCAGCATGCACACACGTCAACACACAAGGGAAGCTCAGCCAAACATAAGCACCACACATCCCACAGACACTCACGCAAGCATCATACACATGCAGACATACCAACAGCCACTGCCTTCACTGTGTCCCCCTCCTCCTCGTCTCCCTCCTCCCTCCCAGTCTCGTCTCCACTCACACCTGCATGCACTACATCGTCAGCCACTACCTCCATCACCAGCACACCCACCACCACACCCCACTCACGTGCAGTCACCACCCCCACTACCATTCACACATCCCCTGTGTCCTCTCCCAGTATGTCTGTGAGCTCACCTCCCAAGGTACACAAATGCAGCCACACACCCACCCAACAGCCATCCACCTCACGACAGCCTCCAGCCCATGCACCTTCACCCAAAGTAACCAAGCGTACACCTCCTACAACCACTACCTCTTCCTCCACTCCCAAAACCCCTCCATCTACCCGTCTACTTTTTCTGTCCAACCTTGACCTCTTCCCCTCACCTCCCCCGCCCCTTCAGTCTCCTAGGGCCTGCCTCTCCAGGTCCCAGCCCAGCGCCTCAGCCACAATATCTGTGAGAACAGTGGTGCCAGTAGTAACCAGCTTCTGGAGTGCGCCAGGCAGCAGGGCAGCCAGTGTGCCAAGGAGCCAGAGCACGGACAGTCCCCCACCTCAAAAGCACAAAAAGTTGGCCAGTGACCGGCGGGAGAGAGGAAAAAAATCTTCCACCTAAGACTCTCCCAGGGGAACAGTTGGGAGTGTGGAGACAGCTGCGCCACCATCTAAGGTGGGGAAGGGGCACAGTAAAACAGGCAAGTCTGGGAAAACCTGCACAGCGGACAAGACCGCCACAAGCACCGCTGCCAAGGTCACCGCCGCCACAAACACCGCTGCCAAGGACACCACCGCCACAAGCACCGCTGCCAAGGACACCGCCGCCACAAGCACCGCTGAACAGGACACCGCCACCAGCACCGCTGAACAGGACACCGCCGCCACAAGCACCGCTGCCAAGGACACCGCCGCCACAAGCACCGCTGAACAGGACACCGCCGCCACCAGCACCACTGACAGGACACCGCCGCAACAAGCACCGCAGGCCAGTGAGCGGCAAAGATTCTGACGCTACTGAGGCCGCCACGAGCAGGATGAAGCACTCTGGGCACAAAGCCCCCTCCAGAACCAGTGGAGATTGGCATCCACTACCTCAGTCCTTGGCAGGATGAAGCACTCTGGGCACAAAGCCCCCTCCGGATCCAGTAGAGATTGGCATCCACTACCTCAGTCCATGGAAGGATGAAGCACTCTGGGCACAAAGCCCCCTCCAGAACCAGTGGAGATTGGCATCCACTACCTCAGTCCTTGGCAGGATGAAGCACTCTGGGCACAAAGCCCCCTCCAGAACCAGTGGAGATTCACATCCACTACCTCTGTCCTTGGCAGGATGAAGCACTCTGGGCACAAAGCCCCCTCCAGAACCAGTGGAGAAAGGCATCCACTACCTCTGTCCTTGGCAGGATGAAGCACTCTGGGCACAAAGCCCCCTCCAGAAGCAGTGGAGGAAGACATCCACTTGAGAGACTCTGGCTTTGCACTCCCCAGGATAAAGCAGTGTTCAACCCACCCACTGGAGAGACTTGAGAGACTGTGGCTTTGCACTCCCAGGATGCAGCAGTGGGCAAACCACCCACTGGAGAGACTTGAGAGACTCTGGCTTTGCACTCCCCAGGATGCAGCAGTGGGCAAACCGTCCACTTGAGTGACTTGAGAGACTGTGGCTTTGCACTCCCCAAGATGCAGCAGTGGGCACACCACCCACTTGAGAGACTTGAGAGACTGTGGCTTTGCACTCCCCAGGATGCAGCAGTGGGCAAACCACCCACTGGAGAGACTTGAGAGACTGTGGCTTTGCACTTCCCAGGATACATCAATGGGCATGGAGCCCCCTCGTGGATCTGGCGTTATGCAATCATCCGGCTGAGGTGCCCCCCCTTACCGTCCCCCTGAGGTGCCTGTTGTATTTCTATCTGATGCCCCAGCAGTGTTCTCTCCGTTTTGATCGGGTATTGAGTGTGGGCCCCGCCCATGCATTTTGGGCCCAGTGGTCCACGGACTATGATGGTGGAATACCTTGGACTTGTATTCTTGGTGTATATATTTGTTTCTAGTGTAAATATATGTATATGAACGTATATATTTTTGATTACTGTTTTTGAATAGTTTACAAACGTTTGACTAATTTCCTTTTGTCCTTGCATTCTTCCAGGGTGAGTTGGGGGTTGTTAATGTAATGTATCAACATGTACTTGTGTGTGTGTTGTAGTGGGTGAGGGTGGGGTTGGGAGTGTTGCGTGTTGCGTGTGTGTGTCACTCTTTTTTCCCTTCCCCCTCCCCCGTGTCGTAGGTGCAGTACTCACCGTGGTCTTCGCCGCCGCCTTTGTTGTTCCTGGTAGAGAAGCAGGAAGATAAAGACTGGCAGTATCTGGAGCTCGGGTTCCATGGCGTCCTGATTCCTCGTGGGGTGTGTAGAGGTGAGCGTTTTCCCTTCCAAGTCCTGTTTCCGCCGTGTTTTTGTTCGCGGTCAATCCGGCCCAGAAAAGGTGGCGGATTGGACTGTTGTAATACAGTGGGCAGAACCTTGTCTTCCGCCTGTCTGTTGGCGGTTACTGCTGCGGTGTTTGTTTGTACCGCCGTGGCGGTCGGAGTGTTAAAGTGGCTGTCTATGTTGGCGGTTTCCGTCACGGTCGTGATTCAATTTTTTTTACCGCCGGCCTGTTGGCGTTTTTACCGCCGCTTTAACACCGACCGCCAGGGTTGTGATGACCACCTAAGAGAGAATAGGGAAAACTGGAATGCAGAGATGTTAATTCCTCTGCAGAGGCCAAACGTGGTTTAATTAGTAAACCATCAACATTTATTCAGTGTTTACATGTTTGCATGACAAACAAATCATCTTAGTGCAGGAATAAAGCGCGACAGGAGAAGACATAGACGGTTCGATTTGCTGCAGGTCTTAGCAGACGATAAATGCATGTGAAGCTGATGCAGCAGTGTACTTTCCTCTTTCTTTCTTCCTCCAGCAACTGAATTCAGCATCTATATCGATACCTTTGTGTTTACTTGGAGCTTCCCAGGGTAATTAGAACTGTGAGGTGGTCACCTGTAAATACAGCAGAGTGGGACAGATGAATGGCTGCTGGCGGGTGATTAGAAATGCTTGATAGAAGGGGTGACTGACATTCATTTTTGAAAAGCATAAAACGCATTGGCAAAGCCATTAGTATTTACTTATACAGTGCAGGCACATATGCTTAGATGCACACATTGCCCACAAACACAGCCACATAGATGATACCTGTGTGCAAGTTCGCAGTCAGAACAATATACCTCCTGCTATCCATGCACACAAAGACCAATACCCTTACATCCACCCACACTGGTAGACCACGGTATAAACAGGAGCCCGTGCACGTGAATCTACAGCACTCTTACATACAAACACGGGAAATGAGCTATGCTCTTTTGGTTGCCTGCATAGAATGTTAAGCTTCTCGAAGGCACCCTAAAAGTGCAAGATGTGATATGCGGTGGAAAGGGGTTAACAAGAGAGAGGGAATGATGATCGAGCATTGTGAATGGAATGTTGTCTAAAATGGGGTGGTATTCATCAACAGACCTTTAGCACCTGAGTGGCAATGAAATAGCAGGGGTGGAAAGTAGGCAGCAAGAGGGGAGGAGTAAGCAAGAGATAGCAGAAAGTAAAAATCGGGGTAGTTGGGTACATACATATGATAAGATGTGGCGCATGATGGAAAGTTAGGAAAGGCTCAATGTTAGACAAAACGCCAGGACAAACCAGGGAGAGCCAGTTACTGATGTCCAGAAATCCAGGAATACACAGGCACGTAAACACCAGCACAAGACAGATACTGTCAGATAACTCATAAGCTGCATGCATTGAGAGACAAAGGAAGTGAGCAGACGAAAGAGGAGGACCGATTTATGTATACATGTTGCCCAATCTTTAGACGTTTAAGCTAGGTAAAAATATGCCCTAAATGCTTAAATGAATGTTGTCATCTCATTTATTAAAAACTTGTACTTGTAGATGGAATACGTCGGCAATCAAGCCAATCAAACTATTGCCATATTTGCTGTCTGCATACCCACTATAACCTTAATTTCCTTGCTGTAAACATAGGTATGCATCACTGCAATACATCACCTTTATGCCAGTAAAGTGAACCTATTACATACGCCAGACACTGAAAACTATAGAGCATATTTATGAGCTCCATGTGCCACCAGAGCGTCACTTTTTGGGATGCTCTGGCGGCGCAGAGTAAAAAATCATGGGGCATATTTATACTCCGTTTGCGCCGGAATTGCGTCGGTTTTTTTTACGCAATTTCGACGCAAAACTAACTCCATATTTATACTTTGCCGTTAGACGCGTCTAGCGCCAAAGTCCATGGAGTTAGCGTCATTTTTTAGCGTGGACACCTACTTTGCGTTAATTATATGCAAGGTAGGCGTTCCCGTCTAAAAAATCGACTCCGAGGCATGTGCGTCGGATTTATACTCCCGGGCAAAATTCACGCCCGGGCGTGGGTGGGTCAAAAAAAAGGACGTACGGCCGCTTTTGCGCCGTTTTTTAGCGCCTGCAAAAGGGACCTGTGGGCTCTGAAGGAGCCCAGAGGTGCCCTCCCATGCCCCCAGGGACACCCCCTGTCACCCTTGCCCACCCCAGGAGGACACCCAAGGCTGGAGGGACCCATCCCAGGGACATTAAGGTAAGTTCAGGTAAGTTTTTATTTTTATTTTTTTTGTGGCATAGGGGGGCCTGATTTGTGCCCCCCTACATGCCACTATGCCCAATGACCATGCCCAGGGGACAGAAGTCCCCTGGGCATGGCCATTGGGCAAGGGGGCATGACTCCTGTCTTTGTTAAGACAGGAGCCATTTCTATGGGGTTGGGAGTGAAAAAAAATGGCGCAAATCGGGTTGAGGCGAAAAAATTGCCTCAACCTGACTTGCCCCATTTCTTGACGCCCAAGCCCCATATCCCCCTACGCCGGCGCTGCCTGGTGTACGTCGTTTTTTTTTAACGCACACCAGATGGCTCCGGCGGCTAACGCCGGCTAACGTCATTCAATAAATACGGCGCCCGCATGGTGCTTCAGAATGGCGTTAGCCAGCGCTAATTTTTTTGGCGCAAAACTGCGTTAGCGCAGTTTTGCGTCAAAAAGTATAAATATGGGCCCATATCTATGAGACAAAGCAAAGCCACGGCTTTGGATGTCCTCAGAGCTACAGAGAAAGGCAAGGCAGCGCACCATGGGCATTGTGGTGGATGTTCCCATGCAACGCCCATGGTTTTTGACGCTTTTCCAGATTTACAAAACCACGTAAACCTGGGGATGCGCCAAACCTCTACGGCGCCTAAGGTGAGGCGTAATGAGGAGAAATATTTGTATTTCTCCTAGTTTTTTCCTTTTTCCACGTGTGCTGCAAAGAAAGCCTCCCCGGATTGTTTTTGTGCAGGAAGGTGCCAAGAATATGATGTCATCCATGTCATGCACGATTGGCATATATTTACTTACTTTCATATTCCTGCTTTTCATACAAATTAAAAATGCCTCTTACTGGTGCCTAACGAAAAATAGAAGGAAAAGCTATCCATAATCAAATGTGTTCTATTACTGTGCTATGCATACATTTGTTGTTCATGCTATCTTACAGAAATTACCTCTTTTTGCAAGTCATTAAAACAAATAGCAATCACCACACACGTTCCTTTTAATTCTTAATCTGTAAACAGATATCTAAACATGTTTCTGTGTCACATTTCAATGCAAAATGCCATTGTAGTAGGAGGAGGGGGAGACATACAGAATTTGACTATCAGAACAAATGTTTGTCTGTCAGATGGTTCACTCTGTACAGTGAACAAAACAAATATGTAGGCATGTGAGAAAGATAAACTCTTTTCCTGAGTCATGATGACTGCATGGTTCTCTGTCTATCACTAAAGAGTTCAAAATACCAACCTTGTACTCCCTATCCACATTTCATAAGCATTTATTTGCAATAAGTGATGCCAGTGTCATTAAAACAATACTAAAAAGCCTA
Source organism: Pleurodeles waltl (assembly GCF_031143425.1). Lineage (NCBI taxonomy): Eukaryota > Metazoa > Chordata > Amphibia > Caudata > Salamandridae > Pleurodeles > Pleurodeles waltl. Next base: position 1,020,418,396 of record NC_090439.1, read on the forward strand.
GTATAATTTATCTTCAGTGAACATTTGTTGGAAGCTGCACGTTCCGAGTGGCTGTGGCTAAGCCCCAGAACCTACCACTCCTGTCAGAGGTGGGTGATTACCCTCACAGTATAACCTGGGCTCACTCTTAGGTAGCTTGGCATTGAGCATCAGGTTTATTAAAGAGGCAATGTGTAAAGCATTGGCACAGCACTCTCAACCAATAAATATACTGAGCGTCCTAAAAGAGATATCACACTTGTGGTACAGAGTTTGTATTTAGTACACACACTAATAAACACAACATAAAAATCATGAACTTCTGGGCATAAATCACACTCCGTAATATTACTAGCAGTACTAGGCCCAACTGTGTTAATAGCATGTACACTTGGGAGAAATCACGTGTTACCCTCCCATGCTACTCCCTCAGCACCCTTATGTGGTGTGAAACATTGTCAGAACTAGGCCCACCCTGGCAATTAATAAAATGTAATACCACACACAGTTATAGGATGCACCCCAGGTCACAATAATATCAAGAATAAATACACACAGACAACACTTTTAGCAGCACCGTGGGCCACGGCCACACAGACAGAAACAATGTCAAATGTAGTATCCGGTTGACAAGAAATCAATGTGTGAAGCAGCACCACCAATCAATGTAATCACTAGCAGGCTGTCTTCATGCAAGCACACTCAGACCCACATGCACACATTCACTCACCATGTCTACTTGGTACTATGGATAGGCAGGTCCATTTTCAGCACACTTGCATACACATAAGCATGCAGTGTCATAATATGGTGCAACTGATAGCTGGCAGGTCAGTTGGTAGCACAATGCAGAGCCTGTGGTCCAAACCCTCCTCCACCACCGCCCTCCCTGCAGCTCCCCACCCAGTTGGCCGTGATCGCTCACTCAAGAGGGTGCTGTCTCCTTTGCCACAGGAGCCTCTGCCCCAGCCCCTGTTAGCCCTGCTGCCCTCAGTGAGGTCCATCTCTCTGGGTCAGTCAACCATTGTGAATGCCATCCAGGGACTGGCAACTGAAGTCCAACAGAGTAATGCGTTCCTGGAAGGCATTCATGGTGCCATGGGTGGCCTACAGAGATCATTTCTTGCCTCCACACTCACAGCAGCCAGTCACCCTTTGTCTACCATCCCCCCTCCAGAGTCACACTTAGTTGAGGTCTCAAGGAAGAAGGTGGGGGTACGTAGCAGGACTGATTAGGAGGAAGTTGAGAAGCAAAAGGGGGTTGGCCACCACTCAGCAGAAGCAGCTGAGGGCAATAGTTTATTCAAATAAAGAATTCTGTAACATGCTTTCCGGCACCAGCCCAGTTCTGCAAAGCACTGGGGGGGGGGAGGGAAGAGGTTGCGCAATCTCTTGACCTGCTTCTGATTGCTTTTGGAAGAGTTCCCCCACCCCAGTCAATTACTCTCGCCAGCTAGGCCCGGTTTTGGGCCTGAAAGGAATGATCAATAAAGATGGGAATGTAGCAGGGGAGCCTTGTCAGGTACACGTTGATCAGAGTTGCATGTAGGCAATCTGGGTACAACGTCTGCTGCACAGTGATCTGACTAGCACCAGACAGTTCTGGCTTCACACACAACGATGAGTTGCAAATTCCACACTTCCCTGGAAATGAGGCAGAATGTCTCATGCGCGTTGATACGGGTCACACAAGACAGTTTCGATCAGTTGCGATGAAGAGTTATTAATCCTGTGCCTTCAGAGAAATGAGGCACTATGACTAGTGCACGTTGATATGGGTCGCATCAGACAGTTCCAATCACACACAATTGAAAATATGCAACTTCAGTACCTCCCTGATAATGAGGCACAAAGCCTGGTGCATGTTGATACGGGTGACACCAGACAGTTCTGGTCCCACACACAGGCTCAAGTTCAGTAGTGCTACACAAGGTAGAATGAGGCACTACTATCGTTATGCCCCCACCTCCAAGGGTCACAATCTGTGAGATGGACACCACACGCAATGATCATGCATTCAGTGTGACGCACTATAGAGATGCAGCATGATCACAAAGCAAGCCATGCAGGTTTCCACAACTGGTGAATTCGCTCTCCACCAACAAGATGTCTTTATGTGTTCTGAGGTACCACAATGCAGGGGCCACACTCATTAGGTGTGGGCAATTCTTTTGGGGCTCCGCTCTAGGCAATCCAGTCTTCAGGAACAATTCTTAGTTTCATGCTCACTCCGCACTGTCAGTTGCAACTTGCAGGCAATGTGGACATTTATGAGGGCACCGCTGTCCACATGTCAGGAGCAGATGGAATGGGTCCCTCGCGGAGGTCTCAACATCCCTGAGACCTCGACTACAGAACAGGGGACAAGCTAACAAGCCTTTGGAGAGCACACATTGGAGCATGTGTATGAGCCCTTAGCATCACCGGAGAGTAACTTTTTGTGACGCTCTGGTAGCGCTTTGCCCTGTACCGTATTTACAAGGTGACGTTAATATGCCCCCTTAACACGCAGCCCTTAGCGTGGAAGGAGCGTGCAATGGGTGTTGCTGTGGGTGTGCCACAGCAACACCCATTGCATTTTCATACTGCCTCAGATTTACGAGTTTCCGTAAGCCTGAGGCAGCGCCAAAATCTAACGCCACCCCAGGGGTGGCATTACCAAGGCTCAACAAGGAGGAATACTTTTATTCCTCCTCATTTTTTTGCTTTTTCTATGTGTACTGCATTCTGCAGTACGCATAAAAAGAGCAAAATGCCAGACGATTGTTTATGTGTGGGAAGGTGTCCCTTCCTGCACATAAACAATGATTTCAAAATGACAATTTGGCACTTCTGTGTGTGCTGCATTCTGAAGCACACACAGAAGTGCCAAATCACCATTATTGATTGTTTATGTGCCGGAAGGGACACCATCCCACACATAAACAATCAAACTCCTCAACGCAGACATCCTTGCATGATGGTGCAAGGATGCCTGCATTGACAGCACCAATTTTGGGCCTTAGGGAGCCACACAGCAGCAGGCAGTCTGCCTAGGCCAGCCATGATTTGGGAAGGGTGCATGGTCCCTTCCAAGGGAAGTAATCCTCCTTGTGTACAACACATCCCTCTGGCAGTGTGCCCCACCCAAAACAGGTTCTCCGGTCCCATGTCCCTGCAATTGTATCTCTACCCTGCTGCAGTATGGCTCTCTTTGAACCACAAATGTCTCCCCTACATTTCAGTCCTGTGTGCCATGGTGCAGTGGAATGCAGATCTTAATCTTTAGTGGGGCCATGATGTGGTGCCCAGAGGCCAAGTGTTTAAACCTCTCCCTCCAATTTATCCAGCCAAGCCCTCATATGGCAGATGTCTGTTGTTTCAGTTGCATGCCCATTGTTTATAACTTTCACTGGGTAATGCACAGATGTGCTCCCCTAACCTCCTGTGTCAACTGGAGTAAGGCAGAAAGGCACACAACAAACTTTAGAGCAGAGAAATGCCCACTTTTTAGAAGTGGCATTTCTCAGCTATTAATGACAAAAGCACCCTTGCCATAGGATGGGGTTTATTTCTATGAATCCAATGTTAGGGAACCTCATGAGGCTGCTCTACTGAAATCCAGTATTGCAGCTGAGAGTGATTTCAATAATTCCCCCTGTTAGCCTATGGCAAGAGCAACCCTCAGAGGTAATGAAAGCACACATTTGTATTCTTCACTACAGTTAGAAACAGCCTTGGGGCAAGTGTGCACACAATGGCCTGCAATGGCAGGCTTAGCACATGATAAAACACCATTGTGCAAGCGCGCACACAGTGGCCTGCGATGACAGGTTCAGCATATGTTTGACAGCACTTTGGCGCGAGGGTGCAAACACAGGCTTGCAAAGACAGGCTCAGTGCATGTTAAAACACCATTGAGTAAGTGCACCCACACTGGTTAGTGCCACCTCCTCTAATATATTTAGGAAGGGCATGTGCACTTTCATACTACACTTGCAGTGGTAAAGTGACTAGTGCCCGAATGCCACTAAAAGAGAATCAGCAAACCCTCCCTACCAATCTCCTAGGTAAAAAAACCCTTGTGGCATGGAACACCCATGTGTTCATCCCCTGCCTTCTACCTACCCCTTGCTCCGATGTTCAGGGGGTGCTCTAGGGGTAGTGTAAGGCCCACCCAGGGTTGGCCAAGGAGTGAGAAATGCTACCCTAATTGCAAGTGCAACTGCCCCTCCCCCAGGCCTGCAATGGTACGCCTGATACATGTTTGACAGGCCATACTTGTGGGTGGCACACTCAGTGCAGCTTTCCACTAGTAGCCAGGCCCGTACCCACCACGGTTATGTGGTGTACCTTTTTACAGGGCACTCCTGGGTACAGCACCTCAACTACTCACGTATTCGCCCCTTCTTGGCATGTGTAGGAAGGGAGCGCACACTTTCCTATTGCATTACAGTGGGAAAGTGCACAGAGTCCTAAGGCCATTCAAAGAGAGTCAGCAAATAAACTGGGAGGACAAATCATAACATTTCAGGGTAATCCCCAAATAAGGGCCCTGTCCAACAACATTTATTAGAACTGGAATACCTGGTTGGCTAGGGTATGCACCTGAGCCAGGTAGAACCCTCCACTCTTGTCAGGGCAAGTAAGTTACACACTAAATTAACCTGTGCTCACCCCTTGGTAGCTTGGCACAGAGCAGACAGGGTTATCCCCAGAGGCAATGTGTAAGGTGTTTATGCAACACACCCACATTAGTGACACAATAAATACACCACAAAAGAGACTCCACACAGGATTATATAAAAAAAATTCTATATTGTAAATTTATCATAGACCAAGATGACACAAAATATAGATACTGTGCATATGAAACAATTACTAGAAGATGATACTTGTTATCCTGAATAAAAACATAATCCCTAGTGACATATAACCCCTTGTCTGTGGATATTTGGGACAGGTAATGTATCCCACTAGAAGATACCCATATGAAGCATAATAGCATCATCATAAATCATAAGTACTGTGTACATTATGCGGTTTGCTGACATAGTACTTGCTGTCCTAGCAGAGCAGGTATTAAACCGACATGCCTTTTGACATCTGACCATGAGATGTAATAGCAACACACAGAAATCATCCCAATTAGCAATACCAGCATGGATCACAATATATTCATCATGAGTACTTATGGTTCAGCCCACCTGCACTCATATTAGGCATACTACAGTACCCATTCTGTACTGCCAAAAACATATGCATTGGCAGAGGGTGCAGAAACCTCTGCGCCTGTATTATTCTTCATGTGGTAATCTCACTATTAAGGCACAGCAGCCAGTGATCCTTTGTGACCAGTAAAGGAAACACAACTGCAATCCCAGTTTTGGATTGGTCCCTGGTTGCGTGAGGCACAGGAACAGAGAGATCCAGGACCCACTACATCCAGATGGGGGGCAAAAATAAAATGCTCCAGGATGAACTCCGGTGCCTCAGCCACGAGCATGCAGCTATAGTGAAGTGTAGAGCCACCTTGGGGCAGAGGGAATGACACCACACTCCTCCCTTTGTACAGCATGTTACTTCTTCCTTGTTGGAGGGATCCATGCTAACGGGGGATGCTGTGGGGAGGCACAGTTCTCACCTCATGGAGAGACCTTGCTTGGTCCCTCCTACTTCAATAAATACCAGTGCAGTCTTAGAATGGTGCACGCGTCATCTTTGTTAGCATCGTGTTGTGAGGCTGGGTCCCGTGGCTGTGATGTCTGTTGACTTCTCTCACTGTCACTGGGTGCCGCAACCCTGGGAGTGTGGCTCAGTGACTCAGAGTGCCTAGAGCAGTGCAAGCCAGATGGGGGACATGTTAGTCCCAGGAGCTGCACTTGCTTCGCCGGACAGCGAGGGTGCATCAGTCAGGTCAGCGCCAGTCCTCAATGAGGCACTGTCCTGGCGGGGCACATTACTTGCAGCAAGGTAGCACCAGTGGTTCATCCATTTGCCTATGAAAACACTGCCCCAATGCCAGACTCACCGGGTACTGATTCCTACTGCAGAAGCAGTAGAAAGGGAATCTTTTAAAAGCCCTGAAATTCTGTGAACAGAAAGGGAGCAACAATCACCCCCTTGGAGAACACTGGGGATCCAAGCAGGGAGCAGGCAGCAGGCCAGCTCATCACCCTAAGTTGCAAAGCAGCAGTCCCTCCTTCAGCCCAGCGAGTAGCAGGCAGTAGGCCAGCACAACAAAGCAGTTAGTAGAGATGGCTATTTCCCCTAGCACCACAGCCATGTCTTGGCAAAACAGAGGCAGGGAGCAGCTTGCAGCAGGGCACCAAACAGAAAAGCAATCCAGTGAGTCCTTTAGGCTACCCAGCAAGTAGCAGGCAGCACGGCAACAGGAGAAGAGCAGTCCAGATGAGTCCTTTGCACAGCACAGCAGTCCTTCTAACAGAGGTTCAGTCCCAGTTGCAAAAGTGCTCTGAAAACATGGGGTCAGAGTCCCTGTAATTATACTAAAAAATGTCTTTGTTCAAGGGATGGCTTCAAAGGAACCCTTTCAAGTGCAACAAGTTCCCTTTCAACCCGGCCCTGGCTCCAGACATCAGCAGGGGGTAAATCAGCCCTTTGTGTGAGGGGAGGACACAGCCTATTGACATGTGAGGTGTGAACAATCTCCCCCTTTCCCAGTCTAGGATGACTATCAGTATGCAGATGGATGTAGATGCCTCTTTAGTCACGCCCAGCCACTACACTTTTGTGCCTGTCTGGAAAGGATGCACGGAGTATAACTGTCACTCTGCCCTGAATGTGATTTGGAGTCGGGCTGCAAAACACTAGAGTTATAAGCACAGAGAAATGCCCACTTTCTAAAAGTGGCATTTCTAAAACAGTAATGTATAATCCAACTACACCAGTAGGCAGGATTTCTCACTACCATTCAAAACATACCAAACATGCCCATTCTACTCCTTCCACATCAGAAATGACCACTTAAAAATATATAAGGGAATTCCCAACGCTAACTTATAAGAGGAGCAGATCTCAATGTAGTGAAAAACGAAAAAGGCTGTTGGTCACAACTTGGACATGCAAAACATAAAAGTTCATGTCCTACCTTTTACACATACAGCACCCTGTCCATAGGACTACCTGGGCCTACCTCAGGGGTGACTTAGGTTTAGTAAAAGGGCAGTTTTGGCCTGGGCAAGTAGTTTGAAATGCCAAGTCAATGTGTGAGTAAACTGCGCACACAGACTCTGCAGTGGCAGGCCTGAGACAGGTTTGAAAGTGTACTTCTGTGGGTGGTGCAATCAGCGCTGCATGATCTCTAGTAGCATTTAATTTACAGGCCCTGGGTTTATGGCATCCCACTTTATAAGGGACTTACAGTGAAATAAATATGACAAAACGGTATAAGCCAATCATTCCAAGTTTTAGGGGAGCGAGCACATGCACTTTGCACCGATTAGCAGCTGTAAAGTCCTAAAGCCAACAAAAGGAAGGTCAGGAAAATTGGAGGAGGTAGGCAAAAAGTCTGGGGATAACCCTGCAGAATGGGCTGATCCAACAATGTTGTTGTGTCTTCAACCCTTTGTATTGTGACATGGACAGCTCCTCATGACTTCTGGGCTTATGTTGCGCAATATTTTATGGTATTATGCAGCAGAGTATCCTTTGTAATATGAATCCCGAGGATCCCCTGCATGGTATGAAATTACAATTACACAGATGAAAACCATACTAAGAGCATGTTGTATCATAAGTAATACAGCTTGATCAGGCCAAGGTAACCAAACCAGAGTGCATTTTACAATCTAACAGAAAAACAATAAAAATTAATTTCATAGGTACAGCACATTCAGTGGCAAACATAGAAAACACAGTCTCATAAAATTTCTGGAATGCTGTAGCTTCAGCTATCAGTGTGGAATACTTGCATGGCATCATACACAAGATTAGAGTATGGATAGGAAATGCATTTAAAATATAAATTTGAACAATAATCAATAACAAATGCAAAATCAATTATGACTTTCATTGATGTGGAGCTCCTTGGGGTTCATCAGGCTGCTAAACTTGGCACCACCCCCTCACACCATCAGCTTCATTCTTTCCTGTGTGGTTCCACATAGCCAGACAGGCACCTATCTATCTGGCTTTCAATCAGGACCTTGCATGAACATACATGGGGTAGTTATGTACAACAGGGTTGCCTCCTTAAGTTGCAGTAGTTTACATTTAAGCCTCAAAGTAAAGTACTCTGGCATCAGTTGCTAGATGAGCGTCATGGATTACGGCCAAGTAGAGGATAGCTCCCTCTTATTTATCATTACCCAATGAATATTCACTCTTGGAGAGGCATGCAATCACACATACACTTTTCCACACTGCACAGGAGCAAGATATTTATTTCACATTTGTTTCTACATTGCATATCTTATCCAGTGCAAGCTGTCATTATCTTCACAACCTGGTCTTCCTTAAATAACAATAGACATTCATAGCCCTTGAATGTTTGCATACATACTTGTTCAGAGAGTAATGGTGATTTTCCTACAATAAACGCTAATGAAAATGGCATTTTGTACTAACCAGACTCTTGATCACCAATTAATTGATGTACCTTGCAGGGCTTAACTAAGACATTCATAAGGGTTGCAATGATGAAAATTCATTACAAATGTTCTAACAGTAATGACCTGACCTTAACACATATCTCTTTTCGATGTATCTTTGTGAAACCTTGCATCATATCTGCACTCAAATTATGAAGAAATGTGAACTTTCAGAAGCATAACCACGTAGCAAATCTATTTTCTTGGTTGCAGTAAAAACATTATATACCAGAAAAAAAATGAAACTGCTTTGAAATTGCTGGAGCATTTTCACCCTTCACAGGAAGTAAGGCCCTTTGAGGTTAATGAATCTTTGGAGGCTGCAACAGGGTGTGGTAGAACCATTAACACATTTTTTCATACAAACCTGACTAAGTTACACACCATGACCAATGTGACCACGGAAGGAAAACTCAAGTAAGGAAAAGAGTTAAGGGATTTATTACAAACTCTAGCTCAAAGTCATGTAGACAATTCATAAGACCAAATTATAAAGCTACATATTCACCAAGGGTTGCCCACGGCGACATAATAAGTTAAAATTAACAAAGCTAAGCATTCAAGATGAACAATACAGATCATCAAAAGAAATATGTGTGATACAGAAATTAAGGGCCTTATTCCGACTTTGACGGAAGGGTTTCCTCCATCACAAATGTGGCGGATGTCCCACCTGCCGTATTACAATCCCATTATATTCAATAGAGATTGTAATATGGCGAACGGGATATCCCTCATATTTGTGATGGAGGAAACTCCCCCGTCAAGGTCGTAATAAGGTCCTATGTGTTGCTCAGGATTAGCAATCATCAGTCAATTCAATTTAGCAGAGTCATCATTTTAGGTGGGCAAGAGGCAACCCTTCAGTTGGCCTAATCAGGGAGATACATGCATGGGATGGAGCACATGCGGCAAAAAGGCAAAAAGCACAAAAAGGGCAAGCATAATTTGGGAAAAACAATCTCGGACTGCAAATTACTAGCTCAGGTGGACAAAAAGTAGGTAAAAAAAAAGGAAATGAGTCAGCGTGCCAGAAGCTCGATCAATAGTCTTCTGAAGGGGATAGAAGAAAAAAGTTTCTATGTCTCAAAGGGACATCTCAAAGGGGCAAAGGCAGAGAGAAAGATACCTCTCCAAGGAACACAGCATATGGGGTTCTTCTTCAGCAAGCATCTGAGTCTATAATCTGGTAACCATCTCACCAAAGTGCACCTGGTCATCAATATATTAAAATTCATAAAGCACTCTGATTGGCCAAAGTTATCAGTCCAATTTATTTTAAAGGGGCATCATGCAGTATAAATAGATCACAACACTCCAATCTGAAACATTCACAAATCTTCCCAGGTCTGTCATAGGAACCTCATGCATCCATGTAGCTCCACACCAGTTGAAACATGTGTAAAACTTGTTAGTCCAACTATTCAGGATGTTCCACACTCAAGGACACAATTACACTTTCTCTCCATGTCTAACAATAGTGCCTATTACTAAAGCTAGTATTCTCATGGGAACAAAGTCTGAAAGAAAAGTCACATTAAGGAATAAATCAGCATTTTTTGCTCAGTCACGAAATACAGTCTTAGCAGGTTTCACTTGGGCTCACACAAGAGAAATACAGCAATACATTCAATTAATACATTTTAATAAAACACATTTAGTATGCAACCTGTGAAGTCAGCATTAATAATACTTTGTTAATATATGTAATACATTTCACTTTAAACTGAAAAAGTATTTGTTAATGTACTTCATCAGTTGTAACATGAAAGTACATTTCTTTCATTTTTGTATGCATTTTTAAAATAATTAATCATTAGAAATTCAATATTGTTTCAATACAGTCTGTTAATCTAGAGCTTAAATTACATCATAGTATCAGCTTCATACTTCTGAAATGTGATTTAATTCAAATACCACCTATGTCGAACTCAACATTGTAAACAAATGCACATTCATAAAACTTGCCAGTGCAGTTTCTACATTCAGATCAATACTTCTTTGATTAACTTAAGGCATAAACTATTACATATTTGATGACTTTTGTGACACCAGGGACCCTAATATAATTTAAACAACATCAGTCCCCCCTTTGATGGTGAATTAGGCAATCAAAAAGTACTCCAACGCTAATTTTCAATGGTACAGCTCAAAATTGCAGAGGTTCATTTCAGGTAAGGGATTTTAAAATCCTCGAACTGCTTGATGTTACTATAATGTAAACTTCTTCTAGCCCCCATTTCAATATTATCTCTTCACAGTCTACTCTTTGTTCTTTTCTCTTTAAGCTTCTTGTAAAGTGTGTAAAATCCAACTGCAACTAGGGCACACAAAACTATAATCAATAGGAGTCTCAAAATGGTTCCCACTATACCTCTATTCAGATCTCTAAATCACTTTTCAACAGCTGAAAATCCACTGCCTACTGCTTCCCATTCACCTGTTGCTGGTAATCCTTTCAGGTCCTGTTTCAAGTCAGTCATGTTTTCAATGTACTTTCTTATCTCTTTACTGTTGTCAGATATGTGAGTGCAACATTGTTGCACAAGTAATATCTTGCAAACTCTGCCTTCCTTTGTGAGGAGAATGCCTAACACAAGGCGATTTTGCAAAACCACTGATCTCATAGCAACCATTTCTGTGCCCATTAAAAATATGGCACCTGCAGTGTCCATCAATAATTTGTCTAATGTCGTTGACAACTTTCCTGTCTTGAGAGCATTCAAGATTATGCCTACTGGTGGAATTATGACACCAAAAATATCTCCTACAATCTCTGAAGCACTAGTTCCTCTTTCGACTCTGGAGTTTGATTTTTCACTCCATACTGGATCAATAACACATGAAAATTCCATGGAAAAACTACTCCCAGGTAACATGTACAATACCAGTCTTTTGGCAACGTGTAATAGACATTCCTTCTGCATATAAAATAAACACCTGGTATGGCGGGGTCATGGCCATTTAACATGAAAGTCCAAACACGTTTAAACAAAGATACATGTCTACATTCACTACTACCTACAAAATGTGTGTCAGTCTTTGATCTGGGTCTATATATACATAACTTTCCTACATGTTGCCAATTTATAGCCAAGAATCCTTAATTTCCTGCTACTGAATGTGTTGCATCTTCTTCCAAATGTTGTAAAACTATTATTTTCTATTTTGACTTTCATTGCTCTCCTTCTCTCCTCAACATCTCCAATGAACTCCTTTTCTACTGGGCTAAGAATGCATGTCAAACTGTTCTTGTGTGCATATACTATACCATATGTGAAGGTAGGCTTAAAGAATCTTCCCACAGTATCAATGTTCTTTGTTTTTGCAATGTTACTCAAGTGTTGTATAATGGGGACAATTAAAAACACCAAATCATAATTATAATAGAATTATTGATAATACTTCTACTGATAGAACAGTGTTAATAACAAACTATAGGAAATTCCATATGTTGAGAAAACTATGATATGTGATTCCCTCCCTTACTGATGAAGGCAACTGCGTACACACATAGCAATCTCTAGCTTCTTTGGTGTCATATTCATACAACAATTTATAATATACACTAATTGATAAATCACTTCTGGAACCATCATTGTGTAAATATTTCTCATCATGGTAAAGTGGATTCTGATCTGCAATCGTATTTGTAAAATGCGGGACAAGTACAATCTTTACTGAATATCATTTGCTGTAGGCAGACTCAAACCAATAAGCAATAATGTAATCATGATAACTGTCACTACTGCTAAACCTATGCATATGCAGTCACATTTACTACCTCTATTGTGATTCAACTCCATCAATTATCTTAATTCCAGATCAAAAGCCTAAATTCAAAAATAAAAAATCAAACAATCAAAATCAAAATCCATAATGTTCTCACGTGCATTTGCAGGCGCTGCTGGCAATATCATGGACCTTCCCATGATAATCGTATGAGGGGACAATCCAGTCTTTCTGACAGGTGTACTGCTCATATTCATCAACACAAGAGGCAACGTCATGTGGCTATTTCAGCATTGTGGATGCACATACTTTCACCGATCTGGACTTCAAAGTTTCATTAATCAGCTCTACCAGTTCTGAAGCCTCAGGTCTATAGCTGCAATGCAGTCTTTGCTCAACTTGTAATGCCGCACACAACATTTTTAGTACCTCATTGGTGAAATGAGTTAATCCGTCTGATTCTAGAAAGGTCAGAAAGCCGAAATGAGGAATCAACCCTCCAAGCAATAGCTTGGACTATCATTTCTCCTAGTGGGGTCGAAAATGCATACGATAACTAAGACCTATCTCAGCCCATTGCACACTGGCAGCTGGTTAAAATCCAGCTGCGTTCTGTTGAACGGTCCTCATGATCTACCAATATGACTCAGTGTAACAACTGTGCATTTTCCTATGTTAATCTGTTGACATGGGACACCTCTGTGGCATGTGGCTTTTGCAATCACTCTGAACCTAGGGTTAAACCCTGTTTGTCTGAATGTTCTGATCATTGTATCTCTGCCCCCATGTGTGCTTGACCATGGGAATGTCTAGCCATTGGGGACAGTAAGCTATTTGATAACACTGCTCTTCCATTACTTGAAACCCAAACATCATCTTCATTTCTTTTAACACATTCTGCTCTGACCCTACTTTGCTGCTCTTTCTCTGACACTTCTTCCTACAATCTCTTTACTTCCTCCCATCTATCAGCAGCAATGAAAAGGACATTTTGACTTGTCTCACCTTGTGTGTCACTGACCCACTCTTCATTGAAGGAGGGACAATTAAGGACACAATATGTGGCAACTTTGTCAACATAAGTATTCCCTAAGGTTACATAATCAGTGGATTTTATGTGAACGATGCATTTCACATCAGCAACTTTTGCAGGCAACTGTAATGCATTCAACACTTTGTAACTGTTTCCGATAGCGAATCCATAAGAGGTCATAAAGCCTCTCTGGAACCACAACTGTCTGAAATCATGAACAACACCCAAACCATACTGACTATCGGTGAAAATTGTCACTCTAAACTGTTCAGAAACACAGCATACTCAGTGTGGAAGGGCTTGGCGGTACAAAGGACTCTGGGTCGTATATATGGGGAAAAGAAAGGTTTTTTATTTGTTTTAGGAAGACGAAGTGGAAAAAAGCGTTCATATATTGTAACAACAAAAAGATTGTCTGATAGGAACAGTTCCACGTAGATTCTTCTTGGCTTAATGTCTCTGTCTTTTCTTCTCCTTTAGGTGTCTTGCGGATTATTGGGTCGCGTACTTTCCACAGTGGAACCGGAAAAACAAGAACACAGGAGCAAACAAAAAGGTAAGTGGCGTTGTTGGGCTCTGGTGCTGTTTTAGTAGTAGAACGTGCGGGGGGGAAGGAAAAGAGTGGTCTGTTAGGGGTGAACAGATATAGGAGTATATCGGATAGTGAGGGAGTGGTGGGGTTTTTTTCTGAGGTATTTGTGTCAATCTGCTTTTAGTGCTCAACCCACCATCTTCCCCGTTGTGATTCTGTCCCCTGTGAGCCCCCCTGTCTCAACCCCCACCCTCTCCTCTTTTCTACCACCCTCCCCTATTCTCAATATTATCTATAGTGTGCCGCCATCCTTGTAACAAGGACCGTACCTTGTGAAGCCACGACCCTCTGGGGTTGTGGCGGAGGCTGCTTTAGTCTGTAACCTGGTTTCCCGGTTCAACGTTTTTCTGGCGTGCCGTCTTCACCGCTGATCCGGACCCGGCTTCTTCCTCTCGCGGCGTTCTCCCTTCGTCCGGCGTTCGATTCCTGTTTCCAGGGAACTCCACCTCTTCCTTGAAGTCCGTCCTCCGTTTTAGCTCTGAAGCGCGGAAATCCGGTGTCGACGGCTCCGACGGTGTTGGTACGTCCCCATGGGAACGCGCGAGGGTTCCGGATGAGGTGCGCGAAAGGCGCCAGTCCGCAGAGTTGTAAGACGCGGTCGGCGAGACCCGTCTACACTCCCCATCCCATGACCGGGACTGGTAGAGGACCGTAGAGTCGGGACACCGGGATAAAAAATCGGCAGGGCATTGTTGGGATCCAGAAATGTGGCGGACCTGAAAGGTAAAAAGCTGGAGCTCAAGAAACCAACGTAAGATTCTCGAATTAGTATCCTTATGTGAGGCCAACCACGTTAACGGGGCATGATAGGTGTAGAGGACAAAAGGCCTGCCCAAGAGATAATATTGTAAACATTCTATGGCCCACTTAATCACTAGGCATTCCTTCTCAATAGCGGGATAGTGACACTCTCTGGGAAGAAGTTTTCTGCTGATGTATACAATAGGATGCTCGTGACCCATACTGTCGGGCTGAGAGAGAACGGCGCCGAGACCGACGTTGGAAGCGTCGGTTTACAGGTGGAAGGGCTTGGAAAAATTTGGGCACTTCAACATCGGCTCTGTCGTAAGGACTCGTTTGAGCACATTAAACCCATGAAGCTGAGAGTCGGTAAAAAGGGGTAGTTTGGTGGGGTAGTGTTTTTTTAGGAGGTCGGTTAGGGGAGCTGCAATTGTGGAATATTGAGGTATGAATCTGCAGTAGTATCCCACCAACCCTAAAAAGGAACGAAGTTCTTTCTTGGTTTTGGGCACAGGTACTTGTATGATGGCCTCAACTTTATCTTTTTGCGGTCGCAGGACCCCGTTACCAATAAGGTAACCGAGATAAGCAATTTGTGTTTGACCTAAAATGCTTTTTTTGGGGTTGGCCGTAAGGCCAGCCCCTGCTAAAGTGTGGAATACTCTTTCAAGATGATGTAGGTGTTCAGTCCATGAGTTACTAAAAATGACGATATCGTCCCGGTATGCTGCCGTGAACTCTTGGAACGGTTTTAAGAGCCAGTCCATTAAGCGTTGAAATGTAGCAGGTGTTCCGTGAAGGCCAAAGGGAAGGACAGTGAAATGATAAAGACCAGACTGGGTTGCAAAGGCCGTTTTCTCCTTGTCGGAAGAGGCTAGTGGGATCTGCCAATATCCCTTTGTTAGGTCCAGGGTGGACATATAGCGGGCACTTCCTATTTTCTCCAGGACCTCGTCCACTCGTGGGATAGGATACGTGTCAAAAAGGGATATGTCGTTCAACCTCCGGAAGTCGATGCAAAACCGGATAGATCCATCCGGTTTTGGAACGAGAACAACCAGGGAGCACCAAGGGCTGGTGGACGGTTCAATAACTTTTAAGGCTAACATTTTCGCTATTTCTTCCTCAATGAGATGTTTCCGTGCTTCCGGAATCCGGTAGGGCCGTAGGCGAACGGTTTGGCCCTCCGGTGTTCTAATACGGTGTTGAATCAAAGAAGTCCTACCTGGAGTCTTTGAAAAAAATTGGAATATTGTTGTAACAATGTGGATAGCTGTGTTTTTTCTATTTTGGAAAGAGAGCTGTTTACGCAGGGCCTTACCCACTGTTCTATGCTTGTGATGGGATAAAGCTCCAAACCTAACTCAGTGTTTGGTGTTATTAGGAACCCAGTAGCAGAGAGGCTAGGAGTGTCTTCAGGTGTTTCCCATTTTTTTAGAAGATTAATATGATAGATTTGGGTCCTTTTGGGTGTGTATTAATTTCAATAAGGTAGGTGACGGGAGAAACCGCTTTTAATACGCGGTAGGGCCCTTGCCATTTAGCCAATAGTTTATGTTCGGACGTTGGCCGCATTATTAGAACCTGGTCGTTAGGTTGAAAAACCCGTAGTTTGGTGCCCTGGTCGTAATACGCTTTTTGGTTTTCTTGTGCCTTCTCTAAATGCTTTCGTACATCTTCCCAAACAGTCTGTAAATGTGATTTTAACTTATGGATATATTTGAGTAGGGGTTTTTCTTCCTTACCCTCTTCTTCCCACATTTCGGCTGCCATGTCAAATAAGTTACGGGGTTGCCTCCCAAACACCAGTTCTAAAGGACTATGTCCAGTGGAGAATTGTTCATGAGTCCGGTTAGCGTAGAGGACCAGAGGCAGTTTCTGGTCCCAGTGTTTTCCGGAATCATCTAGTGTTTTTCTCAGTAATGTTTTAATGGTGCGGTTATAGCGTTCCACTAAACCGTCCGTTTGAGGGTGGTATACTGCGGTTTTTATCTGAGTGATCCCTAGTGTTTTACATATCTGTTTCATAAGGACCGATACAAAAGGAGTCCCCTGATCAGTTAGGATCTCTTGAGGAAAACCTACTCGGGAGAAAAAAGTTATCATGGCTTGGGCGACTGACTTCGTGGTTATACTAGTAAGAGGAATGGCCTCTGGATATCTGGTAGCGTAGTCTACCAAGACAAGTATATAGGTGTGCCCTTTAGACGATGGTAAGAGAGGACCGACCAAATCCATACCCACGCGTCTAAATGGAGTGTCTATAATAGGTAGAGTTTGAAAAGGGGCCTTCCTCAAGGCTCCTGGTTCTACTAACTGACACCTAGGACACTGTGTGCAGTATTTTCTGATGTGGGCATAAACTCCTGGCCAATAGAATCGTCTCAATAAGTATTCTTCAGTTTTTTCTCGGCCGTAATGTCCACCCCCTGGTTGGTTATGGGCCAAGAATAGGACCTGAGTCCTGTAAGTCTCTGGTACCACTAGTTGTTTCTTTTCTCCGTTTGTGGTCATAGTGACTCTACAGCAGGTTTTTTTGAATTAGGAAATAGGGACCCACCTCCCCGGTAGATTCCGTTTTGGCATTCCTCCATGCATGCACGAGGGTGGGGTCCTCCCGCTGGCTAGCCCCAAAAGAGACGGAGACGTTGTCAATACTGGCTACTAGCCTCTCTGGGGCTTTCTCAGGTGGGCCTGTTGAATACTTTCGTTTCTGTACTCTTTTCTCTTTTCGGGTTAGTTTCCTCCGAACTGAAGACCCCTCAATGGGACTGTTGGCAAATGGTGCTTCGGACTACCAGTCAGGAAATTGTTTGGGTTTTCTTATTTGGTCTAAGAGGTCAGTGAACCGAGAATAATTCTTACCGATGACACAGTCTTCTATTAAGTTGTCCATAATCCCTATGGGAAGGAAATCGTGATACTCTCCCCATTCTATTCTGACCAGCTCTAGGGGGTAGTTTGCTTTATCCCCATGAATGCAACAGATAGTAACCCACTGGCTCGGGGTCGGGCTTACTTGACTTAATAAGTCTCTGCGGATCACTGATTGACTACAGCCTGAGTCAATCAAGGCCTCTATTGGTGTTCCATTTACCTTTATGATCTGCTTGAACGTACGATTTCCTTTACCAATATACAACACTCTACCCCGGGTAACTCCTATTTCCATAGGTTCTACCCCTTCGTTTTTCCTGGGACACCCTCTTGCAATGTGGCCCCACTCCCCGCAACTAAAGCATTGCGGTTGTTGCATGGGGCTAGATTCTCCGGTTCTAGGATATCCTGGTTCCTCGGGTGTCCGTCGGGGAGGATATTTGAGGGGCCCTACGGTCGGTTTGCTTAAGTTCCTGGGGCCTAAAGACTTAACATCAACAGACCGGTGATAGGCGCAGGCCAGATCTACTGCCAGTTCTGTGTCTATCTTGGGATGCTGCTGTATCCAATTCCTGGTACTACCGGGAAGAGAGTCTAGATATTGTTCTAGTATAACTGCTTTGATGACGTCTTCTCGGTCTGTTCCTAACGGGCCCAGCCATTTCAGACCCAAATCCTTGACCCTAAAATAGAAAGTACGGGGATCCTCGCTCTGTCCCCATTTCACTTTTCTAAACTTCAACCTATAATACTCAGTATCGTGACCTACCCTTTCTAGAATACTTTTCTTAATATCCTTGTAAGGGGTAGTGCCACCGGGATTCGCAGCCTGATAGGCTGTTTGAAGGATACCTGTCAGGAGGGGTGCGATGTACTGGCCCCACCGTTCTTCAGGCCATTGAGCCGAAGAGGCCACACATTCGAAGCTTGTGAAGAAGGAGTCAGGGTCTTCTCCTTCCTGGAACTTTTACAGTACCGAGCTGGGAACGTTAGGGTGGACTTTGCTGGCTGCGATGGTGTCAGTTAGTTTCTGGAGCGCAGTCTCGTGAACCAGCTGGTTACTAGCCATAATGATGGATTGGCTTTTTAGTGCTGTTTGAAGGGCCTCACGGTCTTCTTTTGCCTCCCTTTGATGGGCCTCCCATACCAGTTGGAGGTGGCGCTGGCCCTCAGCCAATTGTTTGATCACATCCTCCAGCGTGGGTTTCTCCCCCATTATCTGCCTATTTGTACCGCCAGGGAACCTTATCCCACTTCTGACACCACTGTGGAAGGGCTTGGCGGTACAAAGGACTCTGGGTCGTATATATGGGGAAAAGAAAGGTTTTTTATTTGTTTTAGGAAGACGAAGTGGAAAAGAGCGTTTATATATTGTAACAACAAAATAATTGTCTGATAGGAACAGTTCCACGTAGATTCTTCTTGGCTTAATGTCTCTGTCTTTTCTTCTCCTTTAGGTGTCTTGCGGATTATTGGGTCGCTTACTTTCCCCAGTGGAACCGGAAAAACAAGAACACAGGAGC
Source organism: Pleurodeles waltl (assembly GCF_031143425.1). NCBI lineage: Eukaryota > Metazoa > Chordata > Amphibia > Caudata > Salamandridae > Pleurodeles > Pleurodeles waltl. The sequence continues at coordinate 1,020,437,464 of NC_090439.1, forward strand.
AAACAAAAAGGTAAGTGGCGTTGTGGGGCTCTGGCGCTGTTTTAGTAGTTGAACGTGCGGGAGTAAAGGAAAAGAGTGGTCTGTTAGGGGTGAACAGATATAGGAGTATATCGGATAGTGAGGGAGTGGTGGGGTTTTTTTCTGAGGTATTTGTGTCAATCCGCTTTTAGTGCTCAGCCCACCATCTTCCCCGTTGTGATTCTGTCCCCTGCAACTCCCCCTGTCTCAACCCCCACCCTCTCCTCTTTTCTACCACCCCCACTATTCTCAATATTATTTACAGTGTGCCGCCGTCCTTGTAACAAGGACGGTACCTTGTGAAGCCACGACCATCCGGGTCGTGGCGGAGGCTGCTTTCGTCTGTAACCTGGTTTCCCGGTTCGTTGTTTTTCTGGCTTGCCATCTTCACTGCTGATCCGGACCCGGCTTCTTCCTCTCGCGGCGTTCTCCCTTCGTCCGACGTTCGATTCCTGTTTCCACGGAACTCCGCCTCTTCCTTGAAGTCCGTCCTCCGTTTTAGCTCTGAAGCGCGGAAATCCGGTGTCGACGGCTCCGACGGCGTTGGTACGTCCCCATGGGAACGCGCGAGGGTTCCGGATGAGGTGCGCGAAAGGCGCCAGTCCGCAGAGTTATAAGACGCGGTAGACGAGACCCGTCTACACACAGGTAAGAGTGACCAATTTGGCTACTTGGGCTGAAAAGACTCATCGAAGCCAAGAAGATTCTATCACACTGTGTGACTGTATAAACTGCATAACCTGCTCTCGGGGTACCATCTTTATCTCTTAAACAGGAGCCATCAACAAACATGACAGAGTCATTTTTATGTAAGAGGATATCTTGAATGTCAGGTCTTGGTTTGGTGCACAATTCAGTCACATCAGGACAGTCATGCTCAACCTCATCCTTGCGTCACTTTCATTTTCAACATGATTAGGCATCAGGCTAGCAGAGTTCAGGACAGTACATCATCTGATATTTACATTAGAGGAAGCAAGTATAACTTGCTCATAAGGGGCTAAACATGCACTTGTAAGATACTGGTGGTCATTTTGACCCTGGCGATCTTTTGACCGCCAGGGTAAATGTGGTGGTCCCACCACCAACAGGCTGGCAGTGCAGACCGCCACATCTCCACTCATACCGCCATGGCGGTCAGAACCGCTGGGCCAGAGATGATCATCTCTGACCTGGCGGTCCACAGAAGACCGCCAGCAGTATTAGGGGGCGGCTTTCCACCATGGTTTCCATGGCAGCAGCCCCGCATGAAAACCATGGCGGAAAGGCTACCTGTGACAGGGAATTTCTTCCCTGTCACCAGTAGATGGTTCCCCCACCCCCCCAGAAAGCACTAGATGCCCCAGCAAGCACTAGAACCCCCTCTCCCCACCTCCCAGCAAGCACTAGACCCCCCTCCCCACCCTTCTTCAGCCACAGCGCTCCCTTCCCTCCTCCCCGCATACATGTACACAGACACCGACACGCACCACACATACACCCATTCACCTACACTTACATACACGCATCCACTCACATGCACCCATACACGTATTCACAAAACATTCATCCATGCATTGAAGCATGCATATTCACACCCATCCAAACATGCATACTCACAGCCTTCCAAACATGAATACTCACATGCATACACACTTACATGCAGACACACACTCACTTCAACATTCAGACATGCATACAACCAAGCAAACACACATTCATACACACACGCAGACACCACACACTCACACACGCACAAACAACACCCCCCACCCTCCCACCCTCCTACCCATTGGAACGATCACCTTACCTGCAACAGGGAGAAGGTCATCCGGCAGGGAACAGGAAGGGGCACTTCTGCCGCCGGCAGAACTCTGCCAGCAGGATACCGCCAGGCCGTATTATGGCCCATAATACGGTGGGCGGTGTCCTGTTGGCAGGGCGGGGCAGGTAGTGGAACCGCTAGAGCGTCTCCAACCGCCAGCATGACTACTGCCAGATTTCCACCTAAAGTATGTGGAAATCTGGCAGTACCCGTGATGTGGTGGCCGGAAGACTGCCAGAACTGGCGGTCTTCTGGTGCCCCTGGCTTTGGCGGTCTTTGGAAAAGACCGCCAAAGTAATAATGAAGGCCACTGTGTCTTAGTACATGTCAACATATTTTCCACTGAGTGAGGAATTAAAACGTTTAGTGGATGGCCCATTACAATGTCTTTGCACTGTTCAATGCTGAAGCTGAGTGCAGCGATTGCCTCTATAGAACCAGGCAGTGCTGATGCTGCAGGATCAAGTGTAGCAGAAAAATAAGCGACATGCTTGTTCGCCTTTCCATGCAGCTGAGTCAGAACTGAGAGAGCACATCCATCCCTCTCACAGCAAAATAAAGAAAAAGAAATATTATAATCAAGCATTCCCAGAGCTGGGGCTCGGCATAAGCTTTCTCTCAGCTCAGTGAAGGTATGTATGCAGTTATCATCCAATGGTACCGGATCAGACACATCTTAGTGTGTTAGCCTATGTAAAGGCTTGGCCAACAGAGAAAAGTTTGGAATTTGCTGACAATAGGAGTCAACCATTCCCAGGAACATTCAGAATTCTTTATGTGCGGCAGGGAAATTCATTTTCATTATTGTTGAGATTCTCTCTTGTGATATTTTTCTCACACCTTTCTCAATGTGGTGACCTAAAAACAGTATTTCTTTCTTGCAATACTGTAATGTTGCTGTGAAAACATCATGACCATTTTCTCCTAAATGATTCAAGTGAGCAGTTGTCTCTCTCCTGCATGCTTCTTGTTTGATGCAACTAACAGATCATCAATGTCCTGCACTAAGACTGAATGATAGGGCATTTAACTGCACTACAGATTCTTTTTCAAGATGTGGTTGAAAATGGATGGTGACTCAGTATATCCTTTTGGAACTCTGCACCATTCCAAAACAGAAATGCCGAATTTGAAACCAAAGAGGAATTGCAATGGTATGGAAAAGAAAGCTTGGCAAAAGTCACTTACAGTAAACCATTCTGCTTCACATGAAATTTGAAATAGAATCACTACTGGATTAGGTACTGATGGACAACATGGAACAATAATCTTGTTCACTTTCCTCAGGTCTTGAACTATGCAGTACTTTCCATTGGGCTTCCACAATTCTAAAATGGGAGTGTTACATAGACTTCTCTTTCAGGGTACCTTGTTCAATCAGATAGTTTATCAAAGGGGTTATTCCAGCAATTGTCTTTGGAGAAATATTGTGTGGGGTGTTTTTGGATAAACTGCATTTGGCTTCACTTTTATTTTAATAGACTGAACTCCTTTAATCAGTCCCATTTCTTTTACTGAAAAATCCCAAACCTCAGGTGTCACTGTTTATTTTAAATCTTCGAGCAATTCATTACAGGTCAGCATTGGGTACAATGTGATCTCGGGTACTGCTCTGTAATCTTGCAGGGCATATCTTCCTCCTTTCTTTGAATTGCTTTTTCTCAGGATGTGCATCTAATAGAACAGTTCCGCTTACACAGCAGATCACATCCTCTCAAACTTACGAGGCTTGAATCACAGACCACAAATTGGTGCTTATCTTCGAAGGAACCTATTTTTACAAGGACATACTCTGCTACAGGATTGGTCAATTGCTTATTTGCTACTCCATTAGTGCTTAGTGCGTAGATAATGTATTTGACAATTTGGCACCTGAACATAATACACCATCTTATGAATACCAATTTTATCATATTGGGTGGAGAATATTTTTAAACCTGACTGCATACTCATAGAATGAATGTAATCACAGTAAAGCATCATACATACTTATTGGCACATTTCTGATCCCATAGGTTCATCAGTCCCTGCCAGAAGATTTAAAATTTCAAATTCTTTAGCACCGGCTCTAAATTTACAACCTTTCAAAAGGATGAATTAACTTACGATGGAAACAATGTATTTTTTTACACTCCAAGTGGAATCCTACATATTAGACTTTAAGAGAGAAGATAGGTTCAATAAATGCATGTGCATACTGCCAGATGTAGGCTGAAATCCATGTTTGAGGTCGATAAAATACTTTTCTCTAAGTTTTCATCAAGTTACTGTATGTGTTGGTACACATACTTTACACCTAGCACTCTGAAGTTAAGCCTGCCTGCTCATGCCAAGCTACCAAGGGGGCGAGCGGGGGGTTAGCTGAGGGTGATTCGCCTTTACCCTGACTAGAGTGAGGGTCCTTGCTTGGACAGGGGGTAACCTGACTGCCAATCAAATACCCCATTTCTAACATTGGTGATCAGCAGTTGGGATTGTACTTGTAATTGTACTTGACATACAGTGATTAAGTGTGTTTTCAGTGCAGACCACTACGTGACCACATACTACTTGTCTTGTGATGTTGCTTTTTCTCTTTTTTGGATTTTTCCCTACTTCCATTTTTGTGGTAATCCTTGATTGACTTTTGAACTTCATTGGGAACTTGTTTTCTGCCTTTGGAACTTTGCACTTCTGTCGACTTTTCATCATGTCTCAGTCTGGAGATGCATCAGTTGAAGATACTTTTGATTTAGGGAAACTGGAGAGTTACACAGTGGGCCCACTGAAACAGTTCTGTAAGGATTTTGCCTGCCCCCTTAAGAGCTCCACCAAGAAGGAGGAGCTGCAAATGGCACTGAGAGCCTGGGTGGCAGCCAAGGAAGCTGAGGGGCACACAGGTGATGAGGATGAAGGTGAGGAGGGGATGCAGAGTATTCACAATGGTATTGTGGGTGGGCCTGTTCTGTCCGGGGAAGGATCTCCAGGGCAGGTGGCAGTGTCTCATCTAAAGGTCTGACTCCTGAAGAGTTGCAGGACAGACAGGCAGAGTGGGCTCACCAGTTGGAGTTGGAGAAAATGAGGATGGCCATAGAGGAGAAAAAGTTGTTGGCTGATGAGCTCAGCTTGAGGGAGCTGGATCAGAGGAGTCAGTCTAGTAGGGATGGTGGCAGCAACATCACAGTGTAGCCTGAGAGGATAGTATACATTCCTAAGGACCTTGTGAAAGATTACAAAAGGGAGGATGACTTACTGCTGTGATCTAAGAGGTCTGAGTCTGCTCTCCATATGGATCTGGTCCCTGAAGCTCATTGGGGGGCGAGTCTGTGGAAACATTTTGAGGTAGAGGGAAGAGATACTCTGACATCCTTAGGGGATCCCCAGGGGCTCACTTACCCTATCATGAAGGAAGCCCTGATCACTCGGTATGGTCTCACCTCTGATCAGTATAAGGACAAGTTTAGGTCATATAAGAAGGAAGCCCAAACATGGTTGGAATGTGTAGATCCATTCTGCAGGTCACTGGATGGTTGGGTGAAGGGCAGTAAGGTAACAATGTATGAGGGGCTTTGCAATCTGATTGCTTGGGAGCACTTGTACAGTTTATGTTTTCCAGAGCTGCACCAGCACCTGATTGACAGCAAGTTGACTGACCCCAGGAAGCTTGCGCAGGAAGCGGACTGCTGGGAGAGCACCAGGGTCCAGAAGAGGAATATGGTAGAGCACGCCAATGGAGGGCTGGGTCCCTCTCAGAAGAAAGGGGGGGGTAAGGGTAAAGGGGGGAGTTCTCTAAAGGGCCTCAATCTGATTCCAGGGTAAGGATTCCCAGCCCCCCAGTGAGAAGAAGCCAGGGTTCTCCAAAGGGAAACCTGTGGCAGGGGGTCCTCCATGTAAGTGCTATGCATGTGACCAGGTGGGTCATGTGAGGGGGACCCCAAATGCCCCAAGAGTACAACGGCACCCACTGGTGCGCAGTTCCAGGGTTTGGCTAGTGTAGCGCTTGGGGAGGAGTTGGTTCCAGGTGGGTGGGAGCCAGCTGAGATGACCCTTGTCTCACTAGGGGACAGTGAGATGGTCCAGAGAACCCTAGTGCCTGAGAACACTAAAAAGTACAGGCAGTGGGTAACCATCAATGGACAGAGGTTGGAGGCTCTTAGAGACACAGGAGCCAGTGTGACTACAGTGAGGAGTCACCTGGTGTCTGAAGAGCAGATAGATCCCCGGGTACTTCACCAAGTAGTTGCGATAGACAACTCAGAGCGTCTCTGCAGTGTGGTGTAGGTTCCCTTTGAATGGGGGTGGTCTCAGGTTCCTTGAAAGTAGCTGTGAGTCCAACCATGCCTGTAGATTGTTTGCTTGGCAATGACCTGGAGGATTCCCCTTGGAAAGAGGTGGAACAGAGGTCACACTTGGAGATGTTGGTTCTGCCTGGGTGGGTATGCGTATCCACAAGGTCTATGGCAGCCCATCAGGGTGATCAGGAGACCCTGGAGCCTGAAAGAGTGGCCCAGGTGTCTGCCAGAATGAGGAAGGGGAAGGGGCGTGGGAAACCTGCCCTAGAAATTCCCACGGTCCAGGAGGAGGCTGAACCTGAGGGGGAGGCCCTGGAGCCTACAGGGGAACAGGTGGCTGAACTGGGTGAGGTTCATGAGTTGTCAAAGAGACAGCAGGAAGGGGATCCCACCAGGGAAGCATTCTGTGAGGCACAGAAGTCATGCCCTAATCTGGAGGGTTTGCGGCAGCAAACTGCAGACCAGGCGTCTGGCAATGAGCCTGCATCACATTTGATTTACTGGGAGGATGGCCTCCTATATAGAGAGCCTAAGGTCCTGAGTCTGGGTCAGCCCGTGTGCTGGTGGTACCACAGTGCTTCAGAGCCTTCCTACTGGGTCTGGCTTATGATGTGCCTTTAGCTGGTCATTTGGGTCAGGACAAGACCTTTGAGTGGCTTGTCACCCACTTCTATTGACCCCAAATGTGCAAGCACTCTGATGCTCATTACAGGTCTTGTCCAAATTGTCAGGCAAGTGACAAGAGTTGGGGGAAATGTAAGGCTCCCCTCCAACCTTTTCCTGTTGTCAGTATCCCCTTTGAAAGGGTTGGCATTGACATTGTGGGGCCTCTGGATCCCAAGACGCCCATGGGCAACAGGTTTATCCTGGTCCTGGTGGACCATACCATGCCACCCGGTACCCAGAAGCCATCCCTTTAAGATCAATCACTGTCCCTGTGGTAGGACGTGCCTTTATGGGAGTTTTTACCCGCATGGGGTTCCCCAAGGAAGGAGGTGGAACACAGGTCACACTTTGAGATCTGATAGGGGTACCAACTTCATATCTACTTATATGAAGTCTCTGTGGAAGGTGTGTGGGGTAACGTATAAGTTCACCACACCTTACCACCCCCAAAGTACTGGTCTGGTTGAGAGATTCATCCGCACTTTGAAAGGCATGATTATGGGCCTGTCAGAGCCCTTGAGGTGGAAGTGGGATGTCTTCTTGCCATGCCTTCTGTTCGCTTACAGGGAGGGGCCTCAAAAGGAACTTGGCTTTAGTCCTTTTGAGCTGATTTATGACCAAGTCTGGTCAAGGAGGCTTTGGAAAAAGCTCCTGGTAAACACCCCCAGGATGTATTCAGCTACATGCTGGCTCTGGGAAACCAGACTGCCCGCTTCAGGAGTCTTGCACAGGAGAACTTAGAAGCAAGCCAGGGGGACATTAAATGCTGGTATGACCAGAATGCCACTCTGGTAAAGTTTCAACCTGGTCAAAAAGTGTGCGTGACGGCACCAGTGGAGCCTAGGGTGCTCCAGGACAAGTGGACTGGGCCATTTGAGGTGGTGGAGCACAAGAGTGAAGTCACCTACCTGGTGAACTTGCAGACTCCCAGGATCTCTTTAAGGGTCCTGCTTGTTAATCAGATCAAGCCACACTTTGAGCGGACAGAGTTGTCCATGCTCCTAGCGACAGATGACGGGGTAGAGGAGGAGAGTGAGCCTCTTCCTGACCTCCTGTCTGCAGGAGAGAAAGATGGGTCTGTGGAGGGAGTGAACCTCTCCCCCTCCCTGACTGCAGAGCAGAAGCGGTACTGTCGCCAGGTGTTGGGACAGTTCGCCTCACTGTTTTCCTTGATCCCAGGGGTCACACACTTGTGCACACATGATGTTAACACTGGGGAAAGTACACCCATTAAACAAAAGGTTGACAGGGTGACTGACAAGGTCAGGGCTAGCATCAACGATGAGGTATCCAAGATGTTAACCCTAGGGGTTATTGAGCATTCCAGCAGTTCTTGGGCCAGCCCTGTGGTATTGGTCCCAAAGGCTGCTGCTCCTGGTGCCACCCCTGAACTTCGGTTCTGCGTGGACTACTGGGGTCTCAATGTGGTCACTAAAACTGACGCGCACCCGTTCCCCCAAGATGATGAGCTCATAGATCAGTTGGGAGCTTCCAAATACCTCAGCACATTTGATTTAACATCTGGGTATTGGCAGATTGCCTTGACTGGGGGGGCCAAGGAGAGGTCTGCATTTTCTACCCCAGATGGGCACTTTCAGTTTAAGGTGATACCATTTGGGATGAAAAATGCCCCTGCCACCTTTTATTGGTTGGTCAACCAGGTGTTGGATGGCTGGATGAGTTCAGTGTTGCCTACCTGAGGACATTGCTGTCTTCACTTCCACATGGGAGGAACACTTGCAACACCTCTGTAAAGAGTTAGAGGCCCTGCAAAAGGCATGGCTCACTATTAAGGCAAGCAAGTGCCAAATAGGGAAGGGTTCTGTGGTGTACTTGGGACACCAGGTGGGGAGCGGCCAGGTGCCACCCCTACAGCCAAAGATTGATACCATTCTGGCTTGGGAGCCTCCCAAGACCCAGACTGAGGTGAGAGCCTTTTTAGGTCTCACAGGATACTATATGAGGTTTTTCAAGGGGTATAGCACAATTGTTGCTCCCTTGACTGAGTTGACCTCCAAGAAGCAGCCCAGAAAGGTGATCTGGACTGAGTCTTGCCAGACGGCTTTTTATGCCCTGAAGGCTGCCATGTGCACAGCACCTGTGCTGAAGGCACCTGACTACTCCAAGGAGTTTGTTGTGCAGACCGATATCTCAGAGCATGGTATTGGAGCAGTACTCTTATAGCTTAATGAAGAGGGCCTAGATCAATCTGTAGCCTTCATTAGCAGGACGCAACTTCCCAGGGAATGTAGGTGGAATGCCATAGAAAGTGAAGCTTTTACTGTGGTCTGGGCACTGAAGAAGCTAAGACCCTACTTGTTTAGGACTCACTTCTGGGTTCAGACTGACCACAGGCCCCTCACGTGGTTAATGCAGATGAGGGGTGAGAATCCAAAACTGTTGAGGTGGTCCATTTCCCTACAGGGGATGGACTTTACGGTGGAACATCACCCTGGTACAGAACACGCCAATGCTGATGGTCTGTCCAGATTCTTCGGCCTTAGTGATGATAACTCCCATGAGGTTGGGTAGTTGCTCCCCACTTTCAGCTGGTGGAGACAGGTGTTAGACTTTTCAATGTTTTGCATCTGTTTCCCAGGTTGTTGACGTGTGCCGGAGTCTGTTTTTGCTGTTTTTGTTACTCTGGGCACTTTACCACTGCTATCCAGTGCTAAAGAGCAAGTGCTCCTGTATAAAATGTGTATGTAATTGGCTCTCCATGATTGGCATATTTGATTTACTTTTAAGTCCCTAGTACAGTGAACTAGAGGTGCCCAGGGCCTGTAAATCAATGTTACTAGCGGGCCTGCAGCACTGGTTGTGCCACCCACCTTAGTAGCCCTGTAAACATAGCTCAGACCTGCCACTGCAGTGTCTTTGTGTGCAGTTATAAACTGCCAATTTGACTTGGCAAATGTACCTGTTGGAAAATGGGTTATTGGTAGGGCAGGTAGGTACCTACACCTAGCAACGAGCCACTAACCTCCACATAGGTACAGTTAGGTCTCAGTAAATTAATCCCAGCTCAACCCTTGGTAGCTTGGCAACGAGCGTCAAGGCTTAACTTAGGAGACAAGGGCCCTCATCCTGACCTTGGCGGGCGGCGGAGGCCGCCCGCCAAAGTCCCGCCGTCAGGTTACCGTTCCGCGGTCGAAAGACCGCAGCGGTAATTCTGACATTCCCGCTGGGCTGGCGGGCGGCCGCCTTCAGGCCGCCCGCCAGCCCAGCGGGAAAGAGGCTTCCACGATGAAGCCGGCTCGGAATCGAGCCGGCGGAGTGGAAGCTGTGCGACGGGTGCAGTTGCACCCGTCGCGTATTTCACTGTCTGCGCAGCAGACAGTGAAATACATTTAGGGGCCCTCTTACGGGGGCCCCTCCAGTGCCCATGCCAGTGGCATGGGCACTGCAGGGGCCCCCAGGGGCCCCGCGACCCCCCCCTACTGCCATCCGGTTCCCGGCGGGCGGACCGCCGGGAACTGGATGGCGGTAGGGGGGGTCGGAATCCCCTCGGCGGCGCAGCAAGCTGCGCCGCCTTGGAGGATTCCAACGGGCAGCGGAAAACCGGCGGGAGACCGCCGGTTTTCCTGCACTGACCGCGGCCAAAGCGCCGCGGTCAGAATGCCCTGCGGGGCACCGCCGGTCTGTCGGCGGTGCTCCCGCCGACCCTGGCCCCGGCGGTCTAAGACCGCCGGGGTTAGAATCACCCCCAAAGTGTAAAGCATTCAAATATCACAAAACAGTAATTAAATAAAACACAGGAAACAGTTTAAAAATCCAAAACCAATTTATAAAATTAGTTTATATTTTTATCTTTAAAATGACACAAAAACGATTAAAATCGGTTCAGGGGAACCAGAGATATGAATTTTTAAAGAATTATTACTTTTCTAGCGCTTAGAAACAAAAAGCGCCAATCGGGTCATCTGGTTGCACCTCGACCGGGGCAAAGTCAAACTTTCAGGCCGACCGCGATGGAGCCCTGCTCGGCTACAGGTCGCGGGAGGCCTCGGTTAAAAAGTTACCTTCTGACTTAGTCTTTATTTTGAAGTTTTTCTTCACCGGGACGAACCTGCCAGTTGAATCCGACCTCCTGGAGCCCTTGTCCGGATACGCGATGTGGGTTTCCTCGGTGGAGACTTTTACCTTCGGACTTAGTCGTTTTTTCGAGATGAAAATCCTTCGACCGGGGTAAACCTGGATCTTGATCCGACGTCCATGGAGCCCTTCTCGGATACGATGGCTGGGAGGTCCCGGTCAACTTTTTACGTTCGGACTTAGTCTCTTTTTTGGATGTTTTTCTTTACCGGGACGAACCACGAAGTCAGGCCGGGTCGCGGTTGAGGCAAGCCGGCTAGAATTTCCGCGGCGGGTCGGTCCCTCTCTGGAGCTTTTTTCCAAAAATTCTCAAATCTTTTCCAAACTTCTGGGGCTTCACCCAGATGTTCTTTTAAGGTTCTTTTGGGGTCCACAGCTCACCCCAAGGGTCCAGAAGTTCTGTGATGGTCCTTGGGGGGTGCGGACTTCAACTCCCAGAATGCACCTGGTGCAAACTCCTTTTTGGCCACTGGATAGTGGTCAGCTGGTCGCTTTCTTCAGGAGTTGGTGGAGGGGACTCTGGTTTAGCAATTTTTCACCTGTAGCAAACAGGGAGTCCCTCCTTGAACCAGTTGAAGCCAGGCAAAGTCCTTCTTGTGGTGAAGCCCAAGTGTGCAGCTGGTGCAGTCTTTCTGAGTGCAGGGTCCAGGTGCAGGCCAGGGGTCCAGCAGGGCAGTCCTTCTTCTCCTTGTAGTTCCTTCTTCTTGAAATTTGGTGGGGATCTGAGGCGTGGGTGCAGGTCTGCCAGTTTTATCCTTGCTCCTGGGTGAAAAGCAGGGGGGCCCTGGTTCTCCAATCAGGGACAGGGTCGTCCCCCTGTGATGACCACTTCCTGGGAAGTGTGGCAAAAATCCATCCCAGAAGGCAACAGTCTCTAAAAATCCAACATGGATGAATCTGATTTTTGGAGGAGAGATCTGGCTGAGCCCACCCACTGGTGTGGCTAAAAATCATAAACACACCCCTCTCCTGCCCTCTCCTAATCTAATCAAGGGGGCACCTAGCTGTCTGGGGTTGCAGGATGTGGGGGTGTTGCTGGGTGCTCCAGATGTCCTTCTCTGCCTTTGAAGACCAGTTTGGCAGCCCTCCCCCTTCCTGCCTCACCATGTGCTGAGGGGAGATTCTCTCCCCCAAGCACATTCTTTTGTGTGAAGCCAGGCCACTTCACACCTCATTAAAGTAGCCTGGCAGAAGCTGCTGCAGGCTGGCCAATCAGAGCACAGCAGCAAAAACAATGCAGAGCTGAAATTGGCAACTTTTTAGGTAAAGTCTAAACTTTTTACCTGAACTAGTTATATTAAATCCAACAACTGGAAGTTGTGGGATTTATTATAACAATCAATTTGATACCAAATTCTTGGTATGTAACATTTAAGGAGACTTTAAAATTTAAAATAAAGTCTGCCCATTCTAGCCTATGAAGGCCATTTACTTCAATGAGGGAAAAACAAATTTGGCTGTTTTTACCTCACCAGGGCTTATAAATCTATGTTTATAAAGTCCCTGCTTATAGTTACATGGCACCCAGCCCTAGGGGCACATAGGGCACACCTTAGGGGTGACTTATATGTAAAAATAAGGTAGTTTAAGACTTTGGAAGTACTTTTAATTCCAAAGTCGAATTTGCATATAACTTTAATTTAAAAGCAGCCAGCAAGGCAGGCTTGCTTTTAAAATGACACTGGGCACCTCAGCAATGCACCTAGGTGTGCACCACCTATGCTGTGGTCCCTAAACCTACATGCCCTACCATATACTAGGGACTTATAGGTAGGTTAACTTAGCCAATTATAATTAGCCTAATTTGCATATCCATTTCACACAGAGCACAGGCTCTGGGACTGGTTAGCAGTACCCAGGGCACCATCAGAGTCAGGAAAACACCAGCATAAAGTGGAAAATGGGGGCAAAAAGTTATGGGGCCTCTGCAATCAGCCCCGTTTTCTCACACAACCCCCCCCCCCAGCCCACACGCCCAGGAGACTCAGCCCAACCCTGGGAGAGTCTTCCTGGCTTGTTAGGCGAGGAAGACAGTGAAGAAAACTGGCTGTCCCTTTGCAGGGCCTACTCTGCCTTATATCCTCCTGTCAGGGTCACTCCCTCTGGGTAGTGAAGCCATCCCAACAGTAAAAGGACCCAACTCAAACTGAAACTTCCCTCTAGGGGGGTCTTCCTCCTCTCTCTCTGCCAACTTGGGTAGTGAGGTGCCCACCTCCCCTACTCCTAACTTTGCTAGGGCAACACCTAGCTTACCCAAAGAGGTCACCCAACACTTGAGCAACCCCACCATGACCAATAGGGTCAGGGGGCCTACTTTGCTATTGGCCCTGGGGTCTGCCTCCCAGGCCAAGTACAGTGCTGCCAGGAAGGCTAGCACCCAGCAGAGGCTACTGACAGCTGTCAGTACCCAGAACCACACCCTAAGCTCTCCACTGACAGGTGGCTGAGCTGCTTTAGGGGCATCTTTGGGGTCCTGGCACCCCTCTTGCTGTCTAGAGTGGGGGGCTACCACCTCCTGTGGCAGACACCCTCCTTCCACTCTCCCTTCTGTCAGTGCAGGGGCAACACCTTGCATCTGGACAGCTGCCTGACTACTCAGGACTTCCTTGGGGTCAGGTGAGGCCTCACCAGTGCCAACTCTGGGCTCCCCCCCTACTGGGACAGAAGGCCTTTGGCTCCCTGGAACTCTCTTTAAGAGTGGCCTACCCTTCCTTTTCTTCTTTCCTTTTCTTGGGGACCCCTGTCTCCTAACTGTAGGGACTGACTCCCCAGGACTTTGGGTTGGGGGGGCGCACTGGGCGACCACCCCATCTGTGACCAGACTCACCTCTGGGAGGTCATTGCCCAGGATACAATCTAGGGGAAGGTCAGCACTGACTACCACCCTAATCCAGTCAAGGATACCCTCCCTCTCTAGGGGCACTATGGCTACAGGTTTGGATTTGACCTCCCCTGTGGCTATCCTGACTTTCTTTGTCTTTCCTGGGACATACATGTCTGGGGTCACTAACCGGTCACTCACTATAGTGTGACTGGCACAGGTGTCTCTCAGGCCAGTGGTAGGGATCCCATTCACTTGAATGTGGTGGAAGTGCCTACTCCCACCCTCAGGGATCACCAGCTTACCATCTGGTCCTGTCTCCCAGCACAATGCTAGGAGGACTTCATCATCTGAGGAATCCTCCTCTATGGCTACACTGGACAGCCCAGTGCTAACCACCTTCCTTGGACAGGCTGCATCTCCTCTGAAGTGACCTGTCTGCTGACAGTCAAAGCAAGCCCTACTGTCCAAGAGTTTTTTTAACCCTGGGTCTCCCTGTCTCTGCTTGTCAGAGTGGGAGTGGGATTTACTCTCCTCCTTCTTAGGGATCTGGGGTACAGAGGGAGTCTCTGTGGTGGGCTTACCACCTCCCTCCTTAGGTTTTTGGGGACCTGTCCCCCCCTTCTTGGAGTCTCCCCCCTGGGACTTGACAACCACCCTGGTTCTCAACCACTCATCAGCTGCCTCCCCTAGCTCTCTAGGGTTGGTCTGCTTAGAGTCCACTAGATGCTGGCGTAACCTTTCTTGGATACAATTGGTCAAGATGTGCTCTCTCATGATCAGATTGTATAACCCCTCATAAGTATTTACTTTGTTGCCAATAATCCAGCCCTCTAGTGCCTTTAGTGAGGTGTCTACAAAGTCAACCCAAGACTGGGTACTGACCTTCTGGGTGTCCCTGAACTTCATTCTATATTGCTCTGGGGTCAGACCAAACTTCTTGGCTAAGCACCTCTTCATACTAGGGTATGAATCTGCCTCCTCTCCCCTTAAGGTCAGAAGCCTATCCCTCCCTGAGTTGGGAACTAACTCCCAAAGAAGTGAACCCCAGTAATGAGGCTTGACTCTCCTCATCTGGAGGGCCCTCTCAAAGGCCCCCAGCCACTTATCTATGTCATCCCCCTCTACATATGCAGGAACTACCCCCTTGGGTAATCTGGGGCAAACTCCCCCACCCATGGACACCTCAGCTTCTTTATCGCTGCTTCCATCTCTTTTCTCTTTGTATGCCCACTTTTTCTTTTCTAGGGCCAGCTTCTCTGCTTCCAAAGCTATGTATGCTAGCTGGGCCTCCAGCTCTCTTTCTCTGATGGATGGGTTCTCTCCTCCTGAAAGGACCCCCTTCCCACCACTAGCTTTGGGTCTGCCCATAGTGACTGTATTTACTGAGGACCGTTCTTCCTCATCCTCACTTAGGCTCAGATGCCTTCCCTCCCCTGAGTGGTTAGAGCTTGCATCCTCCCTTCTTTCTCCCTCCTCTGGAGCTTCTTCTGACTCTACTTCTTGGGCCTCAGCCCATGCTGTCAGGGATGTGATCAGGATTTGCTTCCTGAGATCAGTGGTTGCAGGCAACCCTCTTTCAATACACAACCCCCTAAGCTGGACTACTGTCAGTGTGGGTAGGCTAGCCAGATCAAGCTCCATGGTTCCCTAGTTTTGTGTCAACAAAAACTTTTTGCAAAAATTGGAAACAAGAATTTAGAAAAATTACAAAAATTCAATAATTGGAATTAATCCAAATTAAAAATTAAAAACAATTTTTGCACTAGGACAATTTAAAGGATTTTTAATTTGTTTTACCTAAAACTGTAACGTGATATTGAACACAAGTACAGGATCCCACCGCTGCCACCAATTATGTTGGAAAATGGGTTATTGGTAGGGCAGGTAGGTACCTACACCTAGCAACGAGCCACTAACCTCCACATAGGTACAGTTAGGTCTCAGTAAATTAATCCCAGCTCAACCCTTGGTAGCTTGGCAACGAGCGTCAAGGCTTAACTTAGGAGACAAAGTGTAAAGCATTCAAATATCACAAAACAGTAATTAAATAAAACACAGGAAACAGTTTAAAAATCCAAACCCAATTTATAAAATTAGTTTATATTTTTATCTTTAAAATGACACAAAAACGATTAAAATCGGTTCAGGGGAACCGGAGATATGAATTTTTAAAGAATTATTACTTTTCTAGCGCTTAGAAACAAAAAGCGCCAATCGGGTCATCTGGTTGCACCTCGACCGGGGCAAAGTCAAACTTTCAGGCCGACCGCGATGGAGCCCTGCTCGGCTACAGGTCGCGGGAGGCCTCGGTTAAAAAGTTACCTTCTGACTTAGTCTTTATTTTGAAGTTTTTCTTCACCGGGACGAACCTGCCAGTTGAATCCGACCTCCTGGAGCCCTTGTCCGGATACGCGATGTGGGTTTCCTCGGTGGAGACTTTTACCTTCGGACTTAGTCGTTTTTTCGAGATGAAAATCCTTCGACCGGGGTAAACCTGGATCTTGATCCGACGTCCATGGAGCCCTTCTCGGATACGATGGCTGGGAGGTCCCGGTCAACTTTTTACGTTCGGACTTAGTCTCTTTTTTGGATGTTTTTCTTTACCGGGACGAACCACGAAGTCAGGCCGGGTCGCGGTTGAGGCAAGCCGGCTAGAATTTCCGCGGCGGGTCGGTCCCTCTCTGGAGCTTTTTTCCAAAAATTCTCAAATCTTTTCCAAACTTCTGGGTCTTCACCCAGATGTTCTTTTAAGGTTCTTTTGGGGTCCACAGCTCACCCCAAGGGTCCAGAAGTTCTGTGATGGTCCTTGGGGGGTGCGGACTTCAACTCCCAGAATGCACCTGGTGCAAACTCCTTTTTGGCCACTGGACAGTGGTCAGCTGTTCGCTTTCTTCAGGAGTTGGTGCAGGGGACTCTGGTTTAGCAATTTTTCACCTGTAGCAAACAGGGAGTCCCTCCTTGAACCAGTTGAAGCCAGGCAAAGTCCTTCTTGTGGTGAAGCCCAAGTGTGCAGCTGGTGCAGTCTTTCTGAGTGCAGGGTCCAGGTGTAGGCCAGGGGTCCAGCAGGGCAGTCCTTCTTCTCCTTGTAGTTCCTTCTTCTTGAAATTTGGTGGGGATCTGAGGCGTGGGTGCAGGTCTGCCAGTTTTATCCTTGCTCCTGGGTGAAAAGCAGGGGGGCCCTGGTTCTCCAATCAGGGACAGGGTCGTCCCCCTGTGATGACCACTTCCTGGGAAGTGTGGCAAAAATCCATCCCAGAAGGCAACAGTCTCTAAAAATCCAACATGGATGAATCTGATTTTTGGAGGAGAGATCTGGCTGAGCCCACCCACTGGTGTGGCTAAAAATCATAAACACACCCCTCTCCTGCCCTCTCCTAATCTAATCAAGGGGGCACCTAGCTGTCTGGGGTTGCAGGATGTGGGGGTGTTGCTGGGTGCTCCAGATGTCCTTCTCTGCCTTTGAAGACCAGTTTGGCAGCCCTCCCCCTTCCTGCCTCACCATGTGCTGAGGGGAGATTCTCTCCCCCAAGCACATTCCTTTGTGTGAAGCCAGGCCACTTCACACCTCATTAAAGTAGCCTGGCAGAAGCTGCTGCAGGCTGGCCAATCAGAGCACAGCAGCAAAAACAATGCAGAGCTGAAATTGGCAACTTTTTAGGTAAAGTCTAAACTTTTTACCTGAACTAGTTATATTAAATCCAACAACTGGAAGTTGTGGGATTTATTATAACAATCAATTTGATACCAAATTCTTGGTATGTAACATTTAAGGAGACTTTAAAATTTAAAATAAAGTCTGCCCATTCTAGCCTATGAAGGCCATTTACTTCAATGAGGGAAAAACGAATTTGGCTGTTTTTACCTCACCAGGGCTTATAAATCTATGTTTATAAAGTCCCTGCTTATAGTTACATGGCACCCAGCCCTAGGGGCACATAGGGCACACCTTAGGGGTGACTTATATGTAAAAATAAGGTAGTTTAAGACTTTGGAAGTACCTTTAATTCCAAAGTCGAATTTGCATATAACTTTAATTTAAAAGCAGCCAGCAAGGCAGGCTTGCTTTTAAAATGACACTGGGCACCTCAGCAATGCACCTAGGTGTGCACGACCTATGCTGTGGTCCCTAAACCTACATGCCCTACCATATACTAGGGACTTATAGGTAGGTTAACTTAGCCAATTATAATTAGCCTAATTTGCATATCCATTTTACACAGAGAACAGGCTCTGGGACTAGTTAGCAGTACCCAGGGCACCATCAGAGTCAGGAAAACACCAGCATAAAGTGGAAAATGGGGGCAAAAAGTTATGGGGCCTCTGCAATCAGCCCCGTTTTCTCACAGTACCCACTTGCCAGGCCTAACCCTACCCTTTTCTTACATGTAAGACACCCCTAAGGTAGGCCCTAGGTAGCCCCATGGGCAGGGTGCAGTGTATGTTTAAGGAAGGACATATACTAAGGTGTTTTCTGTGTCCTGACAGTGAAATACTGCCAAATTTGGTTTTCACTGTAGAAAGGCCTATCTCTCTCATAGGTTAACATAGGGGCTACCTTTAAAAATGATTAAAGCATAGATTCCATTTGGGAGCAGAGAGATGTGGAGTTTGGGGTCCCTGAACTCACAATTTAAAAATACATTGTTTTGTAAAGTTGGTTTTAAGGTTGTGTGTTTGAATATGCCACTTTTAGAAAGTGGGCATTCTCTTGCCTAAACCCTTCTGTGACTCTGTCTCTTTGTGGATTCCCTGTCTGGGTCAGTTTGACAGTTGGGCTGTTTGCACCTATCTCTAGACAGTGACACAAAAGGAGCTGAGGTATAGTCTGCATTTCCTGATGAGCCATCTGTGCTAGGAGGGAGGGGAGGAGTGGTCACTCACACCTGAAAGGGCTGTGTCTGTCTTCACACAATGCAGTCTCCAACCCCCTGGTGTGTGTCTGGGGCATGGCCTGGGCAAGGCAGGATATCACAAACAAGAGAGACTTTCCTTTGAAGTAAGCCTACTTCAAAGGCCAAAATGGGTATAAGAAGGGCACCCAAAACCACAGACTTTAGATCACTTCTGGACATCAAGAGGAACCTCTGCATGGAGAAGAGCTGAAGAGCTGAGGAGAAGTGCAGCTCTGCCTGAGACTGTGCTTTGTGGAGCTATCCTGCACTTGCTGCTTCTGCCTGTGCAAGAGGACAAAGACTGGACTTTGTGTGCCTTCCTGCTTGTGAAGAAATCTCCAAGGGCTTGTACTGAGCTTGCCTCCTGTTGTTGAAGTCTCAGGGCCATTAAAGACTTCTCCTGACAGCACCTGGACTCTCTGCTGAGACTCCTGCCCTGCCAAGTGGTGCTCTATCCAGTTCCTGGGGCCTTGGAAGGTGAATCTGGCAGACCAAGACTGAAAATCCACGCACAGACCACTGTGCGGGGAAAAATTCAACGCACCTTCCGAGACACGGCTGAAAAACAATGCGGCACCGGCTTTGTGGCAGAAATCGACGCTCCACCGGCGTCGCATCTGGAAAATCGACGCACGTAGCTGGAAGAATGATGCGCAACACTGCTGATGAAGGTTCTTAACGTCTCAACCCACATTGCGCGGTTTTGCTAATAACGTGCAGCAGGATTTTCGGCGGAAACCTTGCTAACCGCAGAGAAACAACGCAACGCCTGCCTGGACCCGAGTGCTGTCTGGATCGATGCATCACTCCCCTGCGGGGAGGAATAACTATGCACGCCAACCCGACCGGAGAAGGAGAAACGACGCACGGTCTAGCTTGCGGTTGAGAAATCAACGCACCACTTACCTTTTTCGAGGAACACCCACCCAGGTACTTTTCAACAATAACATGGTTTTACCAGTTTTCTCAAGAATTTAAGACTCGTTTTGCTTTTTTAATTAATAACTTGACTTGTATCTGTTGGATTTTTTGTCATTTTGGTCTTGTTTTGTTTAGATGAATATTTTCTATTTTTCTAAACCTGTGTTGTGTGATTTTGTAGTGTTTTCATTAAGTTACTGTGTGTGTTGGTACAAATACTTTAAACCTAGCTCTCTGAAGTTAAGCCTGCCTGCTCGTGCCAAGCTACCAAGCGGGTGAGCAGGGGTTAGCTGAGTGTGATTCTCCTTTACCCTGACCAGAGTGAGGGTCCTTGCTTGGACAGGGGGTAAACTGACTGCCAACCAAAGACCCCATTTCTAACAAGTGTACATCAATTAACAATATACAGCAGTAACAGGTAAGAGTGCGTACTTAGAGTTGCTGTAGTCGGTGTCGGCGAAGATTCCAAAGTCGTTCAGAGAGCAGGAAGCAGCAGGATGACGTCTAGTTCTGGTTCCATGGCGGCTCAGGACAAGTATGGCTTCCTGAAGGTTAGTGTCTCCTTTTATAGACTTTGTTTCCACCTGGGTTTCCTTGGTGGTGCAACCGCAGTAGAAATCTTGGGGGTGTGCAGCCTTGTAATATGTCCAGCAGAAACATGGTCATCGCTGGCCTGCAGGTGCCTTCAGTTGCCTGTGGCAGTCTGATCACAGTGGCAGTGCTGGTGGTCCTGTCGCTGTATTCTGTAGGGAATACCACCAAAGTCATTATTTGGCTGTCTTCTCTGCCAGATTGTTGGTGATATGACCACCAACATGGTGGTCCTGGGACCGCCAAACTCGTAATGATCCCCTTGGTGTTTAAAACATAACACGTTGCCCTGCCTATCCCCCTATCAAGATATCATCACATGTCTCTTAGCAGCTAATTATAACACTAGGTTGAAGTGAGCAACCTGCCAATCAAATATTATTATTCCCGAGCTAGCAGCCTGTCAATCCCTACTAATGAAAGAATCTGGTGAAGGTATTCACCATGTGATTTTTTCACTGACTGATGGAGAGGAATAATACCAAAGATAGTGGTAGAACATCAGACCTGTAAGTAATCTATACTGCTGCCAGCTTTCAGCTCAAAGAATTCCTCGGAGGCCCCTGTGCAAATGGATGGGAAGAATGCTCCCATAAACCATGAGCCCAAAGATTTCTTCCCTGGTATTTTCTGCTTTTTATGAGGGCGCTTATGTATCTCACAGAAGGTCATGCTAGGATTCACCATTGTAACTCAAGATGTCAGTGCCTGGGTGTTGGAAAATGGGTTATTGGTAAGGGCAGGTAAGTACCTACACTTAGCAATAGGCCACTAACCTCCATTTAGGTCCAGCCAGGTCTCAGTAAATTAAACCTAGCTCAACCCTTGGTAGCTTGGCAACTAGAGACAAAGCTTAATTTAGGAGACAAAGCATAAAGCATTCAAATATCACAAAACAGTAATTAAATAAAACCCAGGAAACAGTTTAAAAATCCCAAATCAATTTATAAAAATAGATTATATTTTTATCTTTAAAATGACACCAAAAATAAATAAAATCGGATAAGGGGAACCGGAGATTTGAATTTTTAAAGAATTTATGCTTTCTAGCGCATAGAAGCAACTAGCGCTCAAAGGGTAAAAAAAGGTCACACTGGAAAGGAACAAGTCCAGAGTTCAGACCACAACACGAGATAACACTGTCACACTTAGTTTCAGAAGTGTTTGATTCAGGAAAGTGCTCCACAGCACCAGCCAAGGGTTCAGAGGCTCTGGTGTGCATCTTGGGGTCTGCGACTACAACTCCCACAATGCACCTCTTCAACTTATGGAGTTGCTCCAAACGTCTCCAAACTTCTGGATCTTCTTCCAGAGGTCCTTTTTGTGTCCTTGAAGTGTCCACAACTTGATCCAGGGTTCTTGAGTTGCTCCGTGGGAGTTGGGACTACAATTCCCAGAATGCACCTGGTCAGAATCCTCAAATGGCCACTAGATGCTAGTCAGCTGGGCTCTGCTTGAGGGACTTGATGCAGGGGACTCTGGGCAGCTCCTTTGTACCTTTAGCAAACAGGGAGTCCCTTATTGAAGAAGTAGAAGACAGGTAAAGTCCTATTAGTGGTAAAGCCAAAGTGTACAGCTGGTGCAGTGTCCAGGTGCAGGTCAGGGGTCCAGCAGGGCAGTCCTTCTTCCCCTGTAGTTCTTCCTTGTTGGAATCTGATAGGAATCTGAGGTGTGGGTGCAGGTCTGCCAGTTTTATCCTTGCTCCTGGGTGAAAAACAGGAGGGTCCTGGTTCTCCAATCAGGGGCAGGGTCCTTCCCCCTGTGATGACCACTTCCTGGGAAATGTGGCAAAAATCAATCTCAGGGAGCAACATTCCTCAAAAATCCATCATGGCTAAAAGTGATTTTTGGAGGTTACATCTGGCTGAGCCCACCCACTGGTGTGGCTAAAAATCCTAAACACCCCCTTCTCCTGCCCTCTCCTAATCTAATCAAGGAGGCACCTAATTGCCTGGTTTTGCAGGATGTGAGGGTGTTGCTGGGTTGCTCCAAATGCCCTTCTCTGCCTTTGAAGACCAGTTTGGCAGCCCTCATCCTTCCTGCTTCCCCATCTGCTGAGGGGAGATCTCCTCTCCCAGGCACATCTCTTTGTGTGGAGCCTGGCCACTTCACACCTCATCAATGCAGCCTGGCCAGGCTGCCAGAGGCTGGCCAATCAGAGCACAGCAGCAAAAACACTGCAGGGCTGGAGTTGGCAACTTTTCAGGCAAAGTTTAAAACTCTTTACCTGAACAAGTTATATTAAATCCAACAACTGGAAGTCGTGGGATTTATTATAACAATTAATTTGATACCAAACTTCTTGTATCTGTTACTTAAGGGGATTTTTAAAATTAAAATAAAGTCTCCCCATTCTAGCCTATGGAGGCCATTCACTACAATGAGGGAAAAACAAATTTGGCTGTTTTACCTCACCAGGGCTTATAAAACTATTTTTATAAGGTCCCTGCTTATAGTTACATGGCACCCAGCCCTAGGGGCGCACAGGGCACACCTTAGGGGTGACTGATATATAAAAATAAGGTAGTTTAAGACTTTGGAACTACTTTTAATTCCAAAGTCGAATTTGCATGTAACTTTAATTTAAAAGCAGCCAGCAAGGCAGGCCTGCCTTTAAAATTACACTGGGCACCTCAGCAGTGCACCTATGGGTGCACTACCTATGCTAGGTTCCCTAAACCTACATGCCCTACTATATACTAGGGACTTATAGGTAGGTTGACTTAGCCAATTATAATTAGCCTAATTTGCATACTGATCTTACACAGAGCACAGGCCCTGGGACTGATTAGCAGTACCCAGGGCACCATCAGAGTCAGGAAAACACCAGGAAAAAGTGAAAATAGGGGGCAAAAAAGTTAGGGGGCCTCTGCAATTAGCCCTGTTCTCTCACACTGGGTTAATGACCAGTATTCCCCTATGCTGCTATACATTCCTGGAAGTGCGGGGAAGAACCCAAAGATTCCCTCAATAGTCCACTGTTCTTTGCCTAGTATCCGTTAGGTACCATGCTGATGTGCAAAGCTGAGCTGCAATTCCACCCAGCTGCCAACATCGGGAGAAAAATTGTGATGTGGTGTTTGAGAAAAGCCCTTACAGGCTTGTTTATCGCACCGGTGGTTATGAAGAATATCCGTTCCTCACCTCCTTATTGGCAGTTGTGACATGCTGCTTCTGGTCCACCTGAGTCTGTTTCAATATTATGAATTCTCTGTTTCATTCTCTGGCTGTCTGCTGGTTGCCTAGGAGACTAGTTATAACAACTTTCACTAGTATAGCAGGTAAGGTTTCATTTCCATATCATGTCCACCTTGACTCAACATGTTTATATAATTGTCATAACTAATTTTCCTTCATCAGATTGCATGGTGTGGACAAACCACTGCACGTCCTGCCTGGTTTTATGCTAATACCATTCCTGAGGCTGGCAGCTGAGGTTGTCTCTCTCCCTTTATCTCACTTTCTCTGTCTCACGCTCCCTCTCTTTCTCCATTTTCCCATCAAAGGTCATCCCATATCCTTGACTGAGACAGGCGTCGGAACCATCCCAAAATGGGGGTGAGTGGGAGTGACCTCTGCTACTTAGTCACCCTGACAATAAGCCCTCAATATATATTTTTCTTACCATCAACATTGATGCGGCTGCTGCAGTACCATACTTATTAATGGACATTTTGCTGCCCCACATTTCATGTTGCCACAAGAAGGGGTCAATTGATTATTGCATGTGTTGTAGTGCACTCTTTGCAGTTGTTAGAGCTTTTATGAGGGGTGGGCAACTTCAAATTACAGCTCAATCAATAACATCTTGTAAAACACAACCAGCATAAACTATAACATTTAGTGAGCTGTAGACTTCCCAGGCCACTCAGAATCTAGTATCATACACGCAAGAGAACAAAAGAGGACACTGCAAAGAAATCAGAGTTTTGAGAAAGTCAGTGAACCTGAAAACCTCCTCCCAAGTTACAGTGAGGGCCTGTCGAAAGTGTCCAGGAAAATGGGAGGTATCACACTGGCATGTCTGAAAATTTAGAGAGTAACATATTGACAATTTCAAGAGCTTCCTTCTTTCTTCTTCATCATCTTTGCAATTGACTGAAAAGAAGGGTTGCCTCCCAAGATAGGAGAAGAATCTACAAAATCATAGCACAAATACAGTTCAGTGGCATTAAAAACAAGTAAGAATAAGGGAGCAGAAACAAAAATGGGATGGAGCAAGAGTGCTATGAAGAACAAAGAATGGAAACCAGCAAAACAATAATCCTAACACCTGGAGCTTCTCAGAGATGGTGAGCTAGTCTGCAAGATAAATAGATGTGCAGGTTGCGATAAATGATGTAGCTGGTTGTGAAGATGGTTCAGGTCGTCAAGGGGGAGCCAAAGGTGTTCCATCAGTATGAAAGTGATGTTATTACATTTATTCATGCCTTGGATGACATGTGCTGCAGCATCTAAGATGCCCCTAATTGGTGCCAGTGTGGAATCTGAGAGGTCATGGAGTAGGACATTACCATCATCCAGATGCGAGAATATAATAACAGCTCTGAAGTCCCTTTCTGTAAGAAATGGTTTAACTTTCTGTTAATGAGCAAACTGGTACCAGGCCGTCTTGGCGTTTTTTTGACAATGTGTTCTTTGAGTGTGAGGTTGCTGTCCAGTGTTCGCTGAGGGTGAGTTTGTTGTCCAATGTAAATCAGAGTGGCTTTGCATTCAGTGAATTTTGAAGTTCAAAGTATCAAGGTTTATGTAATTGAGCCAGGGATTCTGTCTTGGTTGATTTGAATTTTAGGTAGGCACTAGATATACAGGTCTGGATAATGTTTAGCAGTGTTTCCAGTGTTGAATGTCTGAAGCAGAAATGACTCTCAAGTAGAGTTTTGCATCATCAACATATTGGTGAATATTGATGCTGTTATTTGTGAGTAGGGCATTAAGCAACTCTGCTTATAGTTTGAAGATGGTAGAAAACAGCATGGAGCCCTGGGAGGCCCTCACAGGTGGTAGGGATCTTTTGTGAACTAGACGTGCCCATGGGAACAAACTGTTGTTAGTTGGAAAGGTAGGAACAGAAGTGAAGGACATTGCTGGTGAAACCCATTCAAAACTCCAGGGGGGGCAATGAGAGTGAGATGGGTAAATGTGCCAAAGGCAGTCGAGTGAACGAGCAATATCAGAAGGGGCCATCTTAATCTGAGGCCAAAAGGGCATTGTCTATGATATGTGAGGTAGTGGTTTCTCTGCTGCAGAAAGATCTGAACTAAGATTGGTAGCCGTGTAAGAGATGGTGAGCAATGATGTGGTCTTGGAGTTGGAACCTGTTTTTTCAATGAACTTGATGAATGCTAGGTGAGTGATGGGCCGGTAGTTGGCAAGGTCATCAGGGTCTAGTGTAGGTTGCTTTAGGAGTTGAAGGGTCTGTCCCATGTTGAGAGCGTCAAGGAGGATGCCTTCTGTAAGAAGGCATTGACAATGATAAGTAAGGGTGAGAGAGCATCTCAAGTGAGAGCTTTGGCAAAGGTTGATAGTAAGATATCATCTTCATAAGGACTGCCTTTGAGAGAGTTGAGTATGTCTGTAAGCTCTGCGAGAGGTAAGACTCCCTAGCTTTCTAATGATGCAATTGATGCTTTGACATGCAGATTTTTAGTACAGTTTAAAATGCAGACATTTTCAAGCAGACATCTGAGGTATGGCAAATCTAAGCAGAGAAAACAAACAATAACCCTAACACAGATAACCCACCAGTGTAACATTATAGATATCCTGGCCATCTTGGAGGGAATAATTTTTGAAGCTGACAATGCAGGCACACTTTCAGCAAAAATGTAATGCCATCCAGTCGCCATGTGATACAGCATGGAGGCTGATCGGTGTTTTCTGTATTTCAAAAACAAAAGCCAACATGGGATTTGCTTCTGAAATTCTGGATAATCAATGAGCCTAAAGTGCAGGGGGTTTACTGCCTGCACGTTGATGCCATGAATGTTTTTTGTGCTCAGGTCCACAATGCCTTGAAGATGGTGCAGGTCAGCAAGGGGAGCTAATGGTATTCCATCAGGAACATGCAAAGTGTGGTATGGGAAAAATGCATTGGATTGGCTGCCACAAGTACATTAGGCCCATCAAGGCCTTGCAGCAGACAAATCCTTGTGGTTGGGTCGTCTGTCAAAGATTTTCACAGTGAGGTAATTCGAGACTCCATTGGCCGAAACTTGTTGGTTCCACACCTCTAAATGAGGCAGGAAAGTGCACATTTGGGGAGTTAATCTGATTTACTGTGGTCTCATTCTGCCAAACTCGGAATGATGTCCTAATTCTCTAACTCTTTACTGTTCCTCTTAAAACTTGCACTTTTATAGCAGATTTGAAGAGGCAAGTCACAGTACATGCAGGCAGGGAAAACAAGGAATGGTCCTGACACGAAGGTGTTGTAGTCTGACTCTTGCTCCAGGCAAGACTGCTGGTTTAAGAATGACAGTACTTATGTTTGTAGGTGACTATGCCAGTCCTACAACAAGTCGCAACTGTTGTCTTAACCCTCCCGGCTCACAAGCAGCACCTCACCAAAAACCCAAACAGTAAAAGGTGATTTGTGGCAGCCTTAACCCATGGACTCAAGAGTGTGACATCTCAGGAAGTGTCATGGTTAAATGGAGATTAACCCCTTTCTCACATAAACACCATGTCTCAATCAAACACAGGCAATGAAGAAGATGCAGTAAAGTTTCAATAGGTTTTATGTAGCAAAACTGCAATCTGCGATACGTTGCATGGGCTGCAATGATTAGGATAATGAACAGTGCAAGAAACAGAATGGTAAAGACAAGAGTCATTAATACAAAGACCCCCCCACCATCTTGCAATAACATGAAATGACATCAAGTATGAGATATGTCCTAATACCCTAGCATAATGAGCCTAACCTCTAACCTACAAGAGAGCTAGGTATGTTAAATCTAATCTGCCAATGCCATGTCCATGAGAAGAGCCCCCAACCCTTGTTACTTTGGAATGAGGTCGGTCGCTCAGACTCCGTAGGGACATGAAGACAGGGTCAGCTTCAAGGCGACGTGCAGCATCGATAGCAGTGATTGCATCTGGTCGGAATCCCTCTGACGATCTGTTTAAGTGAGGAATATTTATACAGATCTGCTTGGACCCCTGACGTAGGGCTGTTCCCAAACAATAGGTAACAAGACATGCTTGGGACAGTAATTTATATAAACAATTCCCTCAAAAGCGTGAAGAAGGAAAGTACCTAATGTGAACACCTACAGTTTGTTTATCTTTGTCGCCTTAGCGTGGTGGCACTGATAACACAAAACTAAAACATGGGCCTAACTAAAAACAAGGCAGCCATCTTAAAATATTTAATTAAGTAAATGTGCTAAAACAGAGCAAGCTAAGTAGGGTAAAAGTCACTAGGTGCAAGCCAAGGGCTAAGCTAACTCCTGTATCCCTTTAAAACAAACTAGGATTCACTACAATGGAAGAAAAGCCCCTGCCAAAAACATGACCATTGGCTCGGTATTGAGTGGTGAGGAAAGTTTATCCCCCAGCAAGGTAAATGCACTTTGATCACGGTAATTCCCACCAGGCAGAAATGGATTTCTAAATGGGGTATTCCAGATGTGGACAAGCCAACTAGTTGGCAGGCCCCTCACTAGGGCCTAAGTAACCCTCCCCCACAGACTAAGGGGGTGAATCTGACCGCGGCGGACGGCGGTCGCCGCCCGCCAAGCGGTTCCCGCCGAAAGACCGCGGCGGTCATTCTGGCTTTCCCACTGGGCTGGCGGGCGACCGCCGAATGTCCGCCCGCCAGCCCAGCGGGAAACACCCTTCCCACGAGGACGCCGGCTCAGAATGGAGCCGGCGGAGTGGGAAGGTGCGACGGGTGCAGTTGCACCCGTCGCGAATTTCAGTGTCTGCAGAGCAGACACTGAAATTCTTCGTGGGGCCCTCTTATGGGGGCCCCTGCAGTGCCCATGCCATTGGCATGGGCACTGCAGGGGCCCCCAGGGGCCCCGCGGCACCCCCTACCGCCATCCTGTTCCTGGCGGGAGACCCGCCAGGAACAGGATGGCGGTAGGGGGTGTCAGAATCCCCATGGCGGCGGAGCACGCTCCGCCGCCATGGAGGATTCTCAAGGGCAGCGGGAAGTCGGCGGTACACCGCCGACTTTCCGTTTTTGGCCGCGGCTGAACCGCCGCGGTCAGAATGCCCAGCGGTGCACCGCCAGCCTGTTGGCGGTTCTGCCGCCGACCTCCGCCATGGCGGTAATTACCGCCAGGGTCAGAATGACCCCCTAAATTTCTTTACTTTGGCTAATTTTGGCTCACAGTTAAGTTCTTGTTCTTAAATGAGGTGGCAAAATTGTGCATAGCCGACGGATACTGGCTAAACAGCTAAAAGCAGCATTGATTATGGGACTTTAAATCTGGTGGGATTAGTTATAGGGCTTTCATTTAGCCATAAATAACTTGTGCTGAAGGGGTTTGTGATAAAGGAAGAAGCTCCACTGTAAATATTTGCCGTGTAGTAGGAAGACCTGAAGTTTACTTGAGCTTTCTCAAACTCAAATCCTTGCTTTCTTACTTCTCTTAGTCACTTAACCTCAAGGTTTTTATTCCAGTGTTGGCAACATTTATTAAATTTTAGCTAATGCACTGCTTCACACTATGTTAGTACATCCCAAGGCCCAGATTTAATAATGTTTCACACAACAGAGCACAGCAACCGAATTTGCTGCCCTGCATTGCGCAAAGTGGAAAACACAACATAGAGATTTTTCTGTTGATATTGGCTTACTGGATAGTGGATGACATTGTGTGGGCGCTGCTAAAGGTGACCTTGCATGAAGCACAGCCTATTAATGTGGCACATAGGTGAGTGGGCACTGACTAGTTTAGAATTTGTACTGGTAGTATACCCTTCAAGCACAAATTCCTAAGTCTAGATAACTACAGAAGGAATCTATGCACTGAATGGGTTACCACCAATTTGAAGTTGGTGGTAACTGTGACTGTTTTGCGACTGCATTACCAGCTGCAAAATAATCTGTGAGTCACAATTAGGAAAGGACGAGCTTGGCACGCCCGTTCCTAATAGAAAGCTGCAAACTCATTTTGCTATTCGTTAATAGGTTACCAAATCGCATAATAGGGTTTTGGACATAGGAAACTGAATGTGTGATCTGTAGCACACATACAATGCTAGCACCTATTTCAAGGGGGTGTTAGGTATTTGATGCAAAGTCTCCTCTATCTTAGTATGTCAGGCTTTGCGTTACAGTTTACTGGTGTTTGTACTGCTCTGTCGCAGTAATACCGCAGTAGTCTCCACTTGATAGAGTGATGCAAAGCAGTGCAAAGTGCTCTTTGTACTAAGAAAAGGGCATACTGTGTCGGAAACTAAATACCATGTGCAACTTTGCATCTTTTTGCACTGGTGCAGAGCCTTCGTAAATCTGGGCCCAAATGTTCTTCACTTAGGCAGGCAGACAGAAATTCCAGGATTTTTATTTTCAGATTTTCCATATCATCTTCCTTTCAATCTGAAGATAATTTCCACTGCTGCTTTGGAAAGTGTGTTATCCGGAGATTACAATATAATGAGTTGCACAACGCATGTAAATGCCATAAAATATGCTGGATTCCACTTCCGTTTATACAATAATAGGTTTCACTCAAAAAGATCACTTTCATGAATACATGGTTGCCATTAATGCAATGCTTCATACACTACAGTAAAACCTATGGACAAGATGTATAACATTTCACCATAGCATGCTGGAGCTGTCACAGTTCTTACTAAACCATAGCAAGATCCCTTCCCCTAATGACAGAATGTCAATAATCATTACACATCTAGTGTTTGCTGCATCTCATCCATCTTCTTCACCTAAACCATGACGAGCAGCCTTTTCCCAATGAGGAAATTCCACATGATGCTATATGTCCATATATCCTCACCAGGGCAGCAATAACTATGTTTTGCTCTTCTATATGTCTACAACAATTATAATAATTTTGAGATTTTTACAATGCAGGGGTTGTGATGTACTAACCAACAGTGAAGTAAATAATTTTATTTTCCCTTTAGTGTGCAATCTCTTTTCTATTTGGGGGAAGGGAGGTAATATTTTTAGCACTCTCTTCATGTTTGTGAAGATAACCTGTGGTGAACATGAGCTTTCTTAGTGGGTTTGCTATCTCAGAACAGCAGAATCTATCTGCCTTAATGTATTCGTCTGTGCCATGAAGGGTTGGGTCACCTGAACTGTAAATATTGTATTTACCTATGATACTCCAGTAATATAAAGGTTTCCCTTAACAGTGAAGAAATACTGTGGGCCTCACTGAGTTCAGAGGTGTAAAAATGTGGGTTGTTGGGTGACTGGGATGTGAGCCTTGCAAAACCTGATGTACAACAGTGTCTCAGACGTTGTTTCCGATTTGCAAATGGGCCGCAAGGGACTGCCTAATTAATATTCATGAGGCAGGTCGCAATTTGCAACCCATTTGGGAATGCCCGAATTGACAGGGATGGTGGCCTGCTGGGACCACTCAGTCTGTCACTGGTTTTTAAATAAAGCAGTTTTTTTTTTTTTATTCAGCCTATTTTCCTTAAAGGAAAACGGGATGCATTACAAAAAAAAAAAAATTGAAAAGTTTCCTTTTTGTTTTTTCAGAGTAGGCAGTAGTCCCTGGGACTACTGCCTGCTATGAAAAAATGTGGGCGCCCCCATTTACAAAGGGAAAGGGATCCCTTATAGATGCCTTCCTGTTTGCGAATGGGTTACCACCAATTTGAAATTGGTGGTAACTGCGATTGTTTTGCGACTGCATTCCCACTTGCAAAACAATCATACATCCCCCTGTGAGTTATAATTAGGAATGGACTCCCTTGGCATATCCCTTCGTAATAGCAAGTCGTAAACCCATTTTGCAATTCGTTAATAGGTTACTGAATCGTATAATAGCGTTTTGTACATGGGAAATGCTTTTATCGTTCGCAAACGGCTCAATTCTGCGAATCGAGCCATTTGCGACCACAAAATAGCTACATACATGTGGCCCCAGATCTCCCTAAATAAATTTGTAATACTCTTTTAACATCAAGCAAATTTCACTGTAGCCTCTTGTGAAGGCTCGGGTGATTTGCATTAAGCTGAAAGAAGAACTTCCTGCGATGCATGAAAAGAAGAGGACACATTAGGATTGAAAGTAGGGCCTAACAACACACCATCATCATAAAAGGAAAGGTTCTCTAGCTATAAGAGCAACCTGCTCCCCAATCCGTCTACCAGAGGTGATAGCTACAAGAAACACCATCTTCATTGTGACAACCGTTATGTCTGCCTCATGAAGAGGCTCAAATGGATAAGAAGCCAAAGCCTTTAGAGCTAAAGGTAAATCCCACAGGGGAAATGAAGGTTCCACCACCAGTCAAGAACAGGAAAAACTTTTAACAGTCCAAAAACAAAATCTTCCTTATCAGAAAGATTTCCCCATGGACTTCCAAAACCCGTCCTAGCTACCCATTGAGATAGATATCAGGGTAGACACGGACAGTGTTTCTCATAACCATCCCAGAAAAACTGTAGCACATCATTTAGATGACAATCCAAAGAATTTAAAGCATGCACAGAACACCACTTTTCAAAATTCTTCTAATGTCTATCATATGCTTTTCTAGTAGCAGGCTTTCGAGATTCCTGTATAGGGATCAATAGATGCCTAGGAGCACCCACTTTGCCAAAATCTCCCCTCAATTTACACACCAAGAGAAGCAGTCTCTAAGAGAAAATGACTTTCTGATTTGTCAACTGGGAAGGATCTAGAGGAAGAATCCAATAATCTTGAACTGCTAGACATTTCAGAATGGGAAACCACAACATCTTGGGCCAAAACAGCACCACTGGAATAATCTCACAATCCTCCATCTGAACGCTGGACAACAGTCTGAGAGTCAGAGGAACTGAAGGAAAAACAAACAACAGCTGTCTGAGCCACGCCGCTGTTAGACCATCCACCCCACCAATTCCCCTTTCTGAGCAGTCCTGGAACAAAACCTCCACAGCTGTGCATTTTGAGGAGAGGCAAACTGGTCCATAAAAGGTGTCCCAAACCTCCCCCAAAGGGACCAAAATGCCATGTTTGAGACATCTCCCGGAACAAGGGGAACGTCCTGCTGAGGTTGCCCACAATGACATTGTCTGAAGACTTTACATGTACTGCCGTCAAGGATACTAGATGTTGCTCTGCCCTTTGAAACAACTGAGCATCCACCATGTGTAGACATTGCAACCTGGAACTTCCCTGATAGTTCACATAGACCACTGTTATCATGCTGTCTGATCTTGCAACAGCGTTGGTCTAGCAGATCCAGTGCTAGAACTATCGAACTGCATGCCATACTGCTGTTAGCTCCCTCCAGTTGGGAGAGTGTCTGCTTTCTGCTAATGACTATTTTGCCTGACATGTCATGGAGTCCAGGTCCCCCCCCATCCAAATGCACTCACATCTGTGGTGATCGTTTTTTGAGGAGTTGGCTGAAGCAACATTCCTTTGTTCAATTAGTCTGGACACAACAACCAATTAAACTCCTCCCTGATCTTCGGTGTCACTGGAAACAACACCTTGAAGTCTTCTGATGTGGGTTCCCAATAAGAATGGGGATGGGCCCACAAAGGTTGTAGGAGTCTTTTTGCCCATGGCATGGATCTGTAAACGCACATGATGCCATATGAGTCTGCACTCTTAGCTAATTTCTCATTGGTACATCTGTGGACTAAATAAGATAATTTACCATTTTCCATGAAGTCAATACTTTGGACACTGGAAGGAAGACTGTTCTGATTTGTGCAAAATCTTGAACTTTTCAAGGTCAGCTCCTGTGATAGATTCATCTAGAATTTGGCACGATTCAGAAGGAATCCATGATCCCTCAGAAGACTGCACACCATACCCGTGTGATCGAGCAGCTGATATGTTGTTTGTGCATGTAGCAGTCAGTCATTGAGATATGAATATAGCTCTATTCCCCTCAGTTGAAGAGATGCTACCACTGGTGCCACTACATTTGTGAGCACCCAAGGAGCCATTTTAAACCAAATGTTAGCACTTTGAATTGGAATTGTTTACTCTGTAAGCAAAATCTGAGGAACTACCGATGAGTCACTGAGACTGCCACATGAAAATAAGCATCCTCGAGATCCAGTGTGCTCGTGAAGTGGTCTTTGGGGATGAGAGGAATTATCCTTAGAAGAGTTTCCATTTTGCATAGAATAGCTAGTCTCTTGAGATCTATCAACATGGAAGACCTTAAGGACTATAGAGTAAAAACCCTTCCCGTGCACTTCCTTGGGAACCAGTGGTATTGCATTCTTTACCAGCAGAGTTTCAATTCCAGCAGAGAGAGCCATCTTCTCTTTGTGAGAAGACTCCAACAACTTGATTGTGTAACCTGACCGGACTATCTGGAGAACGCATACGTCTGAGGTAGTGTGAGCCAGGTTTCCACATTCGTCTGTGGTAGACGTGAGCCAGGTTTCCAGGAAGTGATGGATTCTGCCACCAACCACACACTCTTGACCATTTTCAGCACAGTCATGTTCTCAGTTTACTGGGGAACTGGGGTTTCTTCTTATCCCATTCATTATTTGATTTAAATGTATTTTGTTGCTGACATTGCTTTTTGTGTGGCTGACGAAAAGGAGACTCCTTCATGTGTGAAAAGGAAGAGACACTTTGATTAAAGGAAGAGGATTGTGTCCTTTCTTTCTTCTCATTCAGTTCTGGTCCAAACAAATGTGCCCCTCAAGCAGCATCCTTATTGCTGAAGCATTTTGTGCTGAATCGGCACACCAGTCTTTGAGCACTAAATTGTGTCTAGCTGCAGTTGAAGCTCCACCTGACGGAGCAGTTGCTCTAACGCTAAAAAATGAAAAATCTGACCTATACTATATTTGTTTCTAAATAGTTTCCAACAATATGGAGCACTTAGAACCTTCTTCCATAGACTGATAAAGTTGTTTAAAGTAGTAAATAAAAAATTGAGAAATATAGGCCTAATAAATGCCTGCTCCCAAAGCAAGGCCAGCTCCAGAATAAGCTTTCTTTAAAGCACGGTCTATTTTCTTGTTAGCTTGAATATTAATTATAGATTCCTCTGTTAAATAAGTCCTTTCCACCAAGCTAGCAAACCGTGAATCAATAGGGATAGAATCAGGAATTGACTTTTGAACATCAGCAAGTGGATATACCTTTGTCATGAATCCAGGAAGGATTATTTTATCTGGATCCTTTCATTTGCATTGTATCACATCCATAATATGAGGGTGAACTTTAAGATCTAATCACATAGAGAAGTTTTCAAACCTGTGGTCCGGGGACCCCTTGGGGCCCTGAAGCCTCTTTAGGGCATCTGCAACTGCTTAGAAAATTAAATAATATTAACAGATTAGGTCCCCAGTTTTAAGTAATAGGTCCCTGGGGGCTCCCTGGGTTCCAGTAATGACATAGTGGGGATCCACAGAAGTCAAAAGGTTGGGAACCACTGGCGTAGAGCGCTGAAACTGCTGCAATAAATGGGTTGAATATGTCTCTGGAGTTTTCTCCTCCTGAAACACCGTATTAGCCTTCACATTCGACAAAAGATCAGAGAGCACCTCTTCTGGGAAATATTTTCCCCTCTGATCCTCTAGTACACTTCCATTCCCCTAAGAAAGAATCTGAAGAAACAGCAGAACCCGTAGAGTCTTTTTTTTGTTGGACTTGTAGAAATGTTTCCCTCATCGGAAGCCTTAATGTCTCATCCTCCTCCTTACCAGCTCTTTGCTTAGGACAGAGGTCTTCAAACTGGGGGGGCAGCAGCCCCCAGGGGAGCCTCAAATGATCCCAGGGAGGGTGGCGCCAGGCTCTAGCCAAAAGAAGCATTATACAGATAACAGGCCTTTGTTTTAAGCAGAAGCATGTTATTGCATTTTTAAAAAGGTAACAGTACTTAACTGCAATGTTTAAATAGGTTTAGACATATTTAAACATTGCCATCTTTATAAAATAATTGTAAAAAATTCTGAGCGGGGCAATTTTTTATTTTTTTTCAACTGGGAAGGCGCGGCATTAAAAAGTTTGGAGACCACTGGCTTAGGAGGACGGGAGGGTGAAGACTCCGAAGAAGAAAGCGGACTGACCATGCCTCCCTTTCCTCAAATGTTTCCCCATAACGAAGCACTCAGGAGTTGTACAACAGCAGAGAACACAGAGCGGCTCTGCTATGCAGACTTACCTGAGCGCCGTCTTCCTTAAAACACTCACCTTTCCATTCCGAGAGTGCAAAAGTAACCTTAAGCAGAGCCTTTCGCGCGCCGACGGTTGGGCTATGTACCCTGCTCTGTGCGTAAGAAGGGGTCCAGAGAAGGTGGAGACGCGAGAGCGCAGGGGAGATTTTTGGACTAAGCGGGGACCCGTGGCGCTATTTTTCGTCATGAAGCTAATGAAGATTTAATTATACCCTATAGTAGTAAATTATTTTTTGCTTCCAATTTTTACATTCAATAATAAATACGTGGGTTTTGGGTCATGTACAATATAACTGCCATGCAAATACCCCGCGCATGAGCATCTTAAAATGCATTCAATACTACTTGTTAACCTTGGGCTAGACAGGCTTGTAAGAAGACTATAAGGGGATAAAATTAAGGGGCATATTTATACTCCGTTTGCGCCGGAATTGCGTCGTTTTTTTTGACGCAATTTCGACGCAAAACTAACTCCATATTTATACTTTGGCGTTAGACGCGTCTAGCGCCAAAGTCCATGGAGTTAGCGTCATTTTTTAGCGTGGACACCTACTTTGCGTTAATGAGATGCAAGGTAGGCGTTCCCGTCTAAAAAATCGACTCCGAGGCATGTGCGTCGGATTTATACTCCCGGGCAAAAATCACGCCCGGGAGTGGGCGGGTCAAAAAAAATGACGTACGGCCGCTTTTGCGCCGTTTTTTAGCGCCTGCAAAAGGCAGGCGTTAAGGGACCTGTGGGCTCTGAAGGAGCCCAGAGGTGCCCTCCCATGCCCCCAGGGACCCCCCCCGTCACCCTTGCCCACCCCAGGAGGACACCCAAGGCTGGAGGGACCCATCCCAGGGACATTAAGGTAAGTTCAGGTAAGTATTTTCTTTATTTTTTTTGTGGCATAGGTGGGCCTGATTTGTGCCCCCCTACATGCCACTATGCCCAATGACTATGCCCAGGGGACAGAAGTCCCCTGAGCATGGCCATTGGGCAAGGGGGCATGACTCCTGTCTTTGCTAAGACAGGAGTCATTTCTATGGGGTTGGGAGTGAGAAAAAAAATGGCGCAAATCGGGTTGAGGCGCAAAAATTGCCTCAACCTGACTTGCCCCATTTCTTGACGCCCAAGCTCCATTTTCCCCTACGCCGGCGCTGCCTGGTTTACGTAGTTTTTTTTAACGCACACCAGACGGCGCCGGCGGCTAACGCCGGCTAACGTCATTCAATAAATACGGCGCCCGCATGGCGCTTCAGAATGGCGTTAGCCGGCGCTAATTTTTTTGACGCAAAACTGCGTTAGCGCAGTTTTGCGTCAAAAAGTATAAATATGGGCCTAAATGTCAAGCTCCCCCTCTGCTTCTCATTCTCTCCCTTATTCTATACTGTTTCCTTACGGTTTCTATTGATTTATCATTCTGAGACAGTTAACTGAAATTGCAAGTTAAAAACAGGCCTTTCATTGAACGATTAAGCCTCAATTTGAGTTGACTGTTGGAAAGTGCAAGCCCGTTTATGATAATCACTTAAACTATATATCAAGCAAGTATGGATGTACTTTGGAAAAATGATGCTTTGATTAGAGCACTTTGCATTCTGGCCTAGAGGAAACGAAAACATCAGCATCATATTTCATCAGCACTGTCTGCCTCTGTAAATGCGTGTAAAATACAAGCACACTCTCATTTGAATGAAACTGTCATTGGCGCGTACCCATCAAAGACATCAACAATTTATTTTCAACTGTATCACACACCGAGACTTTCCACACAAACATCACGGCGCAGCAGCGTAGGAAGGCTGTCATGTGCCTTAATGGTTGCAAAAATAGTGAGTGCATATCATCACCCCCCAAAGGTTTGGTAGGTTTACCCATAATTGCACCTGCTGCCCTGAAGCTAGCTGTGGCGACGCAGTGCCTATGCATCGATCTAGATGACATGGTGCAATTTGCTACATGTTTTAAATTTTCTTCAATTACCTTTTATTTTAAAGGGCCGCTCAAAGTTTACCAGTTGTAAATGCGATACATCGCTCTTCATAGCACAGTGTCTGGATCACCTAATCCAGAAAATTCCATGGCAGTATTATTTCGTTAGTTTACCATTTTTACACGCATTAATACAGGTGGACAAAAGTTCAGCCCATTAGTGTCATTTTAAACAACTGAAACTAGCGACCAGCAACTAAAGGGTGGCCAGTTTATGATAATCTAATGAAGGGTCAGCCACGGCATTCGACCATGCATGGCGCTTTTAGTAACTTTTGAGCACTTTGAGCAAAAAAGAAACATTTTGTACTGAAATCTGCAAATAAAATATGTAACACATTGTGGATTATATTTCATGTACTGTAAATCCATAATTTTGCTGAAAATGTCACGGCTGCAGAATAACAGAATTCCAGGGCCTTGGAAAATTTATGAATATTGTGCTTCTTCCGTTAATTTAAGCGTACATGTTTGGGTGGGAAGATGCCTTTTCCAAGGCCACAACACTTGGTGCCTGTTGAAGATGTGGTGATGTCCCCCTAAGTCTTAAAATTTTGGGTAACAACAAGCGCACCATATGGCAATGTGGGCCACATTTATGTACTGAAACTTGCTGCTAAAATGGTCTGCGCAAAATGGTTGTGAACTTTCCATAAATGCTTCCATATTTAATAGATTGCAGTGAAAAAAATGTCAAAACATCAAAAAATAAAAATGATGTGTGAAGAAAAACAATATGGGGTTCATTGGAAACAGTAGGACCAGCAGGTGTGGCCCGTCCTTTAGGACAGAGGGGCCACACCCCCCCACCTTTTGCCCCTCATGAAAAGTGCCGGTCAGGCTGAACAAAGGTCAGCCTGACAGACACTCTTCATGTTCAGGTCAGGCAGCCAGGAGCAGACATGCGTGATTTGCGCAGACTCCTGGCTGCCTGAGCTGAACTTTGCTGGTCTGAAGAGGTCACAGCTCCTGTGGGGGTGACCTCCTCGGCTTAGCAAAGATGCCTCGAGGCCCTCCCCCGGGTGACGAGGGAAGCGTAACCCATTGACTTCGACCTGGGCGCTTCAGGTTTAAGCCCTGAATCACCCAGGGCGACAGTCAATCAGTGACACCTCGTCACAGAGTAGGGTGGGGTCAGCAGTGTCACTGACCCCATCCCACTCTATGACGAAGTTGGGCTGCTGCCTTCCCTCACTGGCTGACCTAAGGTCAGCCAGTGAGGGAAGGCAGCAGTCCGAACCCTCCTGGGACCTCCGAGGCTGAAGGTAAGTGTGTGTGTGAGTGATCTTTTTAAATGAATGTTTGGTGCATGCGTGCATGTTTGAATGTTGATGAGTGTTGTTGATGGATGTGTGTGCGTGCGTGTGAAAGAATGAGTGAGTGTGCTTTGCACCCGCCCCCCCCTCCCTTCTAAAACTGCCAGCCACCACTAAGGACCAGCTACAGTAGTCAACAGTATTATCAAAAGAAGCAATTGCATACGGAAGAACATGGTAAACTCTTGCACTACCACAGGCCTAGGCAAACCCAACATGTCTGGAATTGATGTGTTAACACATTAACACGCGCAAATACAGGCACGCATAATGCACACTGCTGTGTCTGTGCTGCCAGACTCTTTCTGTGCCTCCATGCTAAGACCTATTTTTATTCTTCCAGTTTTAGGT
Source organism: Pleurodeles waltl (assembly GCF_031143425.1). Lineage (NCBI taxonomy): Eukaryota > Metazoa > Chordata > Amphibia > Caudata > Salamandridae > Pleurodeles > Pleurodeles waltl. The sequence continues at coordinate 1,020,476,495 of NC_090439.1, forward strand.
AATAGAGCAAGATTAAAGACTGATTGCATCACAAGCAAGGGGAATATAAAACAGTGCACACATGAAGAAGGCACAGAAAGAGACAAGTTAAACAGTGACAAGGCACAAATATTCCAAGCCCAAGTGTGCATGCCTGTGTTTGCATCCACTAGCACAATAATAAAAGATCTACTGACATTGTCATGGCTGGTAAGCAATGTACTTGTGCTCTCTTATTGTTACCTTTGCCTCTCCAGTTAATCCTACGGTGGTTGGTATGGTAAGTACAAGACTTTAAAAGGAATAATAAATAACTCATCTTATCAGCCCAACCTGAAACGGGTAGATATTTGTATGTGATGTTCCTTAATGAAATTCAGAACAAGGGTAGAACACTTATTGTGGGTATGGACACTTCACTGTTGCAATATGTTGTTGACTGGTTTGAAGAGAAATGTGTAAGTGTTTTATTTTTCCCAGTGGCAATGGAAATGACCCACAAGAGGAGGTGATGTTATCAGTGCTATCACAAAGGAATCTATCTACAGTGAACCTTTTTGCTGGCAGGTAGGTACCACAAGATGCCACAACTCAGTGTGAGACTTTCAGAGTAGCTCATTCAGTTCCTGTAAGAAATGGTGTTATTATTTGAGGAGTGCAAACCCCACTTAAATAGTAATCACAATCCTTGTCAGGGTGAACCACAAAAAGTGACTAAAGAAATATGTGCTTAACCTTTGGTAACTTGGTCAGGCTTAACTTCAAGCCAATGTGCAAAGTATTTATGGAGCACTCAAATAGTAATAAAGTGAAAACGCAACACAGGAATTCTGAACCATATTAAGAAACATAAAGTAAAGGTTAATGAACAAAATTACATCATAATGATCAAATTCCAATCAGTAGAACCAGACATATAAGTTTTGTGAAGTTTTATGTAAAAATAGCACCAAAAGGTGCAAAGCGACAACTGTGGGTAACTGGTCTTGCTGGACTAGGACACAAGTCCAAGCCAACCACATGGAGCAGAAGCTGGACAAAGGACCGAATTACAGTACGCTGGGAGTCGTACCTTATGTCCTGATGCAAGGTATGTGAGGCGAGGTTTCACACAGCTTAGCATTGCTCAGCGTCAGTTCTAATGAAGCTTTCAATTCTGCAGCAAAGCTTTGGAGGGCTTTGCGTCACTCGGTGTATGTTCCAATTGAGCTGGCAGCAAGGCTTTGCAGGGCTTTGCATTGCTCTGCATTGGAATTACTGCAGCTATCAGGTGGGATCTGGGTGGCATGGCTCTGCATGTTTGAAAGGGTGAGCACAAGCACTTCAGCACTGGTTACTCGAGATAAAGCGCACAGAGTCCTAATACTAACAATAAAAGAGATCAGTAATAATAAGGGGTGAAGGCAAAACATTTGGGGGAATAACAAACCAAGGATGTCAAGTCTAATAGTTACATCACATTTAACAGAATCCTTGTGGGAAATGGCGGCCCCCACCAATTTCTTTCTGATCTATTAAGATGGGGATTGTTTTACCATAGTGGTAAGATAGTGGTGTGGAGGAAGCATATAGACATGTTTGCTTTAATGTAGTAGCATCAAGGTCAAAGTTTTGATTGAGAAAAGAATTGAAATTTGCATTAGAGACCACTAGCTTATACAATAAGACGGGCAGTTATGATGTGATGCTTAGGGGGAAGATGACTTGGTTGAGAGGAAGTGGAGCTTCTGAGTTTACATGGACAGATTGATCTATGATTCTGTTTAGGACACTTGGTGCAACATTAGTATATAAACAGTCATAGAAGCACAAATAGGTTATTTATCTATTTACTTTTGGTTTTGTAACACACTTTCCTCAAGCTTAAATGTCCATAGGCACTACAGGAATAAAAGAAAACACCTAAAACACGTAGTAGTTTGTTTGTTATCATACATATCCCATTCAAGGCACCCTAAAGAGTGAAAATTCAGATGTTGGCTCTTTTTGTGAACTTAAATGATGGGGATATATTTAATATAGTCCAGCAATGAATTCCAAGTTCGATGCTCCAGCAAGGAACGCCCATATTCCCCTTTCCAATTAAATCTAGTGCAAGGGATCTTCAACAAAATTTGACTAGGTGAACAATATTTATTTTGGAAGATTGGAAGCTCAGAGTTTTCAAGTAAGTACACAGTGACAGTGCCCTTAAGAAATTTGAACAAACAGGCAAGTTTGAGTGCAGTTTGCTTTAAAATGATAGCCAAGCCATGAAAAAGCTAAACTTTTGATTATGGAACTTCCTTACTTTTAGACTGATTTGACCACTGTGTTCTGAAAAACCTGAAGTTGTTTGATTTGGCATTGTGAAAGAACACTGATTAAGGATAAGGCAAAACAAATTTGGAATTTACTTCAATGGCGACTATGTTTTTATGATGTTTTTCATCCATGTAGGGCATGATTTGTTTGAAGTGTTTCAAGCAATAAAAGCTAAATCGAACATACATGGTTTCTGACATATATAACTGGGAAATGCAAGAATTTGGATTGTTATGGAAGATCACTTACCATCTAACGTTTATACATTGAACCTATAAAAAGTGCTTTAGCTTTGTTACTGGTCTGAATGACCCATTATGGTTCATTCATTGTGCCATATCCTCAAATTCATTGTTTAGAATGGAAAAGTCATTGTCAGAGCAATAGAAAACATGTATATGCCTGTACATTGTCTGTGTAGAAAGGGAACGGATGCCCTCTGACCTCAATGATGGAAACAAGTGGATGGATAAAGATATCACATTTAGTAGTAACAGCAAACTTAGGTACAAGATCAGATTGATGACACATTCTCTGTTGGTGTTGTATCAACAGGAGTATTAAAATGTATTTAGGAGCACAAATGTACATCCAGTTAAATCTATGAACCATTCACCATCCTGTCACTGCAATCAGTGGTTGAAGGAGACTGAAGCAAATGACCCAGTGGCAGAAGGGAGTTGACTTAAGACCCTACTCCCAGTAAATATCGTCCATAATCTCTCAGGAAAATCTGGAAACTTCTACTGTAAACAAAAAGTTAGCAACAACTAAATATAGCCTTGCAAAAACACTAGACAGATATTTTGACATAACTAGCAAACTTTATACTAAAAGTTCTACAATAATAACCAGTATACAGGACACATCCTAATATTCTTAACCTAAATGTTTATCTTCAAGTAATAGCAATGAGAATATAGATCAACTGAGTATAGATATCATGGCTGAGAAAACTAGTGGTCTTTAGTTAATTCAACAATCAAAAGAATTATGATCAGGCGCTGATGTGTAATCTAAAATGTTTATGCAGCTAAGTATAATTACTAATAGTATGGGCAGGAAGCTGTCTTGTTATATTCATAAATTGTCTGCAATCAGTCTAATAATTAGGTAATAACCTAACTTGGTTGCCTACAAAATTGTTCACTTCCTCTGATGTTCTTTACTCTGTTTTACCATTGTTTTCTCTGTGGCATTTCTCTTCCACCTTAGAGATGCAGAAATATTACTTCTTTCCTAGCAGCAATCCAACTAAAATCTAAACACAAATAAATATAAGAATCTTACCCTAAACCCTACAGGTTGGCAATCTGTGATTTTAGTTGAGTTCATGTAAGGAGGCTGTCTGTTTGGGAATCATGGTACACTAAGACACCCCTCCCCAGCTTAAATGTGACTCGTTAATATATTACCCCTTTAAACATAGAATTGAACTACACTATGGGCCAGATGTACCAAAGGATTTTACCCATTCTGTGTCTATGGGAAAAAGCATTTGTACATATGTCCCTATGTCCCTATTTCTATCTTGGTAATCATTCAACATTCGTAATCCTTCCTAATATTTCATATTGCTTCTTTTCATTCCACATTACACCCCTTTTAAATTCCATAATGCTGTTGGTATCGCCATAACTTTTATCTGGAACTCAAACTTTAAAGAAGCACCTCTCTTTGGATGAGGAAGGTACTTGGACAGTTGTCACTCTCTTTGTCAGATGTGCACTGGCACAACTCATTTTTAATTGGCATTAGGTTAGCTTAAATAATAGCTAGTTGGTCACTGGGCTTCAATTTATATATTTGTTCAGTTGTATGAAGCCCTTTGAAAATTACCTTTTCAGATTTAATCACCGATTCTTGCATTGTCTTCTTATTTATCTTTTACGTTTTTAGGTTTAATCACTGATGCTTACATTGTTTTCTTATTTATCTTTTGGTGTCTTTTGGATCTGGGTTGATAATAATGGGAGATCTTTATTAGTAAAGTTATATATATTTAAGAGTATGAATTAAATTATCTTTGGGTCAGGGCAACAGTTTTTCAGTTGGAGAGGGGGCAAACTCTTCACTTTACATTGTCCTTGCTCTGCCAAGTTTCTACTACTAAGGCTTGGATAGGACCAATTCCTTAATGCATTGAAGTGTTAGTTAGTAGCTAAATGCCCGAGAAATTTTACTTTCTTGGATGAAGAAACTGGTTGCCCTAACTCTGTACTTTAGGTAATCAATTCATTAGCATGGTCATGTACATCAGCTATTGGAAAGGATGTGGTTGATGTGGCATATTAGTAGTTTTGCCCTGCATTTGTATAGTCACTAGTCTGGTGGGATGTCTGCACACTCCGGTGCCGAACTTACTCTCAGGTGTTTGTATAAACCTTGTGCAAACATTCAAGCAGCACCTCCTTTAGCATTTGTGCCTGTGCCTTTTGGGCATGATGTATATATGCATGTCTTAACTGTGTACTGTGCACAGCTTTTTAAGTAGTATATACCACAGACGTGGTGTTAATGCACTCTATTATTTGTGTTTGTTTTCCTTTTCTGGAAAGTGATGTGAAAGATTTATGGTTCATGCCCTATTTCTACTTTCAAAATGGTGACTTGAGTATTTCGACTATTGTACAATTAAGTTGCTTGACTACAGGGATGTGTGAGGCAAATGAGGCTAGATGAATGCTCGTTTATCATGACAGAGGTGTTTATGATGGATCCTCCTAGAACCAAATGATAAGGCCTAATGACTGAGCTCTAGTAGTATTGATAGAGAAGTATTCAGAGAAGTAAAACCATTTTCTGCAGTTCCTTCATCTGCCCATATTGTACACGTACACAATATATTAAATACAAAATTTACATTACACAAGTTAATTAAAAGATAAATATTATCCAGGACCATACACGAAACTGGGCACTATGATTTCATTCTGTTAATATATTTCTTGATTTGATGAGTCATAAAATGCATGTGGTTGTGGGTGACATGGAACTATTTGCTTCCTTACCATATTTTTCCCTCTTTGTAGGTAGGGTTTACTGTTGCCCCTAGTCTCTCAATCCATACAGTGAAGCCTTAGATGCATTAATTTGGCAACTTTAAATCGGAGGAGGAATTCCTGTACTGTTGTATACCAGGTAAGGGGGATTTGAAAAGGCTAGGGAGGATGGAGGTGTGGTTCCATCGAACTTGGCGGATGCAGGTCAAAAATCAACTTAGATAGTATCTATAGAAGATTTTTATGTTTTTTGTTTGTTGTATATGCTTGGGTTAAATAGAACTCTGACTCTGAATGAGAACTACTGTAAATCTAGGAGAAAGTGTAATTCAATTATGCGATTGATTAGAACCCAGATCTCATTAGGGCTTTTAGGCATGAGTCCCATCATCAGAAAGGATCTGAAACCAATCTTAAGAAAGTTGGTGAGATCCATTATTTGTCCACTGGATTCACCTCGAAATGGCAGAAGAAATGCAGTTACAGAAAAAAAAACAATTTACAAATGAGAAAAAGTTACAAAGAAGGGGACAAACTGATAAAGTCTAATCAGTGTCATGAACAGTGTTTCAAGTGTGTGGATGTTAAGGCCAGTCCCTATGTCTTTCCCTAGAGGTTGACATAACCCCTTTCACTAGTGTAAAGATGTTAATGAAGACACAGACTAAGAGGAGAAGGGTGTAAGGAGGGGGTGCAATTAGGGGGAGAGAGAGAGACTCCAGCAGGCTGCTGTTCTGAAAATAAATTTAAATGGGATTTTGGAGGCACAGCATTTCCTTATTGCATAGCCTCATGTGTAGAACTAATGCTCTCTTTGATGGCTTGGACAGTTACTGATATCTTTGCTGGCATCTCACATTTTTTGTGCCTTCTCTGAGGTTGGTGGGAATCAACTTGTAATGTGAGATCAATAAGCTTAGTATTGGTTGTGGGTCATTAGCACAACTAACGGAAGAGCCTCTTTCAAACCACAATGAAGGCCTCAATAGAAGGATGCTGCTGCTACAAATTCAGAGACATACTTCTAAATGATGGTGTCTGGAAAATCCAGAATGGACTTTGGAGGAACTGTGTCTCAGGACCATAATATGAATAACAATGTCTGCACCTGAGGGTGAGAGAATATAATTACTAAGAGGTCCTCAACACAGAATAAATATACTACATAAGGGTAGCAAATTGAGGGACTTACTTTGTAAAAGCAGATGGGATACTATAACTTGCCCTTGGTATACCACAAGCCCCACAGAGGAGCAAAATATGGAATGCCCACACTACACCATGAGAGAGGAACTGATAACAAGGAGACAAACTAACAAGAAGGTAACAAGGCAGGAATCACAAGCAGGGTAGGGAAACTAGAAGACCAAAGAAAACTGGATGAGGGATAAAACAACAGAGGTGAGAGACTGAACAAACCCTGAGCAAACTAGAGTGAGAAGATGTTGGCAAAGAATGGATCTCTGTTTAGGTGGGGGTGAAATACTTGATTTGCCACCATTGACCACTAACTGCCCCAAATTGTGTTTGTCCTCTAATATGTTGAGTTGTGAAGGTGAGCCTGTTCAATGTAGTCTTCAAATGCATATATTCCACTATCATATGCACGATCTTCCCCAAGTTTCCAGTGTCTTGTGTCCTAATCTGTCTTAGGACATTAAAAATAGGGACTCAAACACTGGTTTAGAAAATGAATAAGAAATAATGGTAACAGCAATTTCTATGAGAGTGTTCGAAATTTTGAAAAAAATGCAAAAGTCCCTTTATGAATGTCTCCCGAGGACCCACAGACTAAATGATGCTGACCCATGAGTGTCAGGGTATTAACATTAGATATTAAAGGAAACCAGATAATTTTTTCGTTGCTTACTATGGCATGAACAGCAGGTATGTGAAAGGTGCCTCTTCTGTAAAGTGTTAGTGTTGTTAGTGCTATCCCCTAGGATAGGAATGGACAGCCAAAAAAGATTATTGAGAGATGAGTTATACTGGATCAAACGTCTAGATGCTATGCACCCATTGGGGTTAAAAAATAAACTAGAATACACCTGTTTTCTTTAATGGTTCGAGGCACACATTGACAGTGGGTTTTTGATTTATCTTTTGCTCAGCATTTTTTATTCTTTTTTATTTTGTTTGCATGTGTGGTTTTTAGTTTCTCCCTAACAATTCAATTAACCTGGAAATTAATCAGTTTGTTTCAAATATCACAATGTTATTAGAGTTTAGTTTTGACATTAATGTAAATATTGATTTTGATGTGCATTGATTTTGCAGTTTTACATTGCTCCGATTGCGTGATTTATTTGTCCGAGCAAAGTGGAGTCTGTTTTACTACAGCCTACAATATAGCTGATCACATTGCAGTTGCACACAATACTTCTGTGCTGGTTTACCTTTAAACCCAGCACCTGATGAGACGCATTTAAATTTCCTTTTACTTCCTCTGCGAGGTTCCTTTAATCATACAATGGTGGGACAGATTCAGTTGTGGCTCGCTGCGCTCCCAAGGGGTGGGCTGGGGCAGCGCGCAGAGGTTGGGGGTGGGAGGGGGACACATTTAATTAAAAATTAAAATAAAAAGGCCGCTCCTGTTTCCCTCGTCACTGCAGGCAGGCACAGGCTCCCAGCCTGCCCTGCGACCAATCCTGATGCTGTTCAGAGCAGCGTTAGGATTGGCTGGGAGTGCCAAGTCAGGGTGCTACCAGGCAGACTGGGAGCCTATGTCTGCTCTCTCCAGCCCGGTAACATATTGGGGGTCATTACAACCCTGGCGGTCGGTGTTAAAGCGGCGGCCAAACCGCCAACAGGCTGGCGGTAAAAAAAATGCAATTCCGACCCTGGCAGAAACCGCCAACAGAGACCGCCACTTTAACACACCGCCCGCCACGGCGGGACAAACAAACAGCACGGCGGTCACCGCCAACAGACAGGCGGGAGACAATGTACCGTCCACCCTATCACAACCCACCAATCCGCCATCTTTTCCGGGGCGGTAGCCCCGCCGATAAAAACATGGCAGAAACAGCCATTTCAAATGGAAAACGCTCACCTCCATACACCCCACGAGGAATCTGGACAGCATGGAACCCGAACTACATATCCTACCAGCCATTGTCTTCCTGCTCCTCTACCAGGAGCACGAACGCCGGCGCAGAAGACAACGGTGAGTACTGCACCTACGACACAGGGGAGGGGGAGGCAAAAAATTACGGGGACACACATATGCGACACAGCCACCCTCACCCTCAACCACTACAACACACACATCAATGCATAGCAACACATCACAGTTACACCCCCAAACCCCCGGGAAGAATGCAAAGGCAAAAGGAAATGATTATAAATATAGAATTATATTGTAAGACTGAGTATAAAATATATCACACATCTATAACTTTATATACATAAATTGTCCAGTCCGATATGTCTATCAGCCATTGTTCGTGGGCCACTGGGCCAAAACACATGGGCAAAGCCCACACAGGATACCTGCCTCCAACGGAGAGAACACTGCAGGGGCATCAGATAGGAAAACTACAGGCACCTCAGGGGGAAGGGAAGGGGGGGCACCTCAGCCAGATGAGTCCACGACGCCAGATCCACAAGGGGCCTCCATGGCCACTGTGCCATCCTGGGGAGTGCAAAGCCACAGTCTCACAAGTCTCTACAGTGGGTGGGTTGCCCACTGTGCCATCCTGGGGAGTGCAAAGCCACAGTCTCTCAAGTCTCTACAGTGGGTGGGGTGCCCACTGTGCCATCCTGAGGAGTGCAAAGTCACAGTCTCTCAAGTCTCTACAGTGGGTGGCTTGCCCACTGCCATATCCTGGGGAGTGCAAAGCCACAGTCTCTCAAGTCTCTACAGTGGGTGGGTTGCCCACTGTGCCATCCTGGGGAGTGCAAAGCCACAGTCTCTCAAGTGGATAACAGTCTCCACTGGTACTGGAGGGGGACTAGTGCCCAGAGTGCTTCGTGCAGCCCTGCCCGACACAGATGCGGGCCTGCCCCTTCCGCCAATGGGCCAGCGGTGCTTGAGATGAAGGGCCCAGTTCAGCGGTGCTTGAGATGAAGGGCCCAGTTCAGCAGTGCTTGAGACGGCGGTGCCCAGCCGAGCAGTGCTTGAGATAAGGGCCCAGCGGAGGGGTGCTTGAGATGAAGGGCCCTGTTCAGCGGTGCTTGAGACGGCGGTGCCCTGTTTAGCGGTGCTTGAGATGAAGGGCCCAGTTCAGCGGTGCTTGAGACGGCGGTGCCCAGCGGAGCAGTGCTTGAGATGAAGGGCCCAGTTCAGCGGTGCTTGAGATGAAGGGCCCAGTTCAGCGGTGCTTGAGACGGCGGTGCCCTGTTCAGCGGTGCTTGAGATGAAGGGCCCAGTTCAGCGGTTCCTGAGACGGCGGTGCCCTGTTCAGCGGTGCTTGAGATGAAGGGCCCAGTTCAGCGGTGCTTGAGATGAAGGGCCCTGTTCAGTGGTGCTTGAGACGGCGGTGCCCTGTTCAGCGGTGCTTGAGACGGCGGTGGTCAGTTCAGCGGTGCTTGAGACGGCGGTGCCCAGTGGAACAGTGCTTGAGATGAAGGGCCCAGCGGAGCGGTGCTTGAGATGAAGGGCCCTGTTCAGCGGTGCTTGAGACGGCGGTGCCCTGTTCAGCGGTGCTTGAGATGAAGGGCCGAGTTCAGTGGTGCTTGAGACGGCGGTGCCCAGCGGAGCAGTGCTTGAGATGAAGGTCCCAGTTCAGCGGTGCTTGAGATGAAGGGCCCAGTTCAGCGGTGCTTGAGACGGCGGTGCCCTGTTCAGCGGTGCTTAAGATGAAGGGCCCAGTTCAGCGGTTCCTGAGACGGCGGTGCCCTGTTCAGCGGTGCTTGAGATGAAGGTCCCAGTTCAGCGGTGCTTGAGATGAAGGGCCCTGTTCAGCAGTGCTTGAGACGGCGGTGCCCTGTTCAGCGTTGCTTGAGACTGCGGTGCCCAGTTCAGTGGTGCTTGAGACGGCGGTGCCCAGAGGAGCAGTGCTTGAGATGAAGGGCCCAGTTCAGCGGTGCTTGAGATGAAGGGCCCTGTTCAGCGGTGCTTGAGACGGCGGTGCCCTGTTCAGCGGTGCTTGAGACGGTGGTGCCCAGTTCAGCGGTGCTTGAGATGGCGGTGCCCTGTTCAGCGGTGCTTGAGACGGCAGTGCCCAGTTCAGCTGTGCTTGAGATGGCGGTGCCCAGCGGAGAAGTGCTTGAGATGAAGGGCCCTGTTCAGCGGTGCTTGAGACGGCGGTGCCCTGTTCAGCGGTGCTTGAGATGAAGGGCCCTGTTCAGCGGTGCTTGAGACGGCGGTGCCCTGTTCAGCGGTGCTTGAGATGAAGGGCCCAGTTCAGCGGTTCATGAGACGGCGGTGCCCTGTTCAGCGGTGCTTGAGATGAAGGGCCCAGTTCAGCGGTGCTTGAGATGAAGGGCCCTGTTCAGCGGTGCTTGAGACGGCGGTGCCCTGTTCAGCGGTGCTTGAGACGGCGGTGCCCAGTTCAGCGGTGCTTGAGACGGCGGTGCCCAGCGGAGCAGTGCTTGAGATGAAGGGCCCAGCGGAGCGGTGCTTGAGATGAAGGGCCCTGTTCAGCGGTGCTTGAGACGGCGGTGCCCTGTTCAGCGGTGCTTGAGACGGCGGTGCCCAGTTCAGCGGTGCTTGAGACGGCGGTGCCCAGCGTAGCAGTGCTTGAGATGAAGGGCCCAGTTCAGCGGTGCTTGAGATGAAGGGCCCTGTTCAGCGGTGCTTGAGACGGCGGTGCCCTGTTCAGCGGTGCTTGAGACGGCGGTGCCCAATTCAGCGGTGCTTGAGGCGGCGGTGCCCAGCGGAGCAGTGCTTGAGATGAAGGGCCCTGTTCAGCGGTGCTTGAGACGGCGGTGCCCTGTTCAGCGGTGCTTGAGATGAAGGGCCCTGTTCAGCGGTGCTTGAGACGGCGGTGCCCTGTTCAGCGGTGCTTGAGATGAAGGGCCCAGTTCAGCGGTTCCTGAGACGGCGGTGCCCTGTTCAGCGGTGCTTGAGATGAAGGGCCCAGTTCAGCGGTACTTGAGATGAAGGGCCCTGTTCAGCGGTGCTTGAGACGGCGGTGCCCTGTTCAGCGGTGCTTGAGACGGCGGTGCCCAGTTCAGTGGTGCTTGAGACGGCGGTGCCCAGCGGAGCAGTGCTTGAGATGAAGGGCCCAGTTCAGCGGTGCTTGAGATGAAGGGCCCTGTTCAGCGGTGCTTGAGACGGTGGTGCCCTGTTCAGCGGTGCTTGAGACAGCGGTGCCCTGTTCAGCGGTGCTTGAGACGGCGGTGCCCAGTTCAGCGGTGCTTTAGACGGCGGTGCCCAGTGGAGCAGTGCTTGAGATGAAGGGCCCAGTTCAGCGGTGCTTGAGATGAAGGGCCCTGTTCAGCGGTGCTTGAGACGGCGGTGCCCTGTTCAGCGGTGCTTGAGACGGCGGTGCCCAGTTCAGCGGTGCTTGAGACGGCGGTGCCCAGCGGAGCAGTGCTTGAGATGAAGGGCCCAGCGGAGCGGTGCTTGAGATGAAGGGCCCTGTTCAGCGGTGCTTGAGACGGCGGTGCCCTGTTCAGCGGTGCTTGAGACGGCGGTGCCCAGTTCAGCGGTGCTTGAGACGGCAGTGCCCAGCGGAGCAGTGCTTGAGATGAAGGGCCCAGTTCAGCGGTGCTTGAGATGAAGGGCCCTGTTCAGCGGTGCTTGAGACGGCGGTGCCCTGTTCAGCGGTGCTTGAGACGGCGGTGCCCAGTTCAGCGGTGCTTGAGGCGGCGGTGACCAGCGGAGCAGTGCTTGAGATGAAGGGCCCTGTTCAGCGGTGCTTGAAACGGCGGTGCCCTGTTCAGCGGTGCTTGAGATGAAGGGCCCTGTTCAGCGGTGCTTGAGACGGCGGTGCCCTGTTCAGCGGTGCTTGAGATGAAGGGCCCAGTTCAGCGGTTCCTGAGACAGCGGTGCCCTGTTCAGCGGTGCTTGAGATGAAGGGCCCAGTTCAGCGGTGCTTGAGATGAAGGGCCCTGTTCAGCGGTGCTTGAGACGGCGGTGCCCAGCGGAGCAGTGCTTGAGATGAAGGGCCCAGTTCAGCGGTGCTTGAGATGAAGGGCCCTGTTCAGCGGTGCTTGAGACGGCGGTGCCCTGTTCAGCGGTGCTTGAGATGGCGGTGCCCAGGTCAGCGGTGCTTGAGACGGCGGTGCCCAGCGGAGCAGTGCTTGAGATGAGTGTCCTGGTCAGCGGATCAGGCCCAGGCATGGATGTCACTCGCCACCTGATATGTGGCTTGCGGGGCCCTCCTGGGCTGCAGTTCTCGGCCTGTGGGTGTCCTCCTGCCCACCTGGGACGTGGCTTGCGGGGCCCTCCTGGGCTGCAGTACCGGGCCTGTGTGTGTCCTCCTGCACACCTGGGATGGGGCTGGTGGGGCCCTCGTGGCCAGCTGGCCTGCTGCCGGACTTGTCGGGCGTGCTGCCCTTCCCACCCTTCCCTGCACGCTTGTGGCCCTTTCCCACCTTTGGCGGTGTGCCAGGTGGCACCTGACTTCCTGCCGGAGCCAATGTAGGGATTTTTGACCCTGGGGTCTTTGGTCGCTCGCACCGGGCACTGGCAATCTTAGGATGCTTTTCCGGTGGTGGGCTGGCCGTGCCTTGGCTCCTAGCTGAACTGGATGCCCTTGAGGGTGGGGGACTCCACAGTCCATGGACAACAGTCTTCACAGGTCCCGGTTTTGTGGTGGCTGAGGTTCTGATTGGAGTCTTATGAGATGGACGGGGTGGGGGAGTTGTAGGAAAGAGGTCAAGTTTGGAAAAGAAAAGCAATTTGGAAAGAGAGGGACGGGTAGGTGTAGTGCTCCGATGCCACTTCTCCTCCGCCTGATGATGCTAATGCACACATGAACAGGAAGACCACAAAAAAGGGGGGGAGGAGAAATAAAGACATGTTGAGTGCATGGATTACCGCTACCGTTGGCGGACAAGACAGACACAGAAGCCCCCTGCACTACGCCGCGCACTTGGGGTCCACTACGCAATCCGTGGGACATGACCTACAAGCCTATGGATGACAACTGCACACATAGATGACACAGGGCCATGGATACCTGTACTTGGCACCCTACAGAGGTGGGGGGCGGGGGCACAGGGCCATGCCTTATGGAGGGGCCTAGCCTACAGAAATCGCCCTGGCCTAGGGATACCCACAGCCCTCCTCCCCCACCCAGACACCTCCACTGCGCGCAAAGTCAGCAGAATGTATTTGTACTCACCCCCTTGTGTCTGCTGTGATGTCCTCACGCGTCCATCCAAACGGGGTAGGCCACCGCCAGGATCCGGGACATCAGGGGGGTCAAATGACGACTGGCACCCCTCCTACGTTGGGAGGCCATCCCCAGCTGAGCCTCCGCCGTCTTCCTGCTCCAGCGTCGGATGTCCTCCCACCTCTTCCGGCAGTGGGTGCCCCGTCTGTTGTGGACCCCCAGGGTCCGGACGTCCTTGGCGATGGCACACCAAATCGCGACTTTCTGGTGGGCAATGACCTAGGTGACATGTACAGGGAGAGAAAAATTGTCATCACCTTCTGCATACTCGATGTGAGTGGCCCCCAATCCCCACCCTTGCCATGTGGCACATGCTCTCATCTGTCGTTTGATGCATGCCTCAATCGCTCCCCTCCCCACCATCTTTCATCCACCCCACTCAACCAAGGCATTGCTCACTAAGCATGGTCCCAGTGTACTTACCTGTTGGTCTGGAGGACCGTAGAGTAGCGCATACTGGGGGAGGACCCCATCCACAAGTTTCTCCAACTCCTCCGCAGTGAAGGCAGGGGCCCTTTCCCCAGTCGCATGAGCCATTGTCTCTTCCAGAGCGAGGTCACAGCAGCACTTGCGGTGTAGGTCCTCTCCTGTCGAAGATCAGGTATCGAGTGATTAAGCAGATAGAAAATGGCGGTCACGCCTGCGGCGGTGCGTACCACGACCGCCGGCGCACATCGTCATTGGCTCCTGAAACCCATAGGGTTCAATGTTAACCAATGCGGCTTAGCGCCGCGGTCTTCGACCGCCTACCGCCGCGGTGTGCCACGCCAGCGCATTGACCTCACATCCCACTGTCGCACTTCACAGGTCAGGCAGCCGCCATTTCAAGGGCCCACATGGCCTAATTACCAACTGCGTCACACATACCTAGAGCATGCACCAACACTCATACAAGCCATTCAATGCATTGGGAATCGTGTTATGTGCAAGCTGTGGTTACGTACCTGTGGGTTGCTTGACTCTGTGCTCGCTGTTGTCCTTCATAGGCACCGTCCGCTGGGACATGCGAGGAGATGGAGGAATCTTCCCGTGTACAGACCGCTGGTGGACCTGTCGACAATGGAGGAACGACATGTCATACTGACATACAGGCTTGACCGAGCCACTATACAGGAACTGTGTGCCCAGCTGGAGCCAGACCTGATGTCACCCATCCGCCAACCCACAGGGATCCCCCCTCTAGTGCAGGTGCTGTCAGTACTCCATTTCTTAGCAAGTGGGTCATTTCAAACAACAGTGGCCATATCATCAGGGATGTCCCAGCCTATGTTTTCCAAGGTGTTGTCCAGAGTGTTGTCTGCCCTGCTGAAACACATGCAGAGCTACATCGTTTTCCCTGAGATGGGGGATTTGCCTACAGTGAAGGGTTATTTCTATGCCCTTGGACATATCCCCAACATAATAGGTGCCATTGATGGGACACATGTTGCTTTGGTCCCCCCCAGCAGGAGTGAACAGGTGTACAGGAACCGGAAGAGTTATCATTCCATGAATGTACAGATGGTGTGTTTGGCTGACCAGTACATCTCCGATGTTAATGCCAAGTTCCCTGGGTCAGTGCATGACGCCTACATCCTGCGGAATAGCAGCATCCCGTATGTGATGGGTCAACTCCAGAGGCACCGGGTGTGGCTATTAGGGGACTCTGGTTACCCCAACCTGTCCTGGCTACTGACCCCAGTGAGGAATCCCAGGACAAGGGCAGAGGAATGGTACAATGAGGCCCATGGGCGGACTAGGAGGGTGATCGAGCGAACCTTTGGCCTCCTGAAGGCCAGGTTCAGGTGCCTCCATATGACAGGTGGATCCCTAATGTACTCACCAAAGAAGGTGTGCCAGATCATCGTGGCCTGCTGTATGCTTCACAACCTGGCTTTGCGACGCCAGGTGCCTTTTCTGCAGGAGGATGGTCCACATGGTGGTGTTGTAGCAGCTGTGGAGCCTGTGGAGAGTGAAGAGGAGGAAGCCGAAGAGGACGACATAGAGAACAGGAACACAGTAATACAGCAGTATTTTCAGTGACACACAGGTAAGAGTAGACACCGGCATATTACATTTACTTAATGACTCCTACCTCTCTACTGTCTGACTTTTTCCCCCAGCGTATGGTAACTGTGTTGTGACTTTCCCTTCCGTTTTCAGAGATGTGGGCCCCACTGCATGACATCTGCTTTGTTTCCCCATGGACTACAGCTGTGTGACAGCGGTTTGTTAGCATCACAATGTGAATGAACATTTTGGCACGGTCATGTCTAATACATTTGTTCTAAATCACAGCCAGACTCCAGATTGTTTTGTGCAATAAGTGTTTTTATTCAAGTGCTCTAAATTGGATGGGTGGTTGCAAATCGGTGAGGGGTGATGGTGGAGGATTGTCCATGGCAGAGTCCAGACTATCAGTTTCATAGGTGCATTGTCCAAATGCCTATGGGAAGTGGAGCAGGGGCAGTTTAAGGTTGGACAGGGTGACAATGTGGGACAGTGGGATGACAATCAGGGCGGTATCCTTTGCTGGCGGGGATCTTGACATCTTACTCTGTCTTCTTCCTGGATCTCAGGGCCCGCTTGCGGGGTGGTTTTCCTTCTGCAGGGGGTGGGGTTCTGGTGGCCTGTTGGTCTTGTGTCAGGGCCTCCTGTCCACTAGCGCCGGCGGAGGTGGTAGGCAGTTCTTGGTGCATGCTAATGTCAGGGGCCCTTTGAGGTGCCACAGTGTCCCGCAATGTTGTGACTACCTCATTCAGGGCCACTACGATGGTACCCATGGCGGAACTGATGTTTCTTAGTTCCTCCCTGAACCCCATATACTGTTGCTCCTGCAGAAGCTGGATCTCCTGAAACCTGGCCAGGACCGTCGCCATCGTCTCCTGGGAGCAGTGGTATGCTCCCATGATGGTGGAGAGGGCCTCGTGGAGAGTGGGTTCCCTGGGCCTGTCCCCCCCCTATCGCACAGCAGCCCTCCCAGTTCCCCTGTTTCCCTGGGCCTCTGCCCCCTGGACTGTGTGCCCACTACCACTGCCCCCAGGTCCCTGTTGTTGGGGTGGTGGGTTAGCCTGGGTTCCCTGTAGTGGTGGACACACCGCTGATTGACGTGTCCTGGGGACCGAGGTATGGGCCCGCTGGGTGGGGGCTGTGCTGGTGTTCCCAGAGGGGGGAAGGTCTACTGTGGCCTGTGGCTGTGTGAGGGGAACCGACTGTCCCGAGGTCCCCGATGGACCGGGCTGGTCATCTAGAGCCAGGGAGACAGAGCTGCTGTCCTCACTGTGGGCCTCTTCTGGGGGTGGAGTGGACATTTATGGTCCCTCCTGCGCGGTGACGTGGCGTTCGGGTCCTGCAGGGGTATAAAAGTATGGTTATTGCTTCTGTGTGTGTCATAGCGTGCAATGGGTGGGTCCCCGTGTACCCCAGTGCTGGCATTCCTTTGTGGGGGCTGTTGTGACGGTGGTTGGGGGGGGAGGGGTTGTATGTGCAGTGGGCATGCTTAGGTGATGGGTGTCCATGCTTTGTGGACGCATGCAGGGCTAGGTGTTGGGATGGGTGGGTTGTGATGGTGAGACAGTTGCAAGGAGTAGGATGTGAGGGGGGTGAGGGTGAGGGAGGGGGTATGAGTTGGCATGCAGGTGGGGTGGGGGGAAGAAGTAGTTAAGATTTGCCTTACCAGAGTCCATTCCTCCGCCTACTCCAGCGAGGCCCTCAGGATGCAGGATGTTCAAGACTTGCTCCTCCCATGTTGTAAATTCTGGGGGAGCAGGTGGGGGTCCGCCGCCAGTCCGCTGCACCGCGATGTTGTGCCTGGATACCATGGAACGCACCTTCCCCCGTAGGTCGTTCCACCTCTTCCTGATGTCGTCCCGATTTCTTGGGTGCTGTCCCACAGCGTTGACCCTGTCCACTATTCTTTGCCATAGCTCCATCTTCCTGGCAATGGTGGTGTGCTGCACCTGTGCCCTGGACAGCTGTGGCTCTACTCGTACAATTTCCTCCACCATGACCCTGAGTTCGTCATCAGAGAACCTGGAGTGTCTTTGCGGTGCCATGGGGTGGTGTGGGTGATGTGTAGGGTGGATTGTGTGGTGCTAAGTGTGGTGATGTGTATTGTTGTGTTGTGTGAAGTGCGTGCAAATATTGCTGGGTGACAGTGAATTGGGCGTCTGGGTGCTCGGATGTCTTTTCTCGGTGCGTGTTCACGAATCTCTAGGAGTGGAGGTTTGTGGGTGATGTGGGTGTGTATTTTATATTTAATTGGGTGTGTGGGAGTGGTCTGTGTATGTGTCTGAGGTGTGTGTATTTTGAATTGTCCAAAGTGGTTGTATTTTGTAAGTGTGTGTGTATTTTGAGAGCGGCGGTGTGTACCGCCAATGGAATACCGCGGTTGAAAGACCGCCGCGTGGATTCGTGTGTCGTGATAGTGTGGGCGTATTTCTGTTGGCGTGACGGTGGAGGTTTGGTCATCGCCAGTTTCTCGCTGCCCTTTGGTGTGGCGGACTTTTGTGGATGTCGGAATGACTGTGGCGGTTTACCGCGGCCGCGGCGGTGTTATGAAGGTCTACTGAACGGCGGTAGGCGCCTTTTACCGCCGAGGTTGGAATGACCACCATTGTCTGGCGGAGAGACCACACTGCGCATGTGTGTTTGGCCAGCCACCGGCCAAACACACATGCGCACTGAGGGGAGTTCACAGTGTACTCCCCTAATCCAGGTGATCCCACCCCCATCCAGGCCCCGGCCCTTTCACAACGAAAGGATAATAAACATAGTTTATTAACCTTTTGTTGCAAAAGGTTTGGAGTTTCGAAGGAGCTGCTGCTGGACAGTTTATATAACCAGGTATATTAGCTTGACTCATGGGTTATCATGTTGAAGTAGAGAGCATGAGAGAATGGTACTTGCACTGCATGGTTTTCCACTTTAAGGTGTGGAGAAAAGTAGGTCCACTTCTAAGGGTGGCTCCTTGCACAATAAGGAAGCAGGCAGCACAGTCACTGGCAGCATGCTGTTGTTATGTACGATCTTGGGTCACATGTAGCACTCCAGCTTGATTAGTAATTACAATATTCCCCTCGTAGGTTTTAGTGTCAGCGTACACAACATGTTGCGTTTATATTCATCCCAAAGAAGCTTGTTCTCAACCCGCACGCACAAAATGGCATTCATGCTTAGTTTTGCACTCAACCTAAGCATGCTATTTTTAGAGATGTAGCACATTGTTATGTCACCACCGTTCACAGCCGGTGCATGCAAACTTTATTTATAATGTAACAGGTGCAGGAGGTTATGCGGTTGGAGCCTCATTTTTCTTATATTTTCACATTTTCTTTTTACATTCTTTATGTGTTTTTTTTCACTTCTAATGGCATGGTCATCTTTGGTTGCTAACAGCACAAGATGTGTGCAGTGTATACTGTACAGTGCAACATATATGTTTCTTTTATGTTCATTTGCAGAGACCCCTGATAAGGGGTCGACAACCCGAAATGTGTTGAGTTTGCAAAAAAGAGTGACAACCCTGAAGTTTCTAATAAAATGCATGATGTAGAGTCAACGTTAGCACATAGCCCTGTAGCCCTGGAGTGAAAATTGCTACAATGAATTAGAATTATAGGTAAAGACATATCAATAAATAAATGAAGCCACAAGAAAGACATTTCATTATTTTCATTTAATTTGGTGAATTCATCGATGTCAATTAGGAGTGAACCCTTGAGGTTGCAAAAAACAGTGCAACAGGAAGCTGGCTAGTGGTGGAACCACCAGCACATAAGTGGTGGGGAGAAGCTTGAACTGGCTTCTCTTCTGTATGGGGAGCCAGTGTAGTTTTTTGAGGTGGGGTGATGTGGGTGCGAAGAGGGAAATCCAGGATGAGTCTTGCTGCTATGGTGTTCTGGATGATCTGTAGTCTTTGAAGTAGGTAGGCCTCAAGTCCCATGTGGAAGGTGCTTCTGTAGTCTAGTCGACTGGTGATGAGGGATTGAGTGATGGTACACCTCGCGTGTTGAGGAATCCACTTGAAAAACTTAAATAACATGCTCAGGATGAAGAAGCAGGAGTACGATACTGCATTGACTTGAGACTCTTGGTGAGTTTGCTGTCTAGGATGACAACGAGATTCCTGGCATGCTCAGCTGGAGTTGGAGTGGGCCCTAGTTCATTACAAACTACGTGGAATATGTGAGGTACTTTATTGTGTTTGGTGAGTACCCTAATACCAGAGGGAGGTAGTTGTGGTAAATACTTCCAATGTTGAATTCTTCATTTTCAAATGAGGAATAACATGCAGAATTTGAGTTTAACACACCAAGGCCCAGATGTACCAAAGGATTTTACCCATTCTGTGTCTATGGGAAAAAGCTTTCGTACATATGGCCCTAAGGCCCTCATTACGACCCTGGCGGTTTGTAACCGCCAGGGCCGCGGCACGCGGGAGCACCGCCGACAGGCCGGCGGTGCCCCGTGGGGCATTCTGACCGCGGCGGCTTAGCCGCGGTCAGAGAAGGGAAACCGGCGGTCTCCCGCCGGTTTCCCGCTGCCCCCAAGGAATCCTCCAAGCCGGCGCAGCAAGCTGCGCCGGCTTGGGGATTCCGACTCCCCCTCCCGCCATCCAGTTCCTGGCGGTTCTCCCGCCGGGAACCGGATGGCGGGAGGGGGAGTCGCGGGGCCCCTGGGGGCCCCTGCAGTGCCCATGCCAACGGCATGGGCACTGCAGGGGCCCCCGTAAGAGGGCCCCAAAATGTATTTCACTGTCTGCCTTGCAGACAGTGAAATACGCGACGGGTGCAGTAGCACCCGTCGCACCTTCCCACTCCGCCGGCTCGATTACGAGCCGGCATCCTCGTGGGAAGGGAGTTTTTCCCTGGGCTGGCGGGCGGTCTTTTGGAGACCGCCCGCCAGCCCAGGGAAAAACTCATAATACCCTCCGCGGTCTTCTGACCGCGGAGCGGTATTATGGAGGGCGGAATACTGGCGGGCGGCCTCCGCCGCCCGCCAGGGTCGTAATGAGGGCCTAAATTCCTTATACTTTACCTTTTTACAGGCATTTCCTCTGATAAATTTCAGTAGATTTGACCTGCCAGAATTCATCAGGGCAAAACTTTGAAGAAGTGATAATTATCACACAATTCATAATTCTGATCCCTGTGGAAACATGTTTCTACAGGGATCATAATTTCGTCCTGTAATTCTAATGTGAGCCATAATCGTAAAATCATCTAAAATCACAGGTTTTTCAGTGGGCTGTAAAAGGTTAAAGGGTCCAACTATATCCAACACAAGTTCCTGCCAATGCTTTTCTGGAACCTGCACAGATGACAAAGGTTCAAGTCTGATGCACTTTCTCTAGTCAGAATGGGTACGAGACATGACATGAACACCTTCACTACAGCTTCAACCATCCTGCCTGTGCCTAGCCAGTAGTACTGTTCTCTCAATGTAGCTTGTGTGAAACCCCTTTCACGATGACCCTTTTTGCCAGATTCACCAATTTCTCCCTCATACATGCAGAATGGACCCTTCTACTTTCACAACACACCTCATCTCTGATTGCATAAAACTGTTTCTCCGCAGTAGTCAAAAATAAAAAATGGGACCAAACGCTAACACAATTTTCTCTGACCTTGACACTGTGCTTGGGGTTTATGCCCTCAGCAGCAATGGTATGATCTGGATTTGTGAACAAACCAACTCAACACTGGCACTTTTCCCTCTAGACAAATAAACCACTGTTACTCAACTTGGTAAGAACATCCACCAAGATTTCATCATGTTCTACCATATATTAAAATGTCACGCTGCAACAAAAAGACTTATTTCACACTCTTCAAAGCTCCAATGTACTAGAAACAGGCTGCTACCAGGACTAGACTAAAAGGCATTCTGATAAAACAAAATGTCTCAGTAGCAAAAGAAATAAGATGCCTTGATTTCTCACTCAACATGACTTGATGATAGGCAAAGGACAAGTCCATTAATTGTACACCACTTATCATGAAAAGTTCCTCTACAATGTTAGGCGAGAGCTACTTATCCACCCAAATATTGTTGTTGAGATCACAGAGATCTTCACACATACCCCTTCCTTAGGTGCTAGAACAACTGGGACAAGCCACTCTATCTCTCCAAAATGCAATTGACTTTTGAGCTATTTTTTAAAATTGTTTTATTGGCATTTCATCAATAAAAATCAAAACCTCACGAAATGTGAATGAGCTGGATACATAGCAGCAGAGTCAGAAATTCACAATTATCATAGCTCTGTTACTCATCCACCATCTTCGGTCCCAACCCACATAATATCAGGCTGTGCCATCCACAATAGTGGTTCTGCGTACAAAGAGCCAGACCATGGGGGTCATTACAACCCTGGCGGATGGTGTTAAAGCGGCGGTAAGTCCACAAACAGGTCGGCGGGAAAAAAAGGGAATTATGACCGTGGAGGAAACCGCCAACAAAGACAGCCACTTTAACACTCCGACCGCCACGGCGGTACAGACAAACATCGCGGTGGTCACCGCCAACAGACAGACGGGACACAAAGTAAAGCCCACAGTATCACAACCTACCAATCTGCCACCTTTTCCGGGGCGGATTCACCGTGGATAAAAACACGTCGGAAACAGCCATTTCAATGGGAAAACGCTCACCTCTACACACTCCACGAGGAAGGAGGGCACCATGGAGCCGGAACTCCAAATACTCCATGCGATAGTCTTCCTGCTCCTGTACGATCATCATCAATGCCGGCGCCGAAAGTACTGCACCTACAACATAGGGGAGGGGGGAGGCAAAAGTCAGGGACACACACACGCAACACCCCCACCCCCACCCGACCCTCACCCACTACAACACACACACCAATGCATATCCAAACATAACAGTAACAACCCCAAAACCCCCCGGAAGAATGCAAAGACAAAAGGAAATGAGTGCAACCATTGTAATGTATCAAAACACAGTAAGCAAATATATACAGATATATATACACATTCAACAAAATATACATCACGATTAGTAGTGCAGGTATGCACCATTCAATGTCCGTGGACCACTGGGCCCAAAATGCATGGGCGAGGCCCACACACAATACCTGAGCAAAACAGAGAGAACACTGCAGGGGTATCAGATTGAAATACAACAGGCACCTCAGGGGGAATGGAAGGGGGGCACCTCAGCCGGATGACAGCCCCACGCCAGATCCACGAGGGGGCTCCATGACCATTGATGTATCCTGGGGAGTGCAAAGCCACAGTCTCTCAAGTCTCTACAGTGGGTGGTTTGCCCACTGCTTTGTCCTGGGGAGTGCAAAGACACAGTCTCACAAGTCTCTACAGTGGGTGGGTTGCCCACTGTTAAATCCTAGGGAGTGCAAAGCCACAGTCTCTCAAGTGGATGACAGTCTCCACTGGTTCTGGAGGGGGACTGGTGCCCAGAGTGCATCACTCTCCCCGTGACGGTCCCAGTTCCGTCACTGCCCCTGGCGTACATGGGCTAGCGGTGCTTGAGTTGGCGGTGCTTGCACTGTTCAACGGTGCTTGCCCTGTTCAGCGGTGCTTGACTTTGCAGTTTCTGACCTGTTCAGTGGTGCTTGCCATGGCGGTCTTTGCCCTGTTCAGCGGTGCTTGACTTTGCAGTTTCTGACCTGTTCAGCGGTGCTTCCCATGGCGGTCTTTGCCCTGTTCAGCGGTGCTTGCCCTGTTCAGCTGTGCTTGCCATGGCGGTCTTTGCGCTGTTCAGCAGTGCTTGCCCTGTTCAGCGGTGCTTGCCATGGCGGTCTTTGCCCTGTTCTGCGGTGCTTGACTTTGCAGTTTCTGACCTGTTCAGCGGTGCTTGCCATGGCGGTCTTTGCCCTGTTCAGCGGTGCTTGC
This sequence comes from Pleurodeles waltl, assembly GCF_031143425.1. Taxonomy (NCBI): domain Eukaryota; kingdom Metazoa; phylum Chordata; class Amphibia; order Caudata; family Salamandridae; genus Pleurodeles; species Pleurodeles waltl. The sequence continues at coordinate 1,020,499,922 of NC_090439.1, forward strand.
CCTGTTCAGCGGTGCTTGACTTTGCTGTCTCTGACCTGTGCAGCGGTGTTTGCCATGTCAGTCCCTCATTGCCCAGCGGGGCTGTGGCTGCCGGGGCCCTCCTGGGCACTGTCTCTGGCGGTGGCCTCCTGGCCAGTGACGATGGGACTGCCCTCCTGGGCACTGACTCTGGCGGTGGCCTCCTGGCCACTGACGACGGGACTGCCCTCCTGGGCACTGACTCTGGCGGTGGTCTCCTGGCCGGTGACGATGGGACTGCCCTCCTGGGCACTGACTCTGGCGGTGACCTCCTGGCCACTGACGATGGGACTGCCCTTCTGGGCACTGACTCTGGCGGATGGGACTGCCCTCCTGGGCACTGACTCTGGCGGTGGCCTCCTGGCCAGTGATGATGGGACTGCCTTCCTGGGCACTGACTCTGGCGGTGGTCTCCTGGCCAGTGACGATCGGGCTAGCGGTGACCTCCTGTGCAGCGGGGATGATGGCGGCCTTCTCCGCCGTGCTGCTCTTCCCAGACTTTGGCACTTTCTTCTGCCCCTTCCCCGCCTTGGGAGGAGTCACAGCTGAGTCGACACTCCCCCTGGGACCCTTGTGAGTGGCTTTGCCGGCTGGAGTCTTCCCCCTATCCCGTCGGGCACTGTCCAACTTCTGGTGCTTCACAGGGGGGGACTGGCTGTGCTTTGGCTCCGTGTCACACTGGCTGCCCTGGTGCCCGGTGCACTCCACATACCTCTAACAGGCACCACTGGTACTGGAGATTTTTTGGCTGAGGTGCTAGTACGGGACCTATGAATTGGGGGGGTGGTGGGAAAGAGTCCATCTTGCTCAGGAAAAGTTTCTTAGGAACACTGGTACGGGTAGCTGGAGGGGGTCTGGGAGTGGAGGAAGAGGAGGTGGTTGTAGGAGGTGTAACTTTTGATGATTTGGGTGCAGGTGCATGTGCTGGAGGCTGTCGTGAGGTGGATGGATGTTGGGCGTGTGTGTGCCCGCGTTTGTGTACTTTGGGAGGGGGCGTCACAGACACACTGGGAGAGGACACAGGGGACGTGTAAATGGTAGTGGGGGTGGTGAGTGCAGGTGAGCGGGGTGTGGTGGTGGGTGTGCTGGTGCGGGTCCTAGTGGCTGTAGTAGTAGTGCATGCAGGTGAGAGTGTAGATGACACTGGGAGGGAGGAGGGAGACGACAAGGAGGGGGACACAGTGTAGGCAGTGGATGTTGCTGTGTCTGTATGTGTGTGATGCTTGAGTGAGTGCCTGTGGGATGTGTGGTGCTTATGTTTGCCTGAGCTTCCCTTGTGTGTTGACGTGTGTGCAGGCTGGTCTGCAGATGTGCTTGAGATAGGCAGAGGTACAGGGGATTGGGTCTGGGTGGAGGAAGTTGGAGGGGGAGGCTAGAGACAGGGACAATGGCTGCCATCAGTGCTGAGGCCAGAGATTGCAGGGTTCAATGATGGTCAGCCTGACCAGAATGAATGCCCTCCACGAATGCATTAGTGTGTTGCAACTCCCTTTCTACACCCTGGATGGCATTCACAATGGTAGACTGCCCACCAGTGAGTGACCTGAGGAGGTCAATGGCCTCCTCACTGAGGGCAGCAGAGGTAACAGGGGCAGGAGCTGAGGTGCCTGGGGCAAAGGTGATGCCCACCCTCCTGGGTGAGCGGGCACGGGGCGAAGGCTGAGGGGCTGCTGGGAGGGTGGTGCTGGTAGGGGGGGTGGCGGTTGTATCTGTAGAATTGGGGGGCACAGATTTTGCCGTCACCACAAGGGAGCTCCCATCGGAGGACGAGTCTGTGTCGCTGGTTGCAGATCCGGTGACCGCCGTGAAGCTCCCCTCCTTCCCACTGGTGTATTCAGAGTCCGTGGTGTGGCCCTCCATGGCCATGTGGGATGCAGCTCCCTCGTGCTCCGGTGCCACTGTACCTCTGCCTGATGATGCTGATGCACAAAAGAACAGGGAGAGCACAAAAAGGGGTGGGGGGGCGACAGAGGAAAGACATGTTGAGTGCATGGCTTACCGCTACCGTTGGCGGACAATACAGACACAGCAACCCCCTGCACTACGCTGCGCTGTTGGGCTCTACTGATGCAGTTCCTGGGATATGGCATACATGGCTATGGTGGACTTCAGCACACATAGATGACACAGGGGCATGTATACCTGTACTTGGCACTCTACAGAGGTGGGGTGGAGTGCCACATTGCCTGCATTACGGAGGGGCCTAGCCTACGGAACTCGCCATAGCCTAGGGAAACCCACAGCCATCCTCCCCCACCCAGACACCTTCACTGCGCGCAAAGTCCGATGAATGATGTTGTACTCACCCCCTTGTGTCTGCTGTGATGCCCTCAAGCGCCCATCCAACTCAGGGTAGGCCACCGCCAGGATCCGGAACATCAGGGTCGTCATGGTGCGACGGGCACCCCTCCCAGGTTGGGAGGCCATCCCCAGCTGAGCCTCCGCCATCTTCTTGCTCCAGCGGCGAATGTCCTCCCATCTTTTCCGGCAGTGGGTGCTCCGTCTGTGGTGGACCCCCAGGGTCCGGACGTCCTTGGCGATGACACGCCAAATATCCTTCTTCTGGTGGGCGCTGACCTACATGACATGTACAGGGGAAGAAAAGAAGTCATTACCAACTGCACCGTCGAAGTGAGTGGCCCACATCTCTGCCCTTGCCATGTGGCACATGCATTCACAGTCCCTCATGCTCGCAGAACTCTGCCCCCTTCCTTCTTACAACCAGCCCTCTCCACCCAGGCATAGCCCATACAACTTGCACCCTATGTACTCACCTGTTGGTCTGGGGGACCGTACAGTAGCATGTACTGGGGGAGGACCCCGTCCACGAGCTTCTCCAACTCCTGTGCAGTGAAGGCAGGGGCCCTTTCCCCAGACGCACGAGCCATTGTCTCTTCCAGACCGAGGTCACAGCAGCACTTGCAGAATAGGTCCTCTCCTGTCGAAGATCAGGTATTGAGTGATTGAACAGATAGAAAATGGTGGTCACGTCCGCGGCAGTGACGTCTGCGGCGGTGCGTATCATCACCGCCGGCGCACTTCGTCATTGGCTCCTGGGACCCATAGGGTCCAATGTTAACCAGTGCAGCATTGCGCAGCGGTCTTCGACCGCCTACCGCGACGGTGTACAACGCCAGGGCAGTTACCTCACATCCCATTGTCCCACTTTAGAGGTAAGGCAGCCGCCATTTCAGGGGCCCACATGGCTTCATTTTCAACTGCGTCACACATACCTTGGCCTGGACTCAACACACTAACAGACAACTTTTTGGATTATGTTTTGTGTTCTGTGTAGCTGTGGGTACATACCTCTGAGTTGCTTGACTCTGTGGTCGCTGTTGTCCTTCCTAGGCACCGTCAGCTGGGACATGTGAGGAGATGGCGGAATCCTCCAATGTACCGACCGCTGGTGGACCTGTTGACAATGGAGGAGCGACATTTAATCATCACCTACAGGTTTGACCGTGCCACAATCCAGGAACTGTGTACCCAGTTGGAGCCTGACCTGATGTCAGCAATCCGCCATCCCACAGGAATCCCCCCTCAAGTGCAGGTGCTGTCAGTGCTCCATTTCCTTGCAAGTGGGTCTTTTCAAACAACAGTGGCCATTGCATCAGGGATGTCCCAGCCTATGTTTTCCAACCTATTGTCCAGAGTGTTGTCTGCCCTTCTGATACACATGCGGAGCTACATTGTTTTTCCTCAGGTGGAGGATTTGCCTACAGTGAAAGGTGATTTCTATACTTTGAGACACATCCCCAACATCATAGGTGCCATTGATGGGACCCATGTGGCTTTGGTCCCCCCCCACAGGAGTGAACAGGTGTACAGAAACCGGAAGAGTTATCATTCGATGAATGTACAGATGGTATGTTTGGCAGACTAGTACATCTCCCATGTGAATGCCATGTTCCCTGGCTCAGTGCATGATGCCTACATCCTGCGGAAAAGCAGCATCCCTTATGTGATGGGTCAACTCCAGAGGCACCGTGTGTGGCTATTAGGTGAGCACCTGGAAGCAAGTCAGTGGGAATGGTTGTCTGGGTCTGGGGATATCCCTCCAGGTTAGTGCGTGTCTAACAGTTGTTCCTCACCATTTGCAGGTGACTCTGGTTACCCCAACCTGTCATGGCTACTGACCCCAGTGAGGAATCCCAGGACAAGGGCAGAGGAACGCTACAATGAGGCCCATGGGCGAACTAGGAGGGTGATCGAGCGGACCTTCGGCCTTCTGAAGGCCAGGTTCAGGTGCCTCCATATGACAGGTGGATCCCTATCCTACTCACCAAAGAAGGTGTGCCAGATCATCGTGGCCTGCTGTATGCTTCACAACTTGGCTTTGCGACGACAGGTGCCTTTTCTGCAGGAGGATGGTCCAGATGGCGGTGTTGTGGCAGCTGTGGAGCCTGTGGACAGTGAAAATGAGGAAGCAGAGGAAGAAGACATGAACAACAGGAACTCAGTGATCCAGCAATATTTCCAGTGAGACACAGGTAAGAGTACAGACCTGCCTACTACATGTACTTTAACACTACTACCTCTCTACTGTCTGTCGTTTTCACCCAGTGTATGGTCACTGAGTTGTCACTTTCCCTTACGATTTCACAGATGTGGGTCCCACTGTGTGACATCTGCTTAGATTCTTCATGGACTAGAGCTGTGTGACATAGGTATATTGACAGTACAATTGAAAGAGCATTTTGTCGCTCTAGTTGCTAATTCACTATTTCGAAATCACAGACAGACTCCAGATTGTTTTGTGCTTTAATTGTTTTTATTTAAGTGCTCAATATTGGAGGGAGTAGTGAAATGGTGAAGGGTGATGGCGGAGGAATGTCCAAGGCAGAGTCCAGTCTATTAGTCTCATAGGTGCATTGCCCATATGGGCATAGGAAGTGGAGCTGGGGCAGTTTAAGTATGCACAGGGTGACAAAGTGGGACAGTAGGATGACAATCAGGTTGGTCTCATTTCTTGGCGGGGGTCTTGGCATCGTGCTCTGTCTTTGTCCTGGATCTCAGGGACCATTTGCGGGGTGGTTCTCCCTCTGCAGGGGGTGGGGTGCTGGTGTGGTGGTCCTGTGGCGGGGCGTCCTGTCCACTAGCGCCGGCGGAGGTGGTGGGCAGTTCATCGTCCATGCTAGTGTCAGGAGCCCCTTGTAGTGCCACAGTGTCCCTCCTGTTGTTGAGTACTTCCTTCAGCACCCCTACGATGGTGCCCAGGGTGCAGATGATGGTTCTTTGTTCCTCCCTGAAGCACATATACTGTTCCTCCTGCAGGCGCTGGATCTCCTGAAACTTGGCCAGTACCGTTGCCATCGTCTCCTGGGAGTGGTGGTAGGTTCCCATGATGGAGGAGAGGGCCTCGTGGAGAGTGGGTTCCCTTGGTCTGTCCGCCCCCTGTCACACAGCAGCCCTCCCAGTTCCCACTGCCCCCAGGCCCCTGTTGCTGTTGGGGTGGTGGGTTTTAGCCTGGGTTCCCTGTAGTGGTGGACACACAACTGATTGAAGTGTCCTGGGGACGGAGGTATGGGCCCCCTGGGTGGGTGCTGTGCTGGTGTTTCCAGAGGGGGGAAGGTCTGTGGTGGCCTGTGACTGGGTGAGGGGAACCGACTGTCCCGAGGTCCCCGATAGGCCGGGCTGGTCATCTAGATCCAGTTGGACAGAGCTGCTGTCATCACTGTGGGCCTCTTCTGTTGGTGGTGTGGACATGTGTGGACCCTCCTATCCGGTGACATTGGGTAGGGGTCCTGCAGGGGTATAAAAGGATGGTTATTACATCTGTGTGTGTCATGGTGTGCAATGGGTGGGTAACCGTGTACCCCAGTGCTTGCATTCCTGTGTGGGATCTTGTGTGATGATGGCTTAGGGGGTTGTATGGGTATGTGCAGTGGGCATGCTTTAGTGATGTGTGTCCATGCTTTGTTGTTGCATGCGGGGCTTGGTGTTGGGATGGGTGGTTTGTGATGTTGGGACATATGTGAGGAGTTGGGGTGCTAGGGGTGAGGGTGAGGGTGAGGGTGGGGGTATGTGCTGGCATGCAGGTAGGGTGGGGGATGTAATAATTAAGATTTGTCTTACCAGAGTCCATTCCTCCACCTACTCCTGCAAGGCCCTCAGGATGCAGAATCGCCAAGACCTGCTCCCCCCATGTTGTTAGTTGTGGGTGAGACGGTGGGATTCTGCCGCCAGTCCGCTGAACCGCCTGGTGGTGTCTTGAGACCACGGAACGCACCTTCCCCCGTAGGTCGCTCCGCCTCTTCCTGATGTCCTCCCGATTTCTTGGGTGCTGTCCCACTGCTTTGACCCTGTCCACTATTCTTCGCCATAGCTCCATCTTCCTTACTATTGAGGTGTGCTGCACCTGTGATCCGAATAGCTGTGGCTCTACCCGGACGATTTCCTCCACCATGACCCTGAGCTCCTCCTCCGAGAACCTGGGTTGTCTTTGCTGTGCCATGGGGTGGTGTAGGTGATGTGTGGGGTGGAATGTGTGGTGATAAGTGTGCTGATATGTAGTGGTGTGTTGTGTGAGGTGCGTGGAAGGTCTGTGGGTGATGGTGTTGTGTGCCTGTGGATGCTGTTGTTCTTGCTGGTGCTGTCTCTCTCTGCCCTTCTTTCTGAAATTTTTGTCGTAGGGGTTTGTGGGTGATGTGGGTTTGTGTTTTAAATTGTAATGGGTGTGTGGGATTGGTGTGTGTATGTCTATCAGAGGTGTGTATTTCGAATTATCCAATGTGGCTGTGTTTTGTAAGAGTGTGTGTATTTTGAGCGCGGCGTTGTGTACCACCAATGGAATACCGTGGTTGAAAGACCCCCACGTGGATTCGTGTGTCGTGATAGTGTGGGCGTTTTTCTGTTGGCGTGACGCCAGTTTATCACTGACCTTTGGTGTGCCGGACTTGTGTGGGTGTCTGGCTTTTGCCGGATTCCAAAATGTGGGTCATAATAGCTGTGGCGGAATTCCACAGCCGCGGCGGTGTGTTGGCGGTCTTCTGCACAACGGTAAGCGGCTTTTACCGCCAATGTTGTTATGAGGGCCATAGTGTGTGCTCTGGTTTTATGTAATTGAAAAAGGTTTGTGCGTGTTAAATTGCTGCATTACATCCTCCAAACATTTCAGCATTCTAATAATAATAAATACAATATAATACTTTTCATACACCATTTATAGGAGGTAGATTTATTTTGGGTGTCCCCAAACACATTTATCATCTTATGGTGAAAGATCATGTTTGCATGCAGCTGCTAACAAATAGAATTGCCTCCCTATTTGTTTGATTCTCAAACTTCTTTAGCTACATTCATGCCTGCTTATATCTAAGGTTGCTTACAATCTGACTTACTTTTTCTTACTTTTATGTCAGAATAATTTCAGACCAGCACCAAGACATTATGGTGACCATGTGCTTTGTAAATAACACATAACATACCATATACCTTGTATTGAAGGTGATTTCATTTTATATGTTGCCTATTAAGACGGCGGACATGGAGTAGGTGAGTTTGTGAGTGATGGAGTAGTGGAGCCATAGAAAATGTGGAGTTGAATTAGTGCAAAAAAGTGGGATTCAACAGTAAACATTACAAGGTGATCAAGGGCTGGCCTAATTTCAGTAATTTGTCAGATTTTGAAAAGGAGTTTTGGAACATCAAAGAGGCGTTGTGCATATATCAATGTGAGTTGTTAAAGAGAAACATGTGAATTCAACAAGTGATGATTCTTCAGATGATTGTTAGTTTATCACAGGAATAACGCTTAGGAAGGACTTGACAAAGACCTCTGTTAGTAAGCTGTAGCGTGAACTAAAGTATATTGGATGGTGGAAACTATTGTGAGAAAATACTTGCAATGCGGTGGTAGTGACAAGAGCAAAGTGGTGACAAAATGTCCTTTAACATCGATCGAAGTCCCTGAACGCCTATGGTGAAAGCCTAGATGGACATTTTGACTGTTGTTGATTTCTTACATTCCTCATAAAGAAATGCCCTTTTGTTGTTGGATCATGCTACCAAGAGGATTATAGTAACATTGCTTACTTCAGTCACTAAGTTCATAGTGTTGTAATTTATTTCTGAGGGATGAGTTTCATCATCAAAGTCATCATAACCAACACAGAATTGAAGTTTGTATCAGCTGAGATGAGGAATTATCTTAAAGTATTAACCATTACTCAACACAAGACTACTTTATACTCACATGCACAAGCTAACAATTTAGTGGAGAGAATGTATAGAACAGTTGAGGGTTCTGTGCAAAGAGCAGTAAAGACAAGAAAATCTCTGGCAGGGGATCTTCATTAAACAGCGTGGGTTCACCTTACCATAACTAATAGCATGATCAAAGTTTTCCCTTTTGTAAGTTTCTAAAGATGATGGTAGATTGAAAATGAAACATGCTACACCTGAAGTGTGGTAAAAGGAAGAGAGACATTATAAGAATTTTGCTGTGATAAAAAATTGTGGAATTATACAAGAAAATATAAGATGTGAGTTGAGTTGGATTGTGGTAGTTTAGGTTTTTCGAAGGCAAGATTTATGGGGAAGGGAATGGCATGCCTCTTAGGACCTTTCAATGTTGTTGAGGGTGTTGAGGTGAGAAAGAATGTGGTGGTGGTAGCTTTGGGTAACTTACTTTTTTTTTCATCCTTTTATCATGAAATCCTGTTTTAGCCATTGATTCTATTTTGTTGTTGTTGTTATGGAACAATGCATTTTGTGGAAGGTGTTGAACACTAAAAGTACACAATTTATATTCCCACTCACATCTAAGCCATTTTTGGGAAGGTGTTGAACATTAAAAGGGTATGCCTTATTGTTACAACTCTAATATAAATGATTTTGGAGAAGGTGTTAGACACTAAAGGGGTTAAAATTACTATTCCCATTCCAATTGAAACCATTTTTGGGGAAGGTGCTTGCCCCAAGGAAGTAACATTTAGTATTCTTACAAGACAATGCCTTATCTTTTAAACTCATAAATAGCAATAAAAATAAAACATATACACATGCACACATGTATACGTGTATATATATATATATATATATATATATATAAAATAAATATAATTTAATATCTATTTTAAATTGACATGAACTAAAACATAAAACAATATAAATTAAATATAAATTAAAGCATCAGAAACAGTACAGCATTTAAAAAGAAACAAAGACAAATATTTAAAAATTATATATAAATAAAATAAAAAATATAGAAATATAAATAATAAGTCAAATAGTTATACATTGTCTTTTCATTTCTGAAAACAACTTTATTATAAAAATTACAAACTAATATTTTTTTTGGTAGAAATGGAAACATATAGCTTAATTGGCATCAATAAATTAAAATAACATATTTAATTAAAATATGACATATATATATATACATATAATTAGTACATATATACACACAATTAAAATACATTTTAAACACTTACCAAACATGTGTAATGAATTAAAGTACTAAAAGGTGTTTAACAATTATATAAAATTATAAATCAAATTCTAACAATTAACACCTATCAATTTTAAAACTCACATTTCAAATTGTTACAAATATTTAAAAAAATATCAACTACAAAACCTAAAAAATCAAATCTAAATGTCTAATACCAATTGCTTCTAATATTTTCCCATCCTATTGTCCTATCAATCCAACATCCTAATAATAAAAATGTTATTAATCATTTTTATGAAGAAATAAAACACTTTATAGAACTTTTGTACGTAAACATATAATAAACACATTTCATTCACAAAATTAATTTAAATAAAAAATTATATTAAAAATTCAAATTCATTTTTAATTTAAAATTACGTTAGCTAAACCTTACAATAACACAATGATACATTTTTTAATATTATTACATTTTATTTATCATAAACACAATATAAACATAGAAATAACCTAACATAATCATAAAATTCAATAACCACATTTACACAATTGTAGAAATAATAAAAATAACATAGCAAAAATAATAACATACATTTATATCTTAATTACATTTTAAAATGTAAAACACTGATCAAAAACAAAAAACTCAATTTTAACCTTTATATTTAAACATTGGTATTTAAAAATATGAAATGACAAAAATGTAACGTTACTCATTGAAACTTAAATAGGAACATATTTATGCAAACACATTTTAACAATCTTCCTGTTTTTTTGTTCTACAACCCCTTTAGCACCTAGGTTGGGCGCCCCTATTTTAGGATTAGGTCCTTAGCTAGTGCTTTTTACATTCATGTGCATTTTATTCATTTTCATATTTTTTTGCACAGCCAGTTTTAGCTCATTGTTTTTATATTTTGATTATTTACTTCTTTCTAAGAAGACAGAACATTTTATAAGCCATTTGTAGAATGTGCACTCTACGCCCTGCTGTCATGTACGGTACATGATATGCTACCTTATATTGCCATTCCAGGAGCCAGTCCCTATTTCTAGACACAGCAGTACATCAGGCCTGTTCTTAGGACCCTGCAGCGGTTATTACATAAACAACAAATAGGCCTGAGGGGTGCTAAGGCAATTCCGTCATGATAGTCCTGGAACACTCACCATACCACAGACAGCTTTGCTGATCCTGGCACTGAGTCTTCTTCCCGAAAGGTTTGCTATCCAGACAACAGGCAGACCCATACTATTTTATTCAGATATGGGGTTGAGGCTACTCCCTTAGATCGGGGCAAGCAGAAGGGTTACAACCACTATGCTCTCAGATCTAGAAATAGAGTTCAGGCAGAAATTTCTAGGCTTTCTAGAACCATACAAAATGGTGGGGTTGTTCATCCTCTTTGCACTGGTTACAATGATGATTGCTATACTATGTTTCATCTGCCTTATTATGGCAGGCCCATGCTTTTGTACTAGGATTTAATTGCTTCAATAACTGCGTTGAAATACAGTTTGCATCTTGTGTCATGTGTTGGCATGTACAAGTAACTGAATAACTGAGAGAAAGGGGTATGATCTTTATCCATGACTTCCCTGAGGAGTCAGAGTGCCAGGTTTAGGCTGCCACAAATCACCTTCCCCTTTCCAGGGTTGGGTGAGGCAATGGGGGCTAGCCATGAGTGAGGTCCACAGTTTCCATAGTGGTATTGCGCTGACTCAGTCTCCCACAATCGGTGGTGCTGCCACCCTAAACATGCATTCTTATTACCATAATAGGAACCGCACAACACTTTCATTTATAAACCCAATATTTCACTACTAAAGGCTTTTTCAAACATATTTTTATTATTTCTTACAATATACATATTTAAAGGTTAAATATAATACATGTTACAATTAATTTTTAAAATATACAAACATCAAGCTATTTTAAAATTACAAACATTAAATTACTTTCAAAAGCAACAACTATTTAACAAAAATATAACAAATTACAATAGAGGCAACAATAATATAGTAAATTGTATATTTTACACCAATATTAAAAACAAGCCTGAAAACGATATACTCACCTTTGATCGTTATGTCCACAATGATTTTAATATCACAATATTCTTGCAACAGTACTTTTGCATCACAATATGTTTTCTATATTCTGTACAAAACTTGAATGATGACTTTATGATCGCCATACTGCCTTTAATTTAGAGTTCACTATCAGCGTTGAGGTACATTTTCAGTTTTTGTATGAACCGCCATCATGGAAATTCATACAGCATATTTTGAATGATTAGTGTCTTTGTCATTGGACGAGTAGAGAATAATGCCCCAATAATATGGGAGTATTCTCCTATGAAATGGGGATATTTGTAAATTTTTTTACTGTGCCTTACTACCAGGATATGCAGATGATGGACAGATATCTAATACACCCTCCTGCCATCAATGGAAGATTTCCGCTAACAGAGTAAATTTTACTCCATCAGTGTAAACCTGGTGGGTCACCTGACTCAAAACTGGGTTTGGTGGACCAACACTCTGGCAGACAGGGTACATTGCCATTGTGACAGAGTACGCAGTCTACCAAACTCAAATGAGGCCCTAAGTGTCTTGTTATTTGGATAACAAGCTAGTGTTAGCATGAACTTTTATGTAGGTCATTACGCGTCTGGCGGTCTACTGACTGCCAGACTCATGGTGGCGTATGGACTGCCACCAAATGCGATGGTCCGAACACCACATTATGACCACGGCGGTTGTGCCATGTTCGGGTTGGCAACACCACCAGGATTATTCGTCCCATTGGTCCAGTGGTCTGCTGGTCATGGTGGTCCTAATCAGCCCGGGCAGCGCTGCAAGCAGCACTGCTATGGGATTATGACTATGTTCTCTACCAGCAATTTCATGGTGGTTTCACTGCCATGAAAAGGCTGGCAGAGAACGGGTGGTGGGGCCCCCCCGGCCAGCACTGTCACAATGTTATCTGTCTGTTTTGCAGACAGTGAACATTACAAAGGTTCTGGTGAACACTGCACACTACAGAACTGCCACCGGCTCTGTTACGAGCCGGAGACAATGCTGTAGGCCGCTTCTCACTGGGCCCAACTGGGAGGCTGCCACAGTGGCAGAAACCTACCCATCAGGATTTCAGCAGACGGGCTTTTCTGTCTGCCAAAATCATAATCGGACCCTCTGTTTAGTCCTAGACACCTAAAGTATGCAAGGGCCACAAGTCTTAGCAGCCTTTTTCTGTGTCAGCACCTAACCTTTCTGCAGGGGGTACCCCAAGGAACTTGCAGTCCCAGACAGCTTCCCACTTGGGTGCACTGATCCTGGGCAGCACCACATTTTCTCTTCTCTCTCCTGCATGATGAGAGCAAGGTATTCTGCTGCTTAGAGCCTCCATCTCTACCTCATTATCCTGGTGGACAGGGTCCCCACCACATCCTTGTGTCCATCCCCTTGTAATAGGGTCCAAGGGCTGAAGTTTGGCTTGGGGAGGGAATCCTATACACGCTCCATTCCCAAAATAGCTTAATAAATAAATATGGCCCATCCCAGGGTGCACTCAAAACAATTACACCATCAACATTTCTTTATTGTTTTTGCTGGATCCACAGTTCTCCTGCGAAACCATGAGCAAGCAAAATCTTTTTCGTTGGCACCAAGGAGTCCCTCTGAGACCTCCACAAGACTAGAAGGTCAGGGTATCCCTACCCTGCCCCTCTGTGTCCTTTTTATATTGAAAAAACAGATGACTTATGGCCTCAATACAATGCTGGCTGGCCGCCCGCCGGCCCACCAGCCCCATGGAGAGAAGAATGCCACAGAGCTGGCAGTCTTCCCCATCCCCCAGCCCCATTACAAGGTTTTCACAGGACTGACCTGCAGAAGCCTCAGAAAACTGAGGTTTCTGTCAGTCAGTCCAGTGGAAACCGTGTGGCGGCATTGGCCTCAGCTTCTCATGGAGCTGAGACCAAGGCCATTCCACAAAGGGTGCTCCCAGCACCCTCGGAATACACACCGTTGAAGCAGACAGTGTGCATTCCAAAGCTGCTGGGCAGGGGGCCCCTGTTTTGCCCATGCCACAGGCTTGGGCAATGCAGGGGCCCCCCTCTGGCCCCCAGGACTCACTTTGCACCATCCTTTTCATAGCTGGAAACTGGACTTGTGATCTGACCATATCTCCAACCGCTGCCACACCATCTGGAATCTTGGTCCTGGTGGTGGTCGTCCCCTGGCGGTTGGATCGCCAGGGTCATAATGTGGCATTTAGACCATCTGGTTGCGGTGGCATGACAGCCACCACGAGTCTGGCAGTCATGAAACCGCCAGTCTCGTAATTAGGCTTTAAGTCCCCAAGTGCTGTACTGGCTGCCACAACATTTTTGTTTATTTTGGGGCCAGCCAAACAGAGCACTAGCTTAAAAGAAATGCTTACACAATCAGAAGGCTTTCATTTGAATTTCAGCTCAGCTGTCATCATATCTATAAATTATGAATCCTGATTTCCCCAAAACTACTGAACAGGTGCTGTTGGGTGTGGACTCTGAGATGGGAGCTATTTTTGAGATGCCACAGCTTTTCCTACTGTTTTATACGATGTTGATGGCTAGAAGGCAGATCTGCAAGTGTTGGTTAGTGCCCTTGGCCTTGGTCCACTGCAGGGCTTAGGGCCCTGCTGTGGACTAGCAAGATGGATATGGTGTGCCCCTCACATGGGGCAGAAGATATATGTGGAGAATACCTCAGATGGCAGGGTGTGTTGGTAACAGAATCTAAATGGTCCTGTGATTATAGCACCATACCCAGGCTCGCTCGGCCTGGTAACCCAGCTGGGGTGGCAGGTGCCACTTCTAATTGCATCAAGAGTGAGACCTAGGTCCATGGCATGCTGCCTGTGATTTGCGACAGCTATGGTGATATGAGGACTAATTAAAAAATAACTACTGAACAGATTTACACGAAATCAGAATTAGCAGACTTCCTGGGTAAAAATATAGTTTACCTTAAAATTCTGTCAAATATGGTACAGTTCCATTCAGATCTTATGCACAAAGTGCTGTCTAAAATTCCCTGTTGAAATTATGTGAGATAATTTTGTTTTTTCACACCCCCTTTTTGTAAGCCCTAACTTAACAGATCAATCAAATACTTCCCAGGAAGAAGCTTAGGTGTATTAACTTTTCTTTTTGGAAATTTTCATGAAGATTCGTTAAACAACACTAAAGGTATTAGCAAAACAGAAAACACTCTTCCTATGGGAACCCAGACCCTGACAAAAACTACCCGGTGGTGACATACACACATATATATATATATATATATGTATATATATATATATATATACAAGGACGGGGCAAAAGAAAAACAAACGCACAAGAAGGGGACAGAGGGGAAATTCAAAGAAACACCAGAGCGAAAACCGCAATATTATTCAAGAATTAAATATGATAAATCTCTCTGATAGAGTAATGTTATTGAAAAAAGGCCTCAATTTTTGTCCTGCCATCGACATTGACTTAGTACAGACACGTATTGACTTATACAAATACATACGGAAAATCAAATTGGCAAAGTTTCAGAGAGATGCGAATCTGATCAGTAAAACATGTATCACCACGCCAACCTACGAACTAACGGTACAAGATAAAGCTACCTTAATGACTTTAATAAATCTGGATTGCACGCAAGAGGAAGAGCCAATTAGCGAATCACAGGCGATAATACCATTAGGAGCAAGCCTAACTAAAAAAAGACCTAGGTCCAAGTTTTGTCCAGCATTACCAGCAGGAAATAAAATTGATTTATTTGCTGAAATTGTTGTTGATGACTTTAATAAAACAGAATGGATTTGTGGCATAAACAACTTGACAAAAACAGAAGTAAAAAAATTTCGTGATTTACAAAGAGATGAAACTTTAATAATTAAACCAGCAGATAAAGGCGGGTATATTGTAATTCAAGATAAAAACAGATATGTACAGGAGGCAAAGCAACAACTATGAGATGAAACTTATTATCAGCCCATAAATAGCAATCCTACGAAACAGGTGGCAGTTCAGATTCAAACATATTTACAAAATTGGATAGAACATGGCCTCATTGATCAAGAGGAGGCTAAATACCTGACAGTTGAATATCCGGTCACTCCCACAATTTATTTTCTACCCAAAATTCACAAAGATCCCAAAAATCCACCTGGGAGGCCAATAGTTTCCGCGAATCAATCTTTATTGGAACCTATATCAAATTATATTGATTTCTTTTTAGCACCAGTGGCATGTAACTTAAATTCATATTTGAAAGACACAGGGGATTTATTGAGACATCTGGATGGCATTCCGTGGCAGGACTCATATAAGTTGATAACAATGGATGTTATTTCATTATACACCAATATTGAACATCAGATTGGCATCCAGGCATGTAGGCACTTTCTGAGCCAAAGAAATATTCAATTTGCCCAACATAATGAAATGCTTTTAGAAATGATCCATCTCTGCCTTACCAATAATTTATTTCAGTTTGACTAGCAGTTATTTTTACAGATAAAAGGAGCAGCCATGGGCTTTTCCTTTTCTCCAAATTTTGCGAACTTAACAATGGGCTGGTTTGAACAGAGAATGGCATGGGCAGAAGAAAATGAAAGATTCCAGCAGAAAGTCATTAGCTGGTTAAGATTCATTGTTGATCTATTTCTAATTTGGGATGGCACAGAAATTGAATTCAAGGAATATTTTAACATTTTGAACAATACTGTAGCCAAACTGCAGTTTTTTTATTATGGGGGAGACACAGACATTATGTCACGGACGCACATTTATGAGGTGTATCAACATATTGGCTAAATTGGTTTTGTTTTGCGGTAACTACAACTCCCAAAATGCAGAATTATAAGTTTAAAGTGCACTAGTCAATAATTGAACTTATTTGGAAATTATGGGTGAGTTTTAGTTGTGCAGAGTGCAGTTATTAAACTTAACAAGCAGAGAGAAGTAGTTTCAAAGTGTATTTAGAAATATGTTGATTCTAAATGTGTTATCTGTAGATATAAATGTGGAAACAGAAACCCCCTACCGGAAATGCCCGTGATCAAGGTCTCTCAGACCGAAACGCGTTGGGCAGGTGATTGTTGAGCTGTAAAAGAAGTTAACGGAGCCTGAATAAATTAATTTTGTGAAATAAGAGATCCCGGAGTGCGGTCGTTCGTGAAGTATTTCCTGAATGTTGTTGATATATATATATATATATATATATATATATATTTATATATATATATTCAGTGGTAAAATGCTTTTGTGATTTTTCAGCTTGGTGTGGATGGCCTAGCTAATCCTGTGCGTAAAAACTTTGCTGCACAAATGTCAAAAGGTTTTGTCACTTTTCTAGCTCAGCATGGATGGCACTGTCTTTTGAGGTGAGCAGTTTTAGAATGTTGGTAGAGTACTTGATTTGCAGGAGCAGCTCTCAACCTTAGATTCGTGAACTATTAGCTTAGCAGTATTAGAGGTATATTAACTAAGATTTTACACTGTTTTTGTTTCACAAAAGTGATGCAAATTGATGCAAAACCTTTTTTTGCTAATTTACTTTCCAGCGTAAGAAAATAATGAAAAGAAGCAATAGTGTTGTTTTATATTACTAAGCACCAAGACGCGGTTCCATAGGTGGTGCATAGGCATTCCCATGCAACCACCTATGGTTTTTTGATGCAAAACTCTATCTACTTAAAAATACAGACAGGGTTCTGCAGCAAAAAATGACATCCATTATAAATAGGCACCATCAAGGAGAAGTGCTTTTATTTCTCCTTCTTTTCTGACTTTGCATGTGTGCTTCACAGTACAGCCCACATTCAAAGTGAGAAAAAGTTAGTCTAAGCATAGTATTTTGTACTGAAAGGGTATCTTTCCAGTACCAATCCTATGCTAGACTCACACAGACACACTAGCTCTACTTTTAGATATAATGCACATTGCCTTGTGAGCTACAACATCCACATAAAGGTCACAAGTTAATTTTTCAAAGTAAGGTTTTCTCTTATTAAAAAGGTTTTTTTGACTGATCACATTGTAGGTTTTACGCTACAGTATTCAGGTCACACAAGGTAGGCAGAAATTCATTCAGCTCCTTCCTAGAAAGTTTGAGAGTGATCTGTCAAGCCGGGGCTGAGAAAAAGGTGAGGTCCCAAAACACAATTTCCCAATGTAATTTCCATAATAATTTTTTAAAAGGGGTACAGACCAAATGGCTGAATGAATGGCTGAATGAAAGTTCACTAAACTGTTTTGTGATTTGGTGTAAAATTGTTGAGTAGTTTTTGAGAAATTATGGTTAAAAAATGTGTGTATATATTGCAACATGAAGAGAAAAAAATGAACTATAGGGTGGTAGGGTACCCTAACCCTGAACCCCTGGACCATGTGGGAGGGTCTCAGCAGGGTCCACCCTGGTTCAAAATTAAAACAACCCACAAAAGTTTTTTTGTGAGCCTGCTGATGTCCTGCATGAGCCAGTGAGGCTCCTGAACTTCCCCACTGATGGTTATTACCCATCGGACATCCACAGGAGTAGAATATAGATAAATAGGCTCTGAGCCTTGGGTCCTGATTACAAGTTTGGCGGTTGGAACAGCACGCCTCCCAAACTCCAGCAGTTGGATTACCGAATATGTTTCAGCCCTCCTGCAGCCCCTATTATGGGTTCCCTGCTGGTTCAGCGGGAAACAGCCCACAGCCTTGACCCGGCTCGTAAACGAGCTGGCGGCAATGTTGCAGTGCGTCCGGTGCAACAGCACCCATTGTGCTTTTTGTGATGGGGATGTCCTTGGGGGCCCTGCACTGCCCATGCCAAATGCAAGGGCATTGCAGGGGCCCCCCTATGGGGCCCCCAGCACCCTTTCTCCACCAGCTTTTACATGGCGGTTCAACCGCTAGGTAAAAAATGGCAGAGAGGGGACTTGTAATCCCCAGGGCAGCGCTGCTTGCAGCACTGCCCTTGTGTATTGAGAACACTGGCACCGCCAGGTCATCTGCCGGCGGCCAGAAAAAAAGTGGTGGTGCCGGCACCACTACGAGTCTGGTGGTCCTAGGAACGCCAGACTCGTAATGAGGGCCTTAGTGTCGGCAGTGGTTTGCTGCGGCTGATTCCACACTGCTGCTGGTTGCTGTGTGTGGTGTGGGATAGGTCAGGCCCAACCAACCCCACACCATATACAGCTAAAGGCTGGGCGTGGCATGGGGTTTGCTTTACATATCTTAATAAAATATAACTTTTCATTAAAAAAACTAGAATTCACTTAAAAAAAAACAAAGGTTAAAGTGACATTATAGTTAGGAATGGTAACTATATCATAATTTACATTTAAAAAACTTAGAGATAAACTTTAAAAAATAATGGTTAAAGGAACGTTATATTGAGGTGAAAATGTCATTTAAAACATACCATTTTAAATGAACAAGACCAATGAAATTCACCGGTTATAATTATCTCAAGTAACTGTAACTCCTGCCCTAAAGTAACTATATCTTGCTCCCTCTCCACCACTGCTATTTACCTCACATATTATGTCACACATGACATGATCTGACACAACATTGATAACATGACTGAAACATCTGGTCAGATATATATTTAAAAAAAATATATAGATATATGATGTTTAAGTTTTAATAGATATTAAATTAAGGAAAGTAACTTTCAGAAAATTATTTTTTCCCTGTCTAAAGCTCCTGGAGACTAATTTGCATTAACTCCCCTGTAGTAGTCCAGTGGGGTCTGCTGAGGTGTTTTCTCTTCCCCTGACATGAAGACCAGTTGGGGTATACCCAGGAACTTAATTTACTTCAAAGGGGCCTCCCCTGTCATAATACAATGTTAGATGAAACCAAGAAGTACCACAGCTTTTGTCCCCACTGTCAGGCCACCACTTGACACAATTTAAACGAGGGGCATTTCTTCACTTTTTGGACTTCACAAAAAGGAATCCAGGATTAAGTGAACTATTGCAAAGCTGCAAGGTTTGAAGGGTACTCCTGCAATTCTTTTGGGAATTTTCCACAAAGAGAACATAATTTTCATGTGCAGATTCCCATTCTCCTATGTCTTTTCCATTCCTACCTCGGCCACGAATTTACTCATGCACGAAACAGAGTTTACAAACATGTCCAGGTTGGGAAAAACTTGTGACTACTTATAAACACATTTGTTAGGACGTGTTATAAACTCTCAAGACATTCCAGTTTTTGAATATTCTCCACCTGGAAGTAGATTTACTCACACAATGTATGAGTAAGTAATTATTTTGTACATGTCTGGTGTTACAGTCTGAAAACAAGTCATCTGCACAGCTAAGTTTTACTTAGGTGAGCAAATCACTTTGTGAATATGATCTTATTGTCTTGTTTTACTAGTCAAGAGTCTGAATGGAAAAACATACGGAAGATAGGAGTTTAACAACATAATGTAAGAAATCTTTACTCACAGGAATGGGAGATGAAGGGTCCACAGGAGATGGTCCTTTAGGTTGGACCTAAATGCAACAAAATTACCATCCATGAAGTTGAGATGGAAGAGATCACCAACGCTGTCATTCAATATATTTTCTGTCTTTCCTTGGAGAACGTCTGCATTTAAAATTATGCCACCAGCTTATTTTTGTATTTTTCTTTTTGTATTTTCTTGCAGCACCCCCAGGTCCAAACAAACTGTGTGTCTGGTCATCCTGTGGTCTTAATACTTGCCACTTTAAATGTCAGAGAAGCCAGTGTTTGACAAATTTGAAAACACATCTCTTTGTGGTGTAATATTGTAATTCCTGCATCACCATTATTGTAACTCTCTAACGGGGACGCGTGGAACTTTGCCGGGAACCGAGGAGGAGGTGGGCAGCAGCTGTGTGCTGCCTTCAATCAGGGCAGGAGCCCTTTATAACCACGTAAGCGCTCCCGCTCCGCGGGACGTGCGGAACTTTGCCGGGAACCGAGGAGGTGGTGGGCAGCAGCTGTGTGCTGCCTTCAATCAGGGCAGGAGCCCTTTATAACCACGTAAGCGCTCCCGCTCCGCGGGACGCGCGGAACTTTGCCGGGAACCGAGGAGGAGGTGGGCAGCAGCTGTGTGCTGCCTTCAATCAGGGCAGGAGCCCTTTATAACCACGTAAGCGCTCCCGCTCCGCGGGACGCGTGGAACTTTGCCGGGAACCGAGGAGGAGGTGGGCAGCAGCTGTGTGCTGCCTTCAATCAGGGCAGGAGCCCTTTATAACCACTTTGAGTCTGACGTTCTGTCGAATTTGGACTATGTTCTTAAAAGTAATCCCTCCTCCTTTGTCTTAATTGGAGGAGATTTTAATGTTACCTTTGAACCTAATCCTTTAGTCCAAGGAATTTGTAAAGAAGAGGATGCCCATTGGGGCATCCCCCAGTTAGTCTCCAACAAAAAACCAAGATTGAACAAATCTGCACGCTTTTTGGCTGACGTTGCACTAGCTCATGGCCTCCGAGCCTGTAATGGCCGCTCACACTCGGATGCTATTTTGCGACCTACTTTTAGGCGCGGAGAATATAGCAGTCGCATCGACTACATATTTCTTGATATCCGTCTTTGGCGTTACATGGTAGATATGAGGGTAGATGAGCAGCCCGTGAGCGACCACGATCCTCTGATTCTATCAACCAGAGGTCTTTTTCCTTCGTTTATAGTGCCTCACTCTAGGTCCAATGTTTCCCAACTGGCCCTAACCAATAATAGATGCAATCTTAAATGGGAATCTGTTATCTCCTCCCCTAAACATTTAGCATCTATTTACAGCTTGCTTGCAAATCATATGGAGTGTATGATCCGGTTAGATGAGTCTGAGGAGGGCGATAGCCTTCTTACAGCCCACACTGATCTGTTCCAATCTTTAAAACAACTTTTCACAAAAGAGACTGTTAACAACTCCAATAAAAAATACAATGCCCCTTGGTTCAATAATTCTTGCAGAATAGCACAACTAGCTCTCCTGGATGCAATTAAAGAAGGCCATGCTGCGACGTTGAGAATAGCCAGGGGCGCTTATAAGAAGGAATGCTCAAAGGCACGCAGAAGCTGGGAGGAGGCCAGATGGGCCACTATTCTGGTCTCAGCCTTATCTAATAATACTTCCAGGTTTTGGAAACTAATAGCTGATAATGACAGTGACTCCCCAACCGCGCCTGGCTCCACAATCCTCTCAGCAACTTGGGTAGAGCATTTTGGGCAACTTTATGGAGGTCCACCAGAAGTTTCTCTGCAGCCCCCCAATGATTCAACAAACCAAGAGATCATTCCAATTTCTTTTTCTCTATCCGAAACTAGAGCTGCAATAGACTCCCTGAAATGGGGGAAGGCTCCTGGCCCAGATAAAATTCCAGGTGATCTATATAAATCTAGACCTGATATATGGGCTCCCTACCTCAATTTTATCTGCAATGCTATTGCAGCAGGCGCTCCAGTTCCATCTACTTGGAAAGGGGCTGAAATTGTACCGATCTTTAAAAAAGGAAATCCAAACATTCCGGCTAACTACCGTCCAATTAGTCTCCTCGATAACTTCCAAAAAATTTATGCGAAACATCTTCTGTCCCACCTTGAGGAATGGATTATTGAGTCTGAAGCCCTTTCTGATTTACAAGCGGGTTTCAGACCCGCAGTGAGCACAGTTGACCAAGCTTTAAGATTTATGTCAATAAAATGGAAGAATGTTGACCTGGGGGGGTAACCTTTATGTGGTCTTTATAGACCTAAGAGCCGCATTTGACCTGATCCCCATGAATCTGCTGTGGTCAACATTATCAAACATGGGAGTGCCATTTGGCCTCCTGAAACTTATAGCTCAGTTGCACCAAAATACCTTTGCCCAAATCAGGTGTGGACAGGGGGGCGAGCTGACTGACCCTGTAGCTATCAAAAAAGGAGTTAGACAAGGTTGTGTTTTGGCACCTACTCTTTTTCTGCTCTACATTAATAATTGCATCCACTACCTAGAGAACTGCATAAATGATTCTCCGAAACTGGGTGGGAAAAAAATCCCCTGCCTGCTATATGCAGATGATACGATCCTACTATCAAAATCGCCATTGGGAATTCAACACCTGATCAACCAGTTCTGTGCTTACTGTAGTGACTATGGTTTAGATGTAAACATTAAGAAAACTAAATTTATGATATTCACTACCTCTAAAAAACGATTGCGTACTAACATTGAGATGAATTCGACCCCATTGGAGAAAGTCGAAGAGTTTGATTATTTGGGTTTCAGATTATCTACATCAGGCAAATGGAAGGCAGCTATTGACAAAGGGGCTCTGATCATAAGCCAAAGAGGTGGGGCCTTAGTCCGCAGATCTAGAAAGGCTCCGAGCCCCCCTCTGAACATTCTTGCGGAGATTTACAATGTTCAAATCAGAGCAGCAGCCCTATATGGAGCGGAACTTTGGGGGTCCCATAAAAACCTGGACATTCTGCAAACCAAGGAAAATATTTTCCTTAGGCAGGTGTCCAGGCTAGGTACGGGCACACCAATGACCCCTTTAAGGCTTGACCTTGGTTTAAATGGCATTAAAACCATAGCGGCCTTAAGACCCCTTTCCTACTGGATTCGCCTATGGAAATCTGCTGAACTAGAACCATACAGGCTGGCTATAAGAGAGTTGATAGCCGCCCCCAAGGCATTGGAGAGAATCCCTTGGCTGAAAGAGATGAAAATTGCCTGGGACAAAATGGGTCTTTCCCATTATTGGAATCACCCGGATCAAATCCCTGATAAAGCTAGGAGATTTGTTACAAGCAGATATTGGGAGATAGTTAACGAAGATTCCCTGCACCAAAAGAGGGCGGGTAGGTTAACAATGGATTTTCTTCAAATTAAGCATGAACCCTGGGCTGAGAATTTCCTGAACCTCCCTATCCCTCCGTATGCCCGCGCTCTATACCTGCAGTTAAGATATGGTACATTGCCTACCAATGGTTTCACGGCCCATTGGCCATCTAACATCGCTACAAATGATAGGTGTATCTTCTGTCAACATTGTAAAGAAACATCAGAGCATGTATTATTCTTCTGCCCTTTGTATAAGACACCAAGAAAGAGGTGGATTATTCCCCTCTGTAAAAACATGTCATTTCAGGATAGAGTGACAGCCATTAGAATCTGTACGCATGATTTTTCTCCCAGGGTAGCCATTCCAGTTACTAAATATTTATCGGAGGCCTGGTACATCTGTCGCAAGTTCATTGCACCTAAAGGCTCCTGAGTCATTTCTATACTAGTCTTTAGAAGGATTTTAATCTTCTCTTTTTATCCTCTTTGTATTGTTTTCAGTAGGAAATTTCTATTACGAATCTGTTGCCTTCTTTATGACTACCAAGACTGCACAAGCTTATATAGCCTTCCCATATAGTTTTTCTGTTGTTTTTTGATTGGTACTCTGATAACGTTTCCTTTTAGTCCAATTAGACTATTTTCTGTCTTTTTTGTCTCCTGGTTGTGCACACTGGTCCTCCAGACAAAAAGTTTTATATTTTAGTTTTTAGCTCTGTCCCCTTTTCACTATATCTATTTATGTCTTATTTTATTGTATTTATATATATGATGAAATGCTTTGTCCGTTTGTTCTTATTGTTACAATGTATTGACGTCTATTGGTTTTATATTGTTACCATGTTTTTATCACATTCTTTTTTTTATGTACGATTGTTATTATTATGTCAAATGGACTAGACTTCTAGACCGAATGAACTTAATAAATAAATAAAAACTCTCTAATTACTATTTTGATATATAACACTTTAATTCTTGCAAGTCCATCTTTTGTGGCACTGAAGTTCTCTGCAGTCACCACTTCCCGCCCTCACTGTGCACTTGACATCACATGCTTAACATTTAGCAATATGAAGCAGTTACAATAACGAATTCCTTACATTTGTTTTATGGTTTAGCCAGTGCCTCTGTTCAACCTATTCACATTTTCATTTTCAACTGATTGCTCTAAGGTATAGTGTTGTATATAAAATCCCCTGTTCAGTTAAGTAGTGCGCAGATAACCTTACCTAATCGACAGGGACCCATACCTTGAAATGTACTTGAGTGCACGAAGGGAGATGTATTTAATTATATTTTAGCAATTGATGAAATATTTAATGACTTGCCATAGCTTGTGTCCTTTGCATCTTACAGTAACACAGTAAGGAAGTTCAATGACTAAATTAGTGTGGGTTTCAAGTAATTTCATCATGTTTGCCTACTGTTATTTGTTGTGCTATTTTCTCTCGTTGTATATCTACTTTACAAAGTAAACTTTCAGAAGTGGTGTTTTTAGAAGTGTTTTCTGAACACTTTTACTAGTGTTAGGGACACTCTATTGCCCTGGAAGAATGCTGTGCCCACAATGCGTTACTACTATCAGCGACCAGATAATACTTCGAAACAAGCTCAACTCGTAAAGGCCATGCCACTGTTAAATACCCCACAAATTCCAGCACTCATGACATCTTTGATAACATCACTGATAATATCAATGTAATATTCGCAGTAAAAAAAAAATACGAAAAAACTGTGCATGGCCAGGGGCTCAAGTAATAGGTACCTTAGGGCACGAGTTATAGTTACTTGGGGTAACTAGAACTATAACACAAGAATATTTATGGTTTTGTATGTTTGAAACGTGAGGCTAACTATAACATCCCTGTAACCTTTGTTTTTTTGAGTTAATTTCTGTTTTTTAAATTCTATTTCCTAACTATAACGTCCCTCTAACCTTTAATTTATTCAGTCAATTTCTATGTTTTTTTCAAAAGTATAGTTATCTTCATCATCTTCAGCCACCGTCGCGCACAGCCTTTGTTTGTGCATGGCGGTGGTTGGCAACTCAAACCCATGCTGTGTACAGCCTTAAGTTGCGCGCAGCAGGAGTTGGCCGCATGAGCTGGCCTGCGAGCAGGCCTGAGCAAGCAAACCTCTATAGCCACCCAGCCCTATGCTGCATACAACCGCAGGGGTTGGCCACAGGGCCTGTAGCCATCCCCTATAACCACCCAACCCTGCAGAATGCACAACTGAACAGTCTTTCTCTCTGTGTGAGGATAAGTGTGACAGGGTGTTTCTGGGTTTGATCGTGTCTGAAAGTGGGTGCGTGAGGGTCTGAGTGGTTTTGTGAGTGGGTGCATGAGTGAGTGGGTCTGTGTATGGGTATGTCAGTGTATGAATAGGTCTGTAAATGGATACATGAGGGTCTGAGTGGGTCTGTGAGTGGGTACATGAATGTCTAAATAGATTTGAAAGTGGGTGCGTGAGTCTCTGAGTGGGTCTGAGTGGGTGCATGAGTGTTGGAATGGGTGTGAGGGTGGGCCCATGAGTCTGAGTGCATGTATAAGTGAATGAATTAGTGTATGAATGAGTCTGTGAATTAAAAAAAACATTTTTTGGCTTGATTCATCTCGATTAATCTCCATTAATCATGAATATTGTGCAAGGTGAAGAAAAATCATTTGAAATCCATAATTTGACCCTGAAATGCCCTTATATCCCACTCTTGGGGCTAAGGTACCTCAACCCTGATGCCTTATGCTACTTTTCACTTTATTTTCCAGCTCCAGGGACCCTCTCCCGCAACATAAAATGGTGGCTGCAACTTCTGTTCAGGTTGTGGCTAGCCAATTACGTTGCTTCTATTCTTATGCTCATTTGCGAAAAATCGTGAATAATCGCAAATTATTCGCGAGATCAGATTTACAAATTTGGATTTTCCTTAATTTCTCGTAAACCACTGAATGGATTTACACCAAATACCTAATAGCACAATCTGCTTACCGAAACCTAGCCTTCTGCCAAATTTGGTGTAATTCCGTTCAGTGGTTCGGGCTGTAGCCTTGTTGAAACGTCCTACAGGAATTAACATGGGAAACAGAACTTTTTTGACCCCCCTCTTTTTCTCTACTTCAAAACTTTCCGTACACAACATGTCATGCCGCGGGCTCCCCAGGCATCCCCTGCTTGGGCCACGGTGAGGGCTGCAGTCCATCTTTCGGGCCGCAGAGCTTGCCACGGCCTTTCTCCTTGGCCACACTATAATTTATTGCCTGCGGTGAGGTTGGAGGCCCAGGGTTGTGTGTCGGACTCAACATGGGGCATGGAGGTTCACCACGGGGAGTCTGCGCCCCCCCACAGCCCTTCACTTACCTGATGCCCTGATCTTCCATTTTTTTTTTTTTCCTTTTTCCTTGTGGGGCCATGTTTACTTCTTCCCAGCATTCTCATTTTGTTTCCCTGCATGCATCTGTTTCCTTTTCTAAAATGGTGCTTTTTTTTGCCTTACTCTATAGCTCCTTTTCCAATTTAAGATGGCGTTCTTGCTTCTTCCTGCATGTAATTTCCTGTTAACTGGTATATAAGGGGCCAGATTTTTGTTCTCTTTGCATTGCAACTCTTCCCTTGATGGTGATCATGCTCCGGCAGTTTTTTCCAGTTTTTGTTCTTGCTTTTTCAGCTTTTCCTGTTTTTCTTTCCTGGCGTCGGAGTTCTGATTTTTGACGAGTCCTTCTTTTTCGGCTCCAGGGAGTTCCAGTCTTAGAGGTTTTTTCCCTTAGGGGTTTATTCTCTGGGACTCCTTATGGAGGGCACGGACTGTTTTGGCATACCAATTTCAGCACCACCGTGGCTACCGGAAGGGTTCACCCTTACCTCGGCCAGACCAGGACCTACCAGAACCGAGGTCACACCTCAACTCCATCTGACCACGGCGGTAAGAGGAAGGTATACTGTGACAGAACAAGAATCACAGGAACACTTTTTTGGGAAAAAATTGTGAAGATTCGTCAAACTGTGGCAAAAATATAGGCAAGTCAAAAAAATGCTTTTTCTTTGGAAACATGGTCTTAAATGTAACACTAGATTATATATATATGTATATATATATATATATATATACTGTATATATATATAAATATGCTTACTGGCTTTCGCTAGTACTTAATTATAGTTTGGACATAGTTTCCATAGAAAAAGCATTTTTTGACTTGCCTAAATGTCTTTGGCAGTGTTTGATGAAGCTTCACAAAGTTTTCCAAACAAAGTGCCCTCTATGTATAGAAAGTTTTTAGATGATCCGTCAAGCGGGGGCTGAGAAAAAGGGGGGGTCAAAAAAAGTGAATTTCCGATGTCAATGTTCCTATAGCATTTAGACATGCCTGCAGTATGAACCGCTGGATGGAATTACACCAGATGTGGCAGAAAGGTAGCTCTTGGTCCAAAAAGCTCCCTTTTTAGGGTCAAGCTCGCAAGCGCTCTCGCCTCTGCTGTAATCTCTCTGTGGGTTTTTAAACACACTCATGTCATGCCCGTGACTTTCATGGGTTTGTGGGACTGACGTTTAAAATTACCTTGATTTCATTTGTGAAAGGCATGCATACGTCATGCCTTTTCCAGTGTTTAGCCCTCCTCGAGCGCACCAGCCAACAACTGAAAACATACGAGGCTCCTTGTATTCAGCATAGTTTCTGGACTTCTTTTGCTTTTTATCTCCTACACTGCACGATCTTGCTAGGTTTTCCACAGCGCAACTGTGCTTGTTTTAAAAAAAAAAAATGTTAATTTTAGTATATTACATTTGCACTTTGTATTCACTATTCCCTTGCTCGATCTTCAGTCTGAGCTCACATATCTTCATTGAAATACCCCTGCGTTGTTGGAGGTTTGATCTAATATTTGTGCACGCCATCTTTGCAGATTTAGGAGAGTAACAGTATGAGAAATAGTTTTAAAGTGTTGAAGTAGACATTTTGGCTAAAAGATTTAATTTTTTAATTTTTTTGCCTTATAGGGCGGGCCCTCATTTCATTGGCGTGAACCGTGCACTTTATCTTTCCTGCGTCTCGTACACCCTGCGGCAGGTATCTGTCGGTGCTGGCTGCAGCTGGTGACTGATGTTTCCCCGTGATGGGCTTAGGGGAGGGAAGGTGTGAAGTGGTGGGTGCGAGGCCGATAGCGCTCCTGAGGCGCACAAAGATGTTGTTTCCCTTATCTATGACATATCATTACTATGCCAAATCTAGGAGCTGAAAAGCAAGGGATGGCGGTCAGGCAATACACAATACTCCCAGGATCCCCATGACTATCACCTCGCCTGACCTCAGCCTGGCATGTAACATGATGCTACTGCCTCAAGTCCTGCCAAAATATACATCTGTAAAACAAGCTTTGCCAAAGTCAAATAGGACTTCCTGTGGGACCTAGTGACTTTTCTAATTGTTTCTGGTAATTCTGTACAGTGTCAGGATGTTGTACAACATTCTCAAAACAAGAAGAAAAATGTAATGGTGGTCGCATCACTCAACTGCTGTACTCATGTGTTAGAAGAAAACATGCTTGCTGCAATGAAATTACATAAGCTCCATTTGCTTTCAGTTTTAATTTACGGATCCAAGATAGCAGACATCACTTGGATCGGTAAATAAGAAACGTTTTATAGCACAAAGGCTATACGGACAGCGGGTTCTGGGGCTGAGGGATAACAGAGGAGAGGTTGGGGAGGAAGGGGAAGAGAACTCCAAAGAAACACCTGACCAAGAGAGAGCAACATTGAGCGGAGGCGAGAGAGAGGAGGGAGCTGGGAATAATGTGCAGTTATTCACTGCTTAACCCCTTCACTGCCAGGCCTCACCCCCCCTACCATGGCAGATATCATTTGGATATGCACTGCCACGTGTCATCTAGTTTACAACATGAATAGCTCTAACTCGAGCATATGCGAGACCCATTGCATTGCAAATGCTTGTTTTATTTGGTCTAAATCCGTTCAGTAGTTTTCTCGTTATTAAAGAAAATCAAAATTTGTACATCTGGGCATAGCATAAGCATAGATCTCATGGTGAGAGCTGATTGGCTGTCAGCCCTTCAATCAGAAAGTGGTGCCAGCCATCTTGGGACTAATATACATGACAGCACCCCATTAAATGAATTGTAGTGAATGGTACGTTTTGAGGGTCACAAAAAGAGAACACATAAAGAGGGACAACCGATTTTTGTTACAATACAAATCATTTGTTGATGGTACCACACAAATTTTAGGAATTGTGGTGTTTTCTAAGGCGATTTTACCCTGCTGGGATTTCATGAATCATGTTTGAGAGAAAACTGTTTTCTCATGATTTCCCCGTAAAGGTTATGGAACATGCTCCAGAACCTAAAATAAGAGCATATTTTCTGTAAATTCACAGTATCTTTCTCAGCCACATGAGAATAAAGTCTAACATTCTCAGTAAAGCCTGAATCAGGAGCAGTTGGTCAGTTGATTTCCTTCTGTTTTACTACAGACTCCCAGAGTGTTCTAAAGAACAATTAGATTGCTAAGAGACTTACTCGCCCCTCACGACCGCAGCACCAACCTGCTGCCTTCTGCCTCTGCCCCACGACCACGCTGCCGTCTGCGTGTTCGAGGCCCTCCTCCACCCGCAGGCATCCTCCTGCGCCTCATCCCTGGTGGCTAGTGGGCTCACTTGACCCGAGTGCCGCTTCCGCCGTCCCGTAAGTTTGTTTTTCAGCTTTTTTCCGCTTTTCTGCGCCTCGCCGCCGGCGCTTTTTGCCCCATTGTGCCCCCCTGATTGCTGTCTCCCCGATCGTATTTAGTGCCAGTATTGTGTCCATATTGTGTTTTTTCCTGCATTTGTGACTGTTTTTGCCCGATTTCTGTGCCTTTCGCCCCTTGTGCGCTCCTCGACCCCAGCCGCTGCTTCCCTGCGGCCCCGCCCCCCTCGCGCCCCCATTTGCCGCTCCCTCCCGCCTCCCGCCTCCCAGCTGCTCCTCCCTCCCCCCTCCCTTCTTAATGGCTGGCGCTGCGCGTCGCCAGTGAGCGAATTCGGACCTGGTTCAGGTCCTGAACTCGCCCCTCACGACCGCAGCACCAACCTGCTGCCTTCTGCCTCTGCCCCACGACCACGCTGCCGTCTGCGTATTCGAGGCCCTCCTCCACCCGCAGGCATCCTCCTGCGCCTCATCCCTGGTGGCTAGTGGGCTCACTTGACCCGAGTGCCGCTTCCGCCGTCCCGTAAGTTTGTTTTTCAGCTTTTTTCCGCTTTTCTGCGCCTCGCCGCCGGCGCTTTTTGCCCCATTGTGCCCCCCTGATTGCTGTCTCCCCGATCGTATTTAGTGCCAGTATGGTGTCCATATTGTGTTTTTTCCTGCATTTGTGACTGTTTTTGCCCGATTTCTGTGCCTTTCGCCCCTTGTGCGCTCCTCGACCCCAGCCGCTGCTTCCCTGCGGCCCCGCCCCCCTCACGCCCCCATTTGCCGCTCCCTCCCGCCTCCCGCCTCCCAGCTGCTCCTCCCTCCCTCCTCCCTTCTTAATGGCTGGCGCTGCGCGTCGCCAGTGAGCGAATTCGGACCTGGTTCAGGTCCTGAACTCGCCCCTCACGACCGCAGCGCCAACCTGCTGCCTTCTGCCTCTGCCCCACGACCACGCTGCCGTCTGCGTGTTCGAGGCCCTCCTCCACCCGCAGGCATCCTCCTGCGCCTCATCCCTGGTGGCTAGTGGGCTCACTTGACCCGAGTGCCGCTTCCGCCGTCCCGTAAGTTTGTTTTTCAGCTTTTTTCCGCTTTTCTGCACCTCGCCGCCGGCGCTTTTTGCCCCATTGTGCCCCCCTGATTGCTGTCTCCCCGATCGTATTTAGTGCCAGTATTGTGTCCATATTGTGTTTTTTCCTGCATTTGTGACTGTTTTTGCCCGATTTCTGTGCCTTTCGCCCCTTGTGCGCTCCTCGACCCCAGCCGCTGCTTCCCTGCGGCCCCGCCCCCCTCGCGCCCCCATTTGCCGCTCCCTCCCGCCTCCCGCCTCCCAGCTGCTCCTCCCTCCCCCCTCCCTTCTTAATGGCTGGCGCTGCGCGTCGCCAGTGAGCGAATTCGGACCTGGTTCAGGTCCTGAACTCGCCCCTCACGACCGCAGCACCAACCTGCTGCCTTCTGCCTCTGCCCCACGACCACGCTGCCGTCTGCGTGTTCGAGGCCCTCCTCCACCCGCAGGCATCCTCCTGCGCCTCATCCCTGGTGGCTAGTGGGCTCACTTGACCCGAGTGCCGCTTCCGCCGTCCCGTAAGTTTGTTTTTCAGCTTTTTTCCGCTTTTCTGCGCCTCGCCGCCGGCGCTTTTTGCCCCATTGTGCCCCCCTGATTGCTGTCTCCCCGATCGTATTTAGTGCCAGTATTGTGTCCATATTGTGTTTTTTCCTGCATTTGTGACTGTTTTTGCCCGATTTCTGTGCCTTTCGCCCCTTGTGCGCTCCTCGACCCCAGCCGCTGCTTCCCTGCGGCCCCGCCCCCCTCGCGCCCCCATTTGCCGCTCCCTCCCGCCTCCCGCCTCCCGCCTCCCAGCTGCTCCTCCCTCCCCCCTCCCTTCTTAATGGCTGGCGCTGCGCGTCGCCAGTGAGCGAATTCGGACCTGGTTCAGGTCCTGAACTCGCCCCTCACGACCGCAGCACCAACCTGCTGCCTTCTGCCTCTGCCCCACGACCACGCTGCCGTCTGCGTGTTCGAGGCCCTCCTCCACCCGCAGGCATCCTCCTGCGCCTCATCCCTGGTGGCTAGTGGGCTCACTTGACCCGAGTGCCGCTTCCGCCGTCCCGTAAGTTTGTTTTTCAGCTTTTTTCCGCTTTTCTGCGCCTCGCCGCCGGCGCTTTTTGCCCCATTGTGCCCCCCTGATTGCTGTCTCCCTGATCGTATTTAGTGCCAGTATTGTGTCCATATTGTGTTTTTTCCTGCATTTGTGACTGTTTTTGCCCGATTTCTGTGCCTTTCGCCCCTTGTGCGCTCCTCGACCCCAGCCGCTGCTTCCCTGCGGCCCCGCCCCCCTCGCGCCCCCATTTGCCGCTCCCTCCCGCCTCCCGCCTCCCAGCTGCTCCTCCCTCCCCCCTCCCTTCTTAATGGCTGGCGCTGCGCGTCGCCAGTGAGCGAATTCGGACCTGGTTCAGGTCCTGAACTCGCCCCTCACGACCGCAGCACCAACCTGCTGCCTTCTGCCTCTGCCCCACGACCACGCTGCCGTCTGCGTATTCGAGGCCCTCCTCCACCCGCAGGCATCCTCCTGCGCCTCATCCCTGGTGGCTAGTGGGCTCACTTGACCCGAGTGCCGCTTCCGCCGTCCCGTAAGTTTGTTTTTCAGCTTTTTTCCGCTTTTCTGCGCCTCGCCGCCGGCGCTTTTTGCCCCATTGTGCCCCCCTGATTGCTGTCTCCCCGATCGTATTTAGTGCCAGTATTGTGTCCATATTGTGTTTTTTCCTGCATTTGTGACTGTTTTTGCCCGATTTCTGTGCCTTTCGCCCCTTGTGCGCTCCTCGACCCCAGCCGCTGCTTCCCTGCGGCCCCGCCCCCCTCACGCCCCCATTTGCCGCTCCCTCCCGCCTCCCGCCTCCCAGCTGCTCCTCCCTCCCTCCTCCCTTCTTAATGGCTGGCGCTGCGCGTCGCCAGTGAGCGAATTCGGACCTGGTTCAGGTCCTGAACTCGCCCCTCACGACCGCAGCGCCAACCTGCTGCCTTCTGCCTCTGCCCCACGACCACGCTGCCGTCTGCGTGTTCGAGGCCCTCCTCCACCCGCAGGCATCCTCCTGCGCCTCATCCCTGGTGGCTAGTGGGCTCACTTGACCCGAGTGCCGCTTCCGCCGTCCCGTAAGTTTGTTTTTCAGCTTTTTTCCGCTTTTCTGCACCTCGCCGCCGGCGCTTTTTGCCCCATTGTGCCCCCCTGATTGCTGTCTCCCCGATCGTATTTAGTGCCAGTATTGTGTCCATATTGTGTTTTTTCCTGCATTTGTGACTGTTTTTGCCCGATTTCTGTGCCTTTCGCCCCTTGTGCGCTCCTCGACCCCAGCCGCTGCTTCCCTGCGGCCCCGCCCCCCTCGCGCCCCCATTTGCCGCTCCCTCCCGCCTCCCGCCTCCCAGCTGCTCCTCCCTCCCCCCTCCCTTCTTAATGGCTGGCGCTGCGCGTCGCCAGTGAGCGAATTCGGACCTGGTTCAGGTCCTGAACTCGCCCCTCACGACCGCAGCACCAACCTGCTGCCTTCTGCCTCTGCCCCACGACCACGCTGCCGTCTGCGTGTTCGAGGCCCTCCTCCACCCGCAGGCATCCTCCTGCGCCTCATCCCTGGTGGCTAGTGGGCTCACTTGACCCGAGTGCCGCTTCCGCCGTCCCGTAAGTTTGTTTTTCAGCTTTTTTCCGCTTTTCTGCGCCTCGCCGCCGGCGCTTTTTGCCCCATTGTGCCCCCCTGATTGCTGTCTCCCCGATCGTATTTAGTGCCAGTATTGTGTACATATTGTGTTTTTTCCTGCATTTGTGACTGTTTTTGCCCGATTTCTGTGCCTTTCGCCCCTTGTGCGCTCCTCGACCCCAGCCGCTGCTTCCCTGCGGCCCCGCCCCCCTCGCGCCCCCATTTGCCGCTCCCTCCCGCCTCCCGCCTCCCGCCTCCCAGCTGCTCCTCCCTCCCCCCTCCCTTCTTAATGGCTGGCGCTGCGCGTCGCCAGTGAGCGAATTCGGACCTGGTTCAGGTCCTGAACTCGCCCCTCACGACCGCAGCACCAACCTGCTGCCTTCTGCCTCTGCCCCACGACCACGCTGCCGTCTGCGTGTTCGAGGCCCTCCTCCACCCGCAGGCATCCTCCTGCGCCTCATCCCTGGTGGCTAGTGGGCTCACTTGACCCGAGTGCCGCTTCCGCCGTCCCGTAAGTTTGTTTTTCAGCTTTTTTCCGCTTTTCTGCGCCTCGCCGCCGGCGCTTTTTGCCCCATTGTGCCCCCCTGATTGCTGTCTCCCCGATCGTATTTAGTGCCAGTATTGTGTCCATATTGTGTTTTTTCCTGCATTTGTGACTGTTTTTGCCCGATTTCTGTGCCTTTCGCCCCTTGTGCGCTCCTCGACCCCAGCCGCTGCTTCCCTGCGGCCCCGCCCCCCTCGCGCCCCCATTTGCCGCTCCCTCCCGCCTCCCGCCTCCCAGCTGCTCCTCCCACCCCCCTCTCCCCTCCCTTCTTAATGGCTGGCGCTGCGCGTCCGCGCCGCTGGCGCGCCAGAGGCAAGCCCGTCTGCGCCTGTACCGCGCCCAGCGCCACCCCCCCTGGTCCTCGCGCCTCCCGCGCCCACTTCTCGGCCGAAGAGCTCCGCGCCCTCAACCCCGGGCCCTCCACTGAATGCTTCCGGGCATCCCCGAAGCTCACTAAAGGACCTTTCTCCTGTCGCACCTGCAACTTCTCCTGCACCAGAACGATGAATCCAACTACAAAAACTTTCAACCCCAATCACCTGAACTGCATCCTCATCAACACCCGCTCCGCACGAAAACACGCCATCAAGCTCTGGGACCTGCTCGACACCACTACACCTGACGTGGCCTTCCTGACCGAAACCTGGTGGAACGACTCCTCTGCTCCGGACATCGCCATCGCCATACCGGACGGATACAAAATCACCAGAAGAGACCGGACCAACGTGATCGGCGGCGGAATAGCCATCGTTCACAAAGCCACCCTCAAAATCCACACCCACTCGGACGACACCCTCAAAACAGCCGAACACCTCCATTTCCAGATCCACACGGACCCCAAAACAACCCTCAGAGGAACCCTGATCTACCGCCCTCCAGGACCAAGAGCCCCCTTCAACGACACCATCGCAGACCTCGCAAGCTCCCACGCCCTAGCATCCACTGATTACATCATCCTGGGAGATCTCAACTACCACCTAGAAAATACTTCCGACGTCAACACTACTTCACTGACCTCCAACCTCCTCAACCTCGGACTCCGCCAACTAGTCAACACTCCCACCCACATCGCCGGACACACCCTGGACCCCCTCTTCACCTCAAGCAACCACATCGCTTTCAGCCACACCTCCGAACTCCACTGGACCGACCACCACTGCGTCCACTTCACCTACAAGAAAATCACAGAACATCACCGCATCCAGCCACCTCCCCACCGCCGCTGGGGCAAAATCACCCAGGACCAACTGGCCAGTACCCTCACCAACAACCCTCCACCCGACGCAACCGACCCGAACACAGCCGCCATCAACCTCCATCAATGGATCCTCGACTGCGCTAACACCCTCGCCCCCCTAAAGAAACACACCGCCATCCAAGGAAAGAAAAAACCAGCCTGGTTCACAGATGACCTTACAACCTCCAAAAGCATCTGCCAGAAGCTCAAAAAGAAATGGATCCAAGATCGCACACCCGACAACCTCGCCACCCTCAAAAACGCCAACCGTGAACACCACCAACGGATCCGCGTCGCCAAGCGCACCCATTTCACCGAACGCATCAACAACAACGCCCACGACTGCAAAGAACTCTTCGGGATCGTGAAGGAACTCTCAAATCCTAAAGCCAACTCCAACGACATCCCGCCCTCCCAGAAACTCTGCGACGACCTCTCCACTTTCTTCCACCAGAAAATCGTTACCATCCACGACAGCTTCAACTCCAGCCCACCGCCAGACCCCACCCCCGGCGTCTCCGCCCACGACTGCCGCCTCACCGCCTGGACCCACGTGGACGATGCAGAAACCATAACAACCATGAACACCATCCACTCAGGCTCCCCTACGGACCCCTGCCCTCATCATGTTTTCAACTCGGCAAACGCCACCATCGCCCCCGAACTCCGCAAGATCATCAACCTCTCCTTCTCCTCCGCCACCTTCCCGGACAGCTGGAAACACGCAGAAATCCAACCCCTTCTCAAGAAACCCAAGGCTGACCCCAACGACCTCAAAAACTTCCGACCGATCTCTCTCCTCCCTTTTCCAGCCAAAGTCATCGAGAAGATCGCCAACTCTCAGCTCACCCACTTCCTCGAAGACAACTCAATCCTGGACCCCTCACAATCCGGATTCAGACGAAACCACAGCACTGAGACTGCTCTCCTCGCCGCCACAGATGACATCAGACTTCAAATGGACAAGGGCGAAACCTCAGCCCTCATCCTCCTCGACCTATCCGCCGCCTTTGACACAGTCTGCCACCGCACCCTACTGACCCGCCTCCAGGAAGCTGGGATCCAAGACAAAGCCCTCCACTGGATCTCATCCTTCCTCTCCGACAGAACTCAGAGAGTCCGCCTCTCCCCGTTCCGCTCCAAAGCCTCCAACCTCATCTGCGGTGTCCCCCAAGGATCCTCCCTCAGCCCTACGTTGTTCAACGTCTACATGGCCCCCCTCGCCAAACTGGCCCGCCAACATCATCTCAACATCATCTCCTACGCCGACGACACCCAGCTCGTCCTCTCCCTGACCAATGACCCGCTCACCGCCAAAACCAACCTCCACGAGGGACTTAAATCCATCGCCAACTGGATGAACATCAGCCGCCTGAAGCTCAACTCCGACAAGACGGAAGTCCTCATCCTCGGGCGCACTCCCTCGGCTTGGAACGACTCTTGGTGGCCCTCCGCCCTTGGTCCCCCGCCCACCCCTGCCAACCACGCAAGAAACCTCGGCTTCATCCTGGACTCCGCCCTCACCATGTCCAAACAGGTCAGCGCCGTCTCCTCCTCCTGCTTCAACACCCTTCGTATGCTCCGCAGAATCTTCAAGTGGATTCCAACAGAAACCAGAAAGACGGTGACCCAGGCCCTCGTCAGCAGCAGACTTGACTACGGCAACGCACTCTACACAGGCATCCCTACCAAAGACATCAAACGACTCCAACGGATCCAAAATGCCTCCGCCCGACTGATCCTCGACATACCCCGCCGATGCCACATCTCCCCACACCTGAGGGAACTCCACTGGCTCCCAGTAGACAAGAGGATCACTTTTAAACTCCTTACCCACGCTCACAAGGCGCTTCACAACACCGGACCCTCCTACCTCAACACCAGACTCAACTTCTACACCCCAACACGCCAACTCCGATCCACCAACCTCGCCCTAGCCATCGTACCCCGAATCCAGCGCAAGACCTCCGGCGGCAGATCCTTCTCTTTCCTCGCCGCCAAAACCTGGAACTCTCTCCCCACTCCGCTACGCCAGACCCAGGACCTCCTCACATTCAGAAGGCTCCTCAAGACCTGGCTCTTCGACCGCTAAACAGCCTCTCCAACCCCCCCCCCACCTCAGCGCCTCGAAACCCTAACGGGTACATAGCGCGCTTTATAAATACTATGATTGATTGATTGATTGATTGACTTATGACAAAATTGTGACACACCTGAAGCCATCATCATTGACTCAAACTGGTAAAACTTAAAACATTTAATCTAGAAAGAAACAACATTAGGGGGTTCATTTTGTCATGGAAATTATGGTTAGTGCTGTAGAAAGAAAAATTAGTACACGTTTTAAGTCAGTTCTCAAATGTCTTCCTTTTACATTTCAATAAAACATTCTGACATGCAGACTGAAACATGCACTTTCAACACCAGCAGCAGACTGCCAGTTATTTTCCTGGTGATCACGGGCTTGCAGTGTTCTAATGAGCAACTAGAGTATTAACATTGTGAATTTATGCCAAAAGCATAGCACATCTGAATGACATATTGATGAAATTGAAGTAGAAAACTGAAAGCAATTAATACTGAGGATACTGAAGTAAATCAGGAGATTAGGGAGCTTCATAACAATAGGTTTCCAAAGATAGCCACCAGCGAAAAAAGAACTAAAATGTAGCACAAATATCATCCAAATGTAGCCCAAGTATAGCCGAATGACAGAAGTGTGCAGAACACTTAGGCCTATATTTATACTTTTTTAGTGCCGCATTTGCGTCATTTTTTTATGCAAAAGCGACGCAAACTTACAAAACATAATTGTGTTTTGTAAGTTTGTGCCACTTTTGAGTCACAAAATGACACAAATGCAGCACAAAAAAAGTATAAATATTGGCCTTAGGCCCGCATCACGAGTTTGGCGGTCTTTTGGCAGGTCCGCGGTGGTTACGAGTGCCAAAAGACCACCAGTGTTGGCAGTATGCCGGCCTCTGTACTGAGGGTCCACAATAGGGAAGGTACGTTCCATGGCATCACAACACCAGATCGACGTTCACAAAAAAGGGGGTGGACACCCACCTTCTCCCCGGAGTTTGCATCGTGGGAAGAGAAGGTCTTGGCAATACTGTATCCTGACAGCCTGATTGGAATACTTGGAGGACTGGAGTCTGGTACGTCACTATCACTCCTCTGGCACCAACTACTCCTGTCCAGCATGCTTCCACCCCACCCTATCACTACCTAAATCACCTTATCAGTCACTCCATATGACACCTAATCACCCAGCACCTCTCCCCTGCTTGCAACCACACCATCTAGCCACAATGCCCACACAGTCCCTCCCAAGTGCACGGATGGCTATGCCAATAACAAACACTGCGACTCCCACAATGCACCTGCACATCCACTGCAATACCTCTTAACCGGAATGCACAATACAACACCTGCATGTACAACCTTTGCACTACACCTATACCAGCTAGATTCACAGAATAAGGAAAACTCATGGCAATGACAGCTATGCAATCCCCATGCCTCATTTCACAATGTAACATATCATCCCCCTCACAATACACAAACAATGCCTGCAGTACTGCATCTGTCATTTCCATTAGTGGGAATCAAACAAAGCCCCTGTATGCATCAGACAAACAATCAATCACACCTTCACCAGGTAACACTCTTCGACTCCTTTCACAAGTACCCCATCCCCTTGCACAATGGACACAATGCCAGAGACAGCCAGCCCTCCCCAGGATGAAGGCCTCAGTGACGACCACACCTCAGGATGCATGGACTGTGATGACTTACCTGGCCCAAGTGGGACATCTGGTAAGTCCTCCACTCACAGCCTAACCCTGCCTACAACCAACCCCCCACCTAGTGGCAACAACATCACAGCCAAATCCACGTCCCCAGACCTGTGTCACAAGGACAGGACAATCTATTGTGTGCCCACCAGTACAGGGACCAGAGTCAAACCCTCAAACCCAAGACAATGAAGGTCCTGGTGAAATTGGGCGTGGCCACACCAAGCCTGTGGCACAGGCACAGGGGGGCAAGGGTGTGAGAGGGCACCTCGGGGCTAGTGGACGGGCAGCCAATGGAGCCAACTGACCAGGAGTCCATTTCACAAGTCCTGGGTGCATACTAGCAATCCCAGGAAAAGATGGGCCAAATACGTGCCATCTTGGGAGAAAACCAAAGGCTGCAGAGAGAATACCTGGTCAATGAACTGCTCTTCCCCTGTGTAGCTCCACCAGTAAGTGCAGCCTGTGTCTGATTGAAATCTGACCCCAGTCAGAAGATCCAGGCCCTCCTCCACCCGCAGGCTCCTGCCTGCGCCTCATCCCTGGTGTCTAGTGGGAGAACCTTGCTGTTCCGCTAGGCTGCCTCTTTCTCTCTGTCTTCTCCCTTCGTGCTTTTCTGCTTCTCTGTCTTCTCTCTTGTATTTTCTGTTCTTTTCTCTATCTGATTCCTAACCCTAATTTTCTAGTTTTTCTCTTCCAATCTATTTTACCCCTTCTCGCATCCCTCTCCCCACCTTTTTCGCGCCGATTTCCCGCTCCCGCCTCCCAGCTGTCCTCTCTTCCCCTTACCCTACTTAATGGTGGCCACTGTGTGGCCGTACCACTGGCCGGTTGAAGGCACACCAAAGGCAAGCCAGTCTGCACCCGTCCACGACCCGACCACAACCAGTGCCAGAACCCCTGGACCTCCTACCCACCACCTATACATGCCAGCAGCACTCTACGCACTCAACCCAGGATGCAACAACAACTGCAAGCCCTCATCACTGACCAACACCCACGGACCCTTCAGCTGCCTCCGCTGAAACCAATCCTACACCACCACCAAGACCTTCAATCTGGCACAACCCACCCACAACAACACACCCACACCGAAGATCCTGAAATGTATATCTCTCAACGTCCGCTCCCTTCACAAACACGCCACCAAAATCTGGAACCTTCTTGATAGCACCACCCCGGACATCGCATTCCTCACCGAAACCAGGCAAAACACCACCTCTGGCGCGGACATTGCCATCACCATTCCCCAGGGATACACGATTACCCAAAAACACCACCCTAGCCGTCCGGGGCGGGGGGATGGCCATTGTCCACAAGTCTAGCATCTGACCGAGTACACACTCAGAAGACCCCACAAGCCTGATGGAACACCTCCACTTCAAACTTCAGACAAGTCCAGCGTTCCCCCTCAGGGGATCCTAGTCAACCGCTCTACGCACCTTTTTCTGACTCCATCACAGACAGTATCACCGTGCAAGCCATTGCAGCCTCCAACTACACCTTGCTGGGAGACCTTAACTTCCACCTCGACAACCCACAAAAGCCCAGCACCGCATCCCTCTTGGGCAACCTCCACAACATAGGGCTCCAACAGATCATGACAGAACCAACTCATTCAGCAGGACACACCCTCCTGCTTCACTACATGTACCTCCGCCACCTTCAGCCACACCTCTGAACTTTTATGGACAGACCATTGCTGCATCCATTTCACCTTCAACACACCCAGCATCATCAGACCCCAACATCAACCATCCCATAGAAGCTGGGTAAAAATCACTGACAACCAGCTCACCACAACTCTCGCCAACTCTGCCCCCCATCACACACAACGACAACCTGAACATCGCAGCCCACACCTTGCACAACTGCACCAACACCATAGGCCCTTCAAAATGAACAACAGCACCCACGCAAAGAAAGCCAGCTGGTTCACTGCAGAACTCCGAGAATCCAGACAAACATGGAGACACCTCGATAAAATTTGGAGAAACACCGAATCTACAGAAGCCCAAATCAATTTCAGACCCGCCACCCCAGCACACCAACATCTCATCAAAAGCACCAGAAAGAAAGCAATTCAGGAAAGAATCTCCACACACACACAAACAATAGCAAGGTACTCTTCAGCATCATCAAGGAGTTCGTGCAACCCAACAGTGAAGCAACAGACATCCCACCCTCACAAGATCTCTTCAACAAACTCAACACATGCTTCCACCACAAAATCAAGACCATCTACGACAACTTCAGTGCGGATAACCTACATGCAGAACCCCCGCCACCGGAACCCGACACCAAAAAAACAATGATCACCAACTGGACCCTCCCTCACCACTGAAGATACACTAATGACAATGAGGACCATACACTCCAGGGTCCCCACAGACCCATGCTCCCACCACATCTTCAACAGCGCTGCTGAAACCATCGCCCCAAGCTCTACCTCACCATCAACTGCTCCCTAGCAGATGCCTCCTTCCCCGACAACTGGAAACAAGCCAAGATCAACCCTCTTCTTAAGAAACCCTCGGCAGACCCCACCGACCTCAGGAACTACAGGCCCATCTCCCTGCTCCCTTTTCCAGCAAAAGTCATCAAAAAAGCCATCAACAGCCAACTCGCCACTTTCATCGAAGACCACAGCATCCTTGAAGCCTCCCAATCTGGCTTCAGAAAAAACCACAGCACTGAAACAGCCCTCCTTGCCACAATGGACGACCTCCGCTCCCTGCTGGACAACGGAGAGACTGCGGCACTCATCCTGCTTGACCTCTCGGCGGCCTTCGACACAGTCTCCCACCACACCCTGATGGCCAGACTTCATGAGGCAGGCATCAGAGAAAAGGCCCTCAACTGGATTTGATCTTTCCTCTCTAGCAGAACTCAATGAGTACGACTCCCCCCTTCCTCTCAGACCCCACACCCACCACCTGCGGTGTTCCCCAGTGATCCTCCCTCAGCCCCACGCTGTTTAACATCTACATGGCCCCACTAGCCCCCATCATCAGAAACTACGGACTCAACATTGTCTCCTATGCTGACGACACTCAACTCATCCTCTCCCTATCTAACAAACCCAACACAGCCAGACACAACTTCCACAAAGGCATGGAAGCGGTTGTCAACTGGATGAAAAGCAGCTGCCTACAACTAAACGCAGACAAAACTGAAGTGCTCATCATGGACCCATAACCTGACGCGTGGAATGATTCGTGGTGGCCCTCCACCCTCAGAAGCCCATCCACCCCCACAAACCAAGCCCGCAACCTCGGAATCATCCTGGACTCCAAACTCAACATGTACTGCCAAGTCAACTCAGTCACTTCACCTGCTTTCACACCCTCTGCCTCCTATGCAAGACATTCAAATGGATCCCCCTCGAACACCGAAAGACCATCACACATGCCCTCATTATCAGCAGACTGGAGTACGGCAACGCGCTCTACACCGGAATCAACAAAAAACTCACGCGCAAACTACAGAACATACAGAACACCGCCGA
The DNA here is from genome assembly GCF_031143425.1 of Pleurodeles waltl. NCBI lineage: Eukaryota > Metazoa > Chordata > Amphibia > Caudata > Salamandridae > Pleurodeles > Pleurodeles waltl. The sequence continues at coordinate 1,020,542,634 of NC_090439.1, forward strand.
CACACTAGTTCTCGACCTACCCCAACACTGTCACATCTCCAAACACCTGCACATACTACACTGGCTCCAGATGGAGAAAAGAATCACCTTCAAGATCCTCATCCACGCATACAGAGCCCTCCACAACACCGGACCAGCCTACCTGAATAGAAGACTCAACTTCCACGTACCACAGAGGACCCTACGCTCAGCCCAACTCTCTCTCGCCAAAATATCCGGCATCAGAAAAACAAGAATAGGGGGACACTCTTTCTCCTACCTTGCCACCACAGCCTACAACACCCTACCGCCCCACCCCGGACAGACTACACCGCTCCCCAAATTTATGAAAAAGCTGAACACATGACTGTTTTGGAGAAGATATTTGAAGAACCACCACACTGATGGACACCCCATGCCCCGCCACACCTCAGCACCTTGAGACCCTCACGGGTGAGTAGCAGCACTTAACAAATGCTGATGATTGACTGATTAATTGATTAAATGCCAACAAGAGGCCATGCAGCAGTGGCAGACCCTCAGTGCCTCCATGGCCACAATTGCAGGGGTGCTCAGGAACCTCCCCAAAATACTGCATCCCACCTCCACCCACCAGCATGCCCCTTCCATTGGCAACCCAGCAACTGAGCCATCTACTACTGTGGCAGCCAGTGGACTGTAGGCCCTGTCAGGGGACCCACAGGCCACTGACACCCCTCCCTCTGTAGCTGAGGAACCACCCCGAAAACTTGGCCATCCATCAAGCCATTCTGCTGGAGCAGCTGCCAAGACAAAAATCATTACCAGGAAGTGAACTTCCCCTGAATATTCTCTCTTGTGTGGCACTGAGACACCCCGTTGACTGTTCAATGCCATAACTCACCTGCTACACTGAACCTGTAGTACCTACAGCTAGACCATCTACTATGAGGATTTCATCCAGCATGACCCCACTCATCAACTGTTGAACCCGATATGCACACTAAACACTGTAGAGCACAAAAACTGCATGTGTCTTCATTGTATTATGTGTAAATGTTAACAAACTTAAATGACATGTCACATACCATCCATCAGCACATCCAGTCCAAATCAAGGTAAAGGTATGCATCCTCTACAGGGAACTTAGGACACCACAGATGGCTTATTAATGGTTTCAAAGGAGAGTTCATAGCCAAGGCACACCCCAGAGTAGACCCAGTAGTCCAATCTGTAAAAACAAAAACAAAAGGACACAAATCAGGATGTGAGTCAAGGTGCCACCCTATGCACATATGCAGGAACATGCCATGATGGCCATTGACATATGCCCAGGAAACAGGGCACATCACAATGCACTTCTACATCAAATAATACAATAATTTCATAACCATAAACATGTAGCTGACATCTGGAATGGTCTGTAAACAACACCTCCAACTGTATGCAGACACAACTTGCAATCAATGCTTCAACTAGAAGGTAGGATATGTAATGAAACTCTTCATACAGTCCATAGCCTGCCTTTATACTGGACAGGAGTTGATATGACACATTGCACATAACAGGATTGTTGGAAGTAGTTGTAAACCTGCCAACTTATAGATGGTCAAAATGGCAGTGTGTTGACCACTTACACTGGTCCAGACATACAATTAGTCGTCCTTCATCAGCCACATATGGGAAAGGTAAATGTGGCATCCCTACTGATAAACCTGGCCAGAATGGAAATTTCATTGTATGCAAGTGCTAAGGTGTAATTTACAAAATTACACAGACAACATACCTGTAGGTCATTGAAAGTACTTATTGATCGACTCTGTCCTGGACCCAACTGCACCATCATCATCTGCCTCCTCATCAGTCGCCATGTGTCCATCACCACTCACAGATCCAGCAGCCACCTCCTTATCTGCCAGTAATGGGATGTGACGTCTGTGGGCCAGATTGTGAACATGCAGCAGGTAACAATTATCTTACACACCTTTTGGGTACTGTAGAGGAGGGCACCTCCTGAGATATGGAGACATCTAAATCTTGCCTTGAGTAGGCCAAATATCCTTTCAATCACACGCCTCGTCTTATCGTGGGCCTGGTTGTAATGCCCACCTGCAGGTACCTCCCCAACAGACAGTCACCCATCCACCATGGCATCTCCCAGCACCTCCTTCCCCCCTCCTCCTAAAACACCTACACACCTGCAGTCACACACCCAAAAGACACAGAGCACACACATGCCTTGTTGTAATTTGTCTCTGTATCGGAGACAGGGTACCTCACTGGTGTCAACAGCCAGGGAAGGTTAGGATATCCAGAGTCTCCTATGTAAATAGAGGCAGGATCTGTTAGAAACCAGATACAGGCAAATGGAAGATAGTGTTGACAGGTGCAACAACAGAGACACTCATCCACACAGATACCTACAAATTAGCCAAGCCCTCTCTTGTTGTAGATGTGTCATCATGTTATGGATATCTGGAAAGCTGACAGTACATCCCACAACACAATGCTAAACATGGGCTGAGATATCCCTGCAGCCAAGTCCACTGTAAACTGGAAGGACCATGTGGCAAGGAAGTGCAGCACTGAAAACACTTGGGCCATGGGACCTATGGCATTGGGATTGCGGATAACAGGCCGTACATCAGCCTCCAACTAAGTACAGAGATCCATGATGGTGACACAATTCAGTCTGCAGGTCTGCATGGTGTGTCTTTCCTCCTAGGTGGCGAGGTCGACTACCGGATGATACACTGATTTATTCCTCCTTTTCCTCATCATATGGTATCTAGGATGGAGAGGGAAATATATTTTTATGTGATCTTCAGATCAAACATGTTATCAGTCCAATATATTGTGATACACACAAAACAATGCAGACATGACTGAACTGGTGACAGTAACTACATAGGGTATGTAGAAGTGTCATTAATTGCATGTGTGCTGGCAATAACTGATGCTGTACATGGTATGTGTCAACCAATACATGTGTGATGGTGCAGGTTGTGTGCACATATGTGTCCTGCATGGGACATGCATGTACATATGCTACATACTGGCATACTGTGAATGTGTACACTGTAAGATGCACATCGACAATGTGTATCAGCGACCCTGCCAGGGTAACCATGGAGTAAGTGTTACAAGGAAATGGTGCTTGTGAAGTGCACTTCTAAACTTGACATCGGTGGGTCTGTTTCGACACCCTAGCCATTCCGTCTGACCAGCTCTAAATATATAAATGTTTGGATCACAGCTGTCATTGCTATTCCATCTATGTCAGTACCCTGCTGCAACTGCGTTTGCATTGGCATGGTACAGTAGCTGACATTGACTGTATGTGGGTCTGGCTTAACATGTCCTCCACAAGAAGGGCCTCTGTGGGACTGCAGTATTGGAATGATAGATGACTATGCAATCATGCCTCAAAGTCAGAGTTCAGAGATGTGTTGTGACACAACAATGGGATACTACTAATGGCTCTAGGATGAGGGCTGATGGTACAGCAAGTGCTGCTCATTTAGGCCTAGGCCTAGGAGTAGGCCTTACTAAATGGAGTGCTACTAGTTTAGATGATGGCCTAGGGAACTAACTGATGTGACAACTTAGTGACTCCATGTGAATTGTCAAATGTTCAAGGCATATCCTAGTAGTGCAGCAATGTCACAGCCTCCACATGTCCATATTCCTAGCTGTGTGCATATGATGTAAACTAAGACTTACAGTTTTACATGTGCTATAGGTATTGGCAGACTTGGAGTGCCTTGGCAATGGCATTCCCTGACATGAGATGTAAAGTGTGATACATGCTCATATGTCAATGAGAGTTAGGTTTTGACTGTTTCCCTACCTCTCTTTTTTGTTCCCACCCCTCTCTTTCTTTCCCTTTGTCTGCATCAGCATCATCTGGTGAAAGAGAAGGGGCCCAGGCGAGTGAAGATGCAGCAGCCCACAGGACCCAATAGGCTGGATCCAGCGAGGCCCGAGGGACCCAGTGGGATGGAGGGCGAGAGGAGTGCCACAAGGGAGACCGGTTCTTCAACATCATCATCGGATTCTTCTTCCAGTGGACACTCCCTGGCGGACCCGTTGGGGACTACCCTTGCACCATCTGTGTCCGCCACCCCCCTTACTAGCACCACCCTCCCAGTTGCTCCCTACCCAGTTGCCCATGCCTGCTCACCCAAGAGGGTGGGCATCTCCTTTGCCACAGGCACATCTGCCCTGCCCCAGTCCAACCTGCTGCCCTCAGTGAGGAGGCTATTGATCTCCTGAGATCCATCTCTGTGGGTCAGGCAACCATCATGAATGCCATCCTGGGACTGGCAGGTCAGGTACAGCAGAGCAATGCATCTCTGGAAGGCATTCACCGTACCCTGTCCAGCCTGCAGAGGTCCTTTAAGGCTCTGGACTCCTTGCTGATCGCAGCTAGTGTCCCTTTTTTTTCTGTCCCTCCTCCAGCTACCCCTGCCCAATCCCATACCCCTCTACCCACACCCATCCAGAGCAGACAGTCAGACCACCTTTCATCCACCTCAACAGACATGGTTTGCAGTGACAAACACAAGCACCACAAAACCCACCACCAGCATGCACACAGGCAACACACACCTGCACACACAACAACATCTACTCCCTACACTCCCTTTCCCCACACCACTCCCTCCTGCATAGACACTATACCACTCACACCTGCTGGCACAACACCAACATTCCCTGATCCAGCCACTAGGCCTGTCATACCCACATTCACCACACTTCCAGACCTGCATACATCCACCCCATTTACCACATGTCCACTCACCACAACAACCAACACCCCCACATGCAGCACATCCACCTTACCCGCAGGTACCACCCCAATAGACAGTCACTGATCCACCATGGCATTTCCCTGCACCTCCTTCCCCCTCCTCCCAAAACACCTACACGCCCGCAGTCACACACCCAACAGACACAGGGCACACACATGCCTTCCACCCACGCACTTGCTCCCAAGACACACACACATACACACCTCACAACCATTCCCTCTCCCTCCACTCCCAAACGCTTTTCCCAGGACCTCCCTTGTGTCCCTAAGAAAAGATTGCTTTATGAGTTTTCCCTCTTCTCTAACTCTCTCCCATCCTGTGATTCCCCAAACACACAGAGTCCCTCCCCGACCCCAGCCCTTCCACCTCCCAGTCCTCCCTTGACCCCGATGTTGCCCATGCTCCTCCCCCTGCCAAAATATCAACCCCCCTCAAACCCAAGCTACCCCCTCCCAAGGACAAACCAAAGGAGCCACAAAGTAAGGGGAAAGCCAGGCCCAAACCCTACCCCCCCAAACTCAAGGGCAACCCCAAGGACCCCCCGCCCAAACCCAACCCCCTGACCACCACCCCATCACCCTTGAGGTGCCTGCCTGCCCCCTTGATGCCCCTACCATGTGGAGGCCACTTTGCAGTCAGAAGTCAAGTTGGAGCATTTCAATTCAAAAGTGCCGTATATGCCTGGTGGCACATGGACTATTTGGACTTGCCAGTTGGCCCTATTTGTACATTTTTTGTCAATTTTATATCTTTCTATCTAATATATATATGGGCCAACCGCCTGTTAGTCTCGATGGAGACATACTTGTCCTGCCTTTCATTAATGATGGCTGTGTTGTATTTGTGGGATTTGGCATGTGTGTGCTTTGCGTATGTGATTTGATGGTGTTGCAACATTTATTGTGTGAATTTACTTGTGCTTTCTTTTCAGTGTGATGTGTTGTGATGGTGTTGTGTGGCATTGTGTGGTTGTTGTTTGTGTGTGTGTTTCTGTTGGTGTGTGTATGTGTTGGTACGGGTGTCAGTTTGCATGTTTGGCCATCGCTCGCCATCACAGATGTGTGTGTTGTGTGTGGGTGTGCACTAACGCCTTTCCCTCCAGTGTGTGCTAGATAGGTGTACTTACGGTTGCTGTCTACGTTGCTGGTTCTGGAGTCGTAGGGAGATCAGGAGCAGTGGGAAGACTTCAAGTTCAGATTCCATTGCAGCTCAGGACGTGTCCGTGTTCCTGAAGGTGAGTGTCTACTTTTATACTGGTCGTTTCCGTCAGGGTTTTAGTGGCAGTCTGACTGCACCGGATATCCTGGCGGTGTGTAACCTCGTAGTATGCTTGGCAGTAACATGGTCACCGCCGGACTGGAGATGCCTGCTATCAGCCTGAGCGGTTCGTCTACACTGTCAGTACTGGCGGTCTATTTGCTGTGTCCCGTTGGGAACACCGTAATGCTCATAATATGGCGGTCTTCTCTGCCGGGCCTGTGGCAGTGGGACCGCCACCTCCACAGTGGCAGTCCTCAGACGACCAAACTTGTAATGAGGGCCCTAATTTCTTTGTTTGTTTGCAGTTTTATGCAGCGCAGACTTGACCCAAAGGTTTTGGAGTGCTTTACATGAGCATCAGTTCATTACACAAGGACACATTCATTTTGGTTTTAGGCCTGGGGAGATTAATTGATTTGCCCAGAAGCACAGGACGTTGAGCTGACGCTGAAACTTAAACCTGGTTCCTCAGTTGCAAAGTCTGCAGCTCTGGCTGTGACGCCACATCCTCTCCCCTAAGTGAAACATATCATCAAGTGATCAACCGGATAAAAAAACATAAACATAGCAAATAATTTAAAAGTGCTTTGTCAGTATTTTGTAACTCAGACAACATGTCCTCATTTTAGTTCTTAAGAGCACTAACCATAATTTCTATGGAAATAAGAAACTCTCATTTTTATAATTTCTAAAGAAAATGCTTTAGGTATTACAGTTTTGAATACATGAAGATGACGTCAGGCATGTCACACATTTTGGAATAAATATAGAATGTTAACAATCTAGTTGTTCATTAGAATGCTGTGGTTTGGCAGCGGTCAGGGGCACAGACTTGGATAATTGAAGGCAGGAAGGAGGGTGCAGAGGCAACAATTTGACTCTGATGGTCAGGCTGGAGCGGCAGTGGCACCACAATGGACCATGGAGGGCAGTGGAAAGGGGGCAGGGGCTACAAACCAACCATGCAGGATAAGCAAGGGAGGCTGTGGCAATATAACAGACTATTGAGGGCAGAAGATTCTTGATGTTTGTAAGCCCAAAAGAGCTTTATTTTGTCTGTCCCCTGCCTAAAATATCCTAATTTTCAATGTAAGGCAAAGGGGAAAACCAATTTCCCAGGTTCTTTTTAAAAGTCTTGCTCTTACCAAGTAAAAGATGTTGGCAAGTATGGTACATTGGATCACGGAGGACAGGAGGACTGGGGTAGGGATATGGACTTGGATAACGTTGGGCAGGGGAGAGATGGGTAGGAACACCAAACTGGCCTTACAGGGCAAGTTTCAGGGGTTGCAGCAGCACAAAGCACCACACAGGACAAGTGGGATGGCAGTGCCGCACAACAGACCTTGGAAGGCAGTAGGGAGGAGACAGAGTCATGCACATGGACATCAGAGAGCAGAGGGGAATGAGGTAAGAGCAGCAAGTTGACCATACTGGTCAGACCGGAGGGACAGTTGCAGCATAACAGACCATGAAGGGCAGGAGGGTGGGGCAGGAGCACAACAACAGACCAGTTAATGCCGGAGGGAGAGGATAGGGCCTGCAAATGGAAGAAAGGAGTGCAGGGGGCAAGAAGGCAGTAGCAGCAAGCTGATCGTGGAGGGCAGGCTGGATGGGCACTGGAAGCACAACACATCTTGGAGCGGAACAGTGAGACTATAATGTCACACCTGCAGACAACAGAGGGAAGGCGGGAAAGGGTCACAGGCAGCAAGCTGACCACACAGGGCAGGTGAGAGGAGCTTGGCAGCACAGAAGACCATGCATGGCAAGCCGGAGGGGTAGTGGCAGCACAACAGCCATTGTGTGCAAGAGGGAGCTAGCAGGGGCATGCATGAATGACCATGGAGGACAGAAGGGAGGGCTGGACAGAGACAAGAGAGGGCAGGGGAAGGGGCTTCACAATGGACCGCACAGGGCAGGCATGAGGAGCAGCTGCAGCACAACAGAGGGAGGGGGTAGAGGCCTGGAACGCAGACAGGTAGGGTAGAGGTGGCAGGGTCAGGAGGCAGACATCTGACCATGTTAGGCAGGTGGGAGGGGCAGAAGCAGCTCAACAGAACCAGAATAGATAGGAGGAGCAGTTGCAGGTCCATGGAACATGGTGGAAAAAAAGGAGGAAGTAGGGGTATATATACAGACTTCGAAGGACAAGGGAAGGAGGGTAGGGGTAGCACGCTAAGCACAGAGGTTATGCAGGAGGGCAATGATGGGGAATAGCATGGGCAGCAAAATGCAGGAGGAGTGGGCTGGGACATCAAGCTAAATTGAGGGCAGTAGCAGCACATCAGACCAGGCAGGCCAGGAGGTAGGGGGTTGGTGCATGGACTCAGACAACAGAGGATAGGGAGAAGGTGGATGGGGCAGCAAGCTAATTGTTCAGAGTAGGCAGGAAGGACAGTGGCAGAACAAAGGCCACACAGGGCTGTAAAGAGGAAACAGGGGCATGAACTCAAACAATGCATGGCAAGGAGGAGCAGGGGTGGGAACAGCAAGCTTGGGTGGGGCAGCACAATGCCAGGCCAAGCACTGCGTCCAAGACTCACCCCCACCGTGTATTGCGATAGGCATTCAACTTAACATTTAAAAAACTCTAGAAATTCACTGAAAAAACAAAGGTTACAGGGACATTATAGTTAGGAAATAGAATTTAAAAAATTTAGAAATTCACTAAAAAAACAAAGGTTGCAGGGACATTATAGCTAGGTTCAGATTTTACACATACAACACATTAGAAATTCAGCTGTTAGAGTTACAGTTATTTCAAGTAACTATAACTCATGAGGGAATTGTTTTTATCATTATGACTCCCTCCCCAGGCTGATTTCAGTGTGGGCACACTCACCACTTTGCTGCCAGGGCTAATCGCCATATTGCAGGCTTAGGGGCATTTTCTACATCTTCAGTGCATGCGCAGAAGCCCTCTTGCACCAGATGAGAAGGCAAAGAAAACACTGCTTGTTCTGAAGTTGAGGTTGAAGCGGATAGAGGAGGTTCCTTGTGGCGTGAGCATCATGCTTTCTGCATTGGATTCAGACATTTTTAGCTCTCATAAAGCAAGTTTCACCTCCTTCTCTCCCTTCTTTTCACTCCCCGACTTCCTAGCTCCCCTAGGGACAAAGGTGCCTTATTAATTGTAGGAAAACAGTGCCCGAATTCCTATAGATGGCCATCTCTGCCTGTTACTGCGTGTATCAATTAAACAGCAGCCATTAGAGATGGCTTTGGGAGAGCACCGTGTGGGGGGATGCTGCGGGACAAAGATGGTGTTACTGCCTCTGCATTACATATTTCACGCAGGTCATAGCCAGTGCATGAACATCAAGATTGAGGAGAGTCAGGAGGTGTTAAGTAATACATATTTTTAGAGCTCTAGCTTGTTCTTGGCTCAGTAAAGTGCATTAGTGTTGTTTTCATCTCAGGAGCAAATTTAAGAAAAATGGCGCTGCACACAGTGCAGCGCCACTTTTCTTGCATCCCTTTGCGCCCCCATAAAGCCACCATGTGTGCACTGTATTTAAAATACAGCACACCGTGGCAGTAGTTAGGAGACTAGCATCAGAATTGTTAATGCTTGTCCTGCTTTTTGTTGGATTAGCGTCAAAAATGTTGATGCTAATCCTGCGAAGCAGCCAGAGGCCCATTGTAACTAATGGAAGCCTCCTTTTAACGCCTGCTCTGAGCAGGCGTTAAAACTGACGGAAAAAATTACTCAAAGAAATCTTTTAGATTTCTTTGCGCCATTTTGTCAGCCACTCCTTTGCGTTCATTATGCCTGGCACAGGCATAATGTAGTGCAAAGGCTTACAAAGTGGCACAATGCATGCATTGTGCCACTTTGTAAATATGGCACTGTGTTTTTGGCCTTCTTACGCCACATTAGTCAAAAAAATCACGCTAATGTGGCATTGGAATTGCAATATGGGCTCTTAAATATGCCCCTGAGTGCGTACATCTGGAGCACTCCAGGGAAAGAATCACTGGTACACCTCAAACGGCGTGCATGTGCACGTGGGATGGACTGCTTCATCACCAGCGTGTCTTCTTGTTTTTTTTTCTCACAAAAGAAACATTTGCTGTGTCTTAGTGCCAGATGTAGTAAACTCCGATGTTGCGAATCGGAAATTGCGAGTCGGTGCGACTCGCAATTTCCGGTTCGCAAAATCGGATGCAGAACGATGTCTCAGACACCGTCTGCGAATCTCAATGGGGTCGCAAAGACCCACCTCATTAATATTAATGAGGTGGGTCGCATTTTGCAACCACATTGAGATTCCCTGCACTCACAGGGATGGTGGCCCTCTGGAGACAGCAGACCTCCATGTCTGGGACAGCTTTTTAAATAAAGCAGTTTTTTTTTTTGTATTGCAGCCCGTTTTCCTTAAAGGAAAACGAGTTGCAATACAAAAAAATAACGAAACCATTTGGTTTCGGTTTTTCAGAGTAGGCAGTGGTCCACTGGACCACTGCCTGCTCTGAAAAAACATTAATGGCGACATTCACAAAGGGGAAGGGGTCCCATAGGGACTCCTTCCCTTTTGCGAATGGGTTACCACCAGTATGGCACTGGTGGTAACTGCGAATTGCTTTGCGACCGCGTTCGTGGTCACAAAGCAATTCTGCATCGTGGTGCGAGTCGCAAATAGGAAGGGAACACCCCTTCCTATTTGTGAGTCACATTCCCATTTTGTGAGTCAGTCCCGACTCGCAAAATGGGAATGTGCATCGCGATGCGTGTTTTGCATGGCGCAAACTGCGATTTTCGCAGTTTGCGCCATGCAAAACTCTTCCTAGATCTGGCTCTTAGTCCGGTCTCTGTCAGGTCTGCAGCCTTTGGATGCAGCCAGCATGAGCGAGCTATATACAAGACTTTTAAATGCATAAACTTGAACACACACATGCACAACTATGTATCCGTAGGCCTGTTTGTAGTAATAGACACACAAGCATCACACTTCAGCCAAAGCCGGCATAAAAAATGCGTATTCTCATATTTGATACGTTTGTTGTTTGAACTTTACCGATGAAGTACAGCTAAAGAAAACTGTTTGGTTCTGTCGTGGCCCGCTTTTCCTGTTTCCACTCACATGTTTTTCACAGCATAATAATTTTCAGTCCGCTGCGGTTCTTGATAGCCCGGATAGTTTTTGTTACGAATGTCAAGGGGTGAAGCCTGGAGTCTGGGTTGGTGGGGCAGAGTGCTTTGCCCACAATTATAGGCTTTGGACTGGTAGTGAACTCGGGTCTCCTCGCCAGTTTTATGACTATCTTACTGCTATGCATCTCTTCCTTCACCCTGCCCCGGACCACATCCATCGTTCTCCGCCTGCCCGATTACAAAAAACATTTAAAACATACACCTGGACACCTTGGCCCATCTGTCACAGAGGATGCAGCTCAGTGCACCCGGGCACCAAAATCACAGGCACTATCTCCAGCACAAACATACATACATACTTGCTATGCCAACTACAAAAAACGTGGGCTCGTAAAAAGTTATTTGGAACATGTGTGTTAGTAAGCGAGCATTGGTTTATATACTTCCACAGGTCAAGGCTGGCTGACAGACTAATGACACAGGTCAAAATTCCCTTTGGATCTTGTTTTCAGGGTATAGTTCATCTAGACCATCAGAACTGAATTAATAGAATAAAATGCATAGGCATACTCTCATGTCATTTTAGTAAACATGAATTTACTGCTCAGAGTTAAATTTAGGTTCTTCCTCGGATTGCTAGGTGCTGAGTATCACCATTATTTTTTTACATTTGTACGTTCTTTAGCAAATTATTCTTGCCAAGTTTCCTTCTTGCTGATTTAGGCGTTTTAGAGAATTTACGCAGGTTGCTCTCACGCTCAGCCTATTTGAATGATGAGTGAGCAGTGAGCACTCTAGGCAAATAGTGGGTGAAAGATCAGTCATATAGGGTCTCATTACGAGGCTGGTAGTCCTAAAACAGCCAGCCCCTCAGTCGCGGTCAGGACCGTTGCTGCTGTGCGGTCCGACCTCCATATAATGTCCCTGTCTGCCATCTCCACCAGGATCTGTGATCCCAACGGGTTGTCAGCAGGTGGAGGTTGGAATCCGGCAGGGCAGCGCTGCATGCAGCGCTGGCCTGTGGATTATGACCTCATTCTTTGCCAACTTTTTCATGGCGGTTTCAACGCCATGAAAAGGCTGGCAGAGAACAGGTGCAGGGGGCCACAGGGGTGGCCCTGTACTGCACATGCACTTGGCATTGGCAGTGAAAGGGTCCCCCTGACCAGCGCCCTTGCAATGTTCACTGTCTGCAGACAGTGAACATTGCTAGGGTGCTGGAGCACCCTGCAGGCAACAGCATTGCCGCTGACTCGATTACGAGCCAGAGACAATTCTGCTGCCTTTTTCCCACTGGGCTGATGGGCAGAAACCTCAGTTTCCACCTATCAGCCTAGTGAGAAACACCTAATAGGTCCAGCGGGGTGGTCGCCACTCCAATGGCAGCCACCCTGTCGAGAGTTTGGCGGAGGCTTGTCCGGTCCTCCAAACTCAAAATGAGGCCCACAATTTGCTTATTAATGCAAGTGCCGCGTATTTGACCAACATATGGCTTTAGTGATACGCTAAAATAATTTCCATGTCACTATGACATTTTGTTGCTACTATGCACAGTTTCCTCAATTTGAGTGATCACAAGACCACTGATTATTTTTAACTGTATTTTTTTACTGAAATATAACTTTTCAAGTCGCCTCATCCAAATTATTAACTATTTCCTGACATTATAACATGCCATATATTATATCCAGGGCCACTGGAATTATGCAGCAGGAGAGGGACACATTATGTGGTAGGACTGACTTAAGCATGCGTCAAGAAAAGGCAAATTATGTGGTATAATGCAGCACATTATTATCTGATATATTTACTTCATTATTTTGTCATTTTTACACTTATTAACACTGTCTGGGCTTAGGTTACAACTCATTAGTACCAGTTTAACACGCAAACATAGCAATAAGCAACAGAAAGTTGACCAGTCAAACTTTGTGAATGGCCCTTACCTGCGCAGGGTCAGATGTTGCTGCGATTTTAGTAACTTTTGAACCGTTTGAGCTAAAAAAAAAATTTTTGTTAAAATCTGAAGATTAAGCAACAGATGATGGATTATGTGGCAAATACCGCAGTTCTATAATTATGCAAATGCGTGGGCACACAATCACATTATTCCAGTGGCTGTAGTTATATGACAGCAGATTTTTTTCTTTAACATTGTATGATAGTAATATTTCTTTTCTAATGAGCAACTGCTGTACCTTTTGTCATAAATTACATATTTATTAAACTAAAGGTTACAGTGACATAATAGTTAGAAAACAGCATTAAACATTTCTAGAAATTCACTGAAAAAAAACAAAGGTTACAGGAGCGTTTTAGTTAGACGTGCATGCAGCTATATTAATGTATATGGAAAGGAGACTACTGGCCAATGAGTCTTAAATGACTCAAACAGGCGACCAGGGCCTAGGACTAGGGATTGAATTAGCAAATAAAGGAGTTTCTTCATGATGTGAATACTCGCTTGATTTCTTTTAATGTTGGTGATAGTACTAAATGAGAAAACAAAACGAAAATATTATCTATTATTATATATCAGTGAAATGATTATATACAATATAAATAAGATATGTTTTTATAAAAGTATTATAAAACAACAGCATGGCTAACAATTTATTGTAACTGTTTGACCTTCCAGTATAAACTGCCTGACTCATCCCGCCAGTTCATCCAACCTAACCAATATCAATGACATGAAAACATGCAAAATATGTAGAGCATAAATATACATTTAGTGGGGGACTTCCTTGGAAAAACAAAGCAGAAGATGTGGGTATGTACATTCTCACAGAGGGAAACCTATGTTTTTATTCTTGAGATAGTCCGACCTAAAACTCAGAATGATATCAGATTCGAGATATTTTTCTGCAATTTCAGCAATCCTGGAGTGAAGTTCTTAACCCAGGGCTCGTTGGGATATGCGGTTGGTAGTTTTACGTTGGGATGTGTATTTGCTGCACATAACTGAAGGTGTCTTCACAGGTACCGTCCCATATTAATGAAAACAATTGATGCTGCTTAGAGTGCCCGAGGCCTTCTGGTCGAGGTTCATTAAAAAAATATTAAATTGAAATACATGAACATTTTTAAATGAACTACACTACGTTTTGGAGCACATTGCAAATCGTTTACATTTATTTTTTATCTTATTCCTTTGTCTGTCCCTTTCTGCATCACCGTGCAGTTATTTCATCAACATTTCATGTCTACTTTTTTTGCAATATTAGATAAACCCTTGGACTCTTCCTTGAATATTGTAAGGCATGTTTATAGTATGATTTCCATTTAGAATCCGGCTCCTAGTGCCCAAAATTAATAAACACCAGTACTATGCCCAAGTCCAGTTTTTTATTATGAAAACATAGTCTTGCCTAGATCCAAACAACAATCTACAGCTGGCGTCATTTTCTGTTTTCCATTTGTTTACTCTAATCGCCTATCTTTCTCATGAATGAGAGTTGGCCTTAGCAGAAATGTCCCGTCGCAATGAAGAGTTCCGAGGTGAAGGTGCACAAGATAATTTACTCTCGCAAACAAATAGCGAAAAAGGGAACTTGTCATATAAAATATTATGAAAATGCAGATCTTTGCTTGGCCTGCCCCATCTGTAGTACTCACGCAACCATCTGTGCTACTTCACCCAACCCTGTATGGTTTGAGAACATGTCAATACAAACAGTGTGTCTCTAGTCAATTGTGCATTTTTTTTGAGAAGTGTACATTTTACATAGTATACACAAAGTCAGACTGGGACAGAAAATAGACCCCGGCACCAAGATAAAAATGGCCCCATTACTGAATTAGGGGCCAGAAGATTGTAAAAAGTGGTTTGCGATTCCCTAATAATGAATCTTTGAGATTCGCTATTAGGAAATTGCAAACTAGAATGTAGTACAGTGAGTTTGACACTGTTTACAATTTCCAAATGTGTCTCAAGAGACCTACCTCATTAATATTCATGACGCGGGTCTCAATTTGTGACCAATTTGGGAAAGGCCACAATCACTGAGATCGTGGTTTGCTGAGGGCAGCAGACCACCATGTCTCTGATTGCTTTTAAGTAAAGTAGTCTTTTTAGGTCGAGCATAGCAGCACGCAAGCCCTGCTTTTCTGAAGTGTTGTTATCTATTTTGGCTTTTAACCACTACCACCTCACGCACATCACTATCGCTCCTTCATGGGGTTGCCCTTCAAAAATCCTCTGTTATCATTGGTATTATGTTTGTCTCTCTTGGGGCGGTTTGGTTACTGCCTTGGACATCAACCCTGTTACATTGCTAATTGCACTTTTGCCAATCTGTTTGACTTCAAGCAAACTTCTTTTTCCTTTTGTGTGTCTCCTTCACGCTCATGCTCATGGTGGCTGTGGCGCTTTGAATCGGCTAAGTGAAACTGCTTTACTTTTCATTTTCAATTTATGTGGCCAGAAAAGTCCTGTTAGGAGTTTAAAACGCTAATCACTCTAACTCGAGCAAATGCGAGACCCATTGCATTCCAAATGCTTGTTTTTGTAATGCAGGCCGTTTTCATCAAAGGGAAAGGGGATGTATTACAAAAAGAAAACTGAAAAGTTTTCTATTCATTTTTGAGAACCACCACTGCCTGCTCTTCAAAAATGTTTGTACCCCGAGTCGCAAAGGGGTGCCACCAACTTGAAGTTGGTGGAATGTTTTGCGACTGCATTCACGGTCACAAAACATTCTTACATGGCCCTGCAACTTGCTATTCAGAAAGGATGCCCTTGGCACGCCCGTTCCTAATAGTGACTCGCAATCCCTATTTTGCAAGTTACTGACTCACAAAATAGGGATGGTACATGGCAAGAAGCCTTTTACTGTTCGCAAACTGCCCAATGGGCCATTTGCAACCGGCAAAACTGCTTCATACATCCGGCCCTAGATACCTCAAAAAGTGTCCCATGATTGCATATCGGGCGGTTCTGAACTTGTGAAGAAATCCTCGCAGTATTTTGGAAAGTGTGGAAGGCTGCAAGGATTTCAGTTGCCTGGAGCCAATGTTTTTTTTTATTTTTTTAATATCAGTGAAATACACAGTGAAACCTTGCCAGGCAGACCACCAAAAAGGCCCACAAAAAACGACCCACACACTGACCTATTAGACTAGTCCGTGGAGCACAGCCTGACTGTCCTCTCTGTCCGACTCTGGTGTATGCAGTCATATTTTATAATACAATTGCTCTTGCTTCTGCAAGAAGCTGGAAATTAGGCCCATTTTGCTGCAAAATGTTTATTCATAAAATACCATTACAGTAGAGAGTGGTATGCCTTTAGGTCTAGATTTTTGCCCAAAACGAAGTCAGTTGCAGTGGTGTAATCACAGTGAAAAAGAGATTTTCCCAAATAATAATGCATGGAATGTTCATGTTAATTGATATGTGTGAAATTAAAAGGAATATGGTTCAATTGGGTGTATAAATTAAATATACAGTTCTGGAACAACAATGTCTTTTGATTTTGGGCAGGTACAGGATGTACTACAAAAATGCATGTTGATTTGTTTTCTTTTTACCCATATTTTTGACAGTAGATTATCTCACGTAGATCCTAGGGGTATTTTTCAAGGATAAGGTCTCGAAAAAAGGCTGGAGAAGAGCAGATCGCTGCCTCGATGTTTACAATAAACCCTAGAAGGTCAACAGGCTTTTCTTCTCGAGTTTTAAGAGCCATCATTAAGACAGTGACCTGCCCCAGGCCCTTGCGCATTGTGTTACTGACAAAAAGAAAGTGCAAACATCTAGACGATCTCACAGCCTGGCTTCCCAAGATGGCGTCAATGCCTACAAAAGAATTATTGATTCAATCCAAAAAACCACAGGCAAGAAAATAAAACATGGTGTGAATTCCCCAAACGGACAATGTGAGAAGCCTCCGCTTGAGCTATTGTGCGCCTTCATGCTTTCATCACCCTCCTTCCAGTAAACCTTTAACCACCAATTAGATGCCGGTGAGAATGTGCTCCTAGGAGTTTACAGCCCATCAGCGAGAAATGCCTGCACTGTGGGAGCCGTGCAACCTGGAGTACCTCGGCACAAACAAGTATACGAAGTACGAAAATACTTTAGATCACTTTCAAAGTCTTCCCCTTCCTCTTCGGAACTATCGTTTCTGTACTTAAAGCTGTTCTCGTGAGCTATTTCGTAAAGTCGAGTAAATGTTGTAGGGATGATGGGCTTAGTGACGTAAATCACAACATTGTTAAAACAAAACATCATGATAGAAAAAAAGTCACTAAACAACATTCAAATACAGTTCAAAGGGAATTTCAAGACTCTCTTAAATGTGCAAACTACTTTGTCGTTTCAGTGAGCACCAAAATCCACGTTATTAAACACTGTCGAGGGCAGAGTCATAACTGAACGCTGTTTATTGCACTCGATAAATTCTGACCCAGCTGTGCCAGATTTCTCAGATGGAATAAATATCGGCCCAAACCTTGAGTAACGAGGGCCTAGTGTGCAATTACACTACTGTAGTGATGGCTGTACATACTGCACACAATAACAATCGGTTGTTTTGAATATAATACTAGGGGTTTGAACATTATTGCTTTAGAGCAACCTATACAAGGAAAGAAAATATTTTAAGTCACTCAAGCAACCACCAACGTTATTATGCCATAAACGTACACACATATAAACAATGAGAGCATTCAATTATGTTACATCTTGGATGGTGTTTATTTCTATAAACAATACCTTTATAGTCGTTTTTTTGTAGCATTTCGCTGATGGGCTGATCTGCATTTCGCTGGTGGGCTGTATGTAGCTTTGGTGCACTAAACAATGCTGGTAACTGATCCCAAAGCTAGCCCCAGAGCCAGCCATACTCTTGAGATCAAGCTTTGACCTCCTCTGCGGTCCAAGATCCAACAAATTAGGGTCTAATGCAGAAAGCAACTCTCGCTGAGGATGCAAAAGCTGACCACTTTCTATGGTAGTTAGGACTGAGTCAATGCAGAACCTTGCAAACAATGCAGAGAACTCTTATTTTGATTTGGGCAACAACAAAAGCCCAGCCTAAACTTCTTCACAAACTCGTGACACGGTTGTACTTAACTGTCAGAAAAAGAGGGCCACAGTGCAAGTAGGCGCTAGGCCCGACCCTGGGGGATAAAACCTTTTACTCCTGATGTCCTGAGTTGCGACCTACTATGGGCCCAGAGCAACGGGGCCAAGTACTTCCCTTTAAGCATTTGACTCCTTGACTCGCAGTGGTAGCACAGGACGAGCAGTACAAGGCTTCTCTGGGGTGGGGCGGGTGCGGAGAAGACATAAGGTGAGTACAGGCTCAAGACTCAAAATACATTCAATCCTAATAAATTTAATGAAAGCCAGATATTACATTTTTTGACAAAAGTAGTATTTATATAAGAACATAAAGTAAAATACAACACATACAAACAATAAACAGAGCACTCTTAAGGCTGGCACTCTAGCATTGTCCAAGCAGTGTCCTGAGTCCCATATCCCTGTCTCCTGGCAGTGATTAATCCCCATATATGATAGATAACATTCTGGTCAGGACCCGCTAACAAATCAGAATCTTGGAGGTTGCACAAAGTCTTTTCAGAAGTCAAAGTGTTCCAGCACTGTAGTACTATCAGACAGAGCAAGTTTTCCATGGGCTCTTCGACTCGACTATCCTGCTGGTGTGATGACATGGACATCCCTGGGAAAGTTCAGCGATCCAGCGTCATAGCTGACTGAAGCAGCTGCTGGCACTGAGTGGTAGTCTCATTGCTACAAGCAAGGTGTCTGGCCATACATGGCACTCGTCAGATAATGCAGTAAGTTCCTCTGATTCCGCTGGCAGGTCAGTGGCAGCCACTCAACTTCCGATGCATCAGTCAGGGCTTCCAGCACAGCTCTTTGTGGTCACACACTGTACATGGCGAAGTCCGTGCCTTATTGCGTATGGTGCACCAAGGTGACCACTCTTGCTCTTCATGGAAACGTGCTCTGGTATACAGGATCACCAAGCTTTGGACAGCACGCGGGCCTGATCGGTGTGACAGCAGTGCTATCTTTATAACGGCCCATTCTGACATATGAAGTGCCAACTTTTGGTCAGCAAATGGTCTGACAGCCCAAACGGTGCAACTGCAGCAATATCTTCACAGTGGCCTTTTGTGGCAGACAGGCTTGAAACTGCCCACATCACATGGGTGGAGGGCCCGATTGGTGCAACAGCAGAAATATCTTCACAGTGACCCCTTCTGGCATGTGGGGTCTCTAACTTTTCTCAGAACGCAGGAGGATGGCCTGATCGATGCAACATACATTTTCTCACTCCTTGCTCAGGGGATCCACTCAGAGGGATCCCGAACGGGACCTCACTCCCTCTAGCCACTTTCCTCCTCTTCACAGAGTCTTCTGGTCTCAGCAGGCAGCCAGGGGTTAGTGCTCTAGGTTCCCGGATAAGTGGTCTTTGATTTCCCTGTGTGGTGTTCACTCACACAGCTGGGAGATTGGCAGACCTTAATCCCCAGTCCAGGACACACAGATGTCTTACTGAGGGGCAAATTTAAGTAAAAAAGTGGTGCTGCACCCAGTGCAGCGTCACTCTTCTTGCACTATTTAGCGCCCCCCTATTGCCATCATGTGTGCACTGTATTTAAAATATGGCGCACCATGGCGCAGGGTAGGGGACAATACCATCAGCATTTTTTTACACTATTGATGTACTATTCAGGGTTAGTGCCAAACTTCTAGTCCTAAACCTGAACAGTACATGAGGGCCCATTATAAATAATGGTGTGCCCCCTTTCAACACCTGCTCTGAGCAGGTGTAAAAAATGCCAAAAAAATGTTGCAAAGAAATCTTTTAGATTTCCTTGCACCATTTTTTCAGCCCTCCTAACGGGAGAATGCCTTCCTTGCATACATTATGCCTGGCGCAGACATAATGAGGCACAGGGGGTTACAAAGTGGCACAATGCATGCATTGCACCACTTTGTAAATCTGGTGCAGCTGTTTTGGCCTTGTTGGGCCATGTTAGCGTTAAAAGAATGAAGCTAATGTGGTACAAAGAGGCGGTAGGCTCTCTTAAATCTGGGCCTGAATTTCCCCAGTTGGAGTGGTCACCATTTGGGACGCTCCCCTTTTTATAACCCATTTCCAAACACAGAGGTGATTTAGGGCCACATGTACAAAATCTGGTTTTGATACTCGCAATTTGCGAGTCGCAAAACCTGATGTACAACAGTGTCAATGACAATGTTTGTGATTCCCAATGGAGTCACAAACGACCTACCGCATGAATATTCATGGGGTAGGTCGCAATTTGCGAACCCATTGGGAATAGCCTCCCTCACAGGGATAGTTCACCATGTCTGTGAAGGCTTTTAAATAAAGCAGGTATTTTTTTCAAATGCAGCCCGTTTTCCTTCAACGAAAACGAGATGCATTTCAAAATCAAAAGTGAAAAGTTTTCTTTTCATTTTTTCACTACCATTCACTAAGGGGAAGGGGTCCCCTTGGGATCCCTTCCCGTTTGCAAATGGGTTTGCACCAGTTTGAAACTGGATCTGGATTCGGTATTAGGAAGGGATGCCCTTGTCACGCCCCTTCCAAATACCGAATTGCAAAACCCAAACTGTGATTCGGTAACAAGGTACTGAATCGCAGTTTGGGCTTTGTACATCCCAAATAGCATTTTTCAAGTCACAAATGGGCCGATTTGCCGTTTGCGACTTGAAAACTGCTTCGTACATCTGACCCTTAATGCCTCATGCTTTGAAGTTCGTGTTGCAAGGGATGCCTCCTCTGAAGTGTCTACTGCTGTGTCCCGTCCTTTGGCCAGGAAGAAGTCTGTCACGGCAGGACCAACTCCAATCCAGATGGCTCCACAACACAGGCCATGGGAGTTACTCGTGGCTCACACCTGAATGTCAGTCTCACTGATATTTGCCTAACAAAAAGTTACAAATGCCTCAGCCCTACGCTGTATGATTTCCTTATGAGACCATCTCCTTCCTGAGATGTGCTGGGCCCCACTGACCAGTGACCTTTCTAGAATCAAAGCCCTTTTGAAGGGCACAGGAGTGTCTGGCTTTCGCTTCCTTGAGTGTATGTCCCACCCGTCCCTCAGGAATGCAGCAATCCACAAATTTGTCTGGGGTCTCCTCCACATGGCTTTCCAAGGCCCAGGGTGTCTAGTATGGCATATTGGACCAGTCACAAGCACGCACACATACACACACACTCAGACAGATGTGCAATGCAGACACACTAACATGATGTAGGCCAAGGATGACTTTAGCAAAAAGTATCAGAACTTTCAGGATTGGGCCAGTACGTCCCACTCCAGTGACAAAGGTAAAAAAGTCTGTTCATACTACTGATCATCATTACTAAAACACATTATTCTGCCACCACCATGCTTGTGCTACTTAATTCGTGGTAAGGGCAGTGCCCCCACGTAAATGTTAGGGTATTGCTTTGGGCGCCCCTCCTGGTCCAACAAGACAGAAGTTTGTGAGACAGCCTAGGTCATGGTACACCCGCATAATGTGCGTTTATCCATGATCAAAAACATGCACCAGTGATTCAGATATTAGGCTCAGACTCAGGACAGAGGTGCACATCCATTAACATGCAAGGGACTTTTCTATGCCTACAAAAACCCATAGATGATGTTTAATGATGTATTATGGACTGTTTAGAGCCTTATGAGGGTGTACTGAGAAACATTTGATTAGATGACCATGCAGGAAAACAGCCTAAAATAGTGTGTACAAGTACTACTCTGTGTTTAATACCCAAAAGGGGCAGATTGTTGTGAGTTTATGAGCAGTTATCATCACTGTTAGAACCTGGGGATGAAACAGATCAACAATCACTTTCAGATTCCTTGCTCCTGTAGCTGGCTTCAAGACAGTCCCCATTGCACTGACCATGCAAAAGAGGGTGCTAAGAAAGTTGTAAGGCCAAACTGCAAGACCTCTGTTTTTTCAGCATTTAGACAAAGATAATTTCTACTGTTACTATCTGTAAGAAACTGGATTATCATTTGTGGTGGGTGACTATAATCTACCAGAGGAGTACATTTCTAAAGCCACCACAAGACCTATCCAGGTCCAGTTAGTCACCTGGATACTTCCGGGAAACGCCCTGTTGCAGTCTGTTATCTCAACTTCATTCAATTCAACTCAATTTCTTTATTTAATTATTAAATCATGAGAGTACAATATAAAAAAAAATCACAATAATGTGAGCTATTATAAGAATGAATACACCATGAATAAACCAGATACTATAATAAAAACAATAATTTATGCTGCCTTATAGCAGATTTAAAAAAAGCACCAACAGCATTAAAAATTGTTGCGGTACTCAACATTCTTAAGAAGGAAAATGCAGGCTTACAAGTATTTCTATCCATTATTCTGAAGAACTGTGATTAAAAATTGTTGTGTAAAAGAATTGTAAAATTAGCATAAAATCGCAAAATGTAGCAATGTTTGCGTGGTGGATTTGTTACAAGGACAAATTAAAAGCAGCTGGCTCATATTGGGTAGATTGTCTCAGCGGAAAGCTAAGACAGTTACAGATAGGGTCCAATCAAAATCTTGTTAGCAATGATCTCTTGCGTGGGCGGAGCTTGCCCAACCAAGATGCAGCTGCCTAGTGCCGGAGCTCTTAGCCAGCCTGCTAATAATCCTGGTATCCCTTGGCTGTTGGGGGGCCTCTATGGCATTGCAGGAAGGAGGGGGCCCACCTGCACGAGGTCCTACAGAGGATGGAGACCCAGGGGGTGCCAGATGCTGCTGATGGCTCCGTCGGGCGGACTAGCGCCTCAGCTGGTCGGGGGGCGTGGCCTGGCCCTGCCTGCTGTGCTGGCCGTTAGTCCGAAGAGCAGCCAGTGAAGGAGAGGAGCCTGTATGACCGGTGGCCGGCTGACTGCCGAGGTGGTGCTCGGGGGTGTACTGAGACATCCTGAATGCAGCTGGTGCGGCGGTGCGGCCCGGCCCGTACTCCCGAGTGGCGATGCAGGGGGTCCTGGCCACAGGTGCCCCCTGAGGTCAACGTGAGACATGAGGAAGCCTGAGACTAGGGCCTGTGGCGATGAGGTGAGAGGGTCGCTGGGGTGTCGTGGGGGGGCCCTGGACTGACAGATTTTGCCTGGTCCCCTGGGAGGTGAGACCTTGGAGAGGGGGTCCCCAAAGAAGAGGAAAGAATGATGGGGTGTGCCCTTTGCCCCACCCTCCACTGACATGAGCTGGGACTGCCAGCCTGTGTGTGCCTGACTTGGGGTCCGGTGCTGGAGTAGCCCCCATATCTCCCCCCTGCTTCTAGGACTAATCTGCGTGAGAAGTGACAGGGGGTGGACTCTGTTGAACCAGCTGCAATGTGACACAGCCCCAGCGCAGATGGTCTAACCGAGGGCCTTCTTGACTTCTGGCTCTTCCAATGACACACCGTCTCATAGCTGATGCCTGATTGGAGGACCTGCAGGTGACGGTTGGAGCATCACTGGTGGCCTGAAGGGACCCCTTAGAACATGAGACAGGGAATTGCGACAACATGTATCTGAGAGACTGCGGAAGCGCAGGCTTGGCCCTCTTGTGCTTGGCCGGACTGGGGGACTCTCTCGCCACGTGAAATGGCATACTGGATGGATAGCTACTAGAGCCCTCCACTGAGGGGTCAATCCACTCCATTGGTCTCTGGACGTCGGGCGGATGGTTGCGGGTCCCGCCTGCTTCCAGATCTATGCTGGTTATGGGGAAACCCAGACCCAAATCGCAGGGGGCGCCCCAGGCAGCTCTGGCGCCTTCCCACCAGCTGACTAACAATGATGATGGGGAGAGCTTGATGTCTACCACTATTCAGGATACCCTGAACAGGATCCTATGGGTAATTGAGGATACCAAATTGACTCTGAACCAGGACATTGGAAAGGTCTCCACCGAACTAAGCCACTTACGAACAGACAATCACAAACTACGGGTCCAGGTACTACAGCGCCATGCTGAGGATGCGGAGGGCTGCAGTCGGTGCAATAATGTATGAATCGTTGGAATGCCGGAGGGCATCGAGGGACCTGATGCAGTGGCCTGATGCAGTGGCCTACCTGGAGACTTGGCTGTGCACGCTTATTGGCGAGAGACCCCTCACACCATTCTTTGCATTGGAAAGAGCACACTGAGTCCCGACTTGCAGACCGGAGCCTGGGAGGCCACCCTTTCCAATAGTGGCAAAACTCCTGCACTACCGGGACCAAGACCTGTTGATGCAGAAAGCCTGCGAGGAGGGCCCATTTCAGGTAGAAGGCTGCCATGCCACCTTATTCCCAGACTTCACAATGGTGGTCCAATCTCGGCGTGCCATCTTCCTGGGAGTGAAATAGGCCCTACGAGAGGAGGGACTCCGGTACTCTCTGCTGTTCTCCTCCAAGCTGAAGATTATCTTAGATGGCACTACCCACTTTTTTCAGGAACCTGATGAAGCATGGACTTGGCTTGAGTCATACCGCAAAGGCACAATGGGTGCCAAACACGTGGAACGCAAACCACCTCAGCGACGTGGCAAGAGAAGACACTCATGAGATTCCACGGTCGGCAAATGGGTGACAAAGCCCACAAACCAGCAAGCTCACTAGGGGAAAAGGGTGGTGCTCCAGGCAGCAGCTTCCCTGATGGAAGCGAGAAGTTGGGATGACAGCCAAAGGTTGGGGTCTGAGACTCTGGACAAGGGAGACTCCTCTGATATAGACTCGATGGTCAGTGTGATGGGGGAGCTACCCCACGTGACACCTCAGACTTCGCACAACATTGTCTGAATCCTTGGGGCCCTACCCACTTTCAGGCCTGATGGTCTCATAAACCTGCGATGCAGGCAGGCTAGGGCTCGAGCAGGTTGCTCTTATGCTCCTGAGGCTGGCCCCCGGATCAAACACCGGATAGTCCAGTTGGATGATGATACATGTTTATATAATGGTTACTATGGTTTGAGTGGTCAGCAGTTGCTTGTCTGCTCTTGGGATGGGGAGTTAGGAGTTGTTTGTATTGCTTGTTCTAGCCCGTGGTCACTTAGAAATCCATGACGGGCTATTGAAGTGTCCTGTGGGGAACTGGGATGCGGGAGGTACATGTTCCCTGATAAATTTCTAAGATGGTATGACAGCAATGTACCTTCCTACGGAAAAAATGTCTTGGAATGTCCAGGGCATGGGCTCAATTGCAAAGCGCCACAAGATAATTTCATATATGAAACGTAGGGGGATACATATTGCCATGTTGCAGGAATCTCACCTCACCCAGGTGGAAACAGACCGCCTTCAAAGGCGTTGGCGAGGGCAATTGATTGCAACTACATTCTCAGCAGATGCAAGGGAAGCGACAATAGGGGTAAGATCGGGAGACCCTTTGAGGCCACTACCATTGATGGAGATAAGGAGGGCCATTACATTTTAGTAGAGTGGTGACTTTATGGTAGACTGCTGGTCCTCGGTAGTGTTTATGCCCGAACCAGGAACAGCTCCAGTTTCTGCACTCATTATCTGCCTGGTCAGTGCGCTTTACTAATGTTCCGTTTCTACTTAGAGGAGACTTTAATAGAGTGTTAGACCCCAATATAGATCGTTCAACCGCACCACTTTGAGGGGCGGCAACTATTAGAGTGGCAATGGGTATGTCAACCTGGATCTCCCATTGGGAACTGCTAGATATCTGGCGCCTTCAGAATCCTCTTGGTAGAGATTACTCATATTACTCACACCTCTATCATGTGCACACCAGAATAGACAGAATCCTTTGTTCGTCCTCTCTTAGTGGTATGGTTACACACTCAGAATACTTAGGCCGGACTATATACGATCGTAGACCGCTTTTGATCCACCTGACCATGATGGAGACTCGCCAACCCATCCCGACTTGGCACTTGCACCCTGCAGCATTGGAGGATGATGTCTACCGCACAGCGCTACTCCACAGGTTGATGGAATACTTGATGCTGAACCCAGGGTTGGCATCCAGTAGAAGCGTTGAATGGGAGGCCCTAAAAGTGGTAGTGCGGGGTCATTGCCTCGGACAGACTGATGGTATCAGACAAGACCTTGAGCGGGACATTTTATGTTTAGAGGACGAATTACACTGACTTGATAATGACCTTGATGGCACCCCAGAAACACAGGCGACATTACTGGAGCTCAGGGAGAAATATCGGACAGCGTTAGAACGTCTTAGGTGTCATGACTACAAGACATATATGGCCAAAGTGAATGAGGAAGAAGGAAAGGCAGGGAGGTTTCTGGCATGGTTGGTTCGCTCGGAGGCTGGTGGGACACCAATTACTCGCCTGATGACGAGGGAGGGTGACACTATCTATGCACCTACCCAGATCAGTGCTTATTATAAATCCTTGTACGGTCCCTTCCAAGTGGACTCAACCGACAAGAGGGAGAGCTTCCTGTCTGCTTTGCCTCGGAGTGTCCTCACTGATGTGGATAGAGGTGTTGGGCACATGAATAATAGTGGGAGAGATCAAGGCAGCCATTAAAACATTGGCAACGGGTAAGACCCCGGGTGCTGATGGCTTGCTCTCAGAGTTCTATAAATTGGGCTGTGATGTCATGGCTTCAATGCTGATAGAGATGTACCCCGAAGCCTATGAGACCATGTTGTTGCCGGCCATGACCAGGGAGGCCATAGTGATCCCCTTGCCCACATCTAAGCATGTTGATAGGAGGGTTACTGATTTCAGGCCCTTGTCCATGCTTAACACTGATTTTAAAATCCTCAGTAAGGCACTTGCCGCAAGATTGCTACCCCATATGAATAACCTCATACACGAGGACCAGAATGGGTTAATTTCACCCGATAACACCTCCAATAACCTCCGTAGGCTGTACTCCCTGCTTTACGATGATTGTCATCCTCCTGATCCGGCGGAAATGATTGTGTTGGTGGATCTTGAGAAAGCCTTCAACACAGTGAGCTGGGAATTTCTTGAGGCTACTATGTCAAAGATGGGTATGGGCGATGCCTGGGGTGATTGGGTTAGGTTGCTTTACACAAACCCTACTGCGCGCATCAAGACAGGATGGACGATTTCCTCTAGCTGTGACATACATAGAGGAACCTGACAGGGGTGTCCTTTATCCCTGTTATTGTTCACCATCGCCATAGACCTACTGGCGGCGAGACTCCACAGACAATTTCACATAATCTCCCTATACGGAGATGACCTCCTTATCTTCTTTAAAAATGGTCCAGCAACGCTGCCCCAGGTGTTCCAACTGCTGAGCGAGTTTGGTGCCTGTTCTGGCCTTCGATTAAATAAAAGAAGACTTGTGTCTTCCTGGTGATTCGTGAAATGGGTCGTCCATCTTCTTGCACTCAGGAGGGGACTTGGGCTCCACTTACCTTCCGCTATCTGGGCATCCGGATCTATCACGAGCGGCAGGATCTTAGGGAGGGCAACTAGGGAAAAGCAATCCAGGCATAGCGGTCCAACGTCGCCATCTGGCGCTCCCTTTGCTTGCCTATTATGGCACGTGTATCACTCATTAAGATGTAGTACTTCCCAGGCTGCTGTATTACTTTACTAACCTGCCCATTAGCTTGCCGGCCTCTTGGTTTCATCCACTAGACATGCTACGCAGGGAATTCCTTTGGGATGGTGGGTGGCAGCGAGTGGCCCTGACCACTCTACGCCTACCTCCGGATGCTGGAGGGCTTGAGTTTTATTTTCTAGTGACCCAGTTGCAATGGCCTGTGCAATGGCTCAGTGGGGTGGGGCTTATGGAACTGACAGTAGATGGGGGGGACCTCAGTAGTAGTGGACTGGTGGCTGGGCTGATTGTGCCTAAACCACGGGGCCCTAGACGGGGAATATTGCTGGCAACAGCCCTGGCCAACAGGCAGAGAGTTCTCAGAAGGACAAACACAGAAGTGCCCTATGCACTAGATATGCCATTGGTGGGGATACCCACTCTCCTGCTTCACAAAAAGACAACTTGACTGTTGGACGGCTATAGACTTACATACACTAGGCGCGCTGTACTGTATAGCCAGGTAATGCCGATCCCGTTTGAGGATCTTGGACCAGACTTGACTGTCTTGCGGGCAGTTTCTGACATATGAGATGATGGTGGGGGCTATTTGGGATGTTTGGAGGGAGGTAGAGGGTGAACCACCCACACACAGGGTCTTCCAAACTATGCTGTCTATTGGTGAGGGTTCACACTTGGTCTCCTGGCTCTATAAGGCACTACTGACAATGGTGCATAATCCGCTAGATGCTCTCCGGGCTAAGTGGGAGGTGGACTTGGATAGGCCCCTCACTGATACAGATTGGAGCAGAATTTTGGCATATGCACCCTCAGCCTCCCGAAACACAGACTAAATTATATACAACATAACTACACTCATAGGACTTACTTTACCCCACATCGATTGAGGCTCATCTATGGGGGAAGTGAGTTAGGTTGCCCACAGTGCCGCTTACCTGATGCGGGATTCAGTCGTATGGCATGGGGATGCCCACAGCTGCAAGAATTTTGGGAAGAGATCATACAAAAAATTAACCATGTACTGAATAGACGACTAGAGACCACAATGTCTCCGGGGGTTATTTACTAAGCCACACCCCCAAAAAATAGGTGACAGGTTTGCTGACCTGGCCCTGGTGCTGGGTAAGTGAAGAGTGTTGATGGTAAGGGACCTAGCTTACTGGCCTGGACACTAGATGTAGCGAGGTGGGGTGGGGGGAGGAGAGAGCTCTGAGAAGGGAGGAAAGCAAGGGGATGAGGCGCAGGCCGCTAGCCCCGCTGTGGATGGAGGCCATTGATAGCTGGGAAAACACTGCAGCGAGAGTAGAGTCAGACTCTGGAACTGATGCAGGGAGCACTATGAAAATTTATAGAATGGTATGTAGGACAGGCGCCCCTGGGACAAATGAAAGACCCCAAGAAGGTTGACGCACCAACAAACTGCTGCCTCCCCTACACACCCACTCACTTAAGGAACTGACCTCACGGACCAATTCAAAGATACTGCATAAGTGGTGTAACACATCCTTGATGTCGTGAAAACAGATTGTTGCACACATACATGGACCTCGGACAAATTACCAGATTCCTATATCGTTGTTTTAGTCTTTAGTTTTTTTCATTTCTCAACTAGTGAAGTTGATTGGTAATCCTCAGATGGCATGTATATTTACCTATTGAAAAACTGTGCACTGTCCATACACAACATGCTTACTTATATCTTCGCTCCATTTTACTGAACAATTGACTAACACCTATACCCCAACGGACGAGTGACATTCTTTAATGACAATACAAATGCACCAAGTAATGCATGCGGTTCAACAACGCTGTAAGCTTAAGCTGTGTTTACTTGTACATATGCTAAAATTTGCACTGCGTAAAGAACAATGTACTATGTTGTGTCTGCTTAAGTTGAAATGCCAATAAAATAAAAGTGTTAAAAGAAAACCAATGATCTCTTGCAAGAATTTGTGACAAAGGTTAAACATGCCTTAATGTCTGCTGATGTTTGGATTATAATGTATTCACATAAGGATGGCTTTTCCAGCTCCTTCCCCTAGTCCTCCCAGGGCAATGCCACAAATTCCCTGACCTTGTCCTTAGGCCAAGCTATGTCTCCCGTGTTATCTGCTGGGGTCTAACAAATAGATCTGGTCTTCTTTAATTATCAGCTGTTGATTTATTGGACTGTAGCCAAAGGATTTTGTGGCCAAGCTCAGAGACAAGGTGTTAGAAATGGGGACTTTGGTTGGCAGTCAGGTTACTCCCTGTCCAAGAAAGGACCCTCACTCTAGTCAGGGTAAAGGAGAATCACCCTCAGCTAACTCCCACTCACCCCCTTAGTAGCACAAGCAGGCAGGCTTAACTTCAGAAGCAATGTATAAATTATTTGTACCAACACACACAGTAACTCGGTGAAAGCACTACAAAATAGCACAACACAGGTTTATAAAACTAGGTAATATTTATCTAAATAAAACAAGACCAAAATGACAAAAATCCAACATACACAAGTCAAGTTATGAATTTAAAGAGCAAAAGAGTCTTAAATCCTTTAGAAAACAGTGAGAATGTTATTAGCGTACAAAAGTACCTGGGTAGAGTCAAAATAAAGCCACACGGGCGAAAAAGGTCAGCGATGCATCAATTTCTCACTTGCAAATGAAACAGTGCATCATTCCTCCTCCAGTCGGGCCGGGATGGCATGCGTCGTTTCTTCTCTCATGCAAGCGAGCAATGTGTCGATCCAGATGAGCACCTCATATCCGGGCAGGCTTTGCAATGATTTTCCACGTCCAGCGATGTTGGGTTGAAATCCGGTTGCAGACTGTCCAGAAACCACACTGTGTGGGGGCTTGCGTCATTAACAGCAGCCGCTGCAGGTGTTGCATGTCCTTTCTCCAGCCACGTTGCGTCGATCTTCCAGCCACAATGCAGGTAGAGCATCGATTTTAGCCGCGAAGCTGGCGGCGTGTTGTTTTTCAGCAGCGAGGTGGTTGGTGCGTCAAACGTTTGCCTGCACTGTGGTCTGTGCGTGGATTTTTGTCCTTTTCCACCAGCTGCACCTTTCAAAGGCCCAGAGACAAGTTAGGGCACCACTTGGCAGACAGGACTCTCAGCAGAAAGCCCACGTGCTGGCAGAGAGAAGTCTTTGATGTCCCTGAGACTTCAACAACAGGAGGCAAGCTCAGTTCAAGCCTTGGAGATTTTTCACCAGTGGGAAGTCACACAAAAGTCAGTCTTTGTCCTCTCTCGGGCAGAAGCAGCTACTGCAGGCCAACCCAGCAAAGCACAGTCACAGGCAAAGAGGCAGTACTCCTCCTCTAGCTTCTCCAGCTCTTTCCCTTGGCAGAGGTTCCTCTTGGTTCCAGAAGTAATCTGATTTTCAGGGGTTTTATACCCCTTTCTGCCTTTGAAGTAGGCCTACTTCAAAGAGAAGTCTCTGTTGTTTTCAAGAACATGCCTTGCCCAGGCCAGGCGCCAGACACACACCAAGGGGTTAAAGACTGCATTGTGTGAGGATAGGCACAGCCCTCTCAGGTGTAAGTGACCACTCCTCCCCTTCCCTCAGCCCAGATGGTCCATAAGGATATGTGGCTTAACCCCAGCACCCCAGCTCCCTTTGTTCACTGTCTAGAGGAGAGATGTAAACAGCCCAGCTATCAAACTGACCCAAACAGGAAATCCACAAACAAGCAGAATCACAGAATGGTTTAAGCAAGAAAATGCCTACTTTCTAAAAGTGATATTTTCAAACACACAATCTAAAAAACAACTTCACTAAAAGATGTATTTTTAAATTCTGAGTTCAGTGACCCCAAAATCCAAATCTCTATCTGCTCTCAAAAGGAAGCTGCACTTTAAGGATATTTAAAGGCAGCCCCCATGTTAACCTATGAGAGAGATATGCCTTGCAACAGTGAAAAACGAATTTGGCAGTATTGCACTGTCAGGACATGTAAGACACATAAGTACATGTCCCACCTTTAACATACAATGCACCCTGTCCATGGGGCTACCTAGGGCCTACCTTAGGGGTGTCTTACATTTAAGAACAGGGAAGGTTTGGGCCTGGCAAGTGGGTACACTTGCCAAGTCGAATTGGCAGTTTAAAACTGCATACACAAACACTGCAGTGGCAGGTCTGAGACATGATTACAGGGCTACTAATGTGGGTGGCACAACCAGTGCTGCAGGCCCGCTAGTAGCATTTGATATACAGGCCCTGGGCACCTCTAGTGCACTGTATTAGAGACTTACCAGTAAATCAAATATGCCAATCATGGAGATCCAATTATATACACATTTTACATAGGAGCACTTGCACTTTAACACTGGATAGCAGTAGTAAAGTGCCCAGAGTAACAAAAACAGCAAAAACAGAGTCCAGCACACATCAACAACCTGGGAAACAGAGGCAAAAAGTTAGGGGAGACCACGCCACGGATGCCAAGTCTAACACAAGTCCTCGTCGGATCTGCTGCAGGTCCAGAAAATGTTCTGAAGTGGGTACATTTATGCCTGGCTAGCTAGTGGGTGAAAATGTCTCTTGAGCACTCCCTAAACTAAATTTTCAGGGGTAAACCTAACCCACTTTTTGCATTTTCAAGATGGCAACAGTCTTTGGCCACACTAAACTTGGAACTGAGGGCTGGGTGTGTGTGGAGAGTGTACAATGGTAATTCTAGTGTCCTACATCTAACACTAAAATCAAGTTTGGGGCAGCCACTGTAACAACATCAAACCCAGAGATAAACATCTGGTCATGGAAAAGCAGAATCATTCAGTAATCAGACAGTGATTCACAA
Organism: Pleurodeles waltl; assembly: GCF_031143425.1. Taxonomy (NCBI): domain Eukaryota; kingdom Metazoa; phylum Chordata; class Amphibia; order Caudata; family Salamandridae; genus Pleurodeles; species Pleurodeles waltl. The sequence goes on from NC_090439.1 coordinate 1,020,575,090, forward strand.
GAATTGTCTTGGTATCCTGTTGTCTGCCCCTTCAAGTGTGCCCAGAGTGCTACATGTGAATCCAGAAGACAGGTAGGCCTGTAACTATGTTTGCACTGCCACTGTAGTGAAAGGCAAAAAAGGTGCTGCAGGCCACTGGTTGCATTTACCATGTGGGCCCTGGGTACATTTTGTACCATGTGCTGAGGATTCATAGGTAAGTTAAACATACCAATCAGGAGTATTTCAATTTGACCATGTTAAAAGGGGAGCACGGGCTCTTTCCTACGGGTCAGATGGTAAAAATGCACAGTTCTACAGCCAACAAAAACAGATAGGGCAAACATCTGGGGTTTCACCATGCAAAAGATGGTAATGTCCTATCATACCCATGTTAATGGTAGTCATTTTCTCAACCTCTTACAAAAGAAAAATGTAGTTACAACCAGCAGTAAGTCTAACTATGTTTGCAGGTAACACACACACGGCTACAGTGGAAGCATCAGCCACTAAGTTATTTTACCATGTTTGGAATTTTTAATCTCCAATGATACAAAGAACTCTGTAACACATGTTTGTTACTGCCCTTCTGAGCTATCTTCCTGAGATACACAGATTTGACCTGCATGTTAAACAAATGACAACAGACAAAGTGAGCCTTAAAGCTTTTTTATGAGGAGGATGACACAGACCTGTCACCAGAAACAACAGACACAGATGTGGAGCAAATGCATTAACCACCTCAGCGATATTTCTATTATTAAACCCGCAAACCTGTTAAATACACAACGGACGTCACTGTGTATTCAACAAGTTTGCAGGTAAAATAATGGAATACAACTCGGGCGGTTAATTAATTTGCTTCACATTTGTGTTTGTTCTCTCTGATGGTAGGTCTGTATCATCTTCCACAAACTACTTTAAAGTGTGTTCTTTCTGTGCCGAATACATAAAGGCAAAATAGCTTTCTATCCAATTTTAGGGGCCACAGCCTGTGAAAAGAATGCATATGCACTGGCTGCCCTTTGCCTAACTTGGCATTGACTCTACTTGAACCCAGCACTCCTATACCACCATTCCTAACTCCACCCACAGTTTGAGAGGAGTGGTGACTTGAAATGCAAAAATATGATGGGACACAATGGGACACAAATCACCATTAATGCTGCTCCCGCCTGGTGTGGCACTCCTCTCCCCCTGGTGTCCATGAGCAGGAAAGGGAAGGACTTCCTTCTTGTTCAGTGGAACGCAAACTGAACCAACCCTGGAGCTGCTCTCATTCTGCTTTCAGCATGAGAGTAGTTTCAGGATTGGTTGGAGCAGGCAAACCCAGGGCTCATTTTAAAGCTGGGGGCCTGTGCCAGTAATCTCCCTACTGTTTCACAGCTGTGGAATCGCTAGACAGACAGGCAATTTGAAATGCGCAATGTAGACCCAACAGTCGTCTTGCAATGGAAGGATTCAGCCCCGCTGCCTGCCTTCACAGTCACACTGACGAGCCAGTGGCAAATTAAAATGTCGTTATGATGCCATTTTATTTGTGTTTGCCTGCTACGCTTGCAGCAAGCAAGGTGAAGTTCCTCTCCCCTTTGAAGAGGAACCGCCCCTGTTTGAGAGTTCTGACAGAAAGCGTTTTCCATTTCCAGCAATGTCGATAGGAACAATGGAAAAAATCTCTGCAAATGCTTGTATTTTATGCCTAAAGAAAGCAAGTACATGAGGTGTCGACTAGCACATTGCTGCATCATTATTCGACTTTGTATTCTGTGTGCAAGATGTGGTAATAATTTGCGCTATCAACATTAATCCCAGACGTTTTTACTATGTCAATGCCTGACAGAGTGTATTTTACTTTTTGATTATGCTGCATTTTCCTGCACATGACATCCATTGTTGTGTTTTTTAGGTCGAGCATACCACCACACAAGCTCTGCTTTTCTGACGCATTGGTATGTATCTGGGCTTTTAACCATGCCCATCACTATCACTCGTTCATGGGCTTGCCTTTGAAAAATCCTTTGTTTTAGTTGGTAAATGCCTCAAGTTTGTCAGGTTTGTTACCGCCTTGGCCATCGACCGTTACATGGCTAATTGCATTTTTGCCAATACCTTTGACTGTGAGTGAACTTCTTTTTCCTTTTGTGTCTCTCCTTTGTGCTCAAGCTCATGACAGTTGTGGCTCTGTGAATTTGCTTGCTTATGTCAACTGTTTTACTTTTGATTTTCAGTTTGTGCGTCAAGAAAAGTCCAGTTAGTAATTTACAACGCTAATAGCTCTAGCTTGACCAAACGCGAGGCCCACTGCATTGCAAATGCTTGTTTAGTTTCTTAAGGCTTTCTGTCCTATTGAGCATTGCCATCTTGTCCATGTACATGACTGCTTTGCATATGACAGTATGTACTCTGTAGATTCTCGTGGACGCCTGCATTTACACCTAATGCGAAAGAGCGTGACTGAGCAAAGACATCTTGTCCTTACGGGAGCTGTGTAGGCATGGGATCACGACTGAAGACATCTCTGAATGGCAGCATTGGCCAAGTATGGTGTGTCCTTGGTGGAATTGTGTATGAGGGTGTACTTCAGTAGGGTGTGATTGAGAAACCTGGAATGCTGTAGTTTTTGAATGTATGTGTCTAACAGACAAATACTTAGTTTTTGTGCACTGTGTTTCGTTTGAGTAACCTAATTTTGTGACAAGTTCACACACGTTGCTCGTTGTTCAAAATGTCTTTGTACTAACTTTTTTGCTAGTATATTTTCTGAACATGTGCTCATCTTTCTCCGCGCCTAGTAAGGTCAAAAATATTATTTTGATTAATTAAAGCAAACGAGGTCATAAACAAAACACTTGCCAGTAAACATATATTCTGCACCTTCCTGAGTTTTGACTGTGGAATTTAGGTGAACATCTTATTGTTTACGTTTTTGAGTTGCCAGGATGTGCAGCTATTTAGACTATAAAATAATTTCTCAGATTACTTAATGTTTCCTGACGGTACATAAAAGTAAATATATTACAGTCTGGGGGCTTTGTAGTGTGTCATTAGAATGAAATACTGCCAGCGAGGAAAGCTATTGAAACATTTGATTTAAAAAAGGGTTGGTTTTAGCCACAAAATGTTCTTTCGCATAAGCAGCGTCGGTACCTGTAAAAGGCAGAATTGGCTGTTTAAATGCATCAAACAGCTTGTGCTATCAATGCACAATAGATGATAATGAGCAGAAGGTCTGTTTTCTCAGCGGGACGGAAGCCATTATATGAAGGTCAGCAGACACAATTAAGCCTTTTTTGAAGTGCATTTCTAGCAGAGCAACAATCCCTCCAATGGGCTGTTTTCCAGCAAACATCTTACAAAGATTAGAAAATGCATCCTTTATCAAAAACATTTTCATCTGTATTATCTCATTCCTATTTGAGAATACATTCACGGACTAGAGAAGGCCGTTTGAAACCGACAACCACAGAAACAACTTCACAGTCGTCTCAAATCGCTTTAAAACAATTGGAAAGTAAAAGCAATTAAAAGCTTCCATTGAACTGATGGAAAATTTACTGAGGGGAGGTAAGGGGCATATTTTTGACTTTTGTAGTGCAGGGCCGTTCAACAGGTCAACCAGTTGCACTGCCCTGCTTCACAGGGAAAGGGCAGGAATGTGCCATATTTATCCAGTACAGTGCATTACTGTCCTTTACACTTGCACTGGATCCGTTTTGGCAACCTAGCACAAAAGCAGGTACCCTGGAATCATGGTGGGCAGGATTTTCTTTGGTAAAGGAAGGAGCATCTTTCTGTACAAAGCCTTTTTCCTCTTTCTATGTGTGCTGAGAAATGCAGCACGCATAGGAAGAAGAAAAACAAGGGGAAATGAAGCTATTTCTCCTCATTACATCTCTCCTGGGGTGGCATAACTTTTTGGTGCATTTCAAGATTTACCAGGGATGGTAAATCTGGAAGTGAGTTAAAAGCCATGGGAGCTGTTTGAGAACACCAACGGAATGCCCATGGAACACCACCCTGTGCAGAGTAATGCAATGGAGCAATTTGCACTGTGTTGCATTACTCCAGGTTTTTCAAGCTATTCAAAGCCATGCAAAGTGGCTTTCTGCGGCTTCAAAAATTGGATTTGAGGTTTGAATCACTCTTGCACCACATTGCGTGGTCTAAGAGCGACGCAAACCCAATCAGAAATGTGGCAATAAGTTGTGATATGAGCCCTAATAGGGGACAGTATTCTTGCTATATATTTTATTGACCTTCATGGCAGGAGCACCAGCGGAAAGATAAATCAGCCAAGGAAGAGTAATGACCATCTGCTTTGGTCCTGAAAAGACGTGAAATTTCATCATTTTGTGACAATTTGTGTCTTTTTGTCACTTTCCTTTTTAAAAACCTGATTTACAGCATTTAGAAATTCTCATTTTGATTCAAAATATACATAGCTCAGACCAAAAACCTCTCTACTATTCAGAATAATAAAATTGAATACATTTCTGGCTACAGACCCTTCAGCTACAGGAGTCACCAAGCATTGAATAAGTAAGTAAAAGTGCTCTGGATCTGTGATGGAAGGTTATAACCACTAAGCCTCCTTGACTCTCTGGGTAGATGCAGAGGAACATTCAAGGCCTAGGTCAAGGAAGGGCATGTATTGGCACGTTTTGGGACAGAACAGCACACTTTTTGTTCTTCCATTAACAACATACGATATGCCAGATTTGTGGTTAAACAACATCATACAAATAAGTGAACATGTAGAAAGCAAACAAATTAATGCAGACTACATTATGCACATTATATAAGGTTTTGGCTCAAAACCTTTATACACTCTGGACACAGACAGATAAAAAACACAACCGTTAAACAGAGAGTTAACCAATTTCAGAAACAGTGGTTGAAAGCAACCACAAGCTGGCTTTGTTCAATATGCTTCAAAAGTATGGGTTCACGATACTCATGCTAAAATGGTTACTGTGTTATGGGGAGGTAACGTTGAATGGTTACTAACTTAGTGATTGCTAAAACCATAAATCGAGACATGAACAAAGTAAATGCAATGTCCTATGACTGACGGTGCACCTGTAGGACTTGGAAGGTGCCTCAAAATTGCATGTCATTAACAGTTCCAGGAAGTTATGTCTTGCTTTGTAGTGAATGATATTTTTCGCCCAACATATGAGTACAGCATCACTTAGGGGGTCTAGAGGGCTCGAAGTCATCACAAAATCGTTAATCAAAGGCATTGAGGCACTTCCTAGGCCAACAAGTGGATGGCAGCACACAAAAACCTTAGAGTTCTTGCAAGCTACATAGGCCTCTCATGATCTAGCTATCTGACAAATTAAGCGGGTGCTGGACTACGGCAAGAAAAGTCAGAGAAGAAACCCTTGCTGGTAAAACAATGTGTTAATATATTGGCTGAGACACTGCACCACCGGAGGGTCAAAAAAATTATGCTCCGTTGGCGCAGTGTGCTGCTAGGGCCTCGTCAGTGAGGTCCTGGGTATCTAGTTGGCAGAGGTATGCACCCTTTCCAAGTAGGGACCACAATCCTAGTCAGGGTAAGTATGTTACGCTTCCTAAATTAACCTGCGCTCAACCTCTGGTAGCTTGGCACAGAGCAGTAAGGCTTAACTTAAGAGGCAAGTTGCAAAGTATTCGTGCAACACACACACAGTAACACAATGAAAACACAAAAAGGACTCCACAATAGTTTAGTAAAACAGCGAATATTTATCTGGGTAAAACTAGACCAAAACAAAAAAAATTAAATCAGTAGAAGTTGAGATATGAATTATTGAATATTAAAAGTGAAATAGTGCTTAGGAGTCACTAGCGATAAAAAGGTTACTTGAGGTCGCGAGGGATCGGTGCAAATCCAAAGTTCAGGCTGACTGCGATGGAGGATAGGCCGGCTACAGAACCAATACAGGGCCACTGAAACAGAACCCTTGATCGAGCAGAGCGCCAATGATGAGGGCACGATGAATTGGTTCCAATCTTCGCAGTCACGTCCAGTGTCGGCGTTGAACGCCATTGAAGTGAATTGAATGCATTGTCGTCGAGCCCCACAAGTGTCGTCTTTGAGCTGAGCCAGCTGTGGATCTGATGTCATCAATAGATGTCATTGGTAATCTCACGTCTGTATACCATCATATTAAACTGGAAGAGGATTGCCAATATATTCCCATGTTTATTAACCCAGAGAGAGCAATTAAATGTATCAGAATACTGTTTGGATTGGTACCTGCTGTCTCAGTATTTGTTTGGAGAGCTTGAGGGAGTCATTACGTTCCAAGATGACATTCTGATATTTTCCCACACCTTGGAGAATCATAATTTCAGATTGGTGAAAGTGTTAAACATTCTACAAGAGAAAGGGTTGGCTTTACATATGGAAGAAATTCAAGCTTCTGACTAAGGAAGCAGAGTATTTTAGGTATACTATTTCAGAAAAATGACTTTCCCCAAGTGCAACTTTTTGCACAAGATTGAAATTACGTCCAAGTTGATAAGGATTCATTTAAGATTATCTTCAGCACTATGCAAGTTATGGTACAGTAACTATGAAAAATAACATAGCTTTGCTTGAAGATCCTTGTCCATATTTGAAGTTAGATACTTCACCATTAAATTTGCTTGCTGGTACAGCATTGAGCATTTTAAGGATTACTTTCATCATACAACAGACCATAGACCTCTTTTATCTTTGTTAAATGTCAAAAGCAAAGGTAAGGTTTCATCCAGGCTTCATAGGCTTCCCATAATCCAGTAATACAGTAGCCAATTGTTTATTAAGATTCTCCAATCCATCTCTTCAACCAAGTTCTGAGCTATGGGAAAAGTATTATGGCACAGTCACTTTCCACACCCATTCCCTACCTGGAGAATACGCGCCCAGCTAGCACTTCGCGAACAGGGCCTAATAGTCCAGTTTCCTCCAGCTGCACCTCACACCTTTTGTGTATTGGTAAAAGTATTATGGCATCTGTGGACGATGTCATAAGCTTGTCTGAGAAAAGTTGCAGTTAGGAGAAATTGTTGAAAGTATGCAAAAAGACAGATCTTTGAAGAACATTATTGAATATATTACAAAAGTTGCTCACACAAAAGTTTTTTTGATAGTTAGAGACAGCAGTTTCATAAATGGACATTAGTTTTTAAACTAAGAGTGTATTATTCCTCCTGTAGACGTCAGGTCCTGTATTATAAAATTAGCACACTCCAGTCATTTGGGATAGAGTCTTACAAACAAAGAGTCAGAAAATATGTGGTGGCCTTGTTTGGATAAGTGTATTGTTAGCTTTGTCACACATTGTACTACTTGTGGTAATTCAGACAAATCCTTCTCCACTTTAAAAGTATCTAGTACTCAAAAAGATCTTCCTAAAAGACGATGGGCAAAATTAGCTTTGTACCTATTAGGTCCATATGTCACTTTTTGATCCACCAAAATATGGTGGTCATTACAACCCAGGCGGTGGGTGTTAAAGCGGTGGTAAGACCGCCAACAGGCCGGCGGAAAAAAAAATGGAATCACAACCGTGGCGGAAACCGTCAACAAAGACAGCCACTTTAACACTCCGACCGCCAAGGCGGTACAAACAAGCAGCGCGGTGGTCACCGCCAACAGACAGACGGGAGACAATGAACCGCCCACAGTATCACAACCTACCAATCCGCCACATTTTCCAGGGCGGATTCACCGTGAACAAAAACACGGCGGAAACAGAACTTTGAAGGGAAAACACTCACCTCTACACACCCCACGAGGAACCAGGACTCCATGGAACCAGAGCTTCACATTTTTCCTGCCCTTATCTTCTTGCTCCTCTCCCAGGCGCACGAACGCCGGCGGAGAAGACCACGGTGAGTACTGCACCAACGACACAGGGGAGGGGGGAGGGAAAAACCAGGGACACACACACGCAACAGGCAACACCCCCACCCTCACCCAGGACAACACACACACTAATACATCATTATACATTACAGTTACACCCCCCAAAACCCCCCAGAAGAATGCAAAGACAAAAGGAAATGAGTGTAACCATTGTAATCTATTACAATCCTGTACGCAAAAATATATATACACTATAAACAAATATATACACCAAGAATTCAAGTCCAGGTATTGCTCCATTGAAGTCCGTGGAACACTGGGCCCACACTGTATGGGCAGTCTCACATGTCTCTACAGTGGGTGGGTTGCCCACTGTTCCATCCTGGGGAGTGCAAAGCCACAGTCTCTCAAGTGGATAAGAGTCTCCACTGGTTCTGGAGGGGGCTTTGTGCCCAGAGTGCTTCATCCTGCCAAGGACTGAGGTAGTGGATGACTTTCTCCACTGGTTCTGGAGGGGGCTTTCTGCCCAGAGTGCTTCATCCTGCCAAGGACTGAGGTAGTGGATGCCTTTCTCCACTGTTCTGGAGGGGGACTGGTGCCCAGAGTGCTTCATCCTGTGCAGGACAGACGGAGTGGATGCAGTTCTCCACTGGTTCTGGAGGGGGACTTGTGCCCAGAGTGCTTCATCCTGTGCAGGACAGACGGAGTGGATGCAGTTCTCCACTGGTTCTGGAGGGGGACTGGTGCCCAGAGTGCTTCATCCTGTGCAGGACTGACGGAGTGGATGCAGTTCTCCACTGGTTCTGGAGGGGGACTGGTGCCCAGAGTGCAGCACTCACCCTGTGACTGTCCCAGTTGCGTCACTGCCCCTGCCGCTAATGGGCTAGCGGGGCTCGGCATGGCGGTCTTTGCCGGTGGTCCTTGCCCTGTTCAGCAGTCCTTGCCATGACGGTCTTTGCCTTGTTCAGCGGTGCTTGAGTTGGCAGTTTCTGACCTGTTCAGCGGTGCTTGCCCTGTTCAGCGGTGCTTGCCCTGTTCAGCGGTGCTTGCCATGGCGGTCTTTGCCCTGTTCAGCGGTGCTTAAGTTGGCAGTTTCTGACCTGTTCAGCGGTGCTTGCCCTGTTCAGCGGTGCTTGCCATGGCGGTCTTTGCCCTGTTCAGCGGTGCTTGAGTTGGCAGTTTCTGACCTGTTCAGCGGGCTTTGCCCTGTTCAGCGGTCCTGGCCTGGCGGTCCGCCATTGCCCAGCTGGGCTCTGTCTGGCGGTCCTTCATGGGTCAGCTGGGCTGTGGCTTGCGAGGCCCTCCTGGTCTGCTGGGCTGAGGCTTGCGGGGCCCTCCTGGTCAGGTGGGCTGTGGCTTGCGGGGCCCTCCTGGGCAGCTGGGCTGTGGCTTGCGGGGCCCTCCTGGGCAGCTGGGCTGTGGCTTGCGGGGCCCTCCTGGGCAGCTGGGATGTGGCTTGCGGGGCCCTCCTGGACAGCGACGATGGGGCTGGCGGTGGCCTCCTGGACAGCGACAATGGGGCTGGCGGTGGCCTCCTGGACAGTGACGATGGGGCTGGCGGTGGCCTCCTGGACAGCGGGGATGGGGCTGGTGGTGGCTTCCTGGACAGCGATGATGGGGCTGGCGGTGGCCTCCTGGACAGCGGGGATGATGGTGGTCTTCTCCGCCGTGCTGCTCCTCCCAGACTTTGCAGGTTTCCTCTGCCCCTTCCCCACCTTGGGAGGAGTCACAGCTGAGTCCACACTCCCCCCGGGACCCCTGTGAGCGGCTTGGCTGGCTGGAGTCTTCCCCCTCTCCCGCCGGGCACTGTCCAACTTCTGGTGCTTCACGGGGGGACTGGCTGTGCTGTGGCTCCGTGCCACACTGGCTAGCCTGGTGGCCGGTGCACTCCACATACCTGTAACAACAGGCTCCACTGGTCCCGGAGATTTTGTGGCTGAGGTGCTAGTACGGGACCTATGAGTCGGACGGGAGGGGTGGTGGGAAATAGGTTAAGGGGGACAGGAAAAGTAGTTTGGACACACGGGTAGCTGGAGGGGGTTTGGGAGTGGAGGAAGTGGTGGTGGTTGTAGGAGGTGTAACTTTAGTGGATTTGGGTGCAGGTGCATGCACTGGAGGCTGTCGTGAGGTGGATGGCTGTTTGATGGGTGTGTGCCTGCGTTTTTGTATCTTGGGAGGGGGTGTCACAGACACACTGGGAGAAGACACAGGGGACGTGTAAATGGTGGTGGGGGTGGTGAGTGCACGTGAGCGGGGTGTGGTGGTGGGTGTGCTGGTGCGGGACGTAGTGGCTGTAGTGGTAGTGCATGCAGGTGTGAGTGTAGACGAGACTGGGAGTGAGGAGGGAGACATAAAGGAGAGGGACACAGTGGAGGCAGTGGATGTTGGTGTGTCTGTATGTGTGTGATGCTTCCTGGGAAATGGCCTACAAGGCTATGGATGACATCTGCACACATAGATGACACAGGGGCATGAATAGCTGTACTTGGCACTCTACTGAGGTGGGGTGGGGGCCACAGGGCCATGCCTTACGAAGGGGCCTAGCCTATGGAACTCACCCTGGCCTAGGGGAACCCACAGCACTCCTCCCCCACCCAGACACCTTCACTGCACGCAAAGTCAGCTGAATGATAGTGTACTCACCCCCTTGTGTCTGATGTGATGCCCTCAAGCGCCCATCCAACTCAGGGTAGGCCACCACCAGGATCCGGAACATCAGGGGAGTCATGGTTTGACGGGCACCCCTCCCACGTTGGGAGGCCATCCCCAGCTGAGCCTGCGCCGTCTTCTTAATCCAGCGGCGAATGTCCTCCCATCTCTTCCGGCAGTGGGTGCTCCATCGGTGGTGGACCCCCAGGGTCCGGACGTCCTTGGCGATGGCACGCCAAATATCCTTCTTCTGGTGGGCGCTGACCTACATGAAATTTTCAGGGGAAGAATAGAAGTCATTACCAACTGCACCGTCAAAGTGAGTGGCCCCCGTCCCTACCCTTGACATGTGGCACATATATTCACAGTCTTTCATGCACGCAGAACTCTGCCCCCTTCCTTCTTACAACCAGCCCTCTCCACACAGGCATAGCCCATACAACATGCTCCATGTGTGCTTACCTGTTGGTCTGGAGGACCATAGAGTAGCGTGTACTGTGGGAGGACCCCGTCGACGAGCTTCTCCAACTCCTCTGCAGTGAAGGCAGGGGCCCTTTCCCCAGACGCACGAGCCATTGTCTCTTCCAGACCGAGGTCACAGCAGCACTTGCAGTGTAGGTCCTCTGCTGTCGAAGATCAGGTATTGAGTGATTAAACAGTTAGAAAATGGCGGTCACGTCTGTGGCGTCACGTCCGCGGCGGTGTGTACCGTCACCACCGGCGTACATCGTCATTGGCTCCTGGGACCCATAGGGTCCAATGTTAACCAATGCAGCATTGCGCCGCAGTCTTCGACCGCTTACCGCGACGGTGTACAACGCCAGCGCAGTTACCTCACATCCCATTGTCCTGCTTTAGAGGTCAGGCAGCCGCCATTTCAGGGGCCCACATGGCCTAATTACCAACTGCGTCACACATACCCAGGGCTACTCTCAACACACATACAGGCCAGATTTTGTGTATGATTGGTGTACTGTGTAGACTGGGGGTACATACCTCTGAGTTGAAAGGTGGAGGCTAGACACAGGGACAATGGCTGCCATCAGTGCTGAGGCCAGAGTTTGAAGGGTTCGATGAAGGGCAGCCTGACCAGAATGAATGCCCTCCAGGAATACATTTGTGTGTTGCAACTCCCTTTCTACACCCTGGATGGCATTCAAAATGGTAGACTGCCCAACAGTGAGTGACCTGAGGAGGTCAATGGCCTCCTCACTGAGGGCAGCAGAGGTGACAGGGGCAGGGGCTGAGGTGCCTGGGGCGAGGGTGATGCCCACCCTCCTGGGTGAGCGGGCACGGGGCACATGCTGAGGGGCTGCTGGGAGGGCGGTGCTGGTAGGGGGGGTGGCAGCTATACTTGTTGAAGTGGGGGGCACAGATGTTGCAGCCACCACAAGGGAGCTCCCATCGGAGGACGAGTCCGTGTTGCCGATCCTGTGACTGCCGTGGTGCTCCCCTCGCCCTCCGTCCCACTGGTGTATTCAGAGTCCGTAGTGTGGGCCTCCATGCCCATGTGGGATGCAGCTCCCTCGTGCTCCGGTGCCACTGTACCTCTGCCTGATGATGCTAATGCACACAAGAACAGGGAGACCGCAAAAAAGGGGGGGGAACAGAAGAAAGACAGGTTGAGTGCATGGCTTACCGCTACCGTTGGCGGACAATACAGACACAGCAGCCCCCTGCACTACGTCGCGCTGTTGGGCTCTACAGTGCAATTCCTGGGAAATGGCCTACAAGGCTATGGATGACATCTGCACACATAGATGACACAGGGGCATGAATAGCTGTACTTGGCACTCTACAGAGGTGGGGTGGGGGGCCACAGAGCCATGCTTACGAAGGGGCCTAGCCTATGGAACTCATCCTGGCCTAGGGGAACCCACAGCCCTCCTCCCCCACCTAGACACCTTCACTGCACGCAAAGTCAGCTGAATGATAGTGTACTCACCCCCTTGTGTCTGATGTGATGCCCTCAAGCGCCCATCCAACTCAGGGTAGGCCACCGCCAGGATCTGGAACATCAGGGGAGTCATGGTTTGACGGGCACCCCTCCCACGTTGGGAGGCCATCCCCAGCTGAGCCTGCACCGTCTTCTTAATCCAGCGGCGAATGTCCTCCCATCTCTTCCGGCAGTGGGTGCTCCATCGGTGGTGGACCCCCAGGGTCCGGACGTCCTTGGCGATGGCACGCCAAATGTCCTTCTTCTGGTGGGCGCTGACCTACATGAAATTTACAGGGGAAGAAGAGAGGTCATTACCAACTGCACCGTCAAAGTGAGTGGCCCCCATCCCTACCCTTGACATGTGGCACATGTATTCACCATCTTTCATGCACGCAGAACTCTGCCCCCTTCCTTCTTACAACCAGCCCTCTCCACACAGGCATAGCCCATACAACATGCTCCATGTGTGCTTACCTGTTGGTCTGGAGGACCATAGAGTAGCGTGTACTGTGGGAGGACCCCGTCGACGAGCTTCTCCAACTCCTCTGCAGAGAAGGCAGGGGCCCTTTTGTAGTGAATCCTAGTTTGTTTTAATGGGATAACAGGAGTTAGCTTAGCCGTAGGCTTGTAAACTCGTGCCCCCGTCACCTAGTGACTTTTAACCTACTTAGCTTGCTCTGTCTTAGCTCATTTAATTATTTATTTCCTCTAATATGGCTGCCTTGTTTATAGTTAGGCCACTTGTTATGAGTTTTATTATCAGTGTCACTGTGCCAAGGCGTCAAGATCAAGCACAAAAGACAAACAAACAGTATGTGTTCACACTTAGGGATTTTCCCTCTCTATACTTTCGTGGGATTGTTGATATTAATTGCCGTCCCAAGCATGCCTGTTATCTATTGTTTCTTAATACACCTACGTCAGGGGACCTTTTAGATCTGTATAAATACATCACACTTCAGACAGATAATCAGAGGGATTCCGACCAGAGGGCATCGCCACCATCGCTGATACCGATGCTGCAGTCGTCTTGACACTGACCTAGTCTTCGTGTCCCTACGGAGTCTGAGATAGAGACCTCATTCCAAGGTAACGAGGGTTGGGGGCTCCTCTCATGGACATGGCTTTGGCAGATTAGGTTTAGCGAACCCAGCTCTCCTTTAGGTAGGAGGTTAGGCCTATTTTCATTAGGGTATTTGAGCATATTCCATTGTGTACGTATATATATATATATATTTCTTTCATATATTGCAAAAATGGTGGGGGTCTTTATAACCATGACTCTCTTCTTCACAATACTGTTGCTTGGTATATTCATTATCCTAATCATTGCAGTTCATGCAACTTATCGCAAATGGCAGTTATGTCAAATAAAAACTATTATAACTTCACTGCATCTGTGTTATTGCCTTTGTTTGTATGAGACATCATAAATCTGTGAGAAAAGGGTAATTTCCGTTTAACCACGACAACCCTGAGATATCTTACTTTGAGTCCATGCGTAAGCGACTGCTACAAATCACCTTTTACTATTGTGTTTCTGGTGAGGTACTGCTAGTGAGCCGGTAAGGTTTGGACAACAGTTACAACTAGTTGTTGGAAGAGACTTAGGGGGTTATTACAACTTTGGAGGAGGTGTTAATCCGTCCCAAAAGTGACAGTAAAGTGACGGATATACCACCAGCCGTATTACGAGTTCCATAGGATATAATGGACTCGTAATACGGCTGGTGGTATATCCGTCACTTTACCGTCACTTTTGGGACGGATTAACACCTCCTCCAAAGTTGTAATAACCCCCTTAGTCACCTACAAACGAAAGTACTGTCATCCTGAGACCAGCAGTCTTGCTCAGAGCAAGAGTCCATACTATGACATGGCGCCCAACGATGGTGTTTAGGCACTAATTTACGGTTACCCTGACTATCACTGTCTCACAGACAACAGGTACCCTTAGTACCATTATGCGGAGACGTCCGTGGTCTTTGGGAGAATCCTCCTCAGCTGAACAGGTAACACCTCATTAAGCTGTAGGTTGTTCGAGCTCGAACTCATAAAAAGGAAAAACTTCCCCTATTTTTGGTGTTCCGTTTCTCTAAACAACTATGGCTAATACCATAGACATTCCTGCAAATGCTAGACATGCACTTACACAACATTTATTAGCTCATGGCCATACAGAAGAGGGCGGGATGTTACGCTGATAATAGAGGCAACTGAAGCATACCAAACAGAAACATTCTACTGTTGGGTCACCTTTCCTGAGGCTGACCAAAGAACGCACACATTTCACACATATGACATTGCGAACGTACCTGTACGGTACGAAGCATACCAGTATCATGAAATATCGTTCACATACCAAGAGCATCAGAACTGTTTTGAAGGCGCCCTACCACATGTATTACGAAGAGTGAGGCTAGGTCCTTTAAGTAATGAGGGACCTACATGGCCTATGTTTGCCAAGTATACACCTCACCCAGGCATACTGAATATGCAGATTGCAGATTTACGAGTACTATATAATGAATTAGTGGCATTATATAGACGATTGGTTCAGTTTGTAATGCGAACATTGAACACAACACCAGCGCGCCCAGCACCGCCAGTAGCTGGTGGTTATCAATTGGCTACTGGGATGAATCCACAAACAGTGCATACTATTATGGGTAAAGTGCCCACGGAACGGGAAAAAATACTGTTCTGGATTGCCCAGAAAACAAATCAGCTGGAAGCTGTGTTCCCCCATACGGGGCCACAGGAAAAACATAGATTGCTCACTATATGCTTGCCGTTTGGGATGGTTCCCTCGGTGGATGAATGTGCCACATGGGGTACAGTCTTCGCTGCCGTTTATACTACCACACATGGTACCCCTACGCTTGTCAATTTACCGGAAGTGTTAAAACAAATACAAAATGAGCATGGGGCTGCACCGGCCCTGGATCTGGGGATGAAATTGATGCGTAACTTTGACGCCGTCTCCTCGATAATACTAAGTAATATTAAAGGGGAAGCGGTGGCACTGGCAATACGCCAGCGTCTCCGGGAAACTCCAAATATGGAACAAGAGAGACAGTTACCAAAAATTATTTCCGATACCTATACTAGTATAGGACGGGATAGTTTGGGAGCCAAACCTAAAAAATTGGAATGACCAAGTACCACCCATAAGGAAGGTACAAAGCAGGCAGAAGAGGGCTCTAAAAAGCGCTGGGACAAACAAAAAGATTTAAAAGACAGGAGAAATAAAAGAGCTGATTCTCCACATCCGGAGTACTCCGAAAGGAGGTATAATCTCAGAAATAGGGAGAACATTAGAACTCCAGACAGATATACTGATTCACGTCCTTCTCGTTCCTTTCAGGACGCACCGGATAAACGAAGCAAGAGAGGGGGCCGTCAAGATCGACGTCCGGAATATGTGAAAGAAAAAAAAGACTCTCCACAGTCTACCATTAAAAAGGAAGAAAAGACTCCTCAGCAAAAGCCACAATTTAAAAAGAAGAAAGTGGCAGCACTGACAGTTAAAAATGCCAGTAGTATTGAGAACACTGTTGAGGAACAAGAAGTGGGCCGTGACTCTGTTGGACAGCGCGGCAGAGGTCACGATATGTCGCCAGAGTCTGAAAAATCATCTGGATCCGACAGCAACTATCGATTACATCGCGGTTTAGACAGCGGATGGCCGCGTTCTCCCACCCAATCAGTTTTATGATTTAACAATTCAGATAGAGGGAGACGTGGAACGCATTATTAGTGTGATATTTTGGGATGAACTTACTAGTGATATCCTGTTGGCCGAGAGAGACTGGCCACCTGAACATGTCCGCAAGCTCCCACATGAGGAAGATGTCATTTTGCCTTCTTTCTCCGATCTTGTTCCGGAGGCAGACAAAAAAGCATATGCTGCTGAATGGGCTTTAGCAAAGGCACCTGCACTATACCGTAATCATGTAGGGTGGGACAAGGACTCTCCTTGTCATGTTATACCCGTTAGGTCTACACCCCACCCGCAGCCACAATACCCTGTTAAGCATGATGCAAAAGCTCCGGTGACGGAGATACTGTCACAACTTGAGTACCAGGGAGTGATTGAGCCCTGTACATCGGCAATGAATAATCCATTATTTCCCGTTGCAAAACCAGATCTTTCATATAGAATAGTGGTTGATTATAGACACTTAAATAGTCATACACGCACATACGCTATACAAAATTCACACAGCACAGCACTGATGAACAATATAGTGCGTAAAAAATATAAAACTACATTGGATATATCTAATGGGTTTTTCTGCCAGAATTTAGCACATGAGAGTAGGGGCCTAAGTGCATTTTCATTTGGCTCTCAGAAATGGTTTTGTCGTTTACCACAAGGCTATAAAAATAGCCCAGGACTGTTTTCAGCCCGTGTAACATCAATTTTGCATGAGCTTGATTCCGATGCATTGTCCTATGTGGATGATATTTATCTCACTGACGACGCCCTCGACATTCATCTTGCGAGGGTCGATCGGATCATTTTGGGATTTGCAGACCTCGATTATAAATTCAATTTTAAGAAAAGCAAGATAGCCTTTCTTAGTGTATTGTTCCTGGGATATGAACTATCAAACGAGGGGAAGAGCCTGGCCCCGCACTTCCTAGAAAAGTGTGCTCAGCTACAGCCTCCGAACATGCTTAAGAAATTGCAGTCATTACTAGGTTTCTTTAATTTTGGCAGAACATACATTCCAGATAATGCAGAATGCATCAAACCACTTTATGACTTAATTCAGCCCAACTTTTCTAGCAGACGATGGACGATTGAGCACACACACATCCTTAGGGACATACAACGGGACATGCTAGAAGCTAGACACTTATATACACGTGACAATAAAACAAATTTGGTCATCAGAATAATTGCTGGTGCCCTTGGGTTTACCTATGTCACCTTTAATGAGGGTGAGACGGTGCCGATAGCATACAAATCACACTTATACTCCAATGCTGAAAAACGTTTTGCACCTACAGAAAAGATTCTGACAGCTGTTCAGATGGGCGTCATAAAGGAGAGGCCACTTGCCCAGGGGAAACGCATTATTGTAGTCTCCCCGGTGCCGGCCTTAGAGGCTGTCACTAAAGCGAGCGTTCCGAACGCTAAGGCATTATATCCACGCTGGATTCAATGGGCAACGTCTTTGACCGCCACTGATGTTGATTATGTATTCGATCCAAGGCTTCAGACACAAGAATTTCTCCAGTATGAACAGGAGTACCCCGCTCCTCTGCATATCTTGCCAATAGACAGTTATAATACCATCATTTATACTGACGGGTCGGCACAACCGGCTGTAGGTACTAAACATCAATACTCGGCGGCTTGCGCAGCCGTGTGCGGGATAATGGAAGACGGAGTTTTCCATCCTCACAATACCTACACGCAGACCTTAGGGGACTGCACAGCCCAGTTGGCCGAGCTTAAGGCTCTTCTTCTAGCGCTCGAACATACTGAGCCAGGAACCCAGACTTTGATCGTCTGTGATTCATATTACTGCGTCCAGTCATACAATGAATATCTCAATCATTGGAAACTGAACGGGTTTAGAGATTCTAAAGGGAACACCATTAAACACAAAATGTTGTGGGGAAGGGTGGCTGATCTTAAGGATAAGCTACCATGTGTCCATGTAGTTCATACATTAGGACACCAACGTGTAGGAATACACGTTGCCGGCAATACATTGGCTGATGAAGCAGCCAAAGCATCTGTAGCTACGGCTTCTGTGGCTGCGGTGACTCGTTCTCAGACGAGGTTGGATAATGAAATACTGATTGCCATTAAAGCTTCGGCTGCAGGCAAGACCCTTGCGAAAGGATACCCTACGAACTATACTTACCATATTAGTGCACAGAATGTTGCTTATGCAATGATTCCTGGGGTAGGTGATCGAGTAATCCCCAATGAAGACCAGAGATTAGAGCTGATTACAGCCGCACACGAGGGTTTCGCTTCTGCACATGCTGGTATACAGGCCACTATAACAATTCTACAACAACGATACTGGTGGCCTGGTTTATGCAGATGGACTAAAAACTATGGGGGTCATTCTGACTCCGGCCGGCGGCGGTAACCGCACGACCGGCGGGAGCCGCCGAATGACTGCACCGCGGTCAAATGACCGCGGCGGTCATTCTGAGTTTCCCGCTGGGCTGGCGGGTGACCGTCAGAAGGCCGCCCGCCCGCCCAGCGGGAAACCCCCTTCCACGAGGATGGCGGCTCCGAATGGAGCCGGCGGAGTGGAAGGGGTGCGACGGGTGCAGTTGCACCCGTCGCCATTTTCAGTATCTGCCACGCAGACACTGAAAATCTATATGGGGCCCTGTTAGGGGGCCCCTGCAGTGCCCATGCCAATGGCATGGGCACTGCAGGGGCCCCCAGGGGCCCCACGACACCCGTTCCCGCCAGCTAGGTTCTGGCGGTGAAAACCGGCAGAACCAGGCTGGCGGGAAGGGGGTCGGAATCCCCATGGCGGCGCTGCTTGCAGCGCCGCCGTGGAGGATTCCCTGGGGCAGCGGGAAACAGGCGGGACACCGCGGGTTTCCCGATTCTGACCGCGGCTGTACCGCCGCAGTCAGAATGCCCATGGAAGCACCGCCAGCCTGTTGGCGGTGCTTCCGCGGTCGTTGGCCCTGGCGGTCCATGACCCCCAGGGTCAGAATGACCCCCTATGTCCTTTGCTGTGTCATTTGTCAGCAGATTAAGGGCTCAAATATCAAACGCCCTCCGCAGACATCCCTCTTAGTGTCAGACAAGCCACTCCAATGTGTTTACCTGGACCATTGTGGTCCCTTACAGCCAGATGGTGCATACAAATACATTTTAGTGGCTGTGGATTCCTGTTCTAGATTCCTGTGAGTATGTCCACAGCGGTCGGCTGACAGCCGGACTGTTATAAAAGATTTTCTGATCTTTATCGGTACATATGCGGTTGAAGCATTCCATTCGGACCAGGGCCCTTCATTTGCCTCTAAAGCATTCAGGGACACCATGAGAACGATGGGTGTTGAACCCCATTACTCCTCACCATACCATCCCGAGGGAAATTCGGTCGTGGAGAGGCGAAATCGTGATCTAAAGCAGTCCTTAACAGCTCGAGTATTAGGTTCAGGCCGCAGTTGGTTACATCACCTATATGGGGTCCTTGGGGGGAAAGTCTCCATATGAGGTTCTCTTTGGGATACCTATGTATGTCCCTGATCTTGATGCCCCTGGCATGGTGGCAGCAGAAACACCATTTGACATAAAAGAACGTCTCACTGTTTTACAGGAGCTTCAACAATTTAGTGATAATAAATCATCTGCAAGTGCTGCCACCTTAGGAATAAGGGAATTGGCGAAAACTTCGACTGGCTGGATTCCTAACGTTGGGGATCTGGTTCGTGAGAAGATCGCTGTGAAAAAAGAGCTCGGTCCATCATACAGAGCACCTGTACCGGCCTTGGGAATAAAAGGAACAAGGACTGTCATCCTTCCACCATTGTGTAGTTCTAAATCGAACAGATTCATCTCCATTGATGACATCAAATTACACCATGTGGCCGATTCTTCACAGTAGACCAGGAGGTCCCTTGGGTAGTTCCCGATCCCCTCTCACTACCCAACAGGACATCCATCTACATAGTAGGATGAACATCACTACTACTGACTATACAACTATGTCAACTGCTGTTCCTGACACTTCCTCGACCATGGGGAGGGCAGAGAATGAGCTTTTGTTGGTTCCAGTAACAACTTCGGGGACCACCCTGCTTCAGGATTTGGCTGTATTTTACACGAACACTTCCACGACTAATGACGTTGTCTATCACGTACCTCCACGAACGGTGGATCAGAATTCAGCGGGTCCTGTGTTTGCAGAGACTTCCTCTGGCTATTTCATTGACATTGATGACTTTTCTTCGGATTCATCCTCTGCGGTGACTGAGAAACTTTCGATAAGAAGTAAGCTGTATCGATGGCTTAAGAAGAACTATTTGATTTACCCATGGAACTCTCTATGGTTCTGTCTGACATTTATTGCATTGTTTTTTTGGATTGGTTTTGTGACTGTTTTCTTTTTATTGATTAATGGTCACTATATTGCTGATCGCTCCTCTGTGGAGCCTGTTGATGAAATTTTAACACCACATCATTCTTCCCATAAGGTCCGACGAGACTTGTCCCCTGTAAATATCACAGCTTTACCAATTGTCAATGGGATTGTGTGGGACAAAGTTCCATTCGATATATATGGGCCTACAGAGATTATTCAAATACCGTATGTGTTCAAAATTTCAATGTCTGATGTTATTACACCTAATGTTGTCTCTGATGATTGGGATGTCCAAACAGTTGATTCTATGCTGACTGAAATGAAGGACTATTCCGCTTTTGGAAGTGATGATGTATATGATTATACAATGAATTATGGGGAAATGTTCTGCTATAACAATTGGGGACATCACTACCTACACCGTGCAACTAGATATAAGCCTCTCTTGAACTACACACAATGGGAACACTGTTCAACACCACAGGTGGGGAGTCCAAAGTATTACAGCAATAAATTTACATACTTTTCTGGGCATGATACAAAGAAAGCAGAGTCGTACTATTTTAAAATACCTCCGGCACAAATTAGAAAACTTTTGCTAACAGATACGAAATTGATTTATTCAGATCGCTTTGTTTCCCGGCTCTCGATTGAGGGTTACGAATATTGGAAAGATACTATTGATTTGAAAAGTGTATGGGGGACACAAGATTGGCAGATACAGGGTAGGGAGGCTTTGTTTCGAGCTTGCCTGATTCCTGTGCAAATGATTTTCTTGAATGACACTATTGAGCAGACGTCATGTCTGGGTCTAGCGAAAATCAAAGACCTGAACACGCCCAGTATCCCTACTCCGACAAAGTTTAAAGATTGGCAACAATTTTTCAATGTCTAAGAAGACAGGCTAGATGCAATGGTTAAGGCTGGTACCTATAATTCTTCACTTTCCCGTCCCGGCGGGTGGTTGGTTTGGCCCTCCGACACTGATGAGTGTAGTAAGCGTTTTTTTAAATCTTCAGGGGTTTTTTCCATTCACAGGCCTGACCCTCGCTTTATATCAGGTCAACATACAGGTATAATTACAACATACAGTGTGGGTAAGCTGTGCCAGCAATGGGTGCAAACAAACACGTTAACAGCGGTTAAGCAACACCTGAACACTCTTTCTGACAGTATAGACTTACAGGATTTTCTGTTAGGTCCTAGGAAACAACGCTCGAAACGGTTTTTATATGCTATGTATAATGAAATTTGGAAACTTTCCCAGATTGAGGCTGCTGCACGTTTAAGGCAACTAGATAAGGAGAATTTGGAAAAAACATTAGCTGTTGTTGATAATGGCATGAACACGCTGTCCAACAGGATTTATTCACTATCAAATATAGGTGGTCATTCTGACCCTGGTGGTCAAAGACCGCCAGGGCGGAGGACCGCGGGAGCACCGCCGACAGGCCGGCAGTGCTCCAATGGGGATTCCGACCGCGGCGGTAAAGCCGCGGTCGGACCGGCAACACTGGCGGGCTCCCGCCAGTGTACCGCCGCCCCATTGAATCCTCCACGGCGGCGCAGCTTGCTGCACCGCGGCGGGGATTCCGACCCCCCCTACCGCCATCCAGATCCCGGCGGTCTGACCGCCGGGATCCGGATGGCGGTAGGGGGGGTCGCGGGGCCCCTGGGGGCCCCTGCAGTGCCCATGCCACTGGCAGGGCATTGCAGGGGCCCCCGTAAGAGGGCCCCTACATGTATTTCACTGTCTGCTGCGCAGACAGTGAAATACGCGACGGGTGCAACTGCACCCGTCGCACAGCTTCCACTCCGCCGGCTCGATTCCGAGCCGGCTTCATCGTGGAAGCCTCTTTCCCGCTGGGCTGGCGGGCGGTCTGAAGGCGACCGCCCGCCAGCCCAGCGGGAAAGTCAGAATTACCGCCGCGGTCTTTCGACCGCGGAACGGTAACCTGACGGCGGGACTTTGGCGGGCGGCCTCCGCCGCCCGCCAAGGTCAGAATGAGGGCCATAGTGTTGTCTGCTATTGATATCACTCAGACTGACTTGTCCCGGTTATATCATGGGCAGACGCAGCTACGTTCCATCATGCAGCTGGGTTGGACATTACAGACACTGAAAAGTGGCCACATTCCATGGAGGTACATTAATGGTAGTGAACTATTCACTGCTTTTAATTTTTCAGGGAACAAGAGACAATGGCTAAAAGGGAGGCTCGTTTCACCCTGCTTCAAGTAGAGAAATTACATAAGTTGCCCTTCACGGTAGCAGAGAGTCCTTCAACTATCTGGCTCTTGCACGGCATTATTAATTTACCGATTTCAACCTTTCGTTTCTCAAGCTGCCTGAAACATTTTGCGGTGGGACGATATGAGCGGCTAGGCGATAGCTTTATTAAGGAAGAGTGGGAGTTGCCCTTTGACTACAAATGTCTGAACGGTGAACAGGAGGTCTTTCTTAGCGGAAGTGAATGTAAGACTGCTGTTCGTCATTCTATGATATGCAAACAGGTGTCCCTTCACGCTCTTTGCAATGCGGGGGTCGCAAATTTGGCCTGTTTTCTGAAGGGTACTCCCGTCCCATTGATTCGTCCAGTGTTTCATGTACTTTCCAATGGAAGTTATGTTCTACTGAATGATGAAAGCTGTTGCGACTTGCGACCTGGAATTGCCTACGCAATTTCAGTCACGAAGGTCGTTACGTGTTGTGGACATGTTTTGTTTCCCCCCACACAAGAGATACAAGTATCTGAAATGTGGCCCCACATAGATACTATTAATATGAACTATGACAAGTTGAGTAGACTAAAGGCGCTATTGTTTCAGAAACAGGTCGCCTTGACATCCGCAAAAGAGACGTATGCTCTCCAGATTGCGAGATCATCAGCCGAGATACAATCCCTTTTAAATACCGATTTCCTCAAACACTTTGGAGAGCTGGTATCGAGAATATTCAATGCTTCAAGCACCACTGGGATTGTGCATTTCTTTAAGGCTGTCGGGTCTGGTTTCGTGTCCATCTTCCAGACTGTCTTCGGAGTCATCCCATCAGCCATCCATTCTCTCTTTTCAAGTGTGTTTGGTGGCTTTCCAATTATTTTAGCTTTAATTGGCGGACTACTACTGCTATTTCTTCTGATTCGCAGTGGTTGTTTCTTTCCAGCAACACAGAGCAATGGAGCAGCTCCCACCAACTCCGCTGTGCCGTGAGCGCATGATTCGGATCTTCGGTACACCTTTGCTGGTGGAACGGGAGCTTGACTGGTCGTTGTCATTCCGGCCTCTTCTCTGGTGTGTTCAACCGGTCTTCCGCTGCATATGGTGTCTCTTTGAGCATCTGCCTATGGTCTGTCTTGCTGTTGCACCAACATCTCCTGTGGACCACGAACTGCTGATGTCCCCGATGAGGGTTCATTCACGGTCATGCCCCTTGAGACTGAGGTTGCTCCGCGAGGACACCTATGAGCCTTCCGTTATAAGATCTAACATGGATGAGGACACTGCAGCAAGTATCGATGCACCGATGAATATGGCTCACTTCTGCTCTGTGGATCCGTTTGTCCGCCCAGAACTAGACTTTACTTCGGACGATGTTGACTCGTTTTTGAGGTCCTTAACTGGTGACTTCGATGACAATCTTCAAGATCCTGCGTATAACACATAATTTGATGAATTTGCTTACCATTCCCGATTACAAATTATGCAATTATAGTAGACGTTTGCTGTACTTGTCATGGTTGATATTAACATCTCTGTATGTGTTTTTAGAAGAATTTGTTTTAATGTGTTTTCACCCACGATGAATTTTTTTGTTAGCTTTTTATTAGCTGAATTTTTGCCTTTGGCTTTTTTAGTTCAGAAGCAGCTTTTTTAGCGTTTTGGGTTCCTGTACCTTCATCATACCTGTTACGGCAATGGGGAGGGTGTAGTGAATCCTAGTTTGTTTTAATGGGATAACAGGAGTTAGCTTAGCCGTAGGCTTGTAAACTCGTGCCCCCGTCACCTAGTGACTTTTAACCTACTTAGCTTCCTCTGTCGTAGCTCATTTAATTATTTATTTCCTCTAAGATGGCTGCCTTGTTTATAGTTAGGCCACTTGTTATGAGTTTTATTATCAGTGTCACTGTGCCAAAGCGTCAAGATCAAGCACAAAAGACAAACAAACAGTATGTGTTCACACTTAGGGATTTTCCCTCTCTATGCTTTCGAGGGATTGTTGATATTAATTGCCGTCCCAAGCATGCCTGTTATCTATTGTTTTTGAATACACCTATGTCAGGGGACCTTGTAGATCTGTATAAATACATCACACTTCAGACAGATAATCAGAGGGATTCCGACCAGAGGGCATCGCCACCATCGCTGATACCGATGCTGCAGTCGTCTTGACACTGACCCAGTCTTCGTGTCCCTACGGAGTCTGAGATAGAGACCTCATTCCAAGGTAACGAGGGTTGGGGGCTCCTCTCATGGACATGGCTTTGGCAGATTAGGTTTAGCGAACCCAGCTCTCCTTTAGGTAGGAGGTTAGGCCTATTCTCATTGGGGTATTAGAGCAAATTCCATTGTGTACGTATATATATATATTTCTTTCATATATTGCAAAAATGGTGGGGGTCTTTATAACCATGACTCTCTTCTTCACAATACTGTTGCTTGGTATATTCATTATCCTAATCATTGCAGTTCATGCAACTTATCGCAAATGGCAGTTATGTTAAATAAAAACTATTATAACTTCACTGCATCTGTGTTATTGCCTTTGTTTGCATGAGACATAATAAATCTGTGAGAAAAGGGTAATTTCCGTTTAACCACGACAACCCTGACATATCTTACTTTGAGTCCATGCGTAAGCGACTGCTACAAATCACCTTTTACTATTGTGTTTCTGGTGAGGTACTGCTAGTGAGCCGGTAAGGTTTGGACAACAGTTACAACTAGTTGTAGGAAGAGACTAAGGCCCTCATTCTAACCCTGGCGGTGTAACACCGCCAGGGCAGAGGGCAGAGGAAGCATCGCCAACAGGCTGGCGGTGCTTCCTGGGCCATTCTGACCGTGGCGGTAACGCCGCGGTCAGAAAAGGGGAACTGGCGGTTTCCCGCCGGTTTTCCCCTGGCCCAGGGAATCCTCCATGGCGGCGCTGCTTGCAGCGCCGCCATGGGGATTCCGACCCCCTTACCGCCAGCCTGTTTCTGGCGGTTTTCACCGCCAGGAATAGGCTGGCGGTAACGGGTGTCGTGGGGCCCCTGGGGGCCCCTGCACTGCCCATGCCACAGGCATGGGCAGTGCAGGGGCCCCCTAACAGGGCCCCACCATGATTTTCACTGTCTGCTGAGCAGACAGTGAAAATCGCGACGGGTGCAACTGCACCCGTCGCACCCCTGCAACTCCGCCGGCTCCATTTGGAGCCAGCATCCTCGTTGCAGGGGCATTTCCGCTGGGCCGGCGGGCGCTCTTTTGGAGAGCGCCCGCCGGCCCAGCTGAAATGTAAGAATGGCCGCCGCGGTCTTTTGACCGCGGTGCGGTCATTTGTCGGCGGGACTTTGGCGGGCCGCCTCGGCCACCCGCCAAAGTCTGAATTAGGCCCTTAGTCACCTACAAACGAAAGTACTGTAATCCTGAGACCAGCAGTCTTGCTCAGAGCAAGAGTCCAAACTACAACACTTTCCCCAGACGCATGAGCCATTGTCTCTTCCAGACCGAGGTCACAGCAGCACTTGCAGTGTAGGTCCTCTCCTGTCGAAGATCAGGTATCGAGTGATTAAACAGTTAGAAAATGGCGGTCACGTCTGTGGCGTCACGTCCGCGGCGGTGCGTACCGTCACCTCCGGCGTACATCGTCATTGGCTCCTGGGACCCATAGGGTCCAATGTTAACCAATGCAGCCTTGCGCCGCGGTCTTCGACCGCCTACCGCGATGGTGTACAATGCCAGCGCAGTTGCCTCACATCCCATTGTCCCGCTTTAGAGGTCAGGCAGCCGCCATTTCAGGGGCCCACATGGCCTAATTACCAACAGCGTCACACATACCTAGGCCTACTCTCAACACACATACAGGCCAGATTTTGTGTATGATTGGTGCACTGTGTAGACTGTGGTACATACCTCTGAGTTGTTTGACTCTGTGCTCGCTGTTGTCCTTCATAGGCACCGTCCGCTGGGACATGTGAGGAGATGGCGGAATCCTCCGGTGTACCGACCGCTGGTGGACCTGTCGACAATGGAGGAAAGAAATTTTATCATCACCTACAGGTTTGACCGTGCCACAATCCAGGAACTGTGTACCCAGTTTGAGCCAGACCTGATGTCAGCAATCCGCCATCCCACAGGAATCCCCCCTCAAGTGCAGGTGCTATCAGTGCTCCATTTCCTTGCAAGTGGGTCTTTTCAAACAACAATGGCCATGGCATCTGGGATGTCCCAGCTGATGTTTTCCAACGTGTTGTCCAGAGTGTTGTCTGCCCTGCTGAAACACATGCGGAGCTACATCGTTTTCCCTCAGGTGGAGGACTTGCCTACAGTGAAAGGTGACTTCTATGCCCTTGGACATATCCCCAACATCATAGGTGTCATTGATGGGACCCATGTGGCTTTGGTCCCCCCCCACAGGAGGGAGCAGGTGTACAGGAACCAGAAAAGTAATCATTCCATAAATGTACAGATGGTATGTTTGGCAGACCAGTACATCTCCCATGTGAATGCCATGTTCCCTGGCTCCGTGCATGACGCGTACATCATGCGGAATAGCAGCATCCCTTATGTGATGGGTCAACTACAGAGGCACCGGGTGTGGCTATTAGGGGACTCTGGTTACCCCAACCTGTCATGGCTACTGATCCCAGTTAGGAATCCTAAGGCCCAGGGCAGGGGAACCCTACAATGAGGCCAATGGGCGGACTATTAGGGTGATCGAACGCACCTTCGGCCTCCTGAAGGCCAGGTTTAGGTGCCTCCATATGACAGGTGGATCCCTATTCTACTCACCAAAGAAGGTGTGTCAGATCATCGTGGCCTGTTGTATGCTTCATAATTTGGCTTTGCGACAACAGGTGCTTTTTCTGCAGGAGGATGGTCCAGATGGCGGTGTTGTGGCAGCTGTGGAGCCTGTGGACAGTGATGAGGAGGAAGCAGAGGAAGAAGACATTGACAACAGGGACTCAGTCATCCAGCAATATTTCCAGTGAAACACAGGTGAGAATACATTCCTGCCTACTTTAAGTACTTTTCGACTTCTACCTCTATCCTGTCTGTCATTGTAACTTTCACTTACGGTTTCACAGGTGTGGGTTCCAACGTGTGTCATCTGCTTAGATTCCTCATGGACTTGAGCTGTGTGACATAGGTATGTTGACATTACTATTTCCTGGAAATGTTGTCACTGTAATTGCAAATACACTATTACAAAATCACAGACAGACTCCAGATCTTTTGGTGCTTTAGGTGTGTTTATTTACATACAAAATATTGGAGGGGGTTGTAAAATGGTGAGGTGTGATGGTGGAGGAATGTCCATGGCAGAGTCCAGTCTATTAGTCTTGCAGGTGCATTGCCCAAATGGGCATAGGAAGTGGAGCTGGGGCAGTTCCAATATGGACAGTGTGACAAAGTGGGACAGTGGGTTGACAATCAGGGTGGTCTCATTTCTTGGCGTGTGTTTTGGCATCGTTCTCTGTCTTGTTCCTGGATCTCTGGGACCGTTTGCGGGGTGGTTCTCCATCTGCAGGGGGTGGGGTGCTGGTGTGGTAGTCCTGCGGCGGTGCCTCCTGTCCACTAGCGCCGGCGGAGGTGGTGGGCAGTTCATCGTCCAGGCTAGTGTCAGGGGCCCCTTGGAGTGCAACAGTGTCCCTCCTGGTGTTGAGTATTTCCTTCAGTACCCCTATGATGGTGCCCAGGGTGGAGCTGATGGTTCTGAGTTCCTCCCTGAACCCCAAATACTGTACCTCCTGCATGCGCTGGGTCTCCTGAAACTTGGCCAGGACCGTTGCCATCGTCTCCTGCGAGTGGTGGTATGCTCCCATGATGGAGGAGATGGCCTCGTGGAGAGTGGGTTCCCTTGGCCTGTCTGCCCCCTGTCGCACAGCAGCCCTCCCAGTTCCCCTGTGTTCCTGGGCCTCCGTCCCCTGGACCGTGTGCCCACTGCCACTGCCCCCAGGTCCCTGTTGTAGTTGGGGTGGTGGGTTATCCAGGGTTCCCTGTAGTGGTGGACACACAGCTGATTGACGTGTCCTGGGGATGGAGGTATGGGCCCGCTGGGTGGGTGCTGTGCTGGTGTTACCAGAGGGTGGAAGGTCTGTGGTGACCTGTGCCTGTGTGAGAGGAACCGACTGTCCTGACGCCCACGATGGTCCGGGCTGGCCATCTGGATCCAGTTGGACAGAGCTGCTGTCATCACTGTGGACCTCTTCTGTGGGTCGGGTGTAGATGTCTGGACCCTCCTGTCTGGTGACGTTGGGTAGTGGTCCTGCAGGGGTGTAAAAGCATAATTATTGCATCTGTGTGTGTCATGGTGGGCAATGGGTGGGTGACCGTGCACCCCAGTGCTTGCATTCCTATGTGGGGACTTGTGTGATGGTGGTTTAGGGGGCTGTATGGGTATGTGCAGTGGGCATGCTTTAGTGATGGGTGTCCATGCTTTGTTGTTGCATGCAGGGCTTGGTGTTGGGATGGGTGGTTTGTGATATTGGTACATTTGTGAGGAGTTGGAGTGATAGGGGAGGGGCGAGGGTGGGGGTCTGTGATAGCATGAAGGTAGGGTGGGGGATATGGTAGTTAAAGGTTTGACTTACCAGAGTCCATTCCTCCACCGACTCCTGCGAGGCCCTCAGGATGCAGAATCGCCAAGACCTGCTCCTCCCATGTTATTAGTTGTGGGGGAGGAGGTGGGGGTCCGCCGCCAGTCCGCTGAACATCCAGGTGGTGTCTTGAGACCACGGAACGCACCTTCCCCCGTAGGTCGTTCTACCTCTTCCTGATGTCCTCCCGATTTCTTGGGTATTGTCCCACTGCGTTGACCCTGTCGACTATTCTTCGCCATAGCTCCATCTTCCTTGCAATTGAGGTGTGCTGCACCTGTGCTCCAAATAGCTGTGGCTCTACCCGGATGATTTCCTCCACCATGACCCTGAGCTCCTCCTCCGAAAACCTGGGGTGTCTTTGTCATGCCATGGGGTGGTGTAGTTGATGTGTGGGGGGTGTGTGTGGTGATAAGTGTGGTGATGTCTAGTGGTGTGTGGTGTTTTGTGCGTGGAAGTTGTGTGGGTGATGGTGTTGTGTGCCTGTGGCTGCTAGTTTGTGGATGGTGGTGTCTCTCTCTGGCCTTCTCTCTGTAATATCGGTCATAGGGGTTTGTGGGTGATGTGGGCGTGTGTTTTATATTGTAATGGGTGTGTGGGAGTGGTGTGTGTATGTGTATCAGGTGTGTGTATTTTGAATTGTCCAATGTGGCGGTGTTTTGTATGTGTGTGTGTATTTTGAGCGCAGCGGTGGGTACCGCCAATGGAATACCGTGGTTAAAAGACCGCTGCGTGGATTCGTGGGTCGTGACAGCGTGGGCATATTTCTGTTGCTGTGACGGTGGAGGTTTTGTTTTCGCCAGTTTATCACTGACCTTTGGTGTGGCGGACTTGTGTGGGTGTCTGAATTTTGTCGGATTTTGAGATGTGGGTCATAATAGCTGTGGCGGAATTCCGCGTCTGCGGCGGTATGTTGGCGGTCTTCTGCACGGCGGTAAGCGGCTTTTACCACCAATGTTGTAATGACCACCTATGTGATGAAACCAAACTGGCATCCCGAAGATTTTTGAGAAAGTAAAGGCTCCAACGTGAGTTAGGCAAGACGACTAAGGAGGAAGTCCCCAGAAAATTAATATTTGCTAACCAGAATTAGAAGCTTAGACGCCTGAGCAGATTCGTCCAGCTATTGAGTGTCAGAACGGATATTCTGCTTTGTATATTGATGAAGTAGATACTGACACGGGGTGGGTGAGACTACAATTAACTGGAACCGCAGTGACCATCAAGGTGTTCTAAGGGGTTTGAAAAGTTAATAATAGTGAAGTTAAGGGCCAGAACACAGCCAGTCAGGCTGAAAAGTTGCCAGAAGGGATTGATGGGGTACCCAGATAAAGTTTTATAAGGGAACCCCTGATCATAGGCGCTAGTGTTTCTCAAACTTTGACCCAGACCTAGTTTTTACCTCTAAATTCCTCTAACCAGTTGGCAGTGGAATTCAACACCTGTGCTCCAAATAGCTGTGGCTCTACCCGGATGATTTCCTCC
The DNA here is from genome assembly GCF_031143425.1 of Pleurodeles waltl. Classification (NCBI taxonomy): domain Eukaryota; kingdom Metazoa; phylum Chordata; class Amphibia; order Caudata; family Salamandridae; genus Pleurodeles; species Pleurodeles waltl. The sequence goes on from NC_090439.1 coordinate 1,020,605,863, forward strand.
TCCATGACCCTGAGCTCCTCCTCCGAGAACCTGGGGTGTCTTTGTCGTGCCATGGGGTGGTGTCGTTGATGTGTGGGGGGTGTGTGTGGTGATAAGTGTGGTGATGTGTAGTGGTGTGTGGTGTTTTGTGCGTGGAAGTTGTGTGGGTGATGGTGTTGTGTGCCTGTGGCTGCTAGTTTGTGGATGGTGGTGTCTCTCTCTGGCCTTCTCTCTGTAATATCGGTCGTAGGGGTTTGTGGGTGATGTGGGTGTGTGTTTTATATTGTAATGGGTGTGTGGGAGTGGTGTGTGTATGTGTATCAGGTGTGTGTATTTTGAATTGTCCAATGTGGCGATGTTTTGTATGTGTGTGTGTATTTTGAGCGCAGCGGTGTGTACCGCCAATGGAATACCGCGGTTAAAAGACCGCTGCGTGGATTCGTGGGTCGTGATAGCGTGGGCATATTTCTGTTGGCGCGACGGTGGAGGTTTTGTTTTCGCCAGTTTATCACTGACCTTTGGTGTGGCGGACTTGTGCGGGTGTCTGAATTTTGTCGGATTTTGAGATGTGGGTCATAATAGCTGTGGTGGAATTCCGCATCCGCAGCGGTATGTTGGCGGTCTTCTGCATGGTCTTCTGCATGGCGGTAAGCGGCTTTTACCGCCAATGTTGTAATGACCACCTATGTGATGAAACCAATCTGGCATCCCGAAGATTTTTGAGAAGGTAAAGGCTCCAACGTGAGTTCAGCAAGACGACTAAGGAGGAAGTCCCCAGAAAATTAATATTTGCTAACCAGAATTAGAAGCTTAGACACCTGAGCAGATTTGTCCAGCTATTGAGTGTCAGAACAGATATTCTGCTTTGTATATTGATGAAGTAGATACTGACACAGGAACCGCAGTGACCATCAAAGTGTTCTAAGGGGTTTGAAAAGTCAATAATAGTGAAGTTAAGGGCCAGAACACAGCCAGTCAGGCTGAAAAGTTGCCAGAAGGGATTGATGGGGTACCCAGATAAAGTTTTATAAGGGAACCCCTGATCATAGGCGCTAGTGTTTCTCAAACTTTGACCCAGACCTAGTTTTTACCTCTAAATTCCTCTAACCAGTTGGAGCCTTTGCTGAAGCCAATTGAAGCATTTAGAGGAGGGGACGATAAGAAAAGATATTCTTTGAGGAATAACCAGTGGGATGAAGCTTCAAAGGTGTTGGTAACATGGAATGGTGTATCTGGTATTAGAAGGTATACCCCTGTGCGCCCAACCCCATATTGTCCCTCAGCACACTGGTATAGGGGGAGGGTCTATACTGGGATTTACACTGAAACCCCAGACAAACCAAACCAAACCAAGCCATAATCTATTTAAACTAGGTTCTAAAGCTGGTGGTTGGTATTAACCCCTCCCCTGCCAGGCCTTTTCCCCTCCTGTCCCGAGCCTTTTTTTGGCTATTTGGGGCAGTTCGTGCTTAGGCCCTCATAACTTTTTCTCCACATAAGCTACCCATGCTAAATTTGCATCCTTTTTTCCAACATCCTAGGGATTCTAGAGGTACCCAGACTTTGTGGGTTCCCCTGAAGGAGACCAAGATATTAGCCAAAATACAGCGAATATTTCATTTTTTTCACAAAAATTGGAAAAAAGGGTTGCAGAAGAAGGCTTGTGGTTTTTCCCTGACAATGGCATCAACAAAGGGTTTGCAGTGCTAAAATCACCATCTTCCCAGCTTTCAGGAACAGGCAGACTTGAATCACAAAACCCAATTTTTCAACACAATTTTGACATTTTACTGGGACATAGCCCATTTTTACTATTTTTTGTGCTTTCAGCCTCCTTCCAGTTAGTGACAGAAATGGGTATGAAACCAATGCTGGATCCCAGAAACCTAAACATTTCTGAAAAGTAGCCAAAATTCCGAATTCAGCAAGGGGTCATTTGTGTAGATCCTACAAGGGTTTCCTACAGAAAATAACAGCTCAAACAATGAAATATTGAAATTGAGGTAAAAAAACAGCCATTTTCTCTACGTTTTACTCTGTAACTTTTTGCTGCAATGTCAGATTTTCAAAAGCAATATACCGTTACGTCTGCTGGACTCTTCTGGTTGCAGGGATATATAGGGCATGTAGGTTCATCAAGAACTCTAGGTACCCAGAGCCAATAAATGAGTTGCACCTTGCAACGGGTTTTCATTGTATACCGGGCACACAGCAATTAATTTGGTGAAATATAAAAAGTGAGAAATAGGTATCAAGAAAACCTTTGTATTTCCAAAATGGGCACAAGATAAGGTGTTGAGAAGCAGTGGTTATTTGCACTGCTCTGAATTCCGGGGTGCCCATACTAGCATGTGAATTACAGGGCATTTCTCAAATAGACGTCTTTTTTACACACTGTCTTACATTTGGAAGGAAAAAATGTAGAGAAAGACAAGGGGCAATAACACTTGTTTTGCTATTCTGTATTCCCCCAAGTCTCCCGATAAAAATGGTACCTCACTTGCATGGGTAGGCCTAATGCTCGCGACAGGAAACGCGACATGGACACATCACATTTTTACACTGAAATCTGATGTGTTTCTTGCAAAGTGCCTAGCTGTAGATTTTGGCCTCTAACTCAGCTGACACCTAGGGAAACCTACCAAACCTGCACATTTTTTAAAACTAGACACCTAGGGGAATCCAAGATGGGGTGACTTGTGGGGCTCTCGCCAGGTTCTGTTACCCAGAATCCTTTGCAAAGCTCAAAATTTGGCCAAAAAAACACTTTTTCCTCACATTTCGGTGACAGAAAGGTCTGGAATCTGAGAGGAGCCACAAATTTCTTTTCTGCCAGCGTTCCTCCATGTCTCCCGATAAAAATGGTACCTCACTTGTGTGTGTGTAGGCCTAGCGCCCGTGACAGGATATGCCCCAAAACACAACGTGGACACATCACATTTTCCCAAAGAAAACATACCTTTTTTTGTGAAGTGCCCAGCTGTGGATTTTGGCCTCTATCTCAGCCGGCAACTAGGAAAACCTACCAAACCTGTGTATTTTTGAAAACTAGACACCTAGGGGAATCCAAGACGGGGTGACTTGTGGGGCTCTCACCAGGTTCTGTTACCCAGATTCCTTTGCAAACCTCACAATTTGGCCAAAAAGCACATTTTCCTCACATTTCAGTGACAGAAAGTTCTGGAATCTGAGAGGACCCACATATTTCCTTCCACCCAGCGTTCCTCCAAGTCTCCCGATACAAATGGTACCTCACTTGTGTGGGTAGGCCTAGCACCCGTGACAGGATATGCCCCAAAACACAACATGGATACATCACATTTTCCCAAAGAAAACAGACCTATTTTTTGCAAAGTGCCTAGCTGTGGATTTTGGCCTCTATCTCAGCCGGCACCTAGGAAACCCTACCAAACCTGTGTATTTTTGAAAACTAGACACCTAGGGGAATCCAAGATGGGGTGACTTGTGGGGCTCTCACTAGGATCTGTTACCCAGAATCCTTTGCAAACCTCAAAATGTGGCCAAAAAAACACTTTTTCCTCACATTTCGGTGACAGAAAGTTCTGGAATCTGAGAGGAGCCACAAATTTCCTTCTACCCAGCGTTCCCCCAAGTCTACAGATAAAAATGGTACCTCACATGTGTGGGTAGGCATAGCGCCCGTGACAAGATATGCAACAAAACACAACTTGGACACATCACATTTTCCCAAAGAAAACAGACCGTTTTTTTGCAAAGTGCCTAGCTGTGGATTTTGGCCTCTAGCTCAGCCGGCACCTAGGAAAACCTACCAAACCTGTTTATTTTTGAAAACTAGACACCTAGGGAAATCCAAGATGGGGTGACTTGTGGGGCTCTCCCCAGGTTCTGTTACCCAGAATCCTTTGCAAACCTCAAAATGTGGCCAAAAAAACACTTTTTCCTCACATTTCAGTGACAGAAAGTTCTGGAATCTGAGAGGAGCCACAAATTTCCTTCCACCCAGCGTTCCCCCGAAGTCTCCCAATAAAAATGGTACCTCACTTGTGTAGGTGGGCCAAGTGCTTGTGACAGGGAAGAGCCAAAAACATTTCGGAATTGAGGGGGAACCAAAGCGGGTCCAAAAGGGCAGTTTGCAAAAAATACATTTTTAGGCTGACAAGTGCAGCAGAATTTTTATCAGTGTAGATGAGACAATGCTGGGTGGTAGGAATTTTGTGGATTCCTGCAGATTCCGGAAGGTTCCATCACAAAAATGTGGGAAAAATATGTGATTTCCAGCAAAGTTGGAGGTTTGCAGGGCATTGGGGGTAAAACAATGTTGCGGGGTGCCTGTGAAGCACACCACCCTGGAATCACCCAGATGTTTAGTTTTCTGATATGTCTAGGTCTCGTGGATTTTTCCACATGGCCGAGTCCCAAAGCCCATAAAGTGCAGCCCTCACCATTCCAAGTGGGACGATTTTAAGAGTTAGCCAAGCTCTCATGGCCCAAATGTAAAACAAAAACCCAAAATAATCAAATGTCCTCTTGCTTGCCATGGGATAAGATGGTTTAGTGTGTGGGGGAGATCTGAAAGACTGTTACCCCCTTCAGTTGGGGTGGGGGCATAACCAGGCCCATACTGGTTGGTAGCCATCACCCCACAATTTTTTTATTTTTTATTCCCTGGCATCTAGTAGACTTTCTGCCCCCCCAGGGTGTGGATTGGGGTAATTGTCCCATCTGCCCACTGGTGGGCAGAACAACTTTGTCCCCATTTATTTGGGGTGGGGGTATGGCCATACCCCCATCCTTTTATTTTGAAAAAAAAAAATTCCCTGGTCTCTGGTGGGCTGTCTGCCCCCCTCGGGGCAGACATGGCCAACAGTAATGTGCCCCCATGGGGAGTGACCCATGCCCAAGGGGCTGCCCCCCCAAACAAAACACACACATACACACACACCAATCCCTGGTGCCTAAGTGGTTTCTGCCCCCCCGGGGGCAGATCGGCCTAATAGAAATAGGCCTAAATACAATTTGCCCCCCCCCGGGAGTGACCCTTGCCTAAGGGGTCGCTCCCCATCTGTAAAACAAAAAAAAAATCCCTGGTGCCTAGTGGTTTCGGGGGCAGATTGGCCTCATACAAATATGAGGCAGAAATGGCCTAAATATAATTTGCCCCCCAGGGGAGTGACCCTTATCTAAGGGGTCACTCCCCTTGCGTGAAATTCGTGTTAAAAAAAAACTCCCTGGTGTCTAGTGGTTTCTGCCCCCCAGGGGGCAGATTGGCCTCATAAAAATAGGCCAATCTGCCCCCAAGAGGGGCAGAAATGGCCTAAATATAATTTGCCCCCTAGGGGAGCGGCCCTTGATTAAGGGGTCGCTCCCCACCTCTAAAAAACAAAACAAAAAAAAAATATCCCTGGCGCCTAGTAATAGGGGGGGAGAAAAGGCCTTGAAAAAAAATGCCCCCCTGGGGAGCGACCCTTGCCCAAGTGGTCGCTCCCCTCATGCCAATTTCCATTTTATAAATAAATCCCTGGTGTCTAGTGGGCATTTTAAAAGCCGGATTGCTTGACGATCCGGCTTTTGAAATGCTCTGAGAGACTTCAAAGGGAAGGAAATTCATTTCCTTCCCTTTGAAGCCTCTCAGGGCCCCCATCACATGATCGGAAGAGAAATGCCAAAGCCAATTTCTCTTCCGATCACGCTGGAAGCTGAGCTTCTACCACGATGGGAGGGAGCCTCTTTGAGGTCAGCGCGCGATCGCGCGCTGACGTCACAGGGTGGTGGGGGGTCTCGGGGGTGGAAGGGGAAGGGCTTCCCCTTCCATCCCTGCCTTTGGGGGTGGGAGGGAAGACCACAGAGGGAGCGCTAGCGCTCCCTCTGAGCTCTGTGCCCAGGACATAATGGTTACGTCCTGGGCACACGAGCACTGTGCCGCAGGACGTAACCGTTACGTCTGCGGCACAGAACCGGTTAAAAAAGATTAGGAATCACTAGCAAATAAGGCTATGTACTGGTTAAGGGAGATTAGGTATTGTTATTCAATTATAAGGAGTGATATATCTGGAGTTGAGCAAATTAAAACCCCAGGTGAGCCTCATGACTCAGTGAGAGTTGTCTTAAAGTACAAAAATCTGGTGGATGGCCTAACAGCAATCGATGCATGCACAAATTGCAGTGTGACTACTCTAATCCAGATTAAATACAAACTCCTGGCCAAATTAGCAATGCATGGAAAACTAATGCACAGTATAGACTCTCTCGAACAGGGGATATCTAGCCAAAGAAGTTCTGAACAATCCAACTGACTGAGTATGAGGAGTTATTCTAATGATTATTTGAATAGAAGTTACACCAAGGGAGAATTGAAGGAACCTGAGTGTGTGAACATGAACGGGTCCTGGGCCTTGCACAGGGGACAGGCTAACATCTTGATTGAAAGTAGAAATGGTAGGGATAGACGTGTAATGCACACTGATCAAGAAACTGATTTGGGGTATGAAGTTAAGGCTATTACTTGTAGAGAGCAGGACGGGGCATCCAGTACATGGGGTGCTCCAAGTCTTAATGAGGGTCTACCTAATCAGATTAAAGTGCGGTCTTACAATGTGGCTGGGATCAGCACAATGTTATTCAAATCAGATTGGGGATGATTCATAGATGGTCACGATGTTTGTCTCCTTCAGGAGACCTGGTGGTCTGTTCCTATATTTAGGAATAGGTTTAGTTCTTTTTGCACTCAGGCTGTCCATTCAGGTAGGGGAAGACCATCGGGGAGGGGGCCTAGCTATTTGGGTTAAAATATTGCTGCAATGTCAAATCAGTTCCACCCCTGTTGACTCTCCAGATGTATTGGGAGTCAGATTGAACCTTCCCTCATGCAGCTGTTTAAAAATATTTAGTGTAGATAATTGAGTGGAAGTTCGTAATGGTGAATCCATGGCGATAAACATGCTTGATAACCCACTCTTACAGCTCACCGGTAAAGCATACTTAATAGTAACTGAAAACTTTAATACTACTATTGAATCTGCGGTGGCCACTCCCCTAGATTTAACATATGATCAGGATAGCAAATGGAGGATCCAGCTGTTGGAGTTTCCCCCAGTAAAATGAACACCGTTGGCCAAATTGATTATTTTTTAGTTAGTCTTTTTTGTCTGGCATGATTGTCTTCGATAGGGTAAACAGTGATCAAAATGCCTTGAACCTTACTTTAGTGGGTAAACAACACAAATATTGGATGGAATGCAGAACCAATCAATTATTCACCCCAGGCACAGATCTGGGTTTAATCCATCAATTCCTTTACTCACCATGCCACCCCAATTTGGGCTTAGCCATATGCAAATCGGTCTTGACCCTGTTCCCCATGGGAACAGTCAAGCCCGAACTACCAGGCCAGGTCCACTCTGGACCAAAAAACAAGCATCCTGGGGCCAGTTTCAGGGTATCACCCTTCATCATCCAGTCTAGCTTGAATCCAGTGGCATAGTCAGCCCTGGACCCTCCTACGTGATCACTTGGTCCTCAAGCCTGTCTGCTCCATTGTTGTTTACTTTTGTTGTTCATTTCAGTTGTCTCAGCTCAGATGACTTCTCAACATTGTCCAGTTGCTGCTGGGGACTTTATTTAGAATAAGCTTGCTTCAAGCTTTTCCTTGCTCCAACTCCTCTCTTCGGACCTCTTTGTCAAAGGGACACACTGACCACTTGTAAATTAATTGGTGTGATATGTTTCTGCCCAGTGTGGCACCAATTTGTCTTTTTGTAGTATTTGGACATTAAAACAGTTTAATGCTGATTGGGAAACTTGCTTTGCATAAAGCGGCACGTCTTGCAACTGTTCGTGCTTGTGTACATACATTACTATCAATAATCCAAACACTACAGAGACAGCACGTCATCTCCAATTTCTTTCAGGAAGACCTTGTGTCTACAGATGATGAATCATGTTGCGATCTGTAGGCGACCAGTTTGAATCCCAGCAAGGCCAACTCTACATTCTATCCTTACGACATAGGTACATTAAACGACATTTGAATATGTGATGGTAACACCTGCTATATGTCTGGTTCTTAGACATGTTCTATAGGAACTCACATAAGTTTCCTGGCATGTGCTTAGCAAGAGCAATGATGACGCTCAGGGCCCATATTCTTTCTTCTCTTCTTTGACAGATCTTTTTAGGAGTCTTGAGTAGTAAAGGAGAATAAAAAATCAACACTTCAAATCAATTAACTGTAGCCTATTTGGTCACACATTAAATCCCGGAGACTGCGAGTAACTTCAAAAGTTTATTACAAATTTAAGGCCAAACCTATGCAAATGATTATTAAGAGCCTTCTATAAAACTACAGAATCACCAAAGGTGAATTGAAGCGTTGAATAAGATTAAACATAGGGCATAGGGAATTTCAATTGCAGCAATACAAAAGCTAAGGAATAAAATTAGTTATCAGTATATAAGCCCCTGTCCTATTGTGTGATCATTGGAAAATCTAATTTAATCTAAGTACCCTAACTAAGCTATAGTGAAATCCTAATTATCTCTCAGGAAATATAGGAAATTATGGGAATAATAGGAAAGTGACAACATAGCAAAAACATCACTAGAGGTTCTGATAGAGAGGTATTGCACAGCATAAAGCCACTTAAAGGGATAACGAGGAGAATTTTGTACCCCACCAAGTCTCAGGGGAATCTGCTCTTGTCTAACCAGGTGAATACCAACAAAACCTACAGAACCTTCAAGAAATCCACATCATCAACACCAGTCATTTTCCATCTTCCTTGCACAGTTAAAATTTTCCTCAACTTCTCAACCCACAAATCAATCAGGATGACCTTGAGTGTCTTGTAGATCCTGGTACACAAACACGATTCTTCCTCCTCAGTTCATTATTGCTCCTTTTGTCCTTGCCAAAGTATCCTCCCATACCCAACTATCTCAGTTACACAATATGCCTTTCATTAACTGTAGACTTCGATGAGCGCACCTGCAAATAAAGAATATTGCAAGACAATCAAAACTCTACGTTGAAACGTTCGATGCACAAAATCAACATTTCAGACTTTTACTCAAGCTAACTTAATATGGCGTTTCAATGCACATTCAATATATATGATTATGAGTGCATCTTCAATTATAACTGCAACATGGTTATGAGTAAACGACAATATGAAAGTTTACAATAAAACCTCTTACAAAGTACATGAATATAAAAGCATATAAATATCACAATCCAACATGTCAAAATCAACATTAGAAAACATGTGAATTATTAATCTTCTGTTGTGAATGTGCCTTCAATAATACATGTAGGGCCAGATTTAAGAAAAGTGGCGCTTCCCATTAGGAAGCGCCACTTTTCTTGAGCCTCCCTGTGCCCCCCTAATTCCACCATGTGTGCGCCATATTTAAGATGCACCTCACCATGGCGAAATTAGGAACAATAGCGTCAACATTTTTGGTGCTATTGTGACGCTTTGCTCCACTAGGGCCAAGAATTCTGATGCCAGGGGAGCAAAGTGCAAGAAGGCCCAGTGATTCCATTGGGTGTGTCGTTTTAACGCCTGCTTTAAGCAGGCATTAAAAATGATGCCAAAAGTGGCACAATGAAATCTTTGCGTACATTATGCATGGCGGATGCATAATGTGGCACAAAGGGTCATAAAGTGGCACAATGCATGTATTGTGCCACTTTGTAGATATGGCGCTGCGTTTTTGGCAATCTAACGTCACAAAAACAGAAGAAAAATGACACTAATGTGGCGTTAGATGGCCCAAGGCCATCCTTAAATTTGGGCCTCAGATTTTCCACTTTAAATTAGTAATGTTAAGATACATGATATAAGTATTGTTGAATATATTATTATGTCATTCCTGTGACATTTAATGGCACAGCCAAAGTTATGCGTTTTCAATCCCCCCTCTAATGACAAATGATGGGCCTGAATATGAGTTTGTTGGTTCGGGGACCGCCATGGCAGTGGCGGTGGTCTGGCCACCATTGTGTTGGCCATCGGACCGCAGTATTACGATCCATGCATTTCAATAGACTCCAGATAACCGCGGCCTGCCGGCACTGCAAGCAGCGCAGTGCACCGCAGCAGCAAGATAGGCCAATGAGCCTGTCCGAGCCAGTGACACATTATGATGTTGCCTTCCACCAACGTGACTGTGGTGGTCCAACCACCACTTCCCAGCTGGCGGAAACAGAGACATTAAAGGAACAAACCCACCTGTAGGCAGTGTCACACGTCCTGTGCTGCCATGGAGCTCATCATACACGTCGTGCCGTTGCTGCTGCTCATATATGTAGCTCAAAATCAATGCTGTTGTGGACACAACTGCCAGTAAGACCACACACCTACCCATGTCCCTAAACTCAACAAAAGATCGAAGTGCCACCATCCACATGGTATGAGGGTTGTTCTCCGTTGGCCAAGTATAATTATGTGTGTCCTGTGTTAGAGTCGAACAAGACAAGTGACCGAATCAAAACCCCATGATGCCCCCTTTGGGCAGGTCACTGACACTACACCGCCACACTGCACAAAACCAGACATGTCTGCTCATCCCAATTTCAGGGACAGCGAAGTATACAGAACATTGTGTTACACAACAGTAACACCACATCAACATCACACCTAATTGAACTGACACCCTCACATTGCTCACATGCCATAGTCTGTCATGATATTGAAGACATATATGTATGGATGTGTCATTTAACCCAAACACCCCTTCGATGAAAAATTCCTGTAATGGACCCACACTTAACACCCACATTGCAAGACAATGGAAGGTCACGGGGATGAACAATATTTTGTGAGACAAATACCAAAACTCACAATGTAAACAATACCTGCAGAATAGGGAATGGGGCATCGGTGGAACCCCAGGAAAGATTCTGCCATAGGACATATTTGATTTTGCACAAGCCCCTAAAACACTATGGTGGTCATTACAACCCTGGCGGTCGGTGTTAAAGCGGCGGTAAAACCACCAACAGGCCGGGGGTAAAAAAAATGGAATTACGACCATGGCGGAAACCGCCAACACATACAGCCACTTTAACACTCCGACCAGCACGGCGGTACAAACAAACAGCGGGAGGGTTACCACCAACAGACAGGCGGACGACAATGTACCGCCCACAGAATTACAACCCACCAATCCGCCACCTTTTCCGGGGCTGATTTACCGCGAACAAAAACACGGCAGAAACAGGACTTCTAAGGGAAAACACTCACCTCTACACACCCCACGAGGAACCAGGACGCCATGGAACCGGAGCTCCAAACTCTGCCAGCCTTTATCTTCCTGCTCCTCTACCAAGAGCACGAACGCCGGCGGCGAAGACAACGGTGAGTACTGCACCTACGACACAGGGGAGGGGGGATGGAAATAACAGTGACACACACACGCAATAAGCAACACCCCTCCCCTCACCCACTACAACACACACACAAGTACATGTTAATACATCACAGTTACACCCCCAACCCCCCATGGAAGAATGCAAGGACAAAAGGAAATGATTCTGCCATAGGACATATTTGATTTTGCACAAGCCCCTAAAACACTATGGTGGTCATTAAAACCCTGGCGGTCGGTGTTAAAGCGGCGGTAAAACCGCCAACAGGCCGGGGGTAAAAAAAATGGAATTACGACCATGGTGGAAACCGCCAACACATACAGCCACTTTAACACTCCGACCAGCACGGCGGTACAAACAAACAGCGGGGCGGTAACCACCAACAGACAGGCGGACGACAATGTACCGCCCACAGAATTACAACCCACCAATCCGCCACCTTTTCCGGGGCAGGTTTACCGTGAACAAAAACACGGCGGAAACAGGACTTCGAAGGGAAAACACTCACCTCTACACACCCCACGAGGAACCAGGACGCCATGGAACCGGAGCTCCAAATTCTGCCAGCCTTTATCTTCCTGCTCCTCTACCAAGAGCACGAACGCCGGGGGCGAAGACAACGGTGAGTACTGCACCTACGACACAGGGGAGGGGGGATGGAAAAAACAGTGACACACACACGCAATAAGCAACACCCCCACCCTCACCCACTACAACACACACACAAGTACATGTTAATACATCACAGTTACACCCCCCAACCCCCCATGGAAGAATGCAAGGACAAAAGGAAATGAGTCGAATAATTGGATATATTCAAAGACATGAATCTAAAATATATACAAATATATACATTTATACGATACACAATTATATATATCAAGAACACAAGTCCAAGGGATTCCACCATGATAGTCCGTGGATCACTGGGCCCAAAAGGCATGGGCGAGGCCCACACTCAATACCCGATCAAAATGGATAGAACACTGCAGGGGCATCAGATAGAATTAAAACAGGCACCTCAGGGGGAAGGGAAGGGGGGGCACCTCAGCCGGTTGAGTGCACGACACCAGATCCACGAGGGGGCTCCATGCCCATTGATGTATCTTGGGGAGTGCAAAGCCACAGTCTCTCAAGTCTCTACAGTGGGTGGGTTGCCCACTGTTCAATCCTGAGGAGTGCAAAGCCACAGTCTCTCAAGTCTCTACAGTGGGTGGTTTGCCCACTGTTCAATCCTGGGGAGTGCAAATCCACTTTCTCTCTAGTCTCTACAGTGGGTGGGTTGCCCACTGTTCAATCCTGGGGAGTGCAAAGGCACAGTCTCACAAGTCTCTACAGTGGGTGGGTTGCCCACTGTTCAATCCTGGGGAGTGCAAAGCCACAGTCTCTCAAGTGTCTACAGTGGGTGGTTTGCCCACTGTTCAATCCTGGGGAGTGCAAAGCCACAGTCTCTCAAGTATCTACAGTGGGTGGTTTGCCCACTGTTCAATCCTGAAGCCAAAGCCACAGTCTCTCAAGTGGATAACAGTCACCACTGGTTCTGGAGGGGGCCTTGTGCCCAGAGTGCTTCATCCTGCCAAGGACAGAGGTAGTGGATGTATCTCTCCACTGGTTCTGGAGGGGGCCTTGTGCCCAGAGTGCTTCATCCTGCCAAGGACAGAGATAGTGGTTGCCTTTCTCCACTAGTTCTGGAGGGGGCCTTGTGCCCAGAGTGCTTCATCCTGCCAAGGACAGAGGTAGTGGATGTATCTCTCCACTGGTTCTGGAGGGGGCCTTGTGCCCAGAGTGCTTCATCCTGCCAAGGACAGAGGTAGTGGATGTATCTCTCCACTGGTTCTGGAGGGGGCCTTGTGCCCAGAGTGCTTCATCCTGCCCGTGGCAGACTCAGTAGCGTCGGAATCATTTGCGATGACTGGCCTGCGGGGCTGCTGGCGGCGGTGTCCTGGGCAGCGGTGCTTGTGGCGGTGTCCTTGGCAGCACTGCTTGTGGCGGCGGTGTCCTGGGCAGCGGTTCAGCTGCTGGCAGTCTTGTTCTGCCCAGCTTGGCTGCTGGCGGTGGTGTCCTGGGCAGCGGTTCAGCTGCTGGTGGTCTTGTTCTGCCCTGCGGGGCTGCTGGCGGTGGTGTCCTGGGCAGCGGTTCAGCTGCTGGCGGTCCTGTCTGTGGCAGCGGGGCTGCTGCTGGCGGTCGCTTCCTGGGCAGCGGTTCAGCTGCTGGCGGTCTTGTTCTGCCCTACGGGGCTGCTTGTGGCGGTGTCCTGGGCAGCGGTTCAGCTGCTGGCAGTCCTGTCTGTGGCAGTGGGGCTGCTGCTGGCGGTCGCTTCCTGGGCAGTGTGGCTGCTGGCGGTCCAGTCTGTGGCAGCGGGGCTGCTGCTGGCGTTCGCTTCCTGGGCAGCGGGGCTGCTGGTGGTCTTGTCCGCCATGCTGATCTTCTCAGACTTGCCGGTTTTACTGTGCCCCTTTCCCCCATTGGATGGTGTCGCAGCTGTCTCCACACTCCCAACTGTCCCCCTGGGAGCGGCTTTGGTGGCTGGTTTCTTTCCCCTCTCCCGCCGGGCACTGTCCAACTTTTTATGCTTGACAGGTGGGGGACTGTCCGTGCTCTGGCTCCTTGCCACACTGCCTGCCCTGCTGCCTGGTGCACTCCATAATCCGGTGACTACTGGCACCACTGGTCCCGCCGATGTTGTGGCTGAGGTGCTAGGTTGGGACCTGGAGAGTCGGGCCCTAGGAGACTGACTGGGTGGGGGAGGTGAGGGAAAGAGGTCAAGGCTGGACAGGAAAAGTTTCTTAGGAACACTAGGATGGGTAGCTGGAGGGGGTTTGGGAGAGGAGGAAGAGGTAGTGGTTGTGGGCGGTGTACGTTTTGTGACGTTGGGTGAAGGTGCACAGGCTGTAGGCTATCGTGAGGTGGATGGCTGTTGGGTGGGTGTGTGGCTGCATTTGTGTACCTTGGGAGGTAGCCTCACAGACACACTGGGAGAGGACCGGGGGATGTGTGAATGGTAGTGGTGGTGGTGACTGCACGTGAGCGGGGTGTGGTGGTGGGTGTGCTGGTGATGGACGTAGTGGCTGAGGATGTAGTGCATGCAGGTGTGAGTGGAGACGATGGCGGCTGTACCTGTAGATGCGGGGGGCACAGATGGGGCCGCCACCACAAGGGAGCTCCCATCAGAGGAGGAGTCCGTCTCACTGGTGTCAGCTCCTGTCCCCGCCGTGGAGCTCCCCTCGCCCTTCGTCCCACTGGTGAATTCGGAGTCCGTAGTGTCGCCCTCCAGGGCCATCTGGGATGCAGCTCCCTCCTGCTCCGGTGCCACTGCTCCTCCACCTGATGATGCTAATGAACACAAGGGCAGGGAGACCACAAAAAGGGGGGGGGTGACAGAAGAAAGACATGTTCAGTGCATGCAATACCGCTACCGTTGGCGGACACAACAGATACAGAAGCCCCCTGCACTAAGCCGCGCACTTGGTGTCCACTATTCAATCCCTGGGACATGGCTTACAAGGCTATGGCCGATTGCTGCACACATGGATGTCACAGGAGCCTGACTAGGTGTAGTTGGCACTGTACACAGGTGGGGTGGGGTGCCACAGGGCCTGCCTGAAGAAGGGACCTTAACTAGCAAACCCGCGCTGGCCTAGGGGTACCCACAGCCCACCTCCCCAACCCAGACACCTAAAATGCGCGCTGAATCAGCAGAAGGAGAGTGTACTCCACCCTTGTTGCTGCTGTGATGCCCTCAAGCGCCCATCTAAGTCTGGATACGCCACCGCCAGGATCCTGAACATCAGGGGGGTCATGGTGCGACGGGCACCCCTCCCACGTTGGGAGGCCATCCCCAGCTGGGCCTCCGCCATCTTCTTGCTCCAGCGGCGAATGTCCTCCCATCTTTTCCCGGCAGTGGGTGCTCCGTTTGTGGTAGACCCCCGGGGTCTGGACTTCCTGGGAGCTGGCACGCCAGATGTCCTCCTTCGGGTGGGCACTGACCTACAGGAATTGTACAGGGGAAAAGAGAAGTAATTACCAACTGCAGTCATTGGCCCGCATCCCTACCCTTGCCATGACGCACATGCACTCACCGTTGTTTCATGCACGCCTCATTCTCACCCCCCCCTATCTTTCATCCACCCCACTCCACACAGGCATTGCCCATACAGCATGCTCACAGTGTACTTACTGTTTGTCTGGAGGACCGTAGAGTGGCGTGTACTGGGGGAGGACCCCATCCACGAGTTTCTCCAACTCCTCCGTGCTGAAGGCAGGGGCCCTTTCCCCAGACACAAGAGCCATTGTCTCTTCCAGACTGAGGTCCCAGCAGCACTTGCAGTGTAGGTCCTCTCCTGTCGAAGATCAGGTATCGAGTGATTGAACAGATAGAAAATGGCGGTCAAGTCCGCGGCGGTACGTACCATCACCGCCGGTGTACATCGTCATTGGCTCCTGGGACCCATAGGGCCCAATGTTAACCAATGCAGAATTGCGCAGCGATCTTCGACCGCCTACCGCAACGGTGTACAACGCCAGCGCAGTTACCTCATATCCCCCTGTCCCACTTTACAGGTCAGGCAGCCGCCATTTCAGGGGCCCACATGGCATTATTTTAGACTGCGTCACACATACCTAGGCCTTGCCTAACCACACATAGAGGCAAATTTCGATTTATGAATATTTTCAGAGTAAGCTGTGTTTACGTACCTCAGAGTTGGTTGACTCTCTGCTCGCTGTTCTCCTCCATAGGCACCGTCCGCTGGTGCATGTGAGGAGATGGCGGCATCCTCCGGTGTACAGACCGCTGGTGGGCCTATTGACAATGGAGGAAAGACATGTGATCATCACCTTCAGGCTTGATCGTGCCACAATCCAGGAACTGTGTGCCCAATTGGAGCCAGACCTGATGTCAGCTATCCGCCATCCCACAGGAATCCCCCTCAAGTCCAGGTGCTGTCAGTACTCCATTTCCTAGCAAGTGGGTCATTTCAAACAACAGTGGCCATAGCATCCGGGATGTCCCAGCCTATGTTTTCCAACGTGTTGTCCAGAGTGTTTGCTGCCCTGCTGAAACGCATGCGGAGCTACATCATTTTCCCTCAGGTGGAGGATTTGCCTGCAGTGAAAGGTAACTTCTATGCCCTGGGACTTATCCCCAACATCATAGGTGCCATTGATGGGACACATGTGGCCTTGGTCCCCCCCGCAGGAGTGAACAGGTGTACAGAAACCGGAAGAGTTACCATTCCATGAATGTGCAGATGGGGTGTTTGGCAGACCAGTACATCTCCCATGTTAATGCCAAATTCCCTGGCTCAGTGCATGACGCTTACATCCTGCGGAATAGCAGCATCCCTTATGTGATGGGGCAACTCCAGAGGCACCGGGTGTGGCTATTAGGTGAGGACATGGACCCAAATCAGTGGGAAAAGTTGTCTGGGTCTGTGCATGTCCCTATGAGTCAGTGTGTGTCTAATAGTTGTCCCTCAACATTTGCAGGTGAATCTGGTTACCCCAACCTGTCATGGCTACTGACCCCAGTGAGGAATCCCAGGACAAGGGCAGAGGAACGCTACAATGAGGCCCATGGGTGAACTAGGAGGAATATAGAGCGGACCTTCGGCCTCCTGAAGGCCAGGTTCCGGTGCCTCCATATGACAGATGGTTCCCTATTCTACTCACCAAAGAAGGTGTGCCAGATCATCGTGGCCTGCTTCACAACTTGGCTTTGCGACGGCAGGTGCCTTTTCTGTAGGAGGATGGTCCAGATGGAGGTGTTGTGGCAGCTGTGGAGCCTATGGACAATGAAGATGAGGAAGCAGAAGAAGAGGACATCGACAACAGGAACACGATGATCCTGCAATACTTCCAGTGAGACACAGGTAAGAAGACAACACTGCCTGCTACATCAGATTTTCATCCACTACCTCTCTACTGTCTGTCATTTTCACCCAGTGTATGGTCACTGAGTTGTCACTTTCCCTTACGATTTCACAGATGTGGGTCCCACAGTGTGACATCTGCTTTGTTTCCTCATGGACTAGAGCTGTGTGACATAGGTATGTTGACATTACATTTGAAAGAACATTTTGCCACTGTTATTGCTAATACACAATTTCGAAATCACAGACAGACTCCTGATTGTTTTGTGCTTTAAGGGTGTTTATTTAAGTGCTCAATAATGGAGGGGGTTGTAAAATGGTGAGGGGTGATGGTGTAGGAATGTCCATGGAAGAGTCCAGTCTATTAGTCTCACAGGTGCAGTGTCCAAAGGGGCATAGGAAGTGGAGCTGGGGCAGTTTAAATATGGACAGAGTGACAAGGTGGGACAAATGGATGACAATCAGGGTGGTCTCATTTCTTGGCTGGGGTCTTGGCATCGTTCTCTGTCTTTGTCCTGGATCTCAGGGACCATTTATGGGGTGGTTCTCCCTCTGCAGGGGGTGGGGTGCTGGTGTGGTGGTCCTGTGGCGGTGCCTCCTGTCCACTAGCGCCGGCGGAGGTGGTGGGCAGTTCATTGTCCAGGCTAGTGTCAGGGGCCCCTTCTTGTGCCAATGTGTCCCTCCTGGTGTTGAGGAGTTCCTTCAGCAGCCCTGCAATGGTACCCAGGGTGGAATTGATGGATCTGAGTTCCTCCCTGAAGCCCAAATACTGTTCCTCCTGCAGCCGCTGGGTCTCCTGAAACTTGGCCAGTACAGTAGCCATCGTCTACTGGGAATGATGGTAGGTTCCCATGATGTTGGAGAGGGTCGCGTGGAGAGTGGGTTCCCTGGGCCTGTCCTCCCCCTGTTGCACAGCAGTCTTCCCAGTTCCCCTGTGTTCCTGTGCCTCTGTCCTCTGAACCGTGTGCCCACTGCCACTGCCCCCAGGTCCCTGTTGTTGTTGGGGTGGTGGGTTATCCTGGGTTCCCTGTAGTGGTGGACACACTGCTGATTGACGTGTCCTAGGGACTGAGGTATGGGCCCGCTGGGTGGATGCTGTGCTGGTGTTTCCAGAGGGGGCAAGCTCTGTAGTGGCCTGTGCCAGTGTGAGTGGAACCGACTTTCCCGAGGTCCCAGATGGGCTGGGCTGGTCATCTAGATCCAGTTGTACAGAGCTGCTGTCATCACTGTGGGCCTCTTCTGTGGGTGGAGTGGACATATCTGGATCCTCCTGTGCGGTGACGTTGGGTAGGGATCCTGCAGGGGTGTAAAGGCATGATTATTGCATCTGTATGTGCCATGGTGTGCAATGGGTGGGTGACCGTGTACCCCAGTGCTTGCATTCCTGTGTAGGACCTTGTGTGATGATGGTTTAGGGGGGGGTGTATGGGTATGTGTAGTGGCCATGCATTGGTGATGGGTGTCCATGCTTTGGTGCTGCATGCAGGGCTTGGTGTTGGGATGGGTGGTTTGTGATATCGGTACATGTGTGAGGAGTAGGAGTGATGGGGGTGAGGACGAGGGTAGGGGTATGTCTGGCATGCAGGTAGGGTGGGGATGTAATAGTAATGATTAGACTTACCAGAGTCCATTCCTCCAGCTACTCCTGCGAGGCCCTCAGGATGCACAATAGCCAAGAGTTGCTCCTCCCATGTTGTTAGTTGTGGGGGAGGAGGTGGGGGTCCGCTGCCAGTCCTCTGTACCGCAAGGTGGTGTCTTGAGACCACGGAACGCACCTTACCCCGTAGGTCGTTCCACCACTTCCTGATGTCATCCCTATTTCTTGGGTGCTGTCCCACTCCGTTGACCCTGTCCACTATTCTTCGCCATAGCTCCATCTTCCTAGCTATGGGGGTGTACTGCACCTGTGACCCGAATAGCTGTGGCTTAACCCGGATGATTTCCTCCACCATGACCCTGAGCTCCTCCTCAGAGAACCTGGGGTGTCTTGGCGGTGGCATGGGGTGGCGTGGGTGATGTGTGGCGTGGTGTGTGTTGTGATGTGTGGGGTGATATTTAGAGGTGTGTTGTGTGAGGTGCATGAATGTTATGTGGGTGAATGTGTTGAGTGCCTGTGGATTTGAGTTTGTTGATGGTGGTGTCTCTCTCTGGCCTTCTGTCGCAATTGTGGTCGTAAGGGTTTGTGGGTGACGTGGGTGTGTGTTTTATATTGTATTGGGTGTGTGGGAGTGGTGTGTGCATGTGTATCAGGTGTGTGTATTTCGAATTGTCCAATGTGGCTGTGTTTTGTAAATGTGTTTGTATTTTGAGCGCAGCGGTGTGTACCGCCAATGTAATACCGCGGTTGAAAAACCGTCGTGTGGGTTCGTGGGTCGTATTAGTGTGGGCGTATTCCTGTTGGCGTGACGGTGGAGGCTTTGTTATCGCCAGTTTATCACTGACCTTTGGTGTGGCGGACTTGTGTGGGCATCTAGATTTTGGCGGATTCGGCCTTTGGGTCATAATGACCGTGGTGGAATTCCGTGGCCGCGGCGGTGTGTTGGCAGTCTTCTGCACGGCATTATGCGGCTTTTACCGCCAATGTTGTAATGACCCCCTATATGACCCAGAACTGGGCTTTCATGTATCTCAGGGACAACCAATAGTAAAAGCTAGTGACATGCCAATCTTCCAAATGTGTAAGTGCAAGTTAAGAAAGCAAATACAACATCAACAGCATGGGTCACACATGTAGATGAAGTAGTAGGAAGGTACACACATGAAAATGGGCACATTGTCAGTCAAATGTATAAAAAGGTAGCACAATTGAACACCCTCCATGTGTAAACAAACAAAACTATAGCTTGCACACATGGTACGAATGTACAATCTACATCAGGGGGACAAATCTAACACAATACAAGTTGACATTGACCAAGCAAATATGAAATACTTACCATATCAAACACAACACAATGTAATGACACCCCAGTTGGATCACCACCCACACACCCAGCCAGTGAACATCTACCCTTGTCCTGGTTGACACCAGCACTGTAATAAGGAATGTACTGAGAATTAAAGGCCATTGGCCAGTTAATGAGAAAGTCTATGCACAGTGCTGTGCACCAGCGTGACTCTGATCACTGCCAAAGAACCTCCACAGGCAAGGGCATCAAGTCGGCATGCTGGCACTTTAGGGATCATCCTTGGTTGGAATGTTGTCAGATTTAGTATGGGTGGGTTTGAATTTGAGAGTGGTGGGTTTCAATTTGGGAGGGATGGCTTAACTTTGGGAGGGGTGGGCTTAACTTTAGGAGGGGTGGGCTTCTTCTTTAGGGTAGGAAGGGTATGACTGGTGTCAGGGGATCAGGTGCAACAGGGGAGGACTTGGAAGTGGAAGGGATGGGTCGGGATGGGGGTGGGGTTCTTTTGGTTTGTGAGGGGGTTTGAATCACAGGGGTAAGGGCAGGGTCAAAAAGGAAACTGTCTTTGGGAAAATGGGTAGGGACTTCAAAAGGTATTAAAGTTTGGGATGTTGAGGAACTGATTGTGTCAGCTGTGGCTGTTGATGCTGCTGGTTTGTGCGTGTCTGAGGCATGCTTGGTCTTTGATGGTGTCTGTTGTGTGTGTGAGTGGGTGCTTGCATTTCTTGAGGGGCTGTGAGTTGGAGGTGCTGGGTAAAGTGGGAGTAGTGGCTATGTTTGTGGGTGTTGTGGTGGTGTCTGGGGGTATGGTATGAGTGGTGCGTGGGTCTGTGAATTTGGGGTGGTATCTGGGGGTTGGGTGGGTGAGGTAGCTGTGTCTCTGGATGTTGGAGTGGTGTCTGTGGATATGTGTGGGTCTGTGGGTGTTGGAGTGGTGTCTGTGGATATGTTGTGTGTGGGTCTGTGGGTGTTGGGGTGGTATCTGTGGGTATGGTGGGTGTGGTGTGTATGGTGGTGGGGTTGGGTGTGTGTCTGTGGGAATGGTGGGTGTTGTGGTGTGTGTGAGTGACTGTTGAGTGCATGCGTGCCAGTGTGTCTTGTGGTGCTTGTGTTTATGTGTGCTGCTTTTGTGTGTTGAGGTGGGTGCATGCGGATGTGTCTGTGTGCTTGATATAGGTAGGGGAATAGGAAAATTTTATAGGGAAAAGGTAAGTGGTAGGGGGTAGGATTGTGGGGGATGGAAGGCTGCCATCAGTGAGGAGGCTAGAGCCTGAAAAGATCTCTGTAGGCCAGACATGCTCCTATGAATTCCTTCCAGGTACACAACCATCTGCTTGAGCTGGCTGTCCTGCACCAGGATAGCATTCAACATGGCAGTCTGACCCACAGAGATACTCCGCAGGAGGTCAATAGCCTCCTCACTCAGGGCAGCAGGGGTAACAGGGGCAAGGGTTGAGGTGCCTAGGGTGAAGGAGACACCCAACGTCTTGGGTGATCGTGCTCAATCAACTGAATGGGGAGCAACAGGGAGGGTGGAGATGAAACTGTGGGTGGCGAGCAAGGATGGAACAGGAACAGGCCCTGATGGGTCTGCCATCACTAGGGAGTGGCCATTGGAGAAAGAATTTGAAGATGATGATGTGGATCCAGGGTCCTCCGTGGCACTCCCCTCAACCTCCGGGCCACTGGGTCCCTCCGTGTCAGATGTCTTGTGACTGGAGGTACTGTGGCCAGTTGCTTCCCCACCTAGTTTGGCCCTGTCTCCTCTGCTTGCATGTGCTGATGCTGAAATTACAAAGACAAACAGAGTTATTACATGTGCCTGTTCACACTTGAACAACAGCTGTGATTAGCAAATATTACCATAACGTACAGTAGCCCCCAACCAGCAAAGTGGCTCCAACATTTTCAGCAACATATGCATGCATGCTATATAAACTTTGAACAGTTGCCCACAGGAAATTCAGAATCACAAACAACTCCAATAACATGGTTGAAGTTGTGCAATCACAATACTGCGAGTAGGGCACCGTATCACCTTGAATGGTGTGGCTTATGTAGCATCCCTCAGTAACCTGTTGTCATTAAAATAGTATGGCAATGGCAAGTTCAATCTCACAGATCCCGCACAAGGTCATGCATCCAGCTAATCTTCTAAAGCCCATTACTACATCCTGATGAAATGATGGCCAAATAATCCAGCCATGTTGCTGAAAGAAATACAGCAGCCGGAAGAAGGTGACATGGATATACCTATGTCATACTGGAAGATAATCCTCAATGGTCACTTCAGTATATGCACATTGTCTAAATAGACCCATGGAGGTTGTACTAATGTTGCTCTGATAGATAACACATCTTGCACAGATATGTACACTAGATACAAATTAGACAAAAATGTAAGGGAGGTTTGCATCCAAATATTCACACTACAATGAATAGTTAGCCCCTTGAAAATCACCTCTATTGATTGATACTGCTGAGAATACCCTACTCAGATTGCATAAGTAAAAGCCAATAGCCCTTTGAATTTTGTAGAGGTCCAGGGTTTCTCAAGTACCTGTAGAAGGCCCTTAGCATGTTGCTCAATGGGAAGGTGTCAGAGTCATCAGATCGTCGGGGTCTGTGCACGTTCCCAACACTTCCACCACAAGACAGCTCCAATACTCTGATTAGATTTATCACAGAGTCTAAGAGAGTCCAAATGGGGAAAAGGGGATTAGGACGGGAACAGCTGGGAAGGAGACCTGTAGGAAGCAAAAGGTTAAAACACAACATCAAAATTACATCTCATGAATTCAGTACCATGCTACAACTCCAAGCTTCGTCTTTTCCAAAAAACATGAACAACCCTAGAATAGTCCTAAAACTGACTAGGCTTTAGATGACCGAATACCTGAGGAGGAAACAGGAAAAGTTAAATAGGACTTTCAGATTCAAGTACTTTCTTTAGCATGAGAATCAGGAAACACTCTGAGCAATTTCTAAACAACCATATGAATCTCCTTTTAAGAATACATATCAGGAACACACAGCATTACATCTAGAATTCTGGTATTGTTGTGAAAAAACATTGGGAAGTGAATTGCGCACATTGCTGATTTTTATATGAGTATTAAACACCATAAAGGATTGTGCACCATGAAATCACACAACGTAGATTCAAGGAATAAATCACGCAACGTGTCAACTTGAAATGCTACCAAGAAAATGTCTTAGAATAGTAGCGCACAGTAATTTACATTATTTATACACGAGGAAAGAATTGCGCGTCTTGCCGATTCAAATGCCACCATACAAATATCAAGAAATGGTAGCGCACAATGAATAACATGAAAAGCACTCAGGGAAAGAATTGCGCGTCTTGTCGATTCAAATGCCACCATGCAAATGCCAAGAAATGGTAGCGCACAATGAATAACATGAAAAAACACTCAAGGAAAGAATTGCGCGTGTTGCCGATTCGAATGCCACCATGTAAATGCCAGAAAATGGTAGCGCACAATGAACAGCAAAGTTAAATGCTCATGAAACAAGTTGCACGTCTTGCCAACTCGTAAAACATCATGTAAATGTCAAGAAATATCAGCGCGCAATGAACAACCATGTAATAACGAAGTCAAATCTTTATGGAATAAATTGCGCGTCCTCCCTATTTGCAAACCACCATACAAATGTCAAAAAATGGCAGCACACAAGTAATCTGTTATTCATTTAAGAATTAAAATCAAGAATATGAAAATTCTCAATTACGGTGTTGGGAAATGTCCAAACACCGTCTTACCGCCTGGAAACAGTGATCACCAATGAGAGATGAGTGCAGAAGACTGGAAAATCCAAATAGGCCGCCGGGACAGGAGCTCAGGAAGAAGCTGCTGCTCTGCACCGGAACCTCTGAATAGTGAGCACTGGAAGTTGGGCTGACTCTCTTTTATAGAGTCTTGGCCCAGCCTAGAACCACGCCCAGGCATGTTGCAGGGAAAGTCTCTAGAAGGCCCTGGAAAGGGACCACACCCTAACACACTCTGAATGTCTGCAGCAATACATTGCAAATGTACAGTATTTATAAGCACCTTAAAAATGAATCTTTTGGATGGAATTCTGCAATGCAAAAGGTTAAACAATAACATATCATCACAATGCATAAATTACATTATCTTGCGAGTGTTGGGTTTTTGCATTCTAGATGCCCGTAGAGCGCGCACTGTCCTGGTGTTGACAGTACTCCCCTCTCCCAGGCGTGCTCTAGGGCCTGGTTTATCTGGATTGAGACGATGAAAGCATCTCACAAGTACTGGAGCATGAACATCAGATGCGGAAACCCATGAATTACTTTCAGGGCCATAACCTTTCCATGAGATTAAGTACCATAGGTTACGCCCTCTCAGTTTAGAGTCCAACACTTTCTTGACTTCATATTCTTCTTCCCCCTGTACTAGAACAGGAGCTGGATGAGGGTGGACCTTTTGGACTGCCCTTTTTAAGAGGGAAGTATGGAACACTGGATGAATCCGTAATGATTTTGGCAATTGTAGTTTATAGGTCACAGGATTGATTTGCTGAAGAACAGTGTAAGGACCTATAAATTTGGGGTTGAACATGTGCTTCTTCTTGAAGTCTATATGTTTTGTGGAAAGCCACACTTTGTCACCAGGTTGATACTGCGGTCCCTCACAATGTTTCTTGTCATAATGCTTTTTGTATTTTTTTGGGGCTTTTTCTAAATGTTGTTGAATCGATTTCTGAGTTTGATGCAAATGTTGAATGATTTCTGACACTGCTGGAGTGAGAGAACTTTCTTGAGGAATTGTGATGGGCAAGGTGTCAGGATGATAGCCAAACAAACCAAAGAAGGGTGTAACGCCAGTAGAAGTGTGGAAGGAGTTGATGTAGGCTAACTCAGCTAACCAGAGCATTGATGTCAATGAATTTAGTGCTTTTTCAACGTAAGCACATAGGTATTGCTTCAAAGTCTGATTTAATGTCTCGGTTTGACCATCTGTTTGAGGATGGTGGCTAGTAGATAGGGTAGATGTCACTTGGAGTGTTTTACACCATGTCTTCCAGACGTTGGAGGCAAATTGCGATCCCCGATCGGAGAGGATCACTTTTGGCAGTCCATGATAACGAACCACTCTATTCAGTAAGATAGTTGCCAGTTCACTAGAGGTGGGTAATTTCTTACAGGCAATGAAATGTCCATATTTCGTGAGACTATCTACTACCACCAGAATTACTGAATGCTGTTGAACCACTGGCAGACCTGTAATAAAGTCTAAAGAGATGTGTTCCCACGGACGACTTGGGGTTGGGAGTGGGTGTAACAACCCTTTCGGTTTTGAATGACTTGTTTTAGTGCGAGCACAGACTTCACAGTTGTTTACCATTGTTTTTACATCCTTTGTTAAGGTAGGCCACCAAAAATAGCGTTGGATTAATTCAAGAGTTTTAGGAGTACCAGGGTGACCTGCTTTAGGTATAACATGCAACCAATGAAACACTATCTTGCGAAGTTTGGTAGTGGGCACGAACGAACGAGCATCGTGAAAGGGTAATCCTTGCTTGATTGATCTTTTCGGATCTGCTTGGGCCCACGCCTGCCATTTTTCAACAGTGAATGAATTGCGGATGTCTTCAAAGAAATCTTCTGTTTTTATGATACATAGGACCTTGTCAGGAGCAATGATAGCTCTGGAGGTTTGAACTGCAGGCAATGTGGTAGACTCTTGGCGGGACAAGGCGTCAGCTTTGCGATTATCTTTACCAGGCCGGAAGGTTACCACAAAATCAAACTCAGCAAAAAACAGCATCCAGCGTAATTGCCGAGGAGTCAAAAGTCTGGCAGAACTCATGAATTGAAGATTGCGATGATCAGTATAAACTGTGACAGTATATTTAGCTCCCAACAAATGATGTCTCCATTCTTTAAAGGCGTCACAAATCGCCAGAAGCTCTTTTTCAGCAATGACATAGTTCTGTTCGGCTTCGTTCAACTTCCGAGACATGTAAGTTACAGGATGAAGCTGACCAGTGTCTTTGTTTCGTTGTGACAAGACTGCTCCTATCGCCACATCTGAAGCATCAGCTTCCACTATGAAAGGTCGATCCGCATCTGGATGAGTCAAGACTGGGGCAGTGGAGAAAGCTTCTTTCAAAGTTGAAAAGGCTTGGTCTGCTTCTGGGGACCATACAAATTTTTCTTTCTTTCTTAATAACTTAGTAATTGGATGAACCTCCGGTAAAAATTTGCAAAGCCCAGGCAAACATTGTACATCCCGAACAGTCTTTGGGATGGGCCATTCAGATACGGCTATTACTTTCCTTTCTGCCATCACCATATCTTGAG
This sequence comes from Pleurodeles waltl, assembly GCF_031143425.1. Lineage (NCBI taxonomy): Eukaryota > Metazoa > Chordata > Amphibia > Caudata > Salamandridae > Pleurodeles > Pleurodeles waltl. The sequence continues at coordinate 1,020,632,314 of NC_090439.1, forward strand.
GTGTAAGGATAACCCCTAAAAACTAAACTGTGGTAACATGAAACTCACACTTGGTTAGCTTGCAATATAAATAGTGTTTACGAAGGGCTGCCAAAATTTTCTTGACATGTTGAACATGTTCATTCTCATTGTCTGAGTAGATCAAAATGTCATCAATGTAAGCTATGGCAAAGATATCGAGGTACTCTCTAAGAACGTCATTTAAGAAAAATTGAAATGCTGCTGGAGCATTGCACAGACCAAAAGGCATGACGGTGTATTCAGAAAGGCCATATCTTGTTTTGAATGCAGTTTTCCATTCGTCACCCTCTCTCATTCTGACCAAATGGTAAGCACCTCGAAGATCAAGCTTCGTGTAGATTTTTGCTTTATTTACTTGTTCCAGTAAGACCGGAATTAGAGGCAAAGGATATTTGTTCTTGATGGTGATTTTATTCAAGCCCCTATAGTCGATAAAAGTTCGAAGCACTCCGTTCGCTTTTGGAACAAAAAACAAAGGAGAAGCTGTGGGAGACTTAGAGGGGCGGATGAAACCATTCTCTAAGAATTGATCCAAGTATTTTCATAAATGTTGATTTTCATGTTCTGACAGGGCATACACACAACAGTTGGGAAGTATCCCCCCTGGGACTAGATCAATTTGACAGTCATAAGATCTATGAGGAGGTAAGTTCTCTGCTTCCTTCTCATCAAATACATCTTCATAAGACGAATACTGTTTGGGCAACTAAACTTCTTTCTCTGCGGTGATAGCTATGTAAGAATGGCGAACTTCCGATTCTTGAGTCCTTTGGAGACAATGTTCTTTACATAGCACTGATGAGAACACGATCTTTCGTTCTGCCCAATTAATCTCTGGATTGTGATGAGTTAACCATGGCAAGCCAAGGATGATCCCATACTGGGGAGCATGGATCACGTCAAGGATGAGTTCCTCTTTATGTTTCTTTCTTTGATTTTTACCTTCACAAATTATTGTCAAGGGGACAGTCTGAAGAGTTATCGGACCTCCAGTCAAGAGTTTTCCATCAGCTGCCTGGATGGTTTCTGGGGTCTTCTTTTCAATACATGGGATCCCCCATGCACGAACCAATTGGGCGTCAACAAAGTTTCCGGTAGCCCCAGAGTCGACTAGAGCCTTCTTGAAATAGGTATTTTTCTTGACCTGAACTCTTATTCCCAATTTTAGATGTTTGGATTGTGAAGGATCCACGGTGTCACCCAAGAGCAACCCTTCTCTGCAACTTGGGTGCTTTAGATTTTCCGACTCAACTGATGCATTGGTTGCAACTTTCTGAACTGGGCCTCGCTTGCTCTTTGTTTTGATTGGACAATCTTTGGCGAAATGACCTTTCCGCCCACAATAGAGACATTGCCCATTTTTTCTGCGTAGGTCCTTTTCATCTTTGGTCAAAGGTCTCCTGATGGTTCCAATTTCCATCGGCTCCGGCGTTCTTTCTCTCGGAGTTCTTGAGTCTTTGTTATCATGAGAATGCCAAGAATGTTTTTCAGTCTTTTTATGCGTTCCTTTTCGTTCATTTAAACGATGATCAAGCCTCAAGACAAGGTTTATTAAATCTTGACAGTTTGCAGGTTGTGGGTCGATTTGTGCTAAGATGTCTTTTAGCTCCTCTTTGAGTACCCTGTAAAACAAAGCTGCTTGTTTTTCTTCAGGCCAGGATGTCTCAGCGACCAGCCGATTAAAGTTGGCTAAATATGACACTAAGGCGGTCATTCTGACCGCGGCGGGCGGTGGTCACCGCCAAATGGCCGCTCCGCGGTCAGGAGACCGCGGATGCCATTCTGGCTTTCCCGCTGGGCCGGCGGGCGACTGCCAAAAGGGCGCCCGCCGGCCCAGCGGGAAAGGCCCTACAACGAGGAAGCCGGCTCCGAATGGAGCCGGTGGAGATGCAGGGGTGCGACGGGTGCAGTTGCACCCGTCGCGATTTTCACTGTCTGCAAAGCAGACAGTGAAAATCTTCATGGGGCCCTGTTAGGGGGCCCCTGCACTGCCCATGCCAGTGGCATGGGCAGTGCAGGGGCCCCCAGGGTCCCCACGACACCCGTTCCCGCCATCCTGTTCCTGGCGGTAAGAACCGCCAGAAACAGGGTGGCGGGAAGGGGGTCGGAATCCCTATGGCGGCGCTGCAAGCAGCGCCGCCATGGAGGATTCCCTGGGCCAGGGGAAAACCGGCGGGAAACCGCTGGTTCCCCTTTTTTGACCGCGGCTTTACCGCCGCTGTCAGAATGGCCCTGGAAGCATCGCCAGCCTGTTGGCGGTGCTTCCGTGGTCCCCAGCCCTGGCGGTCATGGACCGCCAAGGTCGGAATGACCCCCTAAGTCCTCATTCCCTTGGCGTAAGTCTAATAATTCACGATCTGCTGACTGTGTTACAGTTCTACGATCGAAAACTCTCTCAAATTCACAAACAAAATTTTTCCAGTTGTACAACAGGGGACTATTTTTACGCACAAGAGGAATAGCCTAGGTAGCTGCATCTCCAGACAGATATGACAACAAGAAAGCTACTTTAGACTGGGCATCGGGGAAAGTATGTGGTCTGCAGGTGAAGTGAAGTTCCACTTGAACCAGAAAAGATTGCGCTTTCAAGGGATCACCTGAGAAGCGTTCTGGGGGAGCTAAAGGAATGGCTGAAGGAACATTGAGGGAAATGTTAGTCGGATTACCTCCAGAAGTCTGAGAAGAAGTACCTGGCCAAGACACACCTGTGGGACTTTGTTCTTTCTTCTCAACCTTATTCTGTAACTGACTCACCCTCTCAGCTAGACTATTTGTCAAATCCTTTGATGATACCACTTCTGACTGGAGCTGGGTGATAGCCTTGACTAGCTCGTCCAGTGTGGCCATGCTGAGAACATACACAAACCAGGAGGATAATAATTTGTGGGCTCACTATTCTGTCAGAGTCACCAGATCCTCGGGGTCTGTGCACGTTCCCAACACTTCCACCACAAGACAGCTCCAATACTCTGATTAGATTTATCACAGAGTCTAAGAGAGTCCAAGTGGGGAAAAGGGGATTAGGACGGGAACATCTGGGAAGGAGACCTGTAGGAAGCAAAAGGTTAAAACACAACATCAAAATTACATCTCATGAATTCAGTACCATGCTACAACTCTAAGCTTCGTCTTTTCCAAAAAACATGAACAACCCTAGAATAGTCCTAACACTGACTAGGCTTTAGATGACCGAATACCTGAGGAGGAAACAGGAAAAGTTAAATAGGATTTTCAGATTCGAGTACTTTCTTTAGCATGAGAATCAGAAAACACTCTGAGCAATTTCTAAACAACCATATGAATCTCCTTTTAAGAATACATATCAGGAACACACAGCATTACATCTAGAATTCTGGTATTGTTGTGTTCATCTCAGAAAAAACATTGGGAAGTGAATTGCGCACATTGCAGATTTTTATATGAGTATTAAACACCATAAAGGATTGTGCACCATGAAATCACACAACGTAGATTCAAGGAATAAATCAGGCAACGTGTCAACTTGAAATGCTACCAAGAAAATGTCTTAGAATAGTAGCGCACAGTAATTTACATTATTTATACACGAGGAAAGAATTGTGCGTCTTGCCGATTCAAATGCCACCATACAAATATCAAGAAATGGTAGCGCACAATGAACAACATGAAAAGCACTCAGGGAAAGAATTGCGCGTCTTGTCGATTCAAATGCCACCATGCAAATGCCAAGAAATGGTAGCGCACAATAAATAACATGAAAAAACACTCAAGGAAAGAATTGCGCGTGTTGCCGATTCGAATGCCACCATGTAAATGCCAGAAAATGGTAGCGCACAATGAACAGCAAAGTTAAATGCTCATGAAACGAGTTGCACGTCTTGCCAACTCGTAAAACATCATGTAAATGTCAAGAAATATCAGCGCGCAATGAACAACCATGTAATAACGAAGTCAAATCTTTATGGAATAAATTGCGCGTCCTCCCTATTTGCAAACCACCATACAAATGTCAAAAAATGGCAGCACACAAGTAATCTGTTATTCATTTAAGAATTAAAATCAAGAATATGAAAATTCTCAAAAACGGTGTTGGGAAATGTCCAAACACCGTCTTACCGCCTGGAAACAGGGATCACCAATGAGAGATGAGTGCAGAAGACTGGAAAATCCAAATAGGCCGCCGGGACAGGAGCTCAGGAAGAAGCTGCTGCTCTGCACCAGGACCTCTGAATAGTGAGCACTGGAAGTTGGGCTGACTCTCTTTTATAGAGTCTTGGCCCATCCTAGAACCACGCCCAGGCATGTTGCAGGGAAAGTCTCTAGAAGGCCCTGGAAAGGGACCACACCCTAACACACTCTGAATGTCTGCAGCAATACATTGCAAATGTACAGTATTTATAAGCACCTTAAAAATGAATCTTTTGGATGGAATTCTGCAATGCAAAAGGTTAAACAATAACATATCATCACAATGCATAAATTACATTATCTTCCAAGTGTTGGGTTTTTGCATTCTAGATGCCCGTAGAGCGCACACTGTCCTGGTGTTGACAGAAGGCACATCACTATCCCCCCCTTTTTGTCATGCAAACTGGATTCCCTTGGATGAATGGTTGTACACAGCCATATATGATTCCCACATTACTACAAGTCACTCCCTGATGCATGTCAACAGTTCAGCAATAAACCTTCACCATTTAACATGTGCTAAGCACTTTTCTAAATGCTTCTACATCAATGGCATGGAAATTCACATTGTGAGTAAAACCTGTAGTCCTACCTGTCATGTCCTTCAATACTTCTGCAATTGTACGTGTCAAATTACATGGAGTGATTGGTGAGGGTATGTGTGAGCCACCAATCAATGGTGATACACTCCTGTTGTGGCACCACACGTGTCCAATTCCAAACACATGCTGACATGCACACATATGTGAGGGAATCAGACATCATCTCATGAAGACAGGTGCATCACGCATGAAACAGCAGTGAAAATGATATGGCAAAAGTGGAAGGTACACATGCTAACATGTAGGCACAAGGATTGATGGCAACAGTGATGTCACCAAAATCAGGCCAGTGGACATTCACTATTTACAAGGGTAAGTATTAACCTATGACTTTAACCAAAGAGCAATGCATTTTCTGTCATATGTATGATGGCCACCTTCACATGACAGACAGTAGTGCGGCACCAACACTTGTGATACACTGAAAACAAGTGGCCTGTGGGAAACAGATGCCAATATACTCACTTGAGCAGACACATGGCTGAGAACAGTGATCTATTACTTTGTGTTATTTGTTATTGGGGCTGATACACTTAAGACAAGTGGACTGTGGGGGAGCAATTGACATGCACAACAACAAGCAGCATGACCTGATTGATCATTGTACTCAGCCATGAGTTGTCTCTGGTGAGTTAATTGATTGTGGACTGTACTCAGTTGTGTCCTAGGTCACTGGCCAATAGACAAGGCATATCAGCATGCACCAACTTCCATGCCTGCACAAACAATTACTAATCTTGTGTGTCATACATGTCCCATCTCCAATTTTCACGGGGAGATGGTAGACTCTAACACATCAACTTGGCAATGTAACAGGCAGGAATATGCCCAGGACTCACCCCCTTGTAGCTTCTGTGCTCCCGTCAATTACCCATCAAGCTTGCGGTAGGCAACTGCCAGTATGAAGGTCCATTAGCGGGGTCGGTCTTTGACATGTGCCCCACCCATGTTGGGAGGACAGACCCAGATGGACCTCTGCAATCTTTTTGGCCCAGTGTCTCAGGTGCTCCCTGCTATTCCTCTGCTATGGGCCCCAAGGTCTGTACCTTCCGGGAGATGGCTTTCCAAATCCCTTTCTTCTGATGAGCGTTGACCTGTATGGATGCAAGAGACAAATCAAATGGTTACAAATCTATTTTTTGGCCAAATGGTTGAGGTACACACATTTCAGAAACACCAAGCACAAAAATGTGTTTATTGTCAACACACCACAAGAGTAAAGCACACATGTTGATAAGTACTGGGTAATCACTACACATTTTCGGAGTCATCTGCAGAATAACCCACTACCCTTCCCATGGCTTACAGTGACTAAGCAAGCCTACTGACATCAGGTAGCGTAGGCTCAAGCAACATGTACTGTGATGTGAGCCACAATGCAACACAACACACCTCCTGAAGGGTAAACTCCTTGGGCCTGACTGGACATACACATTTACATCCAGCCACATTGACTCAATGCATACAGTCCCTACAGGCAACTACCATAATACAGACTTCACCCTAAAACTTAAGTGACAATGAAAGGGCTGCCATGGGCGGCACAGAAAGTCTCTTCACTGTACATATATGCACATGTGGGCTACCCAATGGAACATCATACCACTTCAGAGTGGGTTTGTGTGGTTTGTACTTGTGGCACAGAACACACTTTTTACCATATGTGGCAATCCTACAGAGATGGCATCCAACATACTAAGGTATCTTTGGTCAGATTGTTTGCATGTAACCAAGCAAATGAGTCAAGTCAGGCCCCCTCCTGAATCAACCAACTATCTGCACTGTTAGTTTCTCACTTGTGCAATACACCTGTACTGGGCAAATATGACTTATGTAAAGGTGACAACAAAGATGTGAGAGTAAGAGAACTGTCATAGGTCAATGACACACATTGACAATGAGGCAAAATGCACATATGTTCTTGGTCAGGGAGTTACCTCAGTATCTATTCCTAATATAGTCAATGGACAAAGGCCTTCAGGCCAAGTCTTGCCACTGGAGACTCATTTTGGTACAGTGAGTTTTATATGGTTCTCAATTAACAGTTTGGCATGGCCAGATGTGGACTGAGTGGTCTGAGGCACTAAACACATTGCTTACAAGATCCTGAAATGACTCCATAGTATAGATACACATCTCATGCTGTGATGCACATATATGTTGTTTGACATTTACAAACATGATATCCAATGATATGTCACTGTATGGCTGTAAAGTCTCCTTGCCTAAATATATGAATGCAGCACAGGAGGATCTAGGCCTCATCACACATCACACAACAGAATGGTACACCCCACATATGGCACCCAAATGTGACAACAGGCACCCAACAAGTCTCACTGGCACACACCGGCACATTGTAGCCTATGAGAAAAGAAAGGATTGTGTTGAACAGAGTCAAATATGTCTATGAGGTTCTTACCTGCTCCTCTGGTGAGCCATAGAGCTGACCATACAGGGGAAGGACCTCCTCAAGGAGCCTCTCCAGCTCCTCAGGAGAGATGGCAGGGTCCCTTTCACCTACTTTGCCTGACATGATTGCTCTCAGAGCAGGTACACAGCAGCTGAAGTGGTGGAGGTGTTGATAGCAGCAGTGTTAGAAGTCAAGTGAGTGAATTTGCAAAATGCACACCAACAATAGGCACAACCATTGGCCCGCAATCGTCACAGGCAAGATCGTTAGCCTATGGTTGTGTCTGCAGCTTTTGAAACTGCCTACTGGGCAGTCAGCTCCTGCGGCGGCCGCAGGGGGTTCCTAATGTCCAGTGAAATAGGTCAGGCATCCACCATTTTGGCAGTTGGAAATACAGTATTGGGCCCTGATAAATGCGTCACAACACCAAAATAGGTGCCTGATCATCACAAACATTCTAAAGTAGCCTTGTTGTGTAGGTTCTACTATACAATCATACAACGTCAGTTCTCGTTTCACTACCGGTGATGGTATTTTTTGCGGTCAGAACAGACTTTTAAATTTTGAGGGGCACATGAGGAGCAGATAGTTGAGTGATGTCCAATCCATGTTGTTTACAAGTGTATTTAGCCATGGGGGTCACATTTGGCCCTTGAGTAGTAGACAGCTTTGATGTGTAATGGGTGCAATGCTTTTCCAGTCATTCCTGCTTTGTCACATGGATTTGGTCCTATTACTCATGTAGGTTGGTGTGGACACAGTGTAATGCGACAACTCATTTTAATGTCACAAGTAGTACCCTGGGAGAGGGAGGAGGCAACAAGCTCCAGTGTACCATCCATTGCCAGACTTTTAAACATGGAAGAACATCATATCATCAAACAGATCCATCTGAATCGGCAAACTATTGTGGATTTAAGTTGTCAGCTGGAGCCAGGTATAATGCCTGAAAACACAACTCCATCATGCATACCACACAGTGTGAGACTCATGGAAGTATTACACTTCCTGCCCACATGGTCCTTCCAATGTAAAGTTGCCATATCTGGTGACATGTCCCAACCTGTGTTCAGTCGTGTGCTAAGAAACGTGCTATTAGCAATGATAAAACACAATGACAGCTATATCAGGTTCCTCAGATGTGAGGATTTAACCAATGTGAAGGCTGACTTCCATGGTTTTGGTCACCTCCCACATGTGATGGGAACCATTGATGGCACACATATTGCTGTGGTGCCACAGCAGGCCTGTAGACAAGTCTATCAAAACAGAGAGAACTTCCATTCCATCAGTGTGCAAGTTTTCTGCTTGTCAGATCTCCACATCTCAAATGTCTGTGCCTGGTTCCCTGGTTCAGCCCATTGTTCCTTTGTTATGCAGAACAGCACCATACCTCAGCTGATGTCGCAAACGCCAACCAGAAAGGGCCTGGCTGGTTGATAAGTCACATCTGTCCTGATTTTTTGTTTGCAGTGTCAGGTGGTACTATCATGAAGTGAGTGACTCATTGTGGCACTTATGTCTCATTCAAAAACAGGAGATTCAGCATACCCTAACTGTGCTTGGTTGTTAACATCGCAGAGAAATCCAACTACATCAGCGGAAGTCCACTTCAACAAGGCCCACGGAAGAACATGGCGGGCAGTGGAGCGGGCTTTTGGGTGCCTGAAGGCCAGATTTCGCTGTCTGGACAAGACTGGGGGAGCCCTTTTCTATTCACCTGTGATAGTATGTCAGATCAATGTGGCATGCTACATACACCATAACATCGCCCTGTGGAGGATAATCCCTTACATCCTAGATGAGAGGGATCCTGAGGTTCCACTGGGTGAGAATCCTGCAATGCCAACTGAAGATGATAGTGGTGAAGAGGAAGGAGATGACTTGCAACAGGATCTCATTGACAGCCTCTTCGCATGAGCGCATGAGATGACATGACTCTGTACAACGAACTGTAGTTGTGACAATGTGTGGAGTATATTTTTTTAAATAGTTAGGGAGCTGATCCTCATGCAAAATATGCAAAAGGGTGTTTGTCAAGGGAGCTTTTGACACATCCACATTATGATTATGTTGCTTTGTTTGTGTCTGTTTTTTCTGGTGGACTTTGTTCTCCAGATGTTCGCTATGTGATTTGTCTCATATGTATGATTTCATAACTATACTCCTTGATTTGTTCTTTATCCAGATACCTTCACCATGAGATCTTCATTTGGGCATTTTAGAGTTGTGACACTGGCAGGTAGATCGTGCTGTTGGGACATACAAAGTGGGCATGGATTGTTTCTGAGAATGTTTATCACAGACTTTGGGTGTAGACAACTTGTGTCAAGACAGCGCTCACAGTGATGGGATGGAAGTTCAGAAAACTCCTTTGGGCTTGTTCATTGTTGTGTGGTGGCCATGATGCATCATGTGTGTTAGCATGTGGTGAGTGAAAATGTTGTGGTAAGACAATCTGCTAAACAGTCTTTTTGCTTAATCTGTGTTTAGCAGTTAATGTGTTTAATCATTGTAGGCCAAAGTGCCTGTGCCACATCACTGATAATTATGTATGTCATACCACCAGATGCAAAAGCACTGTAGTGTAATGACCCTGTGACCTTGAACTGTTGCACTGCCATCTGTCTGGGTGTTGCATCCTATGAGGTGGGCTTCCTTTCGAAAGCTAGTGAATCTGGCTCCTGCTGATGACATCAACCATATCCAATTTTTGCCTATGTAATATGTCTATTATTACAATGTTCTGGTGTGGTCATATTTCAGTTTCAATGTTACTGACATCTTGACAGCCTATGTGCTGAACAATGTAATAAATATCTTCTACAGTAAGACACCTGCATATATGTGTTGATGTGAAATGGTTGCAATCCTGAGCTGGACATTGTACATGCAGCATATCCCTGCTTGCAAAACTAGCTTTATCTTCTTCATATTGTTCACATGGTCTCCTCTATCTACAGCAGTCAATGAGTTTGTGACAAGTGTATTTATTACAATGATCATGCAGAAAAATACAATTGGGACAGAAATAAACAAAAATGTAAAGTGAAGTGGTCAGTCATGGTGAATTAAATCATTGGAGTAGATGCCACACCATTGGAAGTCCAAAGTCCAGAGTACTCCTCCCGTTGGAACTGGAATGTGTTTGAGGATCAGTCCACAGAGTGTATGTGTATCACACAAAGGAGGACATGAAGGAAGAGGTTTCTTGCTGGCTGAGGGAGGTGTCTTGCCATCCGCACCTCCTGGATTCTTGGATGGACATCCCCCTTGCGAGGGGGGCATCAGCTGCTGCAGAGGCAGGAGTTTCTGAGGGTGGTTGCGCCTTGGACAGGTATTCTCTTCTAGTGCCTGCCACAGAAGTACTTGGGCATGAGGCAGTTTGGCCACAGGAAGGGGTGATGGTGGAAAAGCCCTGCTCAGGGTTGTGTGGATGACCCTGTTAGGATACCAGTGTTGTCATTGTGTGCATCCAATTATGCATTGATGTCCCTCTGCAGCTGCTTAATTTCAAGAGTTCAGTGAACAACTGACCCATCATGCCTTGGGACTATGGATAGAGCCCCAAGACATAGCTGATGATATCCTGGTCAACAGCAGCCCCAGTGGCTTCACTCCACTGTCCCACAGCACCCCTCCCATGCACCCGACCCCCACAAGTCTCTTCCCTTAGCACAGGGTCCCCTCTCCAACTTGGTCCTGGACCCTCAGTGTCAGGAATGTTGAGTTGCACCTCAGGATCCAGGACTGGGGGGGCACAAGATGGTTTAAACTGTGCTAGGTACAGAGGCTGGGGGGTTCATTGTTGCCTGTGAAGTTTATGCAACTGGGATGGAGGTGTCATTGTGGACAAAGGAAGGCCCGGATAGACCAGGACCGTCCTCCACATCCACACATCCAGGAGTGCCATCATCACTGAGGGGTTCATCCAGGGGTGGAGTGGAAGCCTGTTCAGTGGATGAGGTGTGCCCAATGGCTGTGGAAGCTCGACCTGTTGATTAAGGAAATACACTGTTACTGGTTGAAGTGTGACATCTACCTCCAAAGGTTTTGTGTCACGGTAAGCAGAGACATTGGACATTCTTAAGTGTTAGGTTAGCTTATTGTGCCATCGTACCATGTTATTGCAGTAATTCATTTGAAGCTTGCATAAACTATTAGACTCACGCAGCTCATTAGATGTGCTGATCAGTTGCACTTTGGATGATGGAATGAAAATTACATTTTACCAACAGTGAAGCCAATAAGGTAGAGAGGCAACATGTGCCTTTGACCATTTGGAGGCCTAGTGGAGTGAGATACAGGCAAACACACAACTCTGTTGGATATGTAGCTGCAGTCGTCATGTGTGCAGTGCTGTGTCAATGTGTTTGCTGCCACTGCCAATCTGGTGATGCAGCTTAAGGCCTTAGGAATACTTGGTATTCAGACTTGGTAAGGTGTCCTTCCCGTCCTCAATAGTTTAATCTTGGGATAGCAGGTCAAGATGGTGCTAGGTAGACAGACACATCACTGGGTTGGGCATGGTCTGTATATTGCTCACTCACAGGTGAGTAAACTTTCGTTGAGAGTTACCAAACAGGTGTATTTGGGTAAGTGAACACTGGGCTGGTGGTTGGAGTTACTGAAACAGGGCCTCCTGAGAGTTTGCAGTGAGGTCACTCTCTCTACTTCCCAACACTCGCCAAATGTTGTGTTTTACATATCTGTTGCCAGACTGCATTTAGGTTAGTACATACATTTACATGTTGACATATACTGTGAGTCCTGGGTTGATTTTCTGATATTGAAAGACTTACAGGCACCATTCTGACTTATGACATGTGATGGTTGTTAGAAATGGGGTCTCTGGTTGGCAGTCAGGTTACCCCCTGTCCATGCAAGGTCCCTCGCTCTAGTCAGGGTAAATCACACACAATCCAAATTATCATGTGCCCACCCTCTGGTAGCTTGGCACTGAGCAATCAGGCTTAACTTAGAAGGCAATTTGGTAAGTATTTGTGCAATAAATCATACAATAACACCATATAGTACCACAAAAATACACCACACAGTGTTTAGAAAAATATATATTATTTCTCTGGATAAATGCAGGTCACAACAGTTAAAGATGCAATAAGTAAATGTTGAAATATCACTGAAAAGTGATATAAAGGGGGTCATTCCGACCCCGGCGGTCAAGGACCGCCGGGGATGCGGGAGCACCGCCAACAGGCTGGTGGTGCCCCGCAGGGCATTCTGACCGCGGCGGTTTGGCTGCGGTCAGACCAGGAAAACCGGCGGTCTCCCGCCGGTTTTCCGCTGCCCTGGGAATCCCCCATGGCGGCGCAGCTTGCTGCGCCGCCATGGGGGATTCCGACCCCCTCACCGCCATCCTGTTCCTGGCGGCTCCGACCGCCAGGAACAGGATGGCGGTGAGGGGTGTCGTGGGGCCCCTGGGGCCCCTGCAGTGCCCATGCCAATGGCATGGGCACTGCAGGGGCCCCCGTAAGAGGGCCCCACTTTGTATTTCAGTGTCTGCTTTGCAGACACTGAAATACGCGACCGGTGCCACTGCACCCGTCGCACATACCCACTCCGCCGGCTCCATTCGGAGCCGGCTTCCTCGTGGGGAGGGGTTTCCCGCTGGGCTCGCGGGTGGCCTTCTGGCGGTCGCCCGCCAGCCCAGCGGGAAAGCCAGAATGGCCTCCGCGGTCTTTCGACCGCGGAGCGGCCATATGGCGGCTCCCTCCAGGCGGGCGGCTCCCGCCGCCCGCGGGGGTCAGAATGACACCCAAAGTGTCTTAAGTCTTTTAAAAGCAAACAAAGTCTCTTTCAAGCACAAAGTACCTGGTTCACGTGAAAAATCTCTGCAAAGAACCACAGAGGAGGAGATGCGTGGAAACAAAGGGGTGTGTGTCGATTTCTCAGGCCGCACACAGCGATGCGTCGTTTAGTTTTCATGCAGGGACGGCTATGCGTCGATTTCCGGTGCTTGGTCGTGGATCCTCTTCGGTTTGTGGGGTTTTCAGACGCCCCGGGAACTATGCGTGGATTTCCTGCACTGGCAGGATGAAGTCACAGGAGCTGCGTCGATCTGGTGGGGGTTGTGTCGAATGTTCTACCGCACGACTGGCGCTGCATCAATTCCTCTCTGGAAGTCAGGCTCCGTCATTCTGACTCGGCCGTGTGTTGATCCAGTGGGCTGTGCGTCAAATTTCCAGTCGCTATGCTGGCACTACGTCGATCTTCTCGTTACGAAGTCGGGCTGCGTCGGTCCGGTTCGGTGTGCAGTGAAATTGTCACTGCGGTGCAGGCTGTGTGTCGTTTCTGGCAGGCTGCGCGTCGAATTTCACTGCACAAGGAGTCCCTCTTGAAGAGATGAAGTCTTTTTGGTCCTGAGATTTCAGGGAACAGGAGGGAAGCTCTATCCAAGCCCTTGGAGAGCACTTCTTCACCTCAGCCAGAGAGGAGCAAGGCAGCAGGGCAACAGCAAGGCAGCAGTCCTTCACAGAAAGCAGACAGGTGAGTCCTTTGGGCAGCAAGGCAGTTCTTCTTGGCAAGATTCAGGTTCTGGTTTAAGTTTCTTCTCCAGGAAGTGTCCGAGTTGGTAGGGGCAGAGGCTCTGTTTTTATAGCTAAATGTGCCTTTGAAGTGGGGGAGACTTCAAAGAGTGGCTTAGAATTGCACCAGGTCCGCTTTCAGTTCAATCCTGTCTGCCAGGGTCCCAGTAGGGGGTGTGGCAGTCCTTTGTGTGAAGGCAGGTCCTCCAACCTCCCAGCCCAGGAAGACCCATTCAAAATGCATTGTATGCAAGTGAGGCTGAGTATCCTGTGTTTGGGGTGTGTCTGAGTGAATGCACAGGGAGCTGTCAACTAAGCCCAGCCAGACGTGGATTGTAAGGCACAGAAAGATTTAAGTGCAGAGAAATTCTCACTTTCTAAAAGTGGCATTTCTAAAATAGTAATAGTAAATCCAACTTCACCAGTCAGCAGGATTTTATATCACCATTCTGACCATACTAAATATGACCTTCCTACTCCTTTCAGATCAGCAGCTACCACTCAAACAATGTATGAGGGCAGCCCCAATGTTAGCCTATGAATGGAGCAGGCCTCACAGCAGTGTAAAAATGAATTTAGGAGTTTTACACTACCAGGACATGTAACTACATATGTACATGTCCTGCCTTTTGCCTACACAGCACCCTGCCCTGTGGGTTACCTAGGGCATACCATAGGGGTGTCTTATATTTAGAAAAATAGAGTTTTAGGCTTGGCAAGTACTTTTAAATGCCAAGTCGAATTGGCAGTGAAACTGCACACACAGGCCTTGCAGTGGCAGGCCTGAGACAAGGTTAAGGGGCTACTGAAGTGGGTGGCACAATCAGTAGCATTTAATCTACAGGCCCTGGGCACAAATAGTGCACTTTACTATGGACTTACAAGTAAATTAAATAGTCCAATTGGGTATGATCTAATGTTACCATGTTTAAAGGGAGAGAGCATATGCACTTTAGCACTGGTTAGCAGTGGTAAAGTGCGCAGAGTCTGAAAACCACCAAAAACAGTATCTAAAAAGTGGAGGGAGGCAGGCAAAAAGTTAGGGGTGACCACGCTAAGGCTGTCAGGTCTAACATGTGTCCCCCCAGCTGAAAGTGGGGAGAGCTACCCAACCTCCTGGGAGCCTGGAACTATAGACAGCTATATCATCTAGGTAGGCTGCGCAGTAGGCATCCATGCCAGCTAGGACCCCTAAAACCAACCGTTGGAAGGTAGCAGGGGCATTTTTTAACCCAAAGGGCATCACCCAGAACTGGTAATGGCCATCAGGTGTGGGAAATGCAGATCTCTCTTTAGCCCCCTCAGTCGGGGTGATCTGCCAGTATCCTGATGTAAGATCAAACGTACTGAGGAACTTGGCAGTGCCTAGTCTGTCAACGACATCATCAGCTCGGGGATGGGGTGAGCGTCAGTCTGCATGACTGAGTTGAGTCCCCAGTAGTCCACACAGAACCGGAGTTCTGGCTTTGCACGGGGGCAGCAGCCTTAGGAACCAGCACCACAGGGCTGGTCCAGGGATTATTGGATTTCTCAATAAACCCTAAGGTCAACATCTTGGAGACCTCCTCCTTGATGCTGACCTTAACCTTATCTGACAACCTGTATATTTTGTTCTTCACCGGGGGACTGTCTCCTGTGTCAATGTCATAGACACATAGGTGGGTAAGTCCAGGAGTTTGGGAAAACAGGGAAGAGGACTGCTCTAACAATTCTTAGCAGTCTCCTCTCTGGTCTAGAGTCAGGGAGTCAGAGAGAATGACACCCTCCACTGATCCATCCCCTTCTTTGGCAGAGAGGAGGTTTTGGAGAGGTTCACTCTCCGCTTCCATACCCTCATCTGTGACTAGGAACATACCGACCTCATACCTCTCAAAGTGAGGTTTGAGTCTGTTGTGAATGAGAACCCTTAGGGTGTGCCTAGGGGTCTTGAGGTCCACTAGGTAAGTGGCCTCCCCCTTCCGCTCCTTAATCTCAAATGGGCCAGACCAGTGGTCCTGGAGAGCCCTAGGCTCTACTGGCTCCATCACCCAAACCTTGTCTCCAGGTGAGAACTCAACCAGAGTGGTCTTCCAGTCATAACACTCCTTCATCACCTCTAGACTGGCCTCATAGTTACCCTTGGCCTGCTTCCAGAAGCGTTGGGTTTTGTTGCGGAGGGCCAGCATGTAGCTGACCACATCCTGGGGAGGTGCCTTGGGAGCTTTCTCCCTGCCCTCTTTAACTATGCTTGGCGGTCCCCTAACAGGGTGACCATAGAGAATTTCAAAGGGGCTGAAGCCCACCCCTTTCTGGGGCACCTCCCTGTAAGCAAACAGCAGGCATGGCAAGAGGACGTCCCACTTCCGTCTCATGGCTTCAGTTAGGCCATTGATCATGCCTTTAAGAGTCTAGATGAATCTCTCAACAAGCCCATTGGATTGAGGATGATAAGGGGTGGTAAACCGGTAGGTCACCCCACACTCATCCCACATGGACTTCATGTACGCACACATGAAGTTTGTGCCTCTGTCAGACACAACTTCCTTAAGGAAACCCACACAGGTAAATATTCCCAGCAGGGCTCTGTCATCACCCGTGCAGTCATTGTTCTCAGAGGGATTGTCTCTGGATAGCAGGTGGCAAGGTCAACCAAAACCATGATAAACCTGTTGCCCAAGGCTGTTTTGGGGTCCAAGGAACCAACAATGTCGATGCCCACCCTTTCAAAGGGGGTGCCAACGATGGGGAGTGGGATCAGGGGGGCTTTAAGCTTTTTCCCTGTCTTCCCACCAGCCTAGCAGGTGGGACAGGCTCTGCAGAAAGTATCTGAGGCTACCCTCATTCTGGGCCAATGAAAGTGGGTGACAAGCCTGTTAAAGGTTTTGTCTTGGCCCAGATGTCCTGCCAGGGGAATGTCGTGAGACAGACCCAGTAGGAAGGCCCGTTAAACACTGGGGGACCACCAGCACAGATGCTGCCCCAGAGCCCGGAACATTAGGCTCAGGGGATCATTCTCCCAGTAGATATGGTGAGTGCCAGAGGCGTCACCTGCTGCTTGGACTGTGGCCTGTTGCCTCAGACACTCAAGGGTGGGGCATTCCTTCTGCACCTTGCATAATTCTGCCCTGGTTGGCCCATCCTCTACTTGCCAGCCAACAAGTTCAGGCAGGTTTCCCAGGTCAGCTATGTCCTCCCCAGTTGGCTCAAGGGCCTTCTCCTCCTCAGGGGCCCCGTCCACCACCGTGGGAACATCTGAGGCGGGTTTCCTGCGCCTCTTGCCCTTCCTCTTTGCAGCTGTCTGGGGCATTGTTCCAGGCTCTAGATGCCCTTAACTCCCTTCCCGGGCAGCAATGGACCGTGTGGTCATGCAGACCCACTCAGGCAAACCTAACATCTCCAGGTAGGATCTGAGCTCTACCTCCTTCCAGGCAGTATACTCAAGATCATTGCCTAACAGAAAATTTACAGACATAGCAGGACTCACAGCTACTTTCAGGGTACCAGAGTCCCCCCTCACTCAAAGGGAACCAGAGCCACTGGTAGGTGACTCTCATGATTGTCAGCGACTATGACCCAATGGAATGTATTAAGGATTATCTGCTCTGCTGACACCAGCTGACTCTTGACAGTAGTCATTCTGGCTTCTGTGTCACGCAGAGCCTCCACCCTTTGCCCATAAATGGTGACCCACTGCCTTTACTTTGAAGTATTTGCAGGCATGTGATATTTAGGTATCATCTCTCTATCTCCCAGGGACACTAGGGAAACCTTGGTTTGCCCCGCAAAGCTATCTGGGACTGTCTCCCCCCCCAAGTGCTACATTAGCCAACCCAGGTGTCTGTCCAGTAGTGGACTGTGCTCTCTTGGAACACTGGGAGTCGCCCTTAGAGTGTCCATGCTGGTAGCACTCTAAGCATTTGGGGATGAACTTCCCTAACTTTCTGTCAAAGAACCCTGGTTTCTTCTGAAATCTAGAAGAGGAATGGTTACCCCCCCCTTGGGAATTGTTTTGGGGGCCTTTTCAGAACTTCTTATCTTTAAGTTTATCTCCTCTCTCTTTCTTCTAGTGGGAACCCTGACCACCTTTGTGGGTGTCCCCCACCAGATGCCTTCTTGGACACTCTGGTCCTAATCCAGAGGTCTGCCTCCTCAGCAAGCTTCCTGGGATCAGTCAGCTTGCTACATACAAAGTGCTGGCGCAACTCGGTAAAAGAAATACTGAGCATATGCTCTCTCAAAATCAAGTCATATAACCCTTTGTAATCATCTACTTTGCTGCCCCGCACCCATCCATTCAGTGCCTTATTGGAGAAATCATAACAATCTACCCAGGTTTGTGTGGAAAGTTTGGTGCTGTCCCTAAACCTCTGATGGTATTTCTCAGGGGTCAGCCCAAACTTGGCCAGTAAAGCGGCTTTCATGGTTGCAGAGACATTCCTATCCTGTGGAGCTAGTATAAGAAGTGTGTCCCTCCCTACTGCTGGTACATAAAACTACAAGGCAGCCCCCAGTGCTCCTCAGAGGTCCCATGGGCCCTTAGTGCAACTTCATAGGCAGCCAACCACTTGTCAATGTCATCTCCCACCACAAAACTTGGCACCACATTCTTGGGTATAAGAACCATTTTCTTCCCAAAAGGTCCTGCCTGTATGCTGCCACCATCACTGCAGGACTCAGACTGTCTCGCCTTGATCTCCAGCTCCTTGAGACTCAGTTCATGAGCCAACAAAAGTTTTTTCTCAGCCAAGGATCTCTCAGCTAAAGCTTCAGCTCTCTCAGGTTCAATCTGCTTGACTGCTCTTTAAGCCTCAGCTTGTTTGGCTTCTCTCTCTGCCCTTCCTTCCTCCTGTTGAGCCTCAATTTTCAACCTTGCCATCTGCAATTGAAACTCTCTCTCCTCTCTCCTTTCCTCTGCGGTCAGGCCTTGATCAGAGACACTGCTCCCTGGTTTGGCAGGGGGCACAATTGCAGTGGTAACATCATCCACTGATGGCCAAAAATCCTCTGAGGGGCCATCCTCTGGACCCAACTCCTCACTATCCTCCTCTGAATGGGCTTCTGCCCAGGCCCTCAGCGCCATTTGAAATTCTTCCTTTCTGGAGGCACCTTGAGTGGGTCCTCCAATATCCCTGCAGAACCCTTTCAGCTGTTTGACAGTATATGTCTCCAACAGGGCTAGGTCAAAATCTCCTGCTTGAGACCCAGCCTGAGACATGTCGAATGAGGATTTTAGTAAAAAATTGTCAGGAAAAACGAAATTGCAGAAAAAGATAAAAAATCAAGTTGACCTTCAACTGTGGATAGGTAGTGAAATACTTAGCTACTGTATGTCACTGCACAAATACAAGTCCTATCCTCACCGCTCATCACCAATGTTAGAAATTGGGTTTTTGGTTGGCAGGTAGGTTACCCTTTGTCCAAGCAAGGACCCTCACTCTAGTCAGGGTAAGTCACACACAATCCAAATTATCCTGTGCCCACCCTCTGGTAGCTTGGCACTGAGCAGTCAGGCTTAACTTAGAAGGCAATGTGTAAAGTATTTGTGCAATAAATCACACACTAACACCATATAGCACCACAAAAAATACACCACCCAGTGTTTAGAAAAATACATAATATTTATCTGGATAAATGCAGGTCAAAACAATTAAAGATGCAATAAGTAAATGTTGAGATATCACTGAAAAGTGCTATAAAGTGTCTTAAGTCTTTTAAAAGCAAACAAAGTCTCTTTCAAGCACAAAGTACCTGGTTCGCATGAAAAATCTCTGCAAAGAACCGCAGAGGAGGAAATGCGTGAAAAGAAAGGGGTGTGTGTCGATTTCTCAGGCCGTACACAGCAATGCGTCGTTTGGTTTTCACGCAGGGACGGCTGTGCATCGATTTCTGGCACTCGGTCGTGGATCGCCTTCGGGTTGCAGAGTTTTCAGACACCCCGGGGACGATGCGTGCATTTCCTGCGCTGGCAGAATGAAGTCAGAGGTTCTGCGTCGATCCGGTGGGTGTTGCGTCAAATTTTTGACTGCACGGCAGGCGCTACGTCGATTCCTCTCTGGAAGTCGGCCTGCGTCATTCCGGCTCGGCTGTGGGTCGATCCAGTGGGCCGTGCGCCGAATTTCCAGTTTCAACGCTTGCGCTGCATCGATCTTGACATTGCGAAGTCGGGCTGCGTCGTTCCGGATCGGTGTGCAGTGACATTTCCACCATGGTGCAGGCTGTGCGTCGTTTCTGGCAGGCTGTTCGTTGAATTTTGACACACAAGGTGTCCTTCTTCTAGAGATGAAGTCTTTTTGGTCCTGAGACTTCAGGGAACAGGAGGCAAGCTCTATCCAAGCCCTTGGAGAGCACTTCTTCACCTCAGCCAGAGAACAGCAAGACAGAAGGGCAACAGCAAGGCAGCAGTCCTTCACAGAAAGCAGACAAGTGAATCCTTTGGGCAGCCAGGCAGTTCTTCTTGGCAGGATGCAGGTTCTGGTTCAAGTTTCTGCTCCAGGAAGTGTCTGAGTTGGTAGGGCCAAAGGCCCTGTTTATGTACCCAAATGTGCCTTTGAAGTGGGGGAGACTCCCTAAGAGTGGCTTAGAAGTGCACCAGGTACCCTTTCAGTTCAATCCTGTCTGCCAGGGTCCCAGTAGAAGGTGGGGCAGTCCTTTGTATGAAGGCAGGCCCTCCACCCTCTCAGCCCAGGAAGACCCATTCAAAATGCAGATGTATGCAAGTGAGGCTGAGTATCCTGTGTTTGGGGTGTGTCTGAGTGAATGCACAAGGAGCTGTCAACTAAACCTAGCCAGACGTGGATTGTAAGGCACAGAAAGATTTAAGTGCAGAGAAATGCTCACTTTCTAAAAGTGGCATTTCTAAAATAGTAATATTAAATCCAACTTCATCAGTCAGGAGGATTTTATAGCATTATTCTCCACATTGAAAACAAAAAAAATACAACAGAGGGATACAGCAGCACAAAAGTAGGAGAGAAGAGCAGAGGAGAGACAATTACACAGTGGACTTACCAAGAAGCACCAGGTGGGAAGATCATGTCCAACATACCCACTGTAGAACCATTCACCATTGAAGGGGCCCCGTCCGCACAAGCCTTCAGATGGCTGGACTGGGTAGAGAGAGTGACCCTATACTTTGATGTACTGAAGATAGAAGATGGCAGAAAAAGAACCATGATCCAACACCTAGGTGGGAAAGAATTGCATAGAATCTCTAAAACACTCCCAGAAGCAGATCCCAGAACTCACGCAACCCTGATCACCTTACTCAATGCTTACTTTGCGCCCATGGTAAAGAGAGATTACGAACAATTTATATTCCGACAAGCCAGACAACAAGAGAGTGATTCCCTTGACGTGTTCCACACATGACTCAAGGAGCTAGCGATTACCTGTGGCTTCACAGAACAAAGTGAAGATAAGAGGCCAGATCATCCAAGGCTGTGCTTCAGCCAAACTGAAAGAAAGCATCTTGGAGGAACCAGGCAAATTCCTGATTGACATCCTAACAATGGGGAGAAACAAGGATCTCTCCAAAGTCAGAGCTTCTCACATGGAGGCGGCCCTCCACAAGCCCATCAAGGTAGAGCCTGTAAATGCTATTATGGCAGACATCCCCTGGAGAAAGCCCATGGAAAAGTCCATGAAAGCAGAGACCCCACGTAAGGTGTGGGGGTACTGGGGAGGTCCCCCTCAGCACATGGCAGTTTGCCCCACAAAGGGAAAGAAGTGCACAGCTTATGGCCGATACAACCACTTTGCCAAGATATGCCGATCGAGTGACAAGGGGGCCACCTCAACCCGTGCCAACACCGTAGTGGAACAATCGAGTGACATGGACGATGACAAGTCAGAACACACCTTCCATGCGGTGTTCACAGTCGGTATGAGGAAAAGAGAGCATTCACACCTACCCGAATTTCACATGGGGTAGGTACCCAGATGATGCTACCCACCGTGGACACAGGGTCATCCATCAACTTGCTGTCAAGAGAAGCATACAACAACCTATGCCCCCCTCCGCAGCTTCACAAGGCGCAGGTAAAAGTTTTTGCATATGGCTAAAGCAAGCCACTACACATCCATGGGAAGTTTCATGCTCCCATCACCCATGGATCGGATGTATGCAACTCAACCATATATGTCAACGGGGAAGGATGTGGAATGCTGCTAGTATGTCGAACCACTGAGGCCCTGAGAAAAGTCACATTCGCCCTGGGGGTCGATCAAGAAATAACCACACACATTCTTGAGGAAATTCCAGAGCTGTTCACAGGAATTAGGTGCTTGAAGGGAAAGAAAATAACACTTCACATCGACCCAACGGTGATACCGGTAGCCCTGAGTCATCGCCAGATAACGTTTCACTTGAGACCCCAAGTTGAAAAGGAACTGCCAAACCGGCAGACAAAGTGTAAGGAAATGGCTCCCTGTTGCAGTTACCCCCCACTTTTTGCCTGATACTGATGCTGACTTGACTGATAAGTGTGCTGGGACCCTGCTAACCAGGCCCCAGCACCAGTGTTCTTTCACCTAAAATGTACCATTGTTTCCACAATTGGCACACCCCTGGCACACAGATAAGTCCCTTGTAAAAGGTACCAGTGGTACCTAGGGCCCTGTGACCAGGGAAGGTCCCTAAGGGCTGCAGCATATGTTGTGCCACCCTAAGGGACCCCTCACCTAACACATGCAGACTGCCATTGCAGATTGTGTGTGTTGGTGGGGAGAAAAAGGCAAAGTCGACATGGCATCCCCCTCAGGATGCCATGCACACAAAATGCTGCCTGTGGCATAGGTAAGTCACCTCTCTAGCAGGCCTTACAGCCCTAAGGCAGGGTGCACAATACCACAGGTGAGGGCATAGCTGCATGAGCAATATGCCCTTACAGTGTCTAAGTTTATTCTTAGACATTGTAAGTACAGTGTGGCCATATTAAGGATATGGTCAGGGAGTTTGTCAAAAACGAACTCCACAGCTCCTTAATGGCTACACTGAATACTGGGAAGTTTGGTATCAAACTTCTCAGAATAATAAACCCACACTGATGCCAGTGTTGGATTTATTAAAAAATGCACACAGAGGGCATCTTAGAGATGCCCCCTGTATTTTACCCAATCCTTCATTGCAGGACTGACTGGTCTGTACCAGCCTGCTACTGAGAATTGAGTTTCTGACCCCCTGGGGTGAGAGCCTTTGTGCTCTCTGAGGCCAGAAACAAAGCCTTCTCTGGGTGGAGGAGCTTCACACCTCCCCCCTGCAGGAACTGTAACACCTAGCAGTGAGCCTCAAAGGCTCAGGCTTCGTGTTACAATACCCCAGGGCACTCCAGCTAGTGGAGATGCCCGCCCCCTGGACACAGCCCCCACTTTTGGCAGCAAGTCCAGGGGAGATAATGAGAAAAACAAGGAGGAGTCACCCACCAGTCAGGACAGCTCCTAAGGTGCCCTGAGCTGAAGTGACCAATGTCTTTAGAAATCCTCCATCTTGGTTTTGGAGGATTCCCCCAATAGGATTAGGGATGTGCCCCCCTCCCCTTAGGGAGGAGACACAAACAGGGTGTAGCCACGCTCCAGGACAGTAGCCATTGGCTACTGCCCTCCTGACCTAAACACACCCCTAAATTCAGTATTTAGGGGTGACCCACAACCCAGGAGATCAGATTCCTGCAACGTGAAGAAAGCAGAAGGACTGCTGACCTATAAGCCGGCAGAGAAGGAGGAAGACAACAACTGATTTGGCCCCAGCCCTACCGGCCTGTCTCCAACTTCGAAAACCTGCTCCAGCGACGCATCCAACAGGGACCAGCGACCTCTGAAGCCTCAGAGGACTGCCCTGAGCCCCAGGACCAAGAAACTCCTGTGAGCAGCGGCTCTGCTCAACAATCTGCAACAAACTTGCAACTTTTCAACAACTATAAAGACTTCACGTTTCCCGCCAGAAGCGTGAGACTTCACACTCTGCACCCGATGCTCCCGGCTCGACCGTGAGTAACCAGAGATAACACCCCTGAGCCCCCGCAGCGACACCTGCAGAGAGAATCCAGAGGCTCCCCCTGACCTCGAATTCCTGTAACAAGGGACCCGACGCCTGGAACCAACACTGCACCCGCAGCCCCCAGGACCTGAAGGAACCGAACTCCAGTGCAAGAGCGACCCCCAGGCGACCCTCTGCCTAGCCCAGGTGGTGGCTGCCCCAAGGAGCCCCCCCTGTGCCTGCCTGCATCTTTGAAGTGACCCCCGGGTCTCTCCATTGTTTTCAATCTAAAACCCGACACCTGTTTGCACACTGCACCCGGCCGCCCCTGTGCCGCTGAGGGTATACTTTCTGTGCCTTCTTGTGTCCCCCCCAGTGCTCTACAAAACCCCCCTGGTCTGCCCCCGAGGACGCAAGTACTTACCTGCTGGCAGACTGGGACCGGAGCACCCCTGTTCTCCATAGGCGCCTATGTGTTTTGGGCACCTCTTTGACCTCTGCACCTGACCGTCCCTGAGCTGCTGGTGTGGTCACTTTGTGGTTACCTTGAATCCCCAACGGTGGGCTGCCTATGCCCCAAACTTGAGACCTGTAAGTGCTTTACTTACCTTCAAAACTAACCTTTACTTACCTCCCCCATGAACTGTTGATTTCTGCACTGTGTCCACTTTGAAAATAGCTTATTGCCATTTTTACGAAGACTGTATGTGATATTGCTTTCATTCAAAGTTCATAAAGTATCTAAGTGAAGTACCTTACATTTAAAGTATTAACTGTAAATCTTGAACCTGTGGTTCTTAAAATAAACTAAGATAATATATTTTTCAATATAAAAACCTATTAGCCTGGAGTAAGTCTTTGAGTGTGTGTTCCTCATTTATTGCCTGTGTGTGTACAACAAATGCTTAACACTACCCTCTGATAAGCCTACTGCTCGACCACACTACCACAAAATAGAGCATTAGAATTATCTACTGTGCACACTATTTCTTACTTTGAAATAGGATATACAGAGCCAACTTCCTACACAAAGGCATTATTGAAAGAGAAGCAGGGCCCACCCTGTGGGTGTCACCCATAGTTGTGACAAGGAAACCAAAACAGCCAGGAGAGGTCTGCATATGTGTCGATATGCGGCTGCCCAACGTTGCTATTAAGCGAGAACGGCATCTCACACCCACAGTTGATGACCTTCTCTCTGAGTTGAAAGGTGCATGCTGGTTCTCCAAAGTAGATCTCTGCTCAGAATATCACCAGCTCACACTGGCTGAAGAATCAAGGTATATCACTACCTTTACAACACATCTAGTGCTCTGGCGATATCACCATTTCATCTTTGCTATCTCAAGCGCTGATGAATTTTTTCAGAACACAATTCGGGAAATCCTAGGAGGAATGCCTGGCACTATCAACATCAGTAATGATATCCTGATATATGCCAAATCCATTCCGGAACACAACAGTAGACTTCGCAGAGTACTCCAGCATCTCCAGGAATCAGGGCTCATCCTACACAAAAACAAGTGTGAGTTTTTGACTCAATGGATCAGTTCCTTTGGGTATAACTTCTCCACTGAAGGGATCGCCCCGGACCCTGAGAAGGTTTGTGACATTAAAGAGGCTGTGGCGCCTATTACTGTATTCGAGGCCTGTAGCTTCCTAGGGATGGTGAACTATTGTGGGTGGTTCATCCCCGATTTGACCACTCTAATGTAATCACTACGTGAGCTAACCAAGGCTGCTGCCCCGTGGCACTGTGGTACCACCCAAGAGCAGGTGTTCGAAGCAACTAAAGCAGCCCTCTCAGCAGACACTACCTTGCTATACTATGACCCGCAAAAGGAAACTATGCTTGTTGTGGACACCGGACTAAAAGGATTAGGTGCTCTGCTGATGCAGCGACCAACTGATGGAAGTGGGCACCAGTGGTGTTTGTGAGCTGCTCGCTCACGAACACCGAGCAACCGTACTCTCAGATTGAGAAAGAAGCGATAGCAGTCCACCGGAGGTGCCGACATTTCCACCTCTATGTTTATGGCCGACCATTTGTGGTCCCTACCGATCACAAGCCCCTAATACCGCTCTTTCAGGGGACAGCTTCAAAACCACCCCGAATAGAAAAATGGCTGCTGCAATTGCAGGAATATGACTGTCAGGTGGAGTACAGACCAGGCTCCAGAAAACCGGCCGACTACTTGTCCAGACACCCCCGAATGGCCACCCTGGCAGAAGAAGAAGAAGCTCAGGAGACAGAAGAATACGTTCGCTACGTGGTGGACCAGTCTCAACACTTTCCTCTGTTGTTAGATCAAATCCAACACGCCACAGCCCAAGATAAGTGCCTGCAGCAGACTTTGAAAGCCATAGAGATCAATCAGTGGCACAAATTCAAGGCGAGCTGGATCCAGAAAACACTAGAATCCCGAAGAATTCTAGAAAGTTTATATCATGTGCGTCAAGAGCTCGTAGCTGATCCAGGAGGATGCCTTCTGCGAGGACATACGCTAGTCATCCCTTCAAGTCTCCACTCACAAGTAATGCAGCTAGCAAATGCCTGTCACCAGGGCATGGTGAAGACGAAAAAACGGCTGAGAACTAAAGTGTGGTTTCCTCTGATGGATGAACAGGTTGAGGGCCTCAGTCAAAGATGTCCCTGGTGCCAGGCCACAGGAGCACCCTCCAAAGCCTGTCATGACCGAAGAGGGGCCAGGGCAGCCGTGGGTGTGTGCCAGTCTTGACTTTGGTAGCCTTCCCGACGGGAGAACATACCATGGTGGTCATTGATGACTACTCTAGGTATCCAGAGGTGGAGATTTTGACATTGTTGACCGTTTAGGAAGTGTTAACCAAGCTTGAGAAAATAATGGCCACGTATGTACTGCTCAAAGAATTGCGAACTCACCTGGGGTCAGGGTGGGGCTGGGGTCCTAGGCCTGGCTGCTGCACAGGTGCTATAGTAGTAATGGTAGACTTGTGGCTGCTGGTGAAGGACTGCTAGTCCACTACTGGTCTCTCAGACTGCCTCTCAGCCAGGCTGCTTCTAGGCTGGGGTGAGGGCCGGGTCTGGGGCCAAGGCCTGGCTGCTGCTGCATGATGAGGACGATGAGGTCTAAGTAGGATTCAAAATCTTCTGGTAGCCGTAGCCTCATCCATAGCAGCATCTCCAGCAAAGTCAGTCCAGAACCTCACCTTGACCGAGCACCCACTTATCACCCCCTTTCTGCAGCACTGTGGTATTCCTTATCCCTACCAGCACTCTGCATTCTGGCTCAGTCCCAGAGCACCCTAATTTATAGCACTTATAGCAATGACAGTACTGCAGGCTGCATAGGACCCCTTGTTCTGCTAGACCAGTACCTTGTATAACATAGAAACTCATTCAAATCACTTACCTTCAGCCACGCACTGCAATCAGTCACACCCATTTATGAGATCAGTCAACCACACCACCGCCCATCAGCACTTCCCACAGGAATCTTCATTCACACCAAAGTTCAAATGCCGCCACTCAGTCACTTCATATAATGCATCACACGTCCCACTTGCAGCAATGCACAGCATGACCAGCTCCTCATGGAATGACTTAGTACTACATAAGCTGATCATGCACAACTCCAGTTTCACATCTCTTGCACCAAAACCCACAGCTAGACAAAACACTCACTTCAACCACTTGCATCTCTTCTTCCCTATACCACATCACTATAGCCCAAGGATACAAGACTTGTCCAGAAGTATTCAGCACAACCAGTGAGAGAAGCACACAAACACTGACACCAACAAACTCCCAACAGTCTGTTGCACAATTACGTCAATTGTATAGATCACAAACATGCACGGACAGCAAAATTCTTGGTCCAGCAGGCCACATAACACTATTGGTGAGCTCTTATAGGCATACTAATGCTTCCAAATACTCCCACCTGTCCCCTCCTCCTATCTTTCTTCTTCTGGCCACTCTCTTCCAATGTTTCTCTTGATCTTGTCCCCTTAGCCCCCATACTCAATCCTCCCTCTCTTCTGTCTCCTCTCTCACTTCTTTATTTGTCCCTTCTCTTGAGATGAAGTATCCATGTAATACAGTTTCATCTGGTAAAACTGCATCCATCACCTGTAATGTTTGTGTTAGTGCGCTTGACCTTAAAAAGTAAACTTACAAGGGGACATGAATAGGTTGATGAACCTTTTGACTCACAATTAAGATGACCTCATCATAACTCCAGTACAGGCAGACCAATAATCAATAATCAATGATAATGAATGACATTAATAGTCCTTGGAGTCAGTAACTGTTACACACCATGACCTTTCGGTTATGAATAACCACACCTTTTAGTAAAAGTTAGAATATTTATTTCCCTATATTAACAATGCTAAAGTCTCGTAAATTAATCTCAAAATCAAATGATTCACATGTAGAAACAACACTGGCTGTCCAAATCTGCAAAAGAGATGCAATCTAATCAAAGCTTGAACTATTACACATTCTAAGGTTACGGTAGAAATTAATAACAAGAACAATTGCGCAAACAATATCACATACATCTAGATTCAGCAGAGAAATTCATCAAACATTATTTCCTATTGGCAGATTTTCATTAGTGAGAATCCTTATTTTACATCAGATTAGCATCAGCATGTTGGGCTTCATGCCAAACAATTTAGTAACACAAATTTGGAAAACATCTAACTATTGCTCTATCAAAACAGTGCGGTTGAAACCTAGAAAGAAAAATCAAATAGGCTTAACAAACACATGGGTACAATAATACCTCTCGTCAATTGGATCGGCAAGCTAAAATAAGCTTCGTCATCGGGACATCAGTCGGTCAGCAAGGCATCAGGATTCAGCATCAAAGTTCAGAAACGCAAAGTCTTTAAGCATTAAAGTTAAGCATGTCTCTTGTCAAGACACAGAAGAAAATATTGACCGTTCGGTTAGCAAGAAAATGGGTACTGGGCTGTCTTTCCTCGATGAGTTCCTGTTCAGTTAAATTCCCTAAAACTATTTCCCAAGTCCCTATTGGTCAAGGGAGCGCATGTTCACACTTTGTCCAATAAAACTAAAACTTCAAATCTATGAATTCTACCCCTACTCTGTTCACATGTCGCTGATTTGTTTCTCCAGCAATGTCCTCATCATTCGGCTCGTCAGGTAACAATATTGTTGCAGCTTATACTCCAGTCAGTGTCTCCATTGTTCTCCTCCTGAGAAAGTCAGTCTCACACACATTACACTCAAAATCTGTCAGTGGGTGTTGCGTGTTGTTTCTTTAGCTGCGTGTGTCGATCTTCAACCCGTGATGCAGGTGGAGCATCGATTTCAGCTGTGAAGCTGGCAGCGCGTCGTTTCTCAGCTGCATCTCGGAAGGTGCGTCGAAATTTTCCCAGCGCAGTGGTCTGTGTGTGGATTTTTAGTCTTGATCTACCAGCTTCACCTTCCAAGGCCCCAGGAACTGGATACGGGACTACTTAGCAGGTTAGGAGTCTCAGCAGAGAGTCCAGGTTCTGGCAGGAGATGTCTTTGATGGCCCTGAGACTTCAACAACAGGAGGAAAGCTCAGGACAAGCCCTTGGAGATTTCTTCACAAGCAGGAATTCACAACAAAGTCCAGTGTTTGTCCCCTTTCACAGGCAGAAGCAGCAACTGCAGGATAGCTCCACAAAGCACAATCACAGGCAGGGCAGCAATTATCCTCAGCTCTTCAGTTCTTCTCCAGGCAGAGGTTCCTCTTGATGTCCAGAAGTGATCCAATTTTGCAGGGGTTTGGGTGCTCTTCTTATACCCATTTTGGCCTTTAAAGTAGGTCTACTTCAAAGGAAAGTCTCTCTTGTTTGTGAGATCCTGCCCTGCCCAGGCTAGGCCCCAGACACACACCAGGGGGTTGGAGACTGCATTGTCTGAGACATGATTACGGGGCTACTAATGTGGATGGGACAGGCACAGCTGTTTTAGGTGTAAGCGACCACTCCTCCCCTCCCTCCAAGCCCAGATGGCTCATCATGATATGGAGTCTACACCCCAGCTGCCTTTGTGTCACTGTCTAGAGAGAGGTGCAGAAAGCCCAATGTCAAACTGACCTAGACATGGAATCCATAAACAGGCAGAGTCACAGAATGGTTTAAACAAGAAAATGCCTACTTTCTAAAATGGCATTTTCAAACACACAATCTCAAAACTAACTTTACTAAAATATTTGTTTTTAAATTGTGAGCTCAGAGACCCCACACTTCACATGTCTATCTGTTCCCAAAGGGAATCTACGCTTCAATCATATTTAAAGGCAGCACCCTTTTTAACCTATGAGAGAGATAGGCCTTGCAACAGTGAAAAACGAATTTGGGAGTATTTCACTGTGAGGACATATAAAACAAATTAGTATGTGTCCTACCTTAACCATACACTGCACCCTGCCCATGGGGCTGCCTAGGGCCTACCTTAGGGGTGTCTTATATGTAAGAAAAGGGAAGGTTTAGGCCTGGTAAGTGGGTACACTGGCCACGTCGAATTGGCAGTTTAAAACTGCACAGACAGACATTGCAGTGGCAGGTCTGAGACATGATTACGGGGCTACTAATGTGGATGGGACAACGAGTGCTGCAGGCCCACTAGTAGCATTTGATTTACATGCCCTAAGCACCTCTAGTAGACTTTACTAGGGACTTACTAGTAAATCAAATATGCCAATCATGGATAAACCAATCAACAATACAATTTACACAGAGAGCATATGCACTTTATCACTGGTTAGCAGTGGTAAAGTGCTCAGAGTTCAAAAGCCAACAATAACAGGTCTGAAAAAATAGGAGGCAGGAGGCAAAAAGATTGGAGATGACCCTGCAAAAGGAAAAAAGTCCAACAATCCACAATAGTAGACAACTTTCAAATATTTATTGAATTCAGAACAACTCCTGCTGAAGGAATCAATGCTGCAAATATATCTCCCACTATACCAGTAGGAGACTCCCTCCTCTGTCTCATATGATGTAATTCAGTCACTTTTGGAAACTTCTTTAAGTCAACCATTTCAAAAATCTTTGGGAAAACTCCCAAGTAACATGGCCCATGCCATCCTCTTAGAAAACGGTAATAAGCATTAGGACCACAGATGTAATATATCCAGGAATTGCCGGGTCCTGTCCATTGAACATAAACGTCCATTTACTCTGAAACAAAAACACATGTTTACATACACTCGTTCCCACAAACAAAGTATCAGCGTGTGATTTAGGCCTATATATACAAAGTTTCCCTACGTGTTGAGCATCTAGAGCTAATTTCCCTTGTGTTTTAATTGCGCTATAAGCATAATCATTCCTGTAAGTCCTTTTCTCTAAGCCTTTTTCTAGCTTCTCCTTCAATGCCTTTCTCCTGTCATCCGTGTGATCTAAGAAGCTCTTCTCTAAAGGTGTAAGCAAGCATGTTAAATTATTGCGGTGTGCATAGGCTGTGCCAAATGTCAATGTAGGTTCAAAGAAACCTCTAATACTATGTCATTATCCTTAGCTACCCTACTCAAATACCCAATCATAGGAACAAACGAAAACACCATATCATAATTGGAGTAGAAACACTGAGGGGCATATTTATACTCCGTTTGCGCCGGAATTGCGTCGTTTTTTTTGACGCAATTCCGATGCAAAACTAACTCCATATTTATACTTTGGCATTAGACGCGTCTAGTGCCAAAGTCCATGGAGTTAGCGTCATTTTTTAGCGTGGACACCTACTTTGCGTTAATTATATGCAAGGTAGGCGTTCCCGTCTAAAAAATCGACTCCGAGGCATGTGCGTCGGATTTATGCTCCCGGGCAAAATTCACGCCCGGGAGTGGGCGGGTCAAAAAAAATGACATACGCCCGCTTTTGCGCCGTTTTTTAGCGCCTGCAAAAGGCAGGCGTTAAGGGACCTGTGGGCTCTGAAGGAGCCCAGAGGTGCCCTCCCATGCCCCCAGGGACACCCCCTGTCACCCTTGCCCACCCCAGGAGGACACCCAAGGCTGGAGGGACCCATCCCAGGGACATTAAGGTAAGTTCAGGTAAGTCATTTTTTTTATTTTTTTTTGTGGCATAGGGGGGCCTGATTTGTGCCCCCCTACATGCCACTATGCCCAATGACCATGCCCAGGGGACAGAAGTCCCCTGGGCATGGCCATTGGGCAAGGGGGCATGACTCCTGTCTTTGCTAAGACAGGAGTCATTTCTATGGGGGTTGGGAGTGAAAAAAAATGGCGCAATTCGGGTTGAGGTGAAAAAATTGCCTCAACCTGACTTGCCCCATTTCTTGACGCCCAAGCCCCATATCCCCCTACGCCGGCGCTGCCTGGTGTACGTAATTTTTTTTAACGCACACCAGACGGCGCCGGCGACTAACGCTGGCTAACGTCATTCAATAAATACGGCGCCCGCATGGCGCTTCAGAATGGCGTTAGCCGGCGCTAATTTTTTTGACGCAAAACTGCGTTAGCGCAGTTTTGCGTCAAAAAGTATAAATATGGGCCTGAATGTACTCCTGGTTATAAAATCTTGTTAGTAACAGACTACAACTTATTAAATATGTTAGAGGCAGACTATGGTAAGTAACTCCTTCTTGAACTGATGAAGGAATCCTCGTACACACATAACAATCCCTCGCATCCATCATCTCAACATACTTACTCAGCAAGCGATAAAAGACATCAGAAGAAAGTTCTCCTCGCGCATTAGTACCCTCATGCAAATACTTCTCATCTATTCTAAGCTTTTCTATTGCCGTTAGTACAGTAGTTGTCTCAAAAGCAGAAGTATGGCTGGCTTCACTCTTATCAAGAACAGACATACCCACAATCAACACCACAAACAATATCTCACACACAATTGCCAAACCAATACTCATATTTACAGAGCCTAGTGTTCCCATCCTGCTGGCTAATGTTACCCATGATCTGTAAAGAATCAGAAAGCAGAAGAAAATGTAGAAAAACTGCAGCAAAATCAAAACAAAAATCTTCTTTCAGCCATTATTTAGAGCTCTCAGTTTCACTTCCAGGATACCTTGTCAAAAATCAGTAAGCAGCTTATCAAAATCAGGTTTCAAAAGTCAAATCAGGTTATCAATGTCTTTTCCGGTTATTTTCAACAGTCTCTTTCTCAAAAATGTTCTCTTAGATTGTTTCAACAGTTCAGTTCATCCACTTCCTTCAAGTGCCAAAATATTGACCCAGAATGTCTCCATCAAAACAAAAAGTCAAAAATTCTTGCTGCCGTTCACTTGTAGTTGCATATGCCCATTCTGGACCTGCGTATCTTCAACTTGCTATTCTTTCTTTTTAACTTTCGATCACCATTTAATTCTCCTTCCCTTAGATCTTCTCTCCTTGTTGTATCTACTTCTTCCTCCATTGTTGTTTCAACAACCCCTTCCTTTCCCTTTCCTTGTGACTCCGGCCACTTATCCCCTTTCAGAGGACCTTTGGTCAGTGTTCGTTTTAGAGTCAAACTTAAAACTTCTCCTTGATCCATGATGTTTTCTCTTGATGGACCTGCAACAGGTTCAGGAGGAGTCAGACCACAGTGACTTTGATCCGCCTCAACTCCTTTCCCCTCGGGGTCTGACAATTGCTCTGTTTGTCTCTCAAAATCATCTGCTTCTGGGAAAGCCCTCCTCTGACTAGGCTCTCCTGCTGCCTCAATTGAGATAGGCTCTCCATCATTCTCCTTCATCTCTCACAGAAGTGACTGAACCGTCCTCAATGGGCTCAGATCTGGTCTCAGGTCCTCTTTGTTCTCTTTCCGGCCCTGAGACTTGTTCTGCTGTTGTTGGTACTCTCACCAACTCTTCTTCATGATCCAGTGGACATGCCACTTTCTTTGTGTGACTGGCATGGATCCAGTTGGGAACTCCAGTGCACTTCACAGCTGTGATAGTTGTCAGAACTACCTGGAAAGGTCCTTTCCAAGGAGGCTCCAAACACATTTTCCTCACATGTTTCCAGACCACAACCCAGTTACCGGCTCTCATGGTTGTGCCCGGGGTCATGGATCGGCGGCAGTGTGGTGGCTTCCACCTGCTGAGAGAAAGAGCCAACCACACCAGCCAGACCTTTGCAGTAGTCCAACACCATAGCATCTGTAATGTTGACAAGTGCATTTGCAGGCACCGCTGGCAACCTCATGGCTCGGCCCATCAGGATCTCATGCGACAACAATCCTGTTTTCCTGTCTGGTGTATTTCTCATTGTCATCAGAACTTAAGGCAGTGCGTCAGGCCACTTCAGATTCATAGACGCACACGTATTTGCAACTCTTAACTTTAAGGTACCATTAATTTGTTCAACTAGTCCTGATGCTTCAGGGCAGTAACTACAATGCAACTGCTGCTCAATTTTCAATGCTGCACACAGTAATTTAATTATTTCCTTGTTGAAGTGACTTCCTCTAATTATCAACATCAGGGCAGTGCGCGCTCTACAGGCGACTGGAATGCAAAAGCCCAACACTTATGAAATAACGTAATTCATGCATAATGTTGCTATGCTGTTGTTTAACCTTTCGCATTGCAGAATTTAATCCTGAAGACTTATATTCAAGGTGCTTGTAAATACTGTTAATTTGCAATGTATTGCTGCAGGCTTTCAGAGTGTGTCAGGATGTGGTCCCTTTCCAGGGCCTTCTAGAAGCTTTCTCTGCAGCATGACTGGGTGTGGTTTGTGGGCTGGGCCAGACTCTATATAAGGGAGCCAGCCCAGCTCCACGTGCTCACTATTCAGAGGTCCCAGTGCAGAGCAGCAGCAATTTCCTGAGCTCCTGTTCCGGAGGCCTACTTTGATCTTCCAGGCCTTGCCCTTCATTGTATTGGTGATCCTTGATCAGGGCGGTAAGACGGAGGTCGGGCTGGGCCTCTGATCCCGTTTTCCAAGGCATTCGAGTTCTTGGGCCTAATTTTCATATTGGGAGATTTTTTCTTGTGTGTGTGAATGTGCTCTTGGTTTCTGACATTTACATGTTGATATTCGAATCGGCAATAAGTGCAATTCATTTCTTGTGTTAAACTCTTGATACTCATCGTGCGCTACCATTTCTTGGCAGTTACATGGTGGCATTCGAATCGGCAAGACACGCGATTCATTCCTTGTGTTTAACTCTTGATACTCATTGTGCGCTACCATTTCTTGGCAGTTACATGGTGGCATTCGAATAGGCAAGACGCGCGATTCATTCCTTGTGTTTAACTGTTGATACTCATTGTGCGCTACTATTTCTTGGCATTTATATAGTGGCGATCGAATCGGCAAGATGCGCGATTCATTTCCTTGCATTTAACCCTTGATACGCATTGTGCGCTACCATTTCTTGGCAGTTACATGGTGGTATTCGAATCGGCAAGAAGCGCGATTCATTCCTTGTGTTTAACTCTTGATACTCATTGTGCGCTACCATTTCTTGGCATTTACATGGTGGCGTTCGAATCAGCAAGACGCGCAATTCATTCCTTGTAATTAAAACTTTGATAATCGTTGTGCGCAACCATTTCTTGGCATTTACATGGTGGCATTCGAATCGGCAAGACGCGCGATTCATTCCCGCATTTAAAACTTGATGTTTCAGATCGCTTGCAGTGTGCCCGATCATTTCATAGCATTTGCATATTCTTGTTGAAATCAGCAGTGTGCGCGATTCATTTTTCTGCATTTAAAACCAAGGCCCTCATTACAACCCTGGCGGTTGGTGTTAAAGCAGGCAGGTGGGAAAAAAAATGGGATTATGACCGTGGCAAAAACCGCCAACATAGACAGCCACTTTAACACTCTGACCGCCACGGCGGTACAAACGAAAAGCACGGCGGACACCGCCAACAGACAGGCGGAAGACAATGTACCGCCCACCCTATCACAACACGGCTATCCGCCACCTTTTCCAGGGCGGAACCAACGTGAATAAAAACATGGCGGAAACAGTACAAAGAAGGGAAACACTCACCTCTCCACACCCCATGAGGAACCAGGACCCCATGGAGCCCGAACTGCAGATTCAGCCGGCGATGGTCTTCCTGCTCCTCTATCAGAAGCTCCAACGACGGGGGCGACGACCACGGTGAGTACTGCACCTACAACACAGAGGAGGGGGAGGGAAGAGAGAGTGACACACACACACAACACGCAACACCCCCACCCTCACCCACAACAACATACACACAAACACATGCCGCAATATTACATACACACCCTCCAACCCCCTGGAAGAACGCAAGAACAAAAGGAAATGCTTGTAACGATTGTAATAAAAAAAAAAAACATCAGTCAAAACTCAAAGTCCAGTATATACAATGATATACACCAACTACACAAGTCCGGATAGTGCACCA
Organism: Pleurodeles waltl; assembly: GCF_031143425.1. NCBI lineage: Eukaryota > Metazoa > Chordata > Amphibia > Caudata > Salamandridae > Pleurodeles > Pleurodeles waltl. Next base: position 1,020,668,357 of record NC_090439.1, read on the forward strand.
AACATTGTCCGTGACCCACTAGGCCCAAAATGCATGGACAAGGCCCACACTAGATACCTGACTGGAAACCTTAGAGAACACTGCTGGGGCATCAGATCGAAAATAAACAGGCACCTCAGGGAGAGGGGGGGGGCACCTCAGCCAGATGAACGCACAATGCCACTGCTCCACGAGGGGGCTCCATGACCATTGATGTATCCTGGGGAGTGCAAAGCCACAGTCTCTCAAGTCTCTCCAGTGGGTGGTTTGCCCACTACTTTATCCTGTGGAGTGCAAAGCCACAGTCTCTCAAGTCTCTCCAGTGGATGGTTTTGGTTTACCCACTGCTGCATCCTGGGGAGTGCAAAGCCACAGTCTCTCAAGTGGATAACAGTTTCCACTGGTTCTGGAGGGGGCTTTGTGCCCAGAGTGCTTCATCCTGCCAAGGACTGAGGTAGTGGATGTATCTCTCCACTGGTTCTGGAGGGGGCTTTGTGCCCAGAGTGCTCGCCTGGGTGTGTGTGCCATGAGAGTGCCGAGGTACAGGTAGGTTGATACGCCATGGAGGCAGAGACATACCCCACACTGCTGCAGCTTTGCATTCCATCTGCAGGTGACAACTGTGATGACAGTGATGCTTCATGGAAGTTGCCCAGGCTCCTGGAACTCACCACCAGCCTCAGACGACTGACCACTGGGGATGGCAGCCATGTCTGCGGTGGTGCCACTGGCTCAGGATGTCGCGGGGCCGCTGGCGTTGCTTGCGGTGATGTCAGTTGCGGGGGTGCTTGCGGCGGGCTCTGTGGCAGCAGTGCTGGCTGCAGGCTATGTGGCGGCGGTGCTGGCGGCAGGCTCTGTGACGGCAGTGCTTGCGGCGGGCTCTGTGGCAGCGGTGCTGGCGGCGGGCTCTGTGGCAGCAGTGCTGGCTGCGGGCTCTGTGGTGGCGGTGCTTGCGGCGGGCTCAGTGGCGGCGGTGAATGCGGCGGGGTCTGTTGTGGCGGTGCTGGCTGTGGGCTCTGTGGCAGCGGTGCTGGCGGCGGGCTCTGTGGCAGCGGTGCTGGCTGCGGGCTCTGTGGCACGGGTGCTGGCGGCGGGCTCTGTGGCGGTGCAGGTGGTGGTGCAGGTGGCGGTCTTCTCCGCCGTACAGGTTGGCATCGACATGGACAGAAGGTGTGACACTGGTCCCTCAATCGGTGCCACCATGCCCTCTCCTGACCTGCCCATCAGTTTCTGGCCCTTCCCCACCTTTGATCGTGGCGCAGCTGTCTTGCCACTATCCCCTTTCGTTTTCCCTTTCCCCTTGGGGGCAGGTGTTTTCGGCTTCTCCCTCCGGGATGTTGGCACCTTTTTCACCTTGGCAAGTGGTGGAATGTCCTTGCCCTCGCTCTGTGCCACACTGGCAGCCCTGATGGTTGGCGCACTCCATGAACCCGCAGTTGCTGGCACCACTCTGGGGATGTGGTGACTGAGGTGCTGGGCTGGGACCTGGAAAGCCTGGCCCTAGGCAAAAGACGGGGGGAGGTGTAGGGAAGAGGTCAATATTAGCCAGGAAAAGTTTTTTAGACACACTGGGACGGGTAGATGGAGGGAGTTTGGGAGCGGAGGTAGAGGTAGTGGTTGTAGGAGGTGTACGTCTGCTGAATTTGGGTGAAGGTGCATGGGCTGGAGGCTGTTGTGAGGCGGATGGCTGTTGGGTGGGTGTGTGCCTGCGTTTGCGTACTTTGGGAGGAGGACTCAAAGACTCACTGGGAGAGGACACTGGGGATGTGTGAATGGTAGTGGGGGTGGTGAGGGCACGTGAGCGGTGTGTGGTGATGGGCGTGCTGGTGATGGAGGTAGTGGCTGATGATGTAGTGCGTGCAGGTGTGAGTGGAGACGAGACAGGGAGGGAGGAGGGAGACGTGGAGGAGGGGGACACAGTGGAGGCAGTGGATGTTGGTATGTGTGCATGGGTATGATGCTTGCGTGAGTGCCTGTGGGATGTGTGGTGCTTATGTTTGCCTGAGCCACCCTTGTGTGTTGAGGTGTGTGCATGCAGGTCTGATGGTGTGCTTGGGATAGACTGAGGTACAGGGGATTGGGTCTGGGTGGAGGAAGTTGGAGGGGGGAGGCTAGACACAGGGACAATGGCTGCTATCAGTGCTGAGGCCAGAGCCTGAAATGCTCTCTGTTGGGCTGCCTGGCCTGAATGAATTCCCTCCAGGTATGCATTTGTTTGTTGCAAATGCCTCTCAACACCCTGGATGGCATTCAGAATGGTAGACAACAGTGAGGGGTTTCAGGAGGTCAATAGCCTCCTCACTGAGGGCAGCAGGGCTGACTGAGGCGAAGGACATGCCCACCCTCCTGGGTGAGCGGGCACGGGAAGGGCGGTGCTGGTGGGGGGGTGGCGGCTGTACCTGTTGATGCGGGGGGCACAGAGGGCCTGCCACTGCAAGGGAGCTCCCATCAGAGGAGGAGTTGCTGCCACTGCTGTCTGCTCCTGTCCCCGCCGTGGACCTGCCCTCGCCCTCCATCCCACTGGTGGCTTCAGACTCAGTTGTTTCAACCTCCAAGGCCAAGTGAGATGCAGCTCCCTCCTGCTCCGGTGCCATTGCTCCTCTGCCTGATGATGCTATTGCACACAAGAACAGGGAGACGACAAAAAGGGGGGGGAGACAGAAGAAAGACATGTTCAGTGCATGCAACACCACTACCATTGGCAGACACAACAGACATAGCAGCCCTCTACACTACGCCATGCACTTTTAGTTCCTAGATGTATCACATGCCCATGGGGTACAAGGCCTAAGCCCGACTGCTGCACACCTGGGAGTCACAGGAGTGTAGATGGCACTAACCACTAGTGGGGTTGGGGTGCCACAGAGCCTGCCTCACAAGGGACCTTGCCTACAAAGCTCACCCTGGCCTAGGGGAACCCACTGCCCACCTCCCCCACCCAGATACCTTGTAATGCGCGCAAAGTCAGCAGAATGATAGTGTACTCACCCCGTTGTGGCTGCTGTGATGCCCTCAAGCGCCCATCCAACTTTGGATACGCCACCGCCAGGATCCAGAACATCAGGGGGGTCATGGTGTGATGGGCACCCCTACCACGTTGGGAGGCCACCCCCAGCTGGGCCTCCGCCCTCTTCTTGCTCCAGCGGCGAAGGTCCTCCCATCTTTTCCGGCAGTGGGTGCTCCATCTGTGGTGGACCCCCCGGGTCCGGACGTCCTTGGCGATGGCATGCCAAATAGCCTTCTTCTGGTGGGCGCTGACCCAGAGGAATAGTACAGGGGAAAAGGAAAATCTTTACCTGTCCAGACCGTCATCATCTTTGGCCCACGTTCCCACCCTTGCCCTGACGCACATACACTCACCATCCGCACATGCAGGACTCAGCCCGACCCACCCATTTTTCTTCCATCCACACCACTCCAAACAGGAACTGCCCATGCAGCATTCTCACAGTGTACTCACATGTTTGTCTGGAGGACCGTACAGTTGTGTGTACTGGGGGAGGACCCCACCCGCTAGTATCTCCAACTCCTCCGAAGTGAAGGCAGTGGCCCTTTCCCCAGACACATGAGCCATCGTCACTTCCTGACTGAGGTTACAGCAGCACTTGCAGTGTAGGTCCTCTCCTGTTGAAGGTCAGGTATCAAGTGAGGAACAGACAGAAAATGGCGGTCACGTCCGCGGCGGTGCGTACCGTCACCGCCGGCATACATTGTCATTGGCTCCTGGGACCCATAGGGTCCAATGTTAACCGTTGCAGGATTGCGCCGCGGTCTTCGACCGCCTACCGCGACGGTGTAGAACGCCAGCGCTGTTACCTCTTATCCCCTTGTCCCACCTTACAGGTCAGGCAGCCGCCATTTTAGGGGGCCACATGACATTAATTTTAATTGCGTCACACCAATGTAGGCATTGCATACACACAGTAACAAGCACATTGCGGATTAATAAATGTGTGCAAATGACATTTTGTGATACCTCAGTGTTGGCTGACTCTCTGCTCGCTGCTCTCGTCCATAGGGCACATCCACTGGGGCAGGTGATGAGATGGTGGCATCTTCCGGTGTACAGACCCCTGGTGGACCTGTCGACAATGGAAGAGAGACACGTAATAGTCACCTACAGACTTGATCGTGCAACAATCCATGAACTGTGTGCCCAGTTGGAGCCAGACCTGATGTCAGCTATCCGCCATCCCACCGGGATCCCCCCTCTAGTGCAGGTCCTGTCAGTACTCCATTTCCTGGCTAGTGGTTCCTTTCAAACAACAGTGGCCATTGCATCAGGGATGTCCCAGACAATGTTCCTTAACGTGTTGTCCAGAGTGTTGTCTGCCCTGCAGAAACACATGCGCAGCTACATCGTGTTCCCTCAGGTAGAGGATTTGCCCACAGTGAAAGGTGACTTCTATGCCCTGGGACATATCCCCAACATCATAGGTGCCATTGATGGGACACATGTGGCCTTGGTACCCCACCCCTGCAGGAGTGAACAGGTGTGCAGAAACTGGAAGAGCTACCATTCAATGAATGTGCAGATGGTGTGTTTGGCCGACCAGTACATCTCCCATGTGAATGCCAAATTTCCTGGCTCAGTGCATGACGCCTACATTCTGAGGAATAGCAGCATCCCTTATGTGATGGGGCAACTCCAGAGGCACCGTGTGTGACTAATAGGTGAGGAAAAGGACCCTATACAGTGTGAATAGTTGTCTGGGCCTGGGGTTGTCCCTCGACATTTGCAGGTGACTCTGGTTACCCCAACCTGTCATGGCTACTGACCCCAGTGAGGAATCCCAGGACAAGGGCAGAGGAACGCTACAATGAAGCACATGGGCGAAGTAGGAGGCTGATTGAACAGACCTTCGGCCTCCTGAAGGCCAGGTTCTGGTGCCTCCATATGACAGGTGGTTCTCTCTACTACTCACCAAAGAAGATGTGCCAGATCATCATGGCCTGCTGTATGCTGCACAACCTGTCTTTGTGACGGCAGGTGCCTTTTCTGCAGGAGGATGGTCCAGCTGGTGGTCTTGTGGCAGCTGTGGAGCCTGTGGAAAGTGAAGAAGAGGAGGCAGAAGAAGAGGATATTGACAATAGAAACAACATTATCCAGCAATACTTCCAGTGAGACACAGGTAAGAAGATGTCACTGCCTCACACATCTCATACTAATGTTGGAGCTAGCATAAGTCTGCCATTTTCACTCAGTGTATGGACCCTGACTTGTCACTTTGCCTTTCCATTTAACAGATGTGGGTCCCACTTTTTGCCCTCTGCTATATTTCCTCCAGCCCTACAGCTGTGTTTCATTGGTATGTGAAGAATTAAATTGATATTGCTATATTCCATTGTTTTTGCCATTACACATTTGTGAAAGCACAGACTGACTCCAGATTGTTTTGTGATTGAAGTGTGTGTATTTCTGTGCAATTAAGTGGAGGGGGTTGTAAAATGGGCAGGGGTGATGGTGGAGGAATGTCCATGGCAGTGTCCAGTCTATTTGTTTCACAGGTGCATTGTCCAAAGGGGCATAGGAAGTGGAGCAAGGGCAGTTGATGGATGGACAGGGTGACAAGGTGGGACAGAAGGGTGACATTCAGGGGGCTCTTTTCCTATCGGGTCTTGGCAATGTTCTCTGTCTTGTTCCTGGATCTCAGGGACCGTTTGTGGGGTGGTTTTCCATCTGCAGGGGGTGGGGTGCTGGTGTCGTGTTCCTGTGGTGGTGCCTCCTGTCCACTAGGGCCGGCGGAGGTGGAGGGCTGTTCATCATCCAGGCTAGTGTCAGGGGCCCCTTGTTGTGCCACAGTGTCCCTCCTGGTGTTGACAAGGTCTGCAAGCACCCCTGCAATGGTGACCAGGGTGATGTTAATGGACTTCAGTTCCTCCCTGATCCCCAGATAGTGTTCCTCCTGCACCCGCTGGGTCTCCTGAAACTTGGCCAGTACCGTTGCCATCGTCTCCTGGGAATGATGGTACGCTCCCATGATGTTGGAGAGGGCCTTGTGGAAAGTGGGTTCCCTGGGCCTGTCCTCCCCCTGTTGCACAGCAGTCCTCCCAGTTCCCCTGTTATCTTGTGCCTCTGTCCCCTGAACCGTGTGCCCACTACCACTGTCCCCAGGTCCTTGATTTTCTTGGGCTGTTGGGTTTGCCTGTAGTGGTGGACACACTGCTGATTGATGTGTCCTGGGGACAGAGGGATGGGTCCGCTGGGTGGGTGCTGTGGTGGTGTTTCCTGAGGGGGGAGGCTCTGTGGTGGCTTGTGCCAGTGTCAGGGGAACCAACTGTCCGAGGTCCCAGATGGGCGGGCTGGTCATCTTGATCCACTTGTGCAGAGCTGCTGTCATCACTGTGGGTCTCTTCTGTGGGGGGACTGGATATGTCTGGTACCTCCTGTTCGGTGACGTTGGGTAGGGGTCCTGCAGGGTTGTAAAGGCATGAATATTGCATCTGTGTGTGCCATTGTGTGCAATGGGTGAGTGACCCTGTACTCCAGTGCTTGCATTCTTGTCTAGGTCCTTGTGTGATAATTGGTTTGGGGTCTGTGTGGGTATCTGTAGTGGACATGCTTTGGTGATGGTTGTCCATGCATTGGTGTTACATGCAGGGCTTTGTTGTGGGATGTGTGGGTTGTGTTGGTGAGGTATCTGTGGGTTGTTGGGATGATGGGTGTGAGGGCAAGGGTGGGAGTATGTGATGGCATGCAGGTGGGGTGGGGGGATAAGGCAGTAATGCTTTGACTTACCAGAGTCCAGTCCTACTCCTACTCCTGCGAGTCCCTCAGGATGCAGTATTGCCAAGACTTGCTCCTCCCATGTTGTTAGTTGTGGGGGAGGAGGTGGAGGTCCACCGCGAGTCCTCTGTACAGCAATCTGGTGTCTGGAGACCACGGAACGCACCTTCCCCCGTAGGTTGTTCCACCTCTTTCTGATGTCATCCGTAGTTCTTGGATGCTGTCCCACTGCGTTGACCCTGTCGACGATTCTGCGCCATAGCTCCATCTTCCTAGCAATGGAGGTGTGCTGCACCTGTGATCTGAATAGCTGTGGCTCTACCCAGACGATTTCCTCCACCATGACCCTGAGCTTCTCCTCAAAGAACCTGGGGTGTCTTTGAGGTGCCATGAAGTGGTGTGGGTGATGTGTGAGGTGGTGTGTGTTGTGATGTGTGACGAGATGTGTGGTTGTGTGTTGTTTGAGGTGCGTGGATGTTGTATGAATGATGATGTTGTGTGCCTGTGGATGCTGGGGTGCTGTCTCCTATTCTCTCTCTCTCTCTGTTTCTTCCAAAATAATCGTTTGAAGGGGTTGTGAGTAATGTGGGTGTGTGTTTTATAGTGGTGTGAGTGTGTGGGTGTGGTGTGTGTATGTGTATCAGGTGTGTGTATTTTGAATTGTCCAATGTGGTTGTGTTTTGTAAATGTGTGTGTATTTTGAGCGCAGCGGTGTGTACCGCCAATGGAATACCGCGGTTGAAAGACCGCCACATGGATTTGTGGGTCGTGATAGTGTGGGCGTATTCCTGTTGGCGTGACGGTGTCGGTTTTGTTATCGCCAATTTATCACTGACCTTTGCTGTGGCGAACTTGTGTGGGTGTCTGAATTATGGCGGATTCTGAGCTGTGGGTCGTAATAACTGTAGCGGAATTCTGCCGCCGCAGTGGTGTGTTGGCGGTCTTCTGCACGGCGGTAAGCGGGATTTACCGCCAGGGTTGTAATGAGGGCCTAAGTATTAAAATTCTAGATGTTACATTATATGTGCACAATAAGTCCTTAATACAAGTCCTATTGTGTTCCAGGAAATCATTCAGAATTTTTTTTTGTCCTCATGCAAAAAGGCCATGTTTGATTTTGAAAACATAATTCTAGAAGGTTCTTATATTCCTAGTCAATGTGTAACATTTTCATGAAAAGGTTCATTGAGAAGTTGTATTAATCATTCTTGATTCCTTCCCAGGTAACCAGACGTCTTGAGGCCTAATTATTAGTCCTTTCTTAAGTTATCCATGGTTACAGTATGACAATGCTTAGAATCATAGTCTAGTAAATGTCAATGTGATACAATCTTGATATTGTGTGTTTTAACCTTTTGTTTCCTACAGGTCTCCTTCCCAGCTGTTCCCATCCTAATCCCCTTTTCACCGCTTGGACTCTCTTAGTCTCTGTGGGATTATCTATCAGAGTCTTGGAGCTGTATAGTGGTGGACATGTTGGGAACGTGCGCAGACCCCGAGGATCTGGTCTCCCTGACAGAATAGTGAGCCCACAAATTAATTATCCTCCTGGTTTGCGTGTGTTCTCAGCATGGCCACATTGGACGAGCTAATCAAGTTATCACGCAGCTCCAAGCAGAGGTAGTGTCATCAAAAGATATAGCAGCCAGCCTAGCGGAGAGAGTGAGTCAGTTACAGGAAAAAGTAGAGAAGAAGGAACAAAATCCCTTAGGTGTGTTTTGGCCTAGTCCTTCTTCTCAGGCTTCTGGAGGTAATCCTCCTACGAACATTTCCCTCAATGTTCCTTCGGCCATTCCCCCAGCTCCTCCAGAACGTTTCTCAGGCGATCCCTTCAAAGCGCAATCTTTCCTGGTTCAAGTGGAATTACATTTTACCTGCCGACCACACACTTTCCCAGATGCCCATTCTACAGTGGCTTTCTTGTTATCATACCTGCCTGGGGACGCAGCTACCTGGGCAATTCCTCTTGTGCGTAAAGGCAGTTCCCTGCTTTACAATTGGAGAAATTTTGTTCGTGAGTTTGAACGAGTATTTGATCGTAGAACTGTGACATTGTCAGCAGATCGTGAATTGTTAGACTTGCGACAAGGTAACCAGGATTTAGGGGGTCATTACAACCCTGGTGGACGGTGTTAAAGGTGCGGTAATACCGCAAACAGGCCGGCGGACAGAAAAAGGGAATCATGACCGTGGCGGAAACCGCCAACATAGACAGCCACTTTAACACTCCGACCGCCACGGCGGTACAGACAAGCAGCGCGGCGGTCACTGCCAACAGACAGGCGGGAGACAATGTACCGCCCACAGTATCACAACCCACCAATCTGCCACCGTTTCCGGGGCGGATTCACCGTGGATAAAAACACGGCGGAAACAGCTTTTGCAATCGGAAAACGCTCACCTTCTACACATCCCACGAGGAAGGAAGACACCATGGAGCAGGAATTACAAATCCTACCTGCCCTTGTCTTCCTGCTCATTTACGAACACCAGCAAAGGCGGCGGCGAAGACAACGGTGAGTACTGCACCTACGACATAGGGGAGGGGGGAGGCAAAAGTCAGGGACACACACGCAACACCCCCAACCCCACCCTCACCCTCGCACATTACAACACACACACCAATGCATTTCCAAACATCACAGGAACAACCCACAACCCCCCCTGGAAGAATGCAAAGACAAAAAGGAAATCAGTTCAAAAATTGCAATGTATCAAAATACAGTTACCAAATATATACAGATATATATACACATTCCAGATTTTATACATTACGAGAAGTAGTGCAGGTATGCACATATCAATGTCCGTGCACCACTGGGCCAAAAATGCATGGGCGAGGCCCACATTAGATACCTGTCCACAAATGGAGAGAACACTGCTGGGGCATCAGATAGAAATACAACAGGCACCTCAGGGGGAAGGAAGGGGGGGGCACCTCAGCCGGATGACAGCACCACGCCAGATCCACGACAGGGCTCCATGCCAACTGTTCCATCCTGGGGAGTGCAAAGCCACAGTCTCTCAAGTCTCTACAGTGGGTGGTTTGCCCACTGCATTATCCTGGGGAGTGCAAAGCCACAGTCTCTCAAGTCTCTACAGTGGGTGGGTTGGCCACTGCCATATCCTGGGGAGTGCAAAGCCACAGTCTCTCAAGTCTCTACAGTGGGTGGTTTGCCCACTGCCATATCCTGGGGAGTGCAAAGCCACAGTATCTCAAGTCTCAACAGTGGGTGGTTTGCCCACTGCCATATCCTGGGGAGTGCAAAGCCACAGTCTCCCAAGTGGATAACAGTCTCCACTGGTTCTGGAGGGGGACTGGTGCCCAGAGTGCTTCATCCTGTTAAGGACAGACGGAGTGGATGCATGTCTCCACTGGTTCTGGAGGGGGACTGGTGCCCAGAGTGCTTCATCCTGCCAAGGATAGATGGAGTGGATGCATGTCTCCACTGGTTCTGGAGGGGGACTGGTGCCCAGAGTGATTAATCCTGTTAAGGACAGACGGAGTGGATGCATGTCTCCACTGGTTCTAGAGGGGGAATGGTGCTCACACTGCATCAGGCTCCCTGTGATGGTTCCTGTTCCGTCACTGTCCCAGCTGTACATGGGATAACGATGCTTGATGTGGCGGTGTTTTCATTCTTCAGCGGTGCTCTGCCCTGTTCAGCGGTCTTCACCATGGCGGTGAGTTCCTTGTTCAGCAGGTGCTTTGCCATGGCGGTCTCTGACCTGTTCAGCGGTTCTCTGCCCTGTTCAGCGGTGCTTTGCCCTGTTCAGCGGTCTTCACCATGGCGGTGAGTTCCTTGTTCAGTGGTGCTTTGCCATGGCGGTCTCTGACCTGTTCAGCGGTTCTCTGCCCTGTTCAGCTGTGCTTTGCCCTGTTCAGCGGTCTTCACCATGGTGGTGAGTTCCTTGTTCAGCGGTGCTTTGCCATAGCGGTCTCTGACCTGTGCATTGGTGTGTGGCATGGCGGTCCCACATTGCCCAGCGGGGCTGCGGCAGCCGGGGCCCTCCTGGGCACTGACTCCGGCGGTGGTCTCCTGACCAGTGATGATACTCCTGCCCTCCTGGGCACTGACTCCGGCGGTGGTCTCCTGACCAGTGACGAGGGTGCTGGCGGTGGCGTCCCGGCCACCGGGGAGGATGGCGCCCTTCTCCGCCGTGCTGCTCTTACCAAACTGTGCAGACTTCTTCTGGCACTTCACCACCTTTGGAGGAGTCACAGCTGACTCTGCAATCCCCCTGGGACCCTTGTGAGCAGTTTTGCCGCCAGGAGTCTTCACCCTGTCCCGTCGGCCACTTTCCAACTTGAGATGCTTTACAGGAGGTGGACTGGCAGTGCTTTGGCTCCGTGTCACACTGCCTGCCCTGGTGGCCGGTGCACTCCACACACCTTTAACACGCCCCACTGGTACTGGAGTCTTTTTGGCTGAGGCGCTACTACGGGACTTATGAATTATAGGGCTGGGGGTGGGGGCAAAGAGGTCAACGTTGCTGAGGGAGAGTTTCTGACGAACACTGGGATGGGTAGCTGGAGGGGGTCTGGGAGTGGAGGAAGAGGAGGTGGTTGTAGGAGGTGTCACTTTAGGTGTTTTGGGTGCAGGTGCAGGTGCAGGTACTGGAGGCTGTCGTGAGGTGGATGGATGTTGGGTGTGTGGGTGCCCGCGTTTGTGTACTTTGGGTGGGGGCGTCACAGACACATTGGGAGAGGACACAGGGGACGTGTAAATGGTAGTGGGGGTGGTGAGTGCAGGTGAGCGGGGTGTGCTGCTGGGTGTTCTGGTGCGAGTGCCTGTAGATGTACTGCATGCAGGTGAGAGTGTAGACGAGACTGGGAGGAGGGAGATGACGACGAGGGGGACACAGTGGAGGCAGTGGATGTTGGTGTGTCTGTATGTGTGTGATGCTTGTGTGAGTGCCTGTGGGATGTGTGGTGCCTATGTTTGCCTGAGCTACTTTTGTGTGTTGAGGTGTATGCATGCTTGTCTGATGGTGTGCTTGGGATAGGCTGGGGTACAGGGGATTGGGTCTGGGTGGAGGAAGTTGGAGGGGGGAGGCTAGACACAGGGACAATGGCTGCCATCAGTGCTGAGGCCAGAGATTGCAGGGTTCGATGAAGGGCAGCCTGACCAGAATGAATGCCCTCCAGGAATGCATTACCCTTTCTATACCCTGGATGGCATTCACAATGGTAGACTGCCCAACAGTGAGTGACCTGAGGAGGTCAATGGCCTCCTCACTGAGGGCAGCAGGGGTGACAGGGGCAGGGCCTGAGGTGCCAGGGGCGAAGGTGATGCCCACCCTCCTGGGTGAGCGGGCACGGGGTGAACGCTGAGGGGCTGCTGGGAGGGCGGTGCTGGTAGGGGAGGTGGCGGCTGTACCTGTAGAAGTGGGGGGCACAGATGGTGCCGCCACCACAAGGGAGCTCCCATCGGCGGACGAGTCGGTGTCGCTGGTTGGTGAACCGGTGACCGATGTGAAGCTCCCCTCGCCCTCCGTCCCACTGGTGCATTCTGAGTCCATGGTGTGGCCCTCCATGGCCATGTGGGATGCAGCTCCCTCGTGCTCCGGTGCCACTGTACCTCCGCCTGATGATGCTGATGCACAAAAGTACACGGAGAGCACAAAAAGGGGGGGACGGACGACAGAAGAAAAACAGGTTGAGTGCATGGCTTACCACTACTGTTGGCGGACAATACAGACACAGCAGCCCCCTGCACTACGCCACGCTCTAGGCCTCTACATATGCAATTCCTGGGATCTGGCCTACATCGCTATGGTGGACATCTGCACACAAGGATGCCACAGGGGCATGTATACCTGTACTTGGCACTCTACTGAGGTGGGGTGGAGTGGCACATGGCCTGCATTACGGAGGGGCCTAGCCTACAGAAGTCACCCTGGCCTAGGGAAACCCACAGCCCTCCTCCCACACCCAGACCCCTCAACTGCGCGCAAAGTCCCCAGAATGAGGGTGTACTCACAACCTTGTGTCTGCTGTGATGCCCTCAAGCGCCCATCCAATTCCGGGTAGGCCACAGCCAGGATCCGGAACATCAGGGGGGTCATGGGGCGACGGGCACCCCTCCCACGTTGGGAGGCCATCCCCAGCTGAGCCTCCGCCGTCTTCTTGCTCCAGCAGCGAATGTCCTCCCATCTTTTCCGGCAATGGGCGCCCCGTCTGTGGTGGACCCCCAGGGTCCGGACGTCCTTGGCGATGGCACGCCAAATGTCCTTCTTCTGGTGGGCGCTGACCTACATGACATGCACAGGGGAAGAAGAGAAGTAATTACCAACTGCAACGTCGAAGTGAGTGGCCCACATCCCTGCCCTTGCCATGTGGCACATGCATTCACACTCATTCATGTTCCCTGAACTCTGCCCCCTTCCCTCTTACAACCAGCCCTCTCCACCCAGGCATATCCCATACAACGTGCTCCCTGTGTACTTACCTGTTGGTCTGGAGGACCGTAGAGTAGCATGTACTGGGGGATGACCCCGTCTACTAGCTTCTCCAACTCCTGGGCAGTGAAATCAGGGGCCCTTTCCCCAGACGCAGCAGCCATTGTCTCTTCCAGACTGAGGTCACAGCAGCACTTACAGTGTAGGTCCTCTCCTGTCGAAGATCAGGTATCGAGTGATTGAACAGATAGAAAAGGGCGGTCACGTCCGCGGCGGTGAGTATCATCACCGCCGGCCCACTTCATCATTGGCTCCTGGGACCCATAGGGTCCAATGTTAACCAATGCAGCATTGCGCCGCGGTCTACGACCGCCTACCGCGATGGTGTACAACGCCAGCGCAGTTACCTCACACCCCATTGTCCCAGGTTAGAGGTCAGGCAGCCGCCATTTCAGGGGCCCACATGGCTTCATTTACTACTGCGTCACACATACCTAGGCCACACATTCAGGAAGGTTTTTGTCTTTGGTGTCGTGTTCTGTGTATCTGTGGGTACATACCTGGGATTTTGTTGAGTCTGTGGTCGCTGTTGTCCGTCCTAGGCACCGTCAGCTGGGACATTTGAGAAGATGGCGGAATCCTCCGGTGTACCGACCGCTGGTGGACCTGTTGACAATGGAGGAGCGACATTTAATCATCACCTACAGGTTTGACCGTGCCACTATCCAGGAACTATGTACCCAGTTGGAGCCAGACCTGATGTCACCAATCCGCCATCTCACAGGAATCCCCCCTGACGTGCAGGTGCTGTCAGTGCTCCATTTCCTTGCAAGTGGGTCTTTTCAGACAACAGTGGCCATGGCATCAGGGATGTCCCAGCCTATGTTTTCCAACGTGTTGTCCAGAGTGTTGTCTGCCCTGCTGAAACACGTAAGGAGCTACATCGTTTTCCCTCAGGTGGAGGATTTGGCTACTGTTAAAGGAGACTTCTATGCCCTTGGACATATCCCCAACATCATAGGTGCTGGGACCCATGTAGCTCTGGTCCCCCCCACAGGAGTGAACAGGTGTACAGGAACAGGAAGAGTTATCATTCGATGAATGTACAGATGGTATGTTTGGCAGACCAGTACATCTTGCAGGTAAATGCTATGTTCCCTGGCTCAGTGCATGACGCCTACATCCTGAGGAATAGCAGCATCCCTTATATGATGGGTCAACTCCAGAGGCACCGTGTGTGGCTATTAGGGGACTCTGGTTATCCCAACCTGTCCTGGCTATTGACCCCAGTGAGGAATCCCAGGACCAGGGCAGAGGAACGCTACAATGAGGCCCATGGGCGGACTAGGAGGGTGATCGAACGCACCTTCGGCCTCCTGAAGGCCAGGTTCAGGTGCCTCCATATGACAGGTGGTTCCCTATTCTACTCACCGAAGAAGGTGTGCCAGATCATCATCGCCTGCTCGATGCTTCACAATCTTGCTTTGAGACGCCAGGTGCCTTTTCTGCAGGAGGATGGTCCAGATGGTGGTGTTGTGGCAGCTGTGGAGCCTGTGGTGCCTGTGGACAGTGATGAGGAGGACGCTGAGGAAGAAGACATAGACAACAGGGAGTCAGTCAACGTATTTTGACACTGTCATTGATAATACATATTTACCAAATCACAGACTGACTCCAGATTGTTTTGTGGTTCCAGGGTGTTTATTTAAGTGCCCAAAAATGGAGGGGGGTAGTAATATGGTGATGGGGGACGGTGGAGGAATGTCCATGGCAGAGTCCAGTCCATTGGTCACACAGGTGCACTGCCCATCTGGGCATAGGAAGTGGAGCTGGGGCAGTTTCAGTGTGGACAGGGTAACAATGTGGGACAGTGGGAGGACAATCAGGGTGGTCTCATTTCCTGGCGGGGGTCTTGCCATCTTGCTCTGTCCTGTTCCTGGATCTCAGGGACCGCTTGCGTGCTGGTTGTCCGTCTGCAGGGAGTGGGGTGCTGGTGTGGTGGTCCTGTGGCGGGGCGTCCTGTCCACTAGCGTCGGCGGAGGTGGTGGGCAGTTCATCGTCCTGGCTAGTGTCAGGGGCCCCTTGGAGTGCCACGGTGTCCATCATGGTCTTTTGTATGTCCTTCAGCACCCCTACGATGGTGCCCAGGGCAGAGCTGATGGTTCTGAGCTCCTCCCTGAACCCCAAATACTGCTCCTCCTGCATGCGCTGGGTCTCCTGAAACTTGGACAGGACCGTCGCCATCGTCTCCTGGGAGTGGTGGTATGCTCCCATGATGGAGGCGAGGGCCTCGTGGAGAGTGGGTTCCCTTGGCCTGTCCGCCCCCTGTCGCACAGCAGCCCTCCCAGTTCCCCTGTGTTCCTGTGCCTCCGTCCCCTGGACCGTGTGCCCACTACCACTGCCCCCAGGTCCCTGTTGTTGTTGGGGTGGTGGGTTATCCTGGGTTCCCTGTAGTGGTGGACACACCGCTGATTGACGTGTCCTGGGTACGGAGGTATGGACCTGCTGGGTGGGTGCTGTGCTGGTGTTACAAGAGGGTGGAAAGTCAGTGTTGGGCTGTGCCTGTGCAAGGGAACCGACTGTCCCGAGGCCCACGATGGTCCGGGCTGGTCATCAGGATCCAGTAGGGCAGAGCTGCTGTTGTCACTGTGGGCCTTTTCTGTGGGTGGAGTGGAGTTGTCTGGACCCTCCGGTGTGGTGACGTTCCTTAGTGGTCCTGCAGGGATATAAGAGCATGATTATTGCATGTGTGTGTAATGGTGTGCAATGGGTGGGTGTTTGTGTACCCCAGTGCAAGCATTCCTGTGTGTGGGTTTGTGTGATGATGGTTAGGGGGTTGTTCTGGGTATGTGCAGTGAGCATGCTTTGGTGAGGTGTGACCATGCTTAGTTGTGTCATGCAGGGCTTGGTGCTGGGATGAGTGGATTGTGTTATTAGGAAATTAGTGAGGAGTGTGAGTGTTAGGGGAGGGGGTGAGGGTGGGGGTGTGTGATAGCATGCAGGTAGGGTGGGGGATATGATAGTTGAGATTTGACTTGCCAGTGTCCATTCCTCCACCGACTCCTCCGAGGCCCTCTGGATGCATGATGGTCAAGACTTGCTCCTCCCATGTTGTTAGTTGTGGGGGAGGAGGTGGGGGTCCGCCGCCAGTCCCCTGTACCGCGATGTTGTGCCTGGAGACCACTGAACGCACCTTCCCCCGTAGGACGTTCCACCTCTTCCTGATGTCCTCCCGATTTCTTGGATGCTGTCCCACAGCGTTGACCCTGTCCACGATTCTTTGCCATAGCTCCATCTTCCTGGCTATGGATGTGTGCTGCACCTGTGAGCCAAATAGCTGTGGCTCTACCCGTAGGATTTCCTCCACCGTGACCCTGAGCTCCTCCTCGGAAAACCTGGGATGTCTTTGGCGTGACATGGGGTGGTGTGGGTGATGTGTGGGGTGCTGTAAGTGTTGATGTGTGTGTTGATGTGTAGTGGTGTGTGGTGTTTTGTGCGTGTAATGTTGTATGGGTGATGGTGTTGTGTGCCTCTGTGTGGTGAGGTTCTCAGTTTCTGTGCTCTCTGTCTATCTCGCCTTCGTCCGTGAATTGTGGTCGTAGGGGTTTGTAGGTGATGTGGGTGTGTGTTTTATATTGTGTTGGGTGTGTGGGAGTGGTGTTTGTATGTGTGTCAGGTGTGTGTATTTCGAATTGTCCAATGTGGCGGTGTTTTGGAGATGTGTGTGTATTTTGAGCGCAGCGGTGTGTACCGCCAATGGAATACCGCGGTTGAAAGACCACCGAGTGGATTCGTGGGTCGTGATAGTGTGGGCGTGTTTCTGTTGGTGTGACGGTGGAGGATTTGTTTTCGCCAGTTTATCACTGACCTTTGGTGTGGCGGAGTTGTGTGGGTGTCTGAATTTCAGCGGATTCCGAGATGTGTGTCATAATAGCTGTGGCGGAATTCCGCGGCCGCTGCAGTGTTTTGGCTGTCTTCTGCACGGCGGTAAGCGCCTTTTACCGCCAGGGTTGTAATGAGGGCCTTAGTGTCCTACTTAGATAACTTTAATCGGCTGGTAGCTGAGACATCCTGGCCTGAAGAAATGCAAGCGACCTTGTTCTACAAAGGACTCAAGGAGGAGTTAAAAGACATTCTTGCTCAAATATACCTGCAGCCTACAGACTGTCAAGATCTGATAAACCTCGTTTTGAGACTGGCTCATCGTTTAGCAGAACGAAGGGGAACACGCACAAAGACTGAGAAATATTCCTGGCGTGTTCACGATAATAGAGAATCAAGAACCCAGAAAGAAAGAACTCCAGAACCCATGGAAATCGGAACAATCAGGAGGCCTTTGACCAAAGACGAAAAGGACCTACGTAGAAAGAATGGACAATGTCTTTATTGCGGGCACAAGGGTCATTTCGCCAAAGAATGTCCAATCAAACCAAAGAGCAAACGAGGTCCTGTCCAGAAACTTGCAGCCAATGCACAAGTCGAGCCAGAAAACTAAATCACCCAAGATGTAAAGAAGGGTTGCTCTTGGGTATCACCGTGGACCCTTCACAATCTAGACATCTGAAGCTGGGCATAAAAGTTCAAGTAAAGAAAAATAACTATTTCAAGAGGGCCCTCTTAGATTCTGGGGCTACCGGGAACTTTGTTGACGCCCAATTGGTCCGCGCATGGGGGATCCCATGTATCGAGAAGAACACTCCAGAAATAATACAAGCAGTAGATGGAAAACTCTTGACTGGAGGCCCAGTAACTCTTCAGACTGTACCCTTGTCGGTGATCTGTGAGGGGAAGAACCAAAGAACCAAACATAAAGAGAAACTCATCCTTGGCCTACCCTGGTTAACTCATCACAATCCTGAGATTAATTGGGCAGAACGGAAGGTTGTGTTCTCTTCAGCTCTATGTAAAGAAAAATGCTTCCAAAAGTCTCAAGTAACCAAAGATCGCAACTCTTACATAGCCACTGCAGTGGAAAAAGAAGTAAAGTTGCCCAAACAATATTCATCCTATGAAGATGTATTCAATGAAAAAGAAGCAGAAACCTTGCCTCCTCATTGACCTTACGACTGTCAAATTGATCTAATCCCAGGTGCGATATTCCCCAGCTGTCGTGTATATATATATCAATTCTGGGAGAATGGTTTCATCCGCCCTTCTAAGTCTCCTGCAGCCTCTCCTTTCTTTTTTGTCCCTAAGGCGAGTGGAGATCTTCGAACTTGTATTGACTATAGGGGTTTGAACAAGGTCACCATCAAGAATAAATACCCCTTGCCCCTGATTCCGGTCTTGCTGGAACAAGTAAAGAAAGCTAAAATCTACACTAAGCTCGATCTACGAGGTGCTTATCATTTAGTCAGAATGAGAGGGCGACGAATGGAAAACGGCGTTCAAGACAAGATTTGGGTGGACATTACAACCCTGGCGGTCGGTGTTAAAGCAGCGGTAAAACCGCCAACAGGCCGGTAGTAAAATTTTTTTAATTACGACCGTGGTGGAAACCGCCAACATAGACAGCCACTTTAACACTCCGACCGCCACGGCGGTACAAACAAACACTGCGGCGGTAACCGCCAACAAACAGGCGGAAAACAATGTACCGCCCACAGAATTACAAGCCACCAATCCGACACCTTTTCCGGGGCGGATTCACTGCGAACAAAAACACGGCGGAAACAGGACTTCGAAGGGAAAACGCTCACCTCTACACGCCCCACGAGGAATCAGGACGCCATGGAACCGGAACTTTAGAGACCACGGTGAGTACTGCACCTATGACACAGGGGAGGGGGGAGGGAAAAAACAATGACACACACATGCAATACACAACACCCCCACCCCCACCCTCACCCACGACAATACACACACCAATACATATTGATACATCACAGTTACACCCCCAATCTCCCCTGGAAGAATGCAAGGACAAAAGGAAATGAGTCGAATGATTGTAATATACTAAAATACAGTAATCACAAATATTTACATATATACACATTTACACTATGAACAATTATTTACACCAAGAACACAAGTCCAAGGGATTCCACCATCATAGTAAGTGGACCACTGGGCCCAAAAGGCATGGGCGAGGCCCACACTCAATACCCGAACAAGACGGAGAGAACACTGAAGGGGCATCAGATAGAAATAAAACAGGCACATCAGGGGGAAGGGAAGGGGGGGCACCTCAGCCGGATGAGTGCACGATGCCAGCTCCACGAGGGGGCTCCATGCCCATTGATGTATCCTGGGGAGTACAAAGCCACAGTCTCTCAAGCCTCTCCAGTGGCTGGGTTGCCCACTGTTCAATCCTGGGGAGTGCAAAGCCACAGTCTCTCAAGTTGATAACAGTGGGTGGGTTGCCCACTGTTCAATCCTGGGGAGTGCAAAGCCACAGTCTCTCAAGTCGATAACAGTGGGTGGGTTGCCAACTGATCAATCCTAGGGAATGCAAAGCCACAGTGTCTCAAGTCTCTACATTGGGTGGGTTTCCCACTGGTCAATCCTGGGGAGTGCAAAGCCACAGTCCCTCAAGTGGATAACAGTCTCCACTGGTTATGGAGGGGGCTTGGTGCCCAGAGTGCTTCATCCTGCCAAGGACAGAGGTAGTGGATGTAACTCTCCACTGGTTCTGGAGGGGGCTTGGTACCCAGAGTGCTTCATCCTGCCAAGGACAGAGGTAGTGGATGTAACTCCTTGCCCGTGGCGGCCTCAGTAGCGTAGTAATAATTGGCGCTCACTGTCCTGCGGTGGTACTGGCGGTCTTGTTCTGGGCAGTGGGGCTGCAGTCTTGTATTGGGCAGCGGGGTTGCTGGCGGGCTTGTCCTGGGCAGCGGGGCTGCTGGTGGCGGTCTTGTCTTGGGTAGCGGGGCTGATGCTGGCGGTCTTCTCTTGGGCAGCGGGGCTGCTGGCGGTCTTGCCCTGGGCAGCGGGGCTGCTGCTGGCGGTCCTGTCTTGGGCAGCGGGGCTGCTGGCGGTCTTGTCCTGGGCAGCGGGGCTGCTGCTGGCGGTCCTGTCTTGGGCAGCGGGGCTGCTGTCAGAGTCACCAGATCCTCGGTGTCTGTGCACGTTCCCAACACTTCCACCACAAGACAGCTCCAATACTCTGATTAGATTTATCACAGAGTCTAAGAGAGTCCACGTGGGGAAAAGGGGATTAGGACGGGAACAGCTGGGAAGGAGACCTGTAGGAAACAAAGGTTAAAACACAACATCAAAATTACATCTCATGAAATCAGTACCATGCTACAACTCTAAGCTTCGTCTTTTCCGAAAACAAAACATGAACAACCCTAGAATAGTCCTAAAACTGACTAGGCTTTAGATGACCGAATACCTGAGGAGGAAACAGGAAAAGTTAAATAGGACTTTCAGATTCAAGTACTTTCTTTAGCATGAGAATCAGGAAACACTCTGAGCAATTTCTAAACAACCATATGAATCTCCTTTTAAATATACATATCAGGAACACACAGCATTACATCTAGAACTCTGGTATTGTTGTGTTCATCTCAGAAAAAACATTGGAAAGTGAATTGCGCACATTGCAGATTTGTATATGAGTGTTAAACACCATAAAGGATTGTGCACCATGAAATCACTCAACGTAGATTCAATGAATAAATCACGCGACGTGTGAACTTGAAATGCTACCAAGAAAATGTCTTAGAATGGTAGCGCACAGTAATTTACATTATTTATACACGAGGAAAGAATTGCGTGTCTTGGCGATTCAAATGCCACCATACAAATGCCAAGAAATGGTAGCGCACAATGAACAACATTAAAAGCACTCAGGGAAAAAAATTGCGCGTCTTGTCGATTCAAATGCCACCATACAAATGCCAAGAAATGGTAGCGCACAATGAATAACATGAAAAAACACTTAAGGAAAGAATCGCTCGTGTTGCCGATTCGAATGCCACCATGTAAATGCCAGAAAATGGTAGCGCACAATGAACAGCATGAATTACACACGAGAAGTGAATCGCACGTTTCGCCGATTCGAATGCCACCATGTAAATGTCAAGAAAAGGTAGCGCGCAATGAACAACAAAATTAAATGCTCATGAAACGAGTTGCACGTCTTGCCAACTCGTAAAACATCATGTAAATGTCAAGAAATATCAGCGCGCAATGAACAACAATGTAATAACGAAGGCAAATCTTTATGGAATAAATTGCGCGTCCTCCCTATTTGCAAACCACCATACAAATGTCAAAAAATGGCAGCGCACAAGTAATCTGTTATTCATTTAAGAATTAAAATCAAGAATATGAAAATTCTCAATGACGGTGTTGGGAAAATGTCCAAACACCGTCTTACCGCCTGGAAACAGTGATCACCAATGAGAGATGAGTGCAGAAGACTGGAAAATCCAAATAGGCCGCCGGGACAGGAGCTCAGGAAGAAGCTGCTGCTCTGCACCGGGACCGCTGAATAGTGAGCACTTGGAAGTTGGGCTGACTCTCTTTTATAGAGTCTTGGCCCAGCCTAGAACCACACCCAGACATATTGCAGGGAAAGTCTCTAGAAGGCCCTGGAAAGGGACCACACCCTAACACACTCTGAATGTCTGCAGCAATACATTGCAAATGTACAGTATTTATAAGCACCTTAAAAATGAATCTTTTGGATGGAATTCTGCAATGCAAAAGGTTAAACAATAACATATCATCACAATGCATAAATTACATTATCTTGCGAGTGTTGGGTTTTTGCATTCTAGATGCCCGTAGAGCGCGCACTGTCCTGGTGTTGACAGCTGCTGGCGGTCTTGCCCTGGGCAGCGGGGCTGCTGCTGCTGGCGGTCCTGTCGTGGGCAGGGGGGCTGCTGGCGGTCTTGTCCTGGGCAGCGGGGCTGCTGCTGGCAGTCTTGTCTTGGGCAGCGGGGCTGCTGGCGGTCTTGTCCTGGGCAGCGGGGCTGCTGCTGGCTGTCTTGTCCTGGGCAGCAGGGCTGCTGCTGGCGGACTTGTCCGCCGTGCTGATCTTCCCAAATTTGCCGGTTTTAATGTGTCCCTTTCCCAGCTTGGATGGTGTCGCAGCTGTATCCACACTCCCAACTGTACCCCTGGGAGCGGCTTTGGTGGCTGATTTCTTTCGCCTCTCCCGCCGGGCACTGGCCAACTTTTTATGTTTGACAGGTGGGGGACTGTCCGTACTCTGGCTCCTTGCCACCCTGGCTGCCCTGCTGCCTGGTGAACTCCATAATCCGGTGACTACTGGAACCACTGGTCCCGCCGATGTTGTGGCTGAGGTGCTAGGTTGGGACCTGGAGAGTCGGGCCCTAGGAGACTGAAGGGGTGGGGGAGGTGAGGGAAAGAGGTCAAGGTTGGCCAGGAAACGTTTAATCGCAACACTGGGACGGGTAGCTGGATGTGGTTTGGGAGTGGAGGAAGAGGTAGTGGTTATGGAAGGTGTACGTTTACTGACTTTGGGTGAAGGTACATGGGCTGGAGGCTGTTGTGAGATGGATGGCTGTTGGGTGGGTGTGTGGCTGCCTTTGTGTACCATGGGAGGTGGCCTCACAGACACACTGAGAGAGGACACAGGGGACGTGTGATTGGTAGTGGGGCTGGTGACTGCACGTGAGCGGGGTGTGGTGGTGGGTGTGCTGGTGATGGACGTAGTGGCTGAGGATGTAGTGCATGCAGGTGTGAGTGGAGACGAGACAGGGAGGGAGGAGGGAGACGAGGAGGAGGGGGACACAGTGGAGGCAGTGGATGTTGGTGTGTCTGCATGGGTCTGATGCTTGGGTGAGTGCCTGTGGGATGTGTGGTGCTTATGTTTGCCTGAGCTTCCCTTGTGTGTTGAGGTGTGTGCATGCAGGTCTGATGGTGTGCTTGGGATAGGCTGAGGTAGAGGGGTGTGGATATGGGTGTAGGAAGTTGGAGGGGGGAGGCTAGAGACAGGGACAATGGCTCCCATCAGAGCTGAGGCCAGAGTCTGAAATGCTCGCTGAAGGGCCGCCTGACCAGTGTGAATGCCCTCCAGGAATGCATTGGTTTGTTGCAACTGCCTCTCTACACCCTGGATGGCATTCACAATGGTAGACTGCCCAACAGTGAGGGACCTGAGGAGGTCAATGGCCTCCTCACTGAGGGCAGCAGGGGTGACTAGGGCAGGGCCTGAGGTGCCTGGGGCAAAGGTGATACCCACCCTCCTGGGTGAGCAGGTACGGGGCAAAAGCTGAGGGGCTGCTGGAAGGGCGGTGTTGGTAGCGGGGTGGCGGCTGTACCTGTAGATGCGGGGGGCACAGATGGGCTCACCACTACAAGGGAGCTCCCATCAGAGGAGGAGTCCGTATCGCTGGTGTCAGCTCCTGTCCTCGCTGTGGAGCTCCCCTCGCCCTCCGCCCCACTGGTGAATTCAGACTACGTAGTTTCGCCCTCCAGGGCCATGTGGGATGCAGCTTCCTCCTGCTCCGGTGCCACTGCTCCTCCGCCTGATGATGCTAATGCACACAAGAACAGGGAGACCACAAAAAGTGGGGGGAAGGCAGAAGAAAGACATGTTGAGTGCATGCAATACCACTACCGTTGGCGGACACGACAAACACAGAAGCCCCCTGCACTACGCCGCGCACTTGGAGTCCACTATTCAATCCCAGGGACATGGGTTCCAAGGCTATGGCCGATTTCTGCACACATGGATGACTAGGTGCAGTTGGCACTGTACACAGGTGGGGTGGGGTGCCACAGGACCTGCCTTAAGTAGGGTCCTAGCCTACTAAACTCGCCCTGGCCTAGGGGAACCCACAGCCCACCTCACCCACCCAGACACCTACAATGTGCGCTGAATCAGCAGAATGAGAGTTGCTGCTGTGATGCCCTCAAGCGCCCATCCAACTCCGGGTACGCCACCGCCAGGATCCTGAACATCAGGGGGGTTATGACGGGCACCCCTTCCACGTTGGGAGGCCATCCCCAGCTGGGCCTCCGCCGTCTTCTTGTTCCAGCGGCAAATGTCCTCCCATCTTTTCCGGCAGTGGGTGCTCTGTCTGTGGTAGACCCCCAGGGTCCGGACTTCCTTCGCGATGGCACGCCAAATGTCCTTCTCCTGGTCGGCGCTGACCTACAGGAATAGTACAGGGGAAAAGGAGAAGATATTACCGCCCGCACCGTCACAGTCATTGGCCCTCATCCCTACCCTTGCCATGACGCACATGCACTCACCGTCTTTTCATGCACGCCTCATTCTCACCCCCCCTATCTTTCATCCACCCCACTCCACACAGGCATTGCCGATACAGCATGCTCACAGTGTACTTACCTGTTTGTCTGGAGGACCGTAGAGTAGCATGTACTGGGGGAGGACCCCATCCACGAGTTTCTCCAACTTCTCCATGCTGAAGGCAGGGGCCCTTTCCCCAGACACACGAGCCATTGTCTCTTCCAGACTGAGGTCACAGCAGCACTTGCAGTGTAGGTCCTCTCCTGTCGAAGATCAGGTATCAAGTGATTAAACAGAGAGAAAATGGCGGTCACGTCCACGGCGGTGTGTACCGTCACCGCCGGCGTACATCGTCATTGGCTCCAGGGACCCATAGGGTCCAATGTTAACCAATGCAGTATTGTGCCACGGTCTTCGACCGTCTACCGTGATGGTGTACAACGCCAGTGCAGTTACCTCATATCCCCTTTTCCCACTTTACAGGTCACACATATGTAGGCCTTGCCTAAACACTCATACAGGCTAATTTCGAATTGCTAATGTTTTCAGAGTAAGCTGTGTTTACGTACCTCAGAGTTGGTTGACTCTCTCCTCGGTGTTCTCCTCCATAGGCACCGTCCGCTGGGGCATGTGAGGAGATGGCGGCATCCTCCGGTGTACAGACCGCTGGTGGACCTGTCGACAATGGAGGAGCGACATGTGATCATCACCTACAGGCTTGATCGTGCCACAATCCTGGAACTGTGTGCCCAGTTGGAGCCAGACCTGATGTCAGCTATCCGCCATCCCACAGGAATCCCCCTCAAGTACAGCTGCTGTCAGTTCTCCATTTCCTAGCAAGTGGGTCTTTTCAAACTACAGTGGCCATTGCATCAGGGATGTCCCAGCCTATGTTTTCCAACGTGTTGTCCAGAGTGTTGTCTGCCCTGCTGAAACACATGCGGAGCTACATCGTTTTCCCTCAGGTGGAGGATTTGCCTACAGTGAAAGGTGAATTCCATGCCCTGGGACATATCCCCAACATCATAGCTGCCATTGATGGGACACATGTGGCCTTGGTACCCCTCGCAGGAGTGAACAGGTGTACAGAAACCAGAAGAGTTACCATTCCATGAATGTGCAGATGGGGTGTTTGGCAGACCAGTACATCTCCCATGTTAATGCCAAATTCCCTGGCTCAGTGCATGATGCTTACATCCTGCGGAACAGCAGCATCCCTTATGTGCTGGGGCAAATCCAGAGGCACCGGGTGTGGCTATTAGGTGAGCACATGGACCCAATACAGTGGGAATAGTTGTCTGGGTCTGTGGATGTCCCTATGAGTTCGTGTGTCTAACAGTTGTCCCTCGCCATTTGCAGGTGACTCTGGTTACCCCAACCTGTCATGGCTACTGACCCCAGTGAGGAATCCCAGGACAAGGGCAGAGGAACGCTACAATGAGACCCATGGGTGGACTAGGAGGATTATAGAGCGGACCTTAGGCCTCCTGAAGGCCAGGTTCCAGTGCCTCCATATGACAGGTGGTTCCCTATTCTACTCACCAAAGAAGGTATGCCAGATCATCGTGGCCTGCTGGATGCTTCACAACTTGGCTTTGCGACGACAGGTGCCTTTTCTGCAGGAGGATGGTCCGGATGGAGGTCTTGTGGCAGCTGTGGCCCCTGTGGACAGTGAAGATGAGGAAGCAGAAGAAGAGGACATCGACAACAGGAACACGATGTTCCTGCAATACTTCCAGTGAGACACAGGTAAGAAGACAACACTGCCTGCTACATCTGATTTAAATGTACTATCTCTCTACTGTCTGTCATTTTTACCCAGTGTATGGTCACTGAGTTGTCACTTTCCCTTACAATTTCACAGATGTGGGTCCCACTGTGTGACATTTGCTTTGTTTCCTCATGGACTATAGCTGTGTGACATAGGTATGTTGACATTACATTTGAATGAGCATTTTGTCACTGTAATTGCTAATACACTATTTCGAAATCACAGACAGACTCCAGATTGTTTTGTGCTTCAAGGGTGTTTATTTAAGTGCTCAATATTGGAGGGGGGTGTAAAATGGTGACAAACGCAGGCACACACCCACCCAACAGCCATCCACCTCATGACAGCCTCCAGCGCATGCACCTTCACCCAAAGTCACCAAACGTACACCTCCTACAACCACAACCTCTTCCTCCACTCCCAAACCCCCTCCAGCTACCCGTCCCAGTGTTCCCAAGAAACTTTTCCTGTCAACCCTTGACCTCTTTCCCTCACCTCCCCACCACGTCAGTCTCCTAGGGCCCGACTCTCCAGGTCCCAACCTAGCACCTCAGCCACAACATCTCCGGGACCAGTGGTGCCAGTAGTCATCGGATTCTGGAGTGCACCAGGCAGCAGGGCAGGCAGTGTGGCAAGGAGCCACAGCACGGACAGTCCCCCACCTGTCAAGCATCAAAAGTTGGCCAGTGCCCGGCGGGAGAGGGGGAAGACTCCAGCCACCAAAGCCACTCCCAGGGGTACAGGTGGGAGTATGGAGTCAGCTGCTACACCTTCCAAGGTGAGGAAGGGGCACAAGAAACTCAGCAAGTCTGGGAAGGGCAGCACGGCGGAGAAGACCGTTCCCTGTAATTCGGGATGAAGCTCCTCCACTGTGAACATTGGTAAAAATTAAATCAGAGGATATTCCTCAATTCTAGTTTCACATTAGGTCTCTGAGGCTTGATCATCTTCATCATCGCTATTCGTCTGAATCTCAATTCCATCATTTGAACAAGTAATTGAGCATTTTGTTTTACACAGCAAGTCTCTTCCCAGTAGGGATACTGGACTTGAATCACAGACCATGAATTTGTGTAATCCCTGAAAGTTGCCAATTTTAACTTGAACTGGTTCGGTAATCGTGTTAGTCAAATATTGATTTGCTACTCCTACAATCTGAACTGTTTTACCTGAAAGGGGCAAGTTCGGAACTTCTGCACTTCTCACTGTAGAGCGTGTAGCTCAAGAGTCAACCAAAAATGAAACTCTGTGGCCCATGACTTCCCTTCACATAGGGACCTCTCTGATCTACTACAAAGGAGGTTGCAAGCACACATGGCTCCTCATCTGAAATTTCGCTCATCTAATCATCGTTTATTCCATTCTCACCGTGTAATGGGAATTGGTGTACTGTGTTATTACTTTGGTTAAAGCCTCTGACCTGTGACCTGTTGAGAAAGCATTGTTTGCTGCTGTTCCATTGGGGCTTAAGGTATCTAAATTTGCTGTCTAGGTACCAAGGAAACCTGCTGCTGCATTGGTTGCAAGTGTGTCATTTGTACATGTGGCATTTGTACCTTCTGCATGGGTTGAGAATTCTGCATTTGATTCACATTATTTTGAAAATTTCGGTTAGGACCTCTCACTCTCGGCCCTCTCATGTTCTGGAACGAATTGATGTAATTACTTTCTGAACAACACCTTCCTACACCATCATCGGACACTCCTGTTTCCAATGTCTGATGGCTCTTCAAACGTGACAAGGCAATAGCTCATTCATTCCCTGCACATCGTTCTGAACCAATAAAGTACCCAAATCTGTACCGCGATTCACATTACCTCCGTGACATCTACCTCTCATCTGGGGCTGAAATGTGTTTCCCTGCTGCGGGTGTGGTAACTGTTGTGGAAAATTCCCTTGCGCACCTGTTTGAGCAGCTTTAATCTGCATCACCATCGCCTTTTCTTTCAGCTTTCTCTGCTTCAACTCAATTTCATCACTACAGTATTTTACATACTGCAATACCTCACCAATCGGTTTTTCTCTCCAGCAAATCAAATGACTCTTGATCATCTGACTAATTTCAGGTCTCAACCCTTCCACAAATCTGAACACAAAATGAATTATGTCTTTCACCTCAATTGTCTCTGTACCACTGTAATGCTTGAACGCCTGTAACAATCTCTCATAATACGCATGTATCGACTCCTTTGTTTCCTGAGCCATCCTGTCAGTCCTCTGGCAATCAATATTCATGGGCAAAATTCTCATTTTCAAAAATTCAATCACATTATAGTAATATTTCATTACTTCGGTAAATTGTGCACCTGTAATTTTTCCCTCCTGGAATCTCTCTCATTGGTAAAATCTTTACTGGATCTTGTCCTAGCTGCACATTTGCGGTCAGCTCCACAGAATCCACTTCCCTCTTTTCTTTACCCGTCTGCCTTCCCCTTTGTCTAATGCTCCCCAGGTCTGGGCACTTTGAAGCAATTCCTTAAGGTATGCCTTCATTCCGGCAGATCTCATGTGTTCAAAATCTTTAGTCTCAAAATCTAATCTGTAACTCCTTTTCAAATGTTTTGTTTTCTCTATTTCTATGCCATACTTCTTTGCCAGCTCTGCTACCTTCTGATGCACATTACTCACTTCCCTCGTAATCTTCAGGCACAAGTATGTCAATTCTGCCTCTGTGTAGGATTCTAACCTATTCACACCCACAGTTCCCTCAATGAGCTCACCCACTTCCATGCTTAGCTTAGCATAATTCAAACACTTTTCTCCCTTAAGAGCACTCTGAGGGGTAGTCAGCTTTTCTAACCATTCAGTCAACTGCTGAGCTATCAATCCTTGCAACAAAATGTTGCTGGCTTGGACTGGAGGCACCTGCTGTGCATTCAGGTACTGCGGTGTCAACAATTTCAAACTCTGGTTAAATGTTTGATCCTACCATAGTATCTGGAAGTACTGCAAATGTACTAAGGTCCAACAGTGATCTTGGTCTGTCAAAAGTCTGTCCGGCAGGAGAGACTACTCGAGCATTTTCGTTATGTCCTCCCCTTAGTACATTCTGTGTCATGACACCCTGTTCAACTACACTAGGTTTCTTTTGTACAAATATGGGTATGGCTGGACCAACGGTAGTAGGTAAAGATATAGCATCTGGGGTTGTTCTGGTACCTAAAATCTGGGGAACAGCAACTCCCATGTCCTGATCCATCATTGAAGTCATCTCTGACTGTGTCCCTGTTACTGGAGTGAATGACTTGTGGCTGCACTTGGGGCAGTAAAAGTGGAGTTGGTTCAGTCTGAACTAACATTGGTCTCGGGAAAACCTGTTCCATAGGTACCATTAAATTCGAAGTCGTTTCCATAATGGGCACATCAGGGTAAATTCTCTAAACCTGTGGAGGTTGCCCCTGATTTTGCACTACAGGAATAGTAGTCACGTTAAGACCATCCTTCATCAGACTCAGTGGCTGGCTGGTATTAACCTGCATTAGACTCATTATCCCATTAACCTGCATCGGGCTGAAGGATCAGCACTGGTACTAGGACCACTCTCATGTGCTGCATATGGTGGTGGGCGATTTCTCAATAACTGTAAAATAAACTCATCATCATCTGATTCTTCCTCCACTGTTGAAGCCTTCCAAGCCTCCCTATTTTCAGACGGGCTTCTGTTAGTTTTTCTAGTGGCTTTCCTTCCTTCCTTCTCATTGTCCTGTGGTAATTCTGTGTAAAGTCACCATCCTCCAGACTCTCTGAGCACTGTCCCACCTAGCCTCTGATAAAGTCTTTTCTGTCTTTCTCATTCTCCTCTCGAATTTCCATTGCTGTTGCTGTCTGACTACTAGCTCCCAAACCGCTAATGCCTCAAACTGTGCTGGTGTCGGAAGGGGCTTTGATTCATGTAGCAACATCCTTAAAAGCTCTAAAACCCTCAAATTGAACGTCCCATTTGCATGAAATGCTAAGTTCCCTTCCTTCTCTGTCACTTTGCACCATTGCTTTACCCAAAGACATGGTGCAACGCCCTTCGCTTCCTTTACAATGTAAGCTGGTGTACCTTCTGGCAGTGTAGCTTCACCTATACTTGCTGTAATGTACGTATCCCCCCTCAAAGCACTCTTTAAAGCTTTAAAAAATGTCATCTTTTCTACCTTTTTGTTATTCAAAATCAAATCAGAAAGTGACTTTAATCCCAGAATTCTCTTCACCGACTTTCTCAACCAATTGCCTCTCACGGTCGGCTGCCAATCCGTTCACAACCCTTCTCACTAACCGACCTATCCCAGCGTGGCTCCAATGATGTCACACTCACACGTACTGCGGCTGACAAAGCCTTGTGGCTTGTCCTCACAAACTTCGGTTCACTCAAAACTAATGCAAAAATTGCGAGCACTAATCAAAAACTAAAAACAAATCTGCTGGTTTACTACAGGAAAGGTAACACAATCGCTTCATAAACGTTACTGATTTTTCACTGATTGCTCTCGCTCTTGCAGCTACTCTTTCTTTCTCAGTTACCCTGACTCGCGGGCAAAATTCGACACACAAATTTTACTCTCAACTGATCAGTGGGTCTGTCATGGTGCACATATCACCAGATCACCAGATATCAGTCAAAATTTTCTTTCACTCACTTTGACTCACACTCTGACTTGTCGACCACGCCCGATCGAAATACTACACCAGACAGATTACAACATAAAACCAAGTGTCTCATACACTTTTCAATATACTCCGGAGTCCTAGACCACACAGGGTCCCTACATCAACAACTGCGTGTATTTTTTTTAGCACAAAGTGCAATGCACGTGAAGTTCGACGACTTCCCTACTCTCACACTGCGGAGTACACACATCCCTTCTACAACTTCATTTGGAGTATGCAAGCTCCCTAAACCCTGACAAACATCACAATTCACCTGCGATTTGCATAAGCTGTGCAAGTACAAAACCCTACTACATTCACACTATCACTAGAATGCCAATAACATCCTCAAACAACCATCAGCAAAATCCGAGATTCTAGGAACGTAATTTCTGGACCTAAGGAAAATGTTCCCCTGTCATTTATGCAATTTGTATCATAAAAATAGATCCAAATCTTAGTAATAATGAACTCTCAACCGACCAAATCATCAAGCTACAACCACCTCCGTTGATCTTTCTGTCTTACTGCTACCACCTCTGAGACCGTCAATCCTACTACTATCTGTTAATACCTGTTATTCTATTCCAGACGTCTATGCTACCACCTCTGGGAACACCTATGAAGGGCTCTTATGGAGACGAACCATCAGTGTCTGCTATTGTCTCTGTTAGTATCTGTTATTCTGTTCCAGACGTCTATGATGGGCTCTTAATGAGACAAACCATCTGTCTCTGCTACCATTTCTGTTAGCGCATCTGACCTGAAAAAGTAAACAAACAAGGGCACGCGAATAGGATGATTAACCTTTTGACTCGCAATTAAGATGATCCTATCATAACTCCAGTACAGGAAGATCAATAATTAATAATCAATGATAATCAATGACATTAATAATCATTGGAGTCAGTAATTGTTACACTCCATGACCTTTCAGTCAGGAATCACCACACCTTTTAGTCAAAGTTAAAATATTTATTTCCCATATTAACAATGCTAAAGTCACGTAAATTAATCTCAAAACCAAATAATACACATATAGAAACAACACTGGCTGTCCAAATCTGCAAAAGAAACGCAATCTAATCAAAGCTTGAACTGTTACACATTCTAAGGTTACGGTACAAATTAATAACAAGAACAATTGCGCAAACAATATCACATACATCTAGATTCAGCAGAGAAATTCATCCAACATTATTCCCTATTGGAAGATTTTCATTAGTGAGAATCCTTATCTAACATCAGATTAGCATCAGCATGTTGGGATTCATGCAAAACAATTTAGTAACACAAATTTGGAAAACATCTAACTATGGCTCTATCAAAACAGTGCATTTGGTACCTAGAAAGAAAAAGCAAATAGGCATAACAAAAACATGGGTACAATAATACCTCTCCTCAGTTGAATTGGCAAGCTAAAAAAATCTTCATCATCAGGAAATCAGTCCATCAGCAAGGCATCAGGATTCAGCATCAAAGTTCAGAAACGCAAAGTCTTTAAGCATTAAAGTTAAGCACATCTCTTGTCAAGACGCACAAGAAAATATTGACCTTTCGGCCAGCAAGAAAATGGGTAATGGGCTGTCTTCAAATGATGCAGTCCTGTTAAGTTAAATTCCCTAAAACTATTTCCCAAGTCCCTATTGGTCAAGGAATCACATGTTCACACTTTGTCCAATAAAACTAAAACTTCAAATCTATGAATTCTACCACTACTCCATTCACGTAGCGCTGATTGGTTTCTCCTGCAATGTCCTCATCATCCGACTCATCAGGTAAACAATATTGTTGCAACTTATATTCCAGTCAGTGTCTCAATTGTTCTCCTGCTGAGAAAGTCAGTCTCACGCACATTACACTCAAAATGTTACATTTAGCAAGAAAAGCATCTTCTAGCAATTGGTTCTCATGAGAAAGACTTTTAGCTTCAAGCACATTTAAACAGTACAATGGAAAATCACAGTTAAACTCTCTAGGACAGCCATTTTACTGAACGTTAAGAAATACAGCTTGAAATTAGGCCGGGCAACTAGGCCAAGACCTCCGCTAAGTTAAGGCCTACACTCAATAAAGCTAATACATAATGCATAACCCTTAATTTGACACATTACTACATTAGTCGAACATATGCTCAACATTTCATATTAATAAACCATCAATAAGTACACTTGGTGAACATTGGTGGTCACTCATTGTGATCACATTTTCAAATATGTGCATTATTTTTCTATGTTATTACGTTTTCTACACAAATCCATTACTCAGAATACATGAACAGTCATTAATAATTTTTATTAAAATACCAGCGCTAGCATTTGTGGCACTACTTGCCCCAGAGTTGCACACACCTAACTCACAGCATCAACCATCACACTTGTCCGCAAGGCTCTCCTGTGTGTTTATTACATGCCTAAGTAGCATCCTCACTTTATTAATAACAACACACAGCATCCTTTCCAGATCCATTTTCAATGCCACTCACCCTCTTGCTCACTATAACATTCACCCACTCACATTCACTACAGGAGCTATTTGCACCACTTATTTGAAATCCAACTCAACACTGACAAGACATGCTTGTCATCACTGATGTATCTCATGCAGTTGTTTTTTTACACATTTCACCATTCACTCTTTACATGCCAACATTGTGCCCAGGACCCTTGTTTGGTTGCTCATTCCAATTGTGTAAATGCGGCAATAAGATTATTTACCCTCAGTGACACACTTCAGTCATTTTCAATATCACTAACTTTGGTGCACCTACTCGTGATAACACTCAATGACACCACTACAGTATCCATTTTAGGACATCCTAATTTCTCACTCCTCATCCCTACTTCTCATCCCTATTTCTCATCCTTTATCCATACTGCTCATCCATCATCCCTACTTCTCTTTCACTGTCCCTACTTTTCATCCCTCATCCCTGCTTCTCATCTCTGCTTCTAATCCATCATCTCTACTTCTCATCCATTTTACATCATCCGTACTTCTCATCCATCATCCCTACATCTCTTCCATCATTCCTAATTCTCATTCCTGGGTCTCATCCCTGTTTCTCATTTATCATCCTTGCTTCTTATACTTCATCCCTAAATCTCTTCCATCATCACTACTTCTCATTCATCATCCCTGCTTCTCATTGCTACTTCTCATCCCTCATCCCTGCTTCTCATCCCTATTTCGCGTCCATCATCCCTATATCTTATCTATCATTCCTACTTCTTATCCATTATACATCATCCCTATTTCTCATCCATACTTTTTATGCATCATCAACTAAGCCTACTTCTCATCCCTATTTCTCATCCATAATTCATCATGTATATTTCTCATCCCTACTTCTAATGAATCATCCATCATCCCTACTTCTCATTCCTACCTCATCCATCATCCCTCCTCCTCAACCATCATCCCTACTCCTCATTCCTCATCCCCCAGTTATACCAAGACATTTTTAGTTTTGTGAAGCACACCATCACGCTGATTGGTTGACGACAGCCAATCAGAGTTGAGAGAGAGCTGCATTCTATTTCACTGAAAAACAGCCTTTGCATTGCATGTGCTGGATGAAGACGGAGGAGAGGAAATACAACTATGGCCCACATTATGAACTCGGCTGTAATCACCGCCGACCGCCGTGGCAACGGTGAACAGAAGACCGCCAGTGGCGGTAGACTGCACACCTCCGAGAAATGATGCCAAAAAGTTAAACCTCCAAAAATTCTGCAACCTCCACCCACCGCCAGAGCCCACGGCAGCGGAAAGGCAGTACGCCCCACCCCGCCACTGCCATGCAGACAAATCCTCCGACCACCAAACATGATGTACAAATCAGCATGGCAGATAGTGAATGCCTAATGACCATTGGCGGTATGGACCGCCACAGCCACCAATGGGACCCACCAACAACAAATGCACACATTGGCAAGTCTGAAACCCACACACCTGACACACATCCCCAACAACATAAAACACTCACATACACAACCCACAATCCTTTGCATCACCAATAGCACAACAGATATTGACAACACAACACGCATACACTGAACCCAACACCATCACAACCCACACACACAACCACACAACAGCACCCTCACCTATACACCCACAACACACCACCCACAACACACACCATGGCAACCCTAAGCACCCAGACAGACAGGGAGCTAAGGACCATGATGGAAGAAATACTCAGGGTCGAGCCACAACTATTCGGGGCACAGGTGCAGCAGACACCCGTGGCCAGGAAGATGGAGCTATGGTGGCGGACAGTCAACAAGGTCAACGCAGTGGGAAACCATCCACGCACAAGGGACGACATCCGGAATAGATGGAATGACCAGCGTTGGAAGGTTTGGACAATGGCATACAGGCACAACATTGCCTTACAGAAGACTGGTGGTGGTTCCCCACCTACTCCCCCGGAATACACCGACTGGGAGGAGAAAGTCCTGGCTATCCTACACCCAGAGGGCCTCACCAGACTCACTGGAGGACGGGACTCGGGTAAGTCAACTACAATACCTTAACAGTCATCCCACCTATAATTAATGTATCACCCCACCCCTCTCACTACCACCAGGACCCCATCCCCTACCCAGTCCACAACACCCACACCCAAGTTCCCTCCATGCCCACAATCCCATAAACAGACCTCCATCCAGCCCCCTGTGCACAGTCACTTACCCCTGTATGGATTCCCAGTGGCACTACAGAACCCACAATACACCTCCACCCCCCACATAAAATTCAACTAAATGTACACGAAGGGACCTGGCATGCCACAACAGGGGAATATAACCATCAAATAGTGCAGAGCAGTGCAGCAATTGCTGATAAAGTACCTGACACCCATCTGTCTATTCCCCCACACACAGGCACCACCACCCATGCCACCCAGACAAAGACATCAAGGAGTGCCAGCGCTCTACCTGAAGAGAGAGGCCCCACTCAGGAGAGTGCAGAGGGATGTCTGGAAATAGAGGAACTCCGTGGCCCCTTACACAGTCCTGGACTGTCACCCTCCAGCAGCCCCACCCAGAATACCACTGACACCCCTACCACCCAGCCACAATCATCAGCTCTGGCCAAACAACCCAACACCATGGTCTCCAGGCCATGGACTGGCGGCCCACATGTACAGAGGCCAGAGTCTCCTCCTACCAACAGGCAGGATGATGAAGGGCCAACAGCAAGTGGGACTTCCAAACCTGTGCAGGGGACACGGGCACAGGGGGCTAGGGCCAGTGGGAGGGCATCAGTGGCCCAGGGGGGGTGGCCAAGGATGGATGCAGCAGCCCAGGGGTTGATATCTGAAGTCCTGGGAGCATACCACCATACCCAGGACAGGATGGGCCAGATCCTGGCCACCCTGGAGAAGACTCAAAGGCTGCAGATAGCTCACCACCAGCAGGCCATGGAGCAATGGAAACAGCTCATTGCCACCATGGCCTCCATTGTAGGGGTGCTGTAGCACCAGCACCACAGCCAGTCTGAGTCCTCCACCCACCTGCAAGCCCCGACTACTAGCAGGACACTGCCCTGCCATCTACATCTGCAGCAGCTACTGGACTGGAGCACTGCCAGAAGACACACAGGAAACCAGCACCCCTACCCCTGCAGCTCAGCTGCATCTTCGCAAATGTGCACTCAGGCCCAGATATGACACTGAAATGCCAGCCAAGACCAAGCCCAGCTCCAGGTACTGACTCTGCCCTGAACTGTCTCCCTTGTGTGCCACTGAGCTACATTATTAACATGCTACTGCCATCACACCAACTTTCTGTCAAAGGCGGATTCCTCGGGATTTGTGTCTTTGTTCTGTTATGATTTATTGTTGGCAATTATCACTTCAAATATCATACTCAAAAGGGAAAAAGAAGATCAGCATGAAAGGCAATCTAAAGAGAAAAGTTTCTTAGACATGCATAGAAGACAATTACAAGGATATTTAAACATTTATCCAATATTTATTATAAGGCAAGTAATACGCAAATATTTAATAATATATTCACAAAAATACTATCTGAGAAGAAATATTAATATCCTTCAAATATGTTTAATTAATAATTAAAATATAATATGAAATCTACAATGTCTTTTAGTTAACATCTTTTTGTCCAAAATTGCACAATGAATTCTAAAACTGGAACTTTTCAACTTTGTAAAAATACCTATGAATCTTTCTTCTCAAGAAACACAGTGAAT
Organism: Pleurodeles waltl; assembly: GCF_031143425.1. Classification (NCBI taxonomy): domain Eukaryota; kingdom Metazoa; phylum Chordata; class Amphibia; order Caudata; family Salamandridae; genus Pleurodeles; species Pleurodeles waltl. The sequence continues at coordinate 1,020,705,264 of NC_090439.1, forward strand.
TCTAATGTTTAACCTTTCACAATAGAATGCGCTCTTATATTGATTCTTTCTTCAAATAAACAAAACAGTTAAATAAGAAGTCTTTTTAAAACCTGAGCGCGCATGTGTAAGTGTGTCATCTGTTTAAACATTTAAGAATAACATCATTCAATTCAGCTGGAACCATTTATAAAGTCTGCAAATGACTGCTTAGTTTTACTTAAAAGATTCCTTTTAAACAAAAATATGTTGCACTAGAATTGTAACTAATCCCCAGGGCATATTTAAACTAAAATAACACAAAGCTTCTGATATTCCTAAAGCAATGTTGTTAAAGGTCAAACACTCAGCTTCGCTTTTCAGATTTTTAACTAAACAAAGATACTGAAGATTAAACAATAAACAATGTTACTAAACATGAAACTCTCAGTTTCCATTCTGTCTGCAAAATAAACAATGTTATTAAACATGAAACATTCGGCTTCGGTGCAGTCTTTCAAAATAGAAATGTTCCTGAAAAGTAAACACTCTTACGACAGCAAGTCCGTCCACTTGCTTCTTGGAACTCCAGAGACCATCCACTGCATGGCAGGGGACCAAAAGGGCAAATCCAGATGGGAATCACCAAACCAAATCCAATCCAGGCAAAGTCCAAAATAGTAAGCACAGGGAAATGGGAGTGGTCGATTTTTATAGCAGAACCACGCCCTCAATCATGAAAATTCCAGCAAGAACTACACCCTTAACCATGTGTACTCCAGGATGCAGGGAATTGTAGTTCCATCAACATAGACATCGTGGATTTGAGCAGTTTAACCACCACCGAGCACTCTTATTACACAAATGCATTTTTCCACATGAATAAAGAGGAGAATGTTTTTTAATAGAACAAAGTGTGTGGCAAGAACGTTTGGTAGGAGAGATGCTATGTTTAGAGGTATGATTACGCCAAAGTCTGACAATACACCCCCCTCCCGGGCGTGGTTGAGGACCAGGTTTATTTGGATGAAGACGATGAAACTTGGTTACCAAACGAGGAGCATGAACCTGCGTAGCGGGTTCCCAGGAATTTTCTTCTGGTCCATAACCTTTCCATGCTATTAAATACCGTAAAGAGGAACCACGGAATCGAGAATCTAAAATGGCACGTACTTCATACTCCCAGTGTCCTTGTACCAATAATGGAGCTGGCCGAGATGCGCTTGATGAAGTGGCAGGCTTTAATAAAGACGTATGAAATACTGGATGTATTTTCAGAGAGAGAGGCAATTTCAATTTGTAAATTACTGGATTAATTTGACGAAGGACTTCATAAGGACCTATGAATTTAGGATTAAATGTATGGTGATCTTTGAATGTAAAATTCTTGGTGGATAACCAAACTTTGTCATGTATTTTGTAAATGGGGCCAGGTTGATGTTTCCTTTCATATTGTAACTTATAATTGTATTTGGCTTGACATAAATTAGCTTGTAATTGTGTATGTACCTTTTGCATATGATATAAAATGTCTTGAACCGCAGGCATTTTATGGGATGTAACTGATAAAGTGACAGGCAGTATTTGTGGATGTCGACCATACAGACCATAAAACGGGGTTTCTTTTATAGACGGATGATAAGAATTGTTATATGCTAGTTCAGCAACCCATAAAAGATCTGGCCATATTGTAGGGGTGTCAGAGGCATAGCAACGTAAATACTGTTTCAGTGTCTGATTTAATCTTTCGGTTTAACCATCAGTTTGTGGATGGTAACTAGTAGGTAGAGCAGAGTCTATTTGTAAAGCTTGACACCAAGTTTGCCAAAAGCGAGCTGAAAATTGCGTGCCTCTATCTGAAAGGATTACCTTTGGAAGTCCATGAAGACAGACAATATTATGAAGTATAAGATTGGCTAGAGTGCTGGATGTTGAAAGCCCCTTACATGCTATGAAATGAGCGTATTTTGTGAGATTGTCTACAACTACCAAAACTGTGTTTGTATGATTTACTGCTGGGAGTCCAGTGATGAAATCCATTGTGATGTGTTCCCAAGGGTAGTTTGGAGTCGGTAAGGGAATTAATAATCCTTTTGGTTTACTATGTGTACTCTTGCAGCGAGCACAAATTTCACAGGATTGTACAAATATTTTACCATCCTCAGAAAACGTGGGCCACCAAAAATACCTTTTCAAAAGTTCCATGATTTTTTTGAGGTCCTGGGTGGCCTGCCATAGGATGAGTATGTAGCCATTGGAAGGCTGTTTGTCTTAAATCTTGAGTTGGTAAATATACTCAAGACTCAAATAATGGTAAGCCTTGTTGAATGGTATGTTTATTGCTTTGCTGTAACCAATTCTGCCAATCTGTGATATAAAAGTGAGAGCGAATAAGATCTAAAAAATTATCAGCGGCTATTAAACAGAGCACTTTGGTAGGATCTATAATAGACTGTGGTTATTGTTTTTCATGAGAGAGAGAAGAGTCCTGTCTTGTGAGAGCATCTGCTTTTCTATTTTCAGTGCCAGGACGGAAGGTTACAATAAAATCGAATTCTGCGAAGAACAACATCCATCTTAATTGTCTGGGAGTCAATATCCGAGCAGAATTCATAAACTTGAGATTTCGATGATCAGAGTATACTGTGATTTTATGCTTAGATCTGATGGGTAGTGTCTCCATTCTTTGAAAGCTTCTTTTATTGCTAAAAGTTCTTTCTCCGCAATAGTATATTTTTGTTCAGCGACATTCAATTTTCTGGACATGAATGCAACTGGATGGAGTTGTCCAGTGTATGGATGACGTTGTGATAAAATGGCTCCTGTAGCCACATCTGAAGCATCGGCTTCCACAATAAAAGGGTCGGTGACTCTCGGGTGAGGTAAAACAGGTGCAGTAGTAAATGCCTGTTTTAACATGATGAATGCTGCATTAGCTTCTTCAGACCAACAAAAAGGAACATTTTTGAACATCACAAACAGTCTAGTGATTGGTGCCACCGTATGGGAGAAATGATCTATAAACCGTCTGTAAAAATTTGCAAAACCTAAAAAACATTGTACATCACGTACAGATTTAGGCGTAGGCCATTCCATTACGGCTTGGATTTTTCTTTCAGTCATCTGCATTCCTTTAGGTGTTAAAATAACTCCCAAAAACTCCACTCTGGTTACGTGAAATTCACATTTACTAAGCTTACAAAATAAATGATGAATTCTTAACATATGTAAAACCTTTTTGACATGTTCCTTATGTAATTGTACTGAGGTAGAATAGATCAGAATATCATCAATATATACAATTACAAAAATATCAAGATATTCTCTTAGCACATCATTAAGAAAATATTGAAAAGCAGCAGGAGCATTACACAAACCAAAAGGCATTACCAGATATTCAAACAGCCCATAACGAGTTTTAAAAGCTGTTTTCCATTCATCACCTTCACGAATACGAACCAAATGATAAGCACCTCGTAAATCAAGTTTAGTATAAATTATTGCATTCTTAACTTGATCTAATAGTACTGGGATTAATGGTAATGGATATTTATTCTTTACCGTGATCTTATTCATGGCTCTATAGTCTATGAATGGTCGTAATTCATCATTTGACTTTAGTACAAAAAATAGTGGAGAGGCAGCTGGTGAACGTGAAGGACGAATCAAATTATTTTCTAAACAGTGACCAAGATAGTTGCGTAAAACAAGATTCTCCTTTTCAGATAAAGCATAGATTCTAAAATTAGGTATGATAGATCCTGGCATGAGATCTATTTGACAATCGTACGTTCTATGTGGGGGTAAGGTACTTGCTGATTGTTCACTAAAAACATCTTCATATTCTTTATAAATATGAAGTAAGCTAGTATCTTTTTCTGCTGCAGTAGCGATACATTGTGAAACAATTTTCTGATCATTATGAAAACAATTCTTTTGACAGAATTCTGAAAAAAGTTAACTGTTTGTTCTTTCCAGTCGATATGTGGATTGTGTAATACTAGCCATGGCATTCCAAATATGAAACCATACTGGGGTGCTTGGATAATATCAAAAGAAACGCTTTCTTGATGTTCTTGACCTTAATGTTTTTACATATTGTGTGAATAGGTACAGTACACATGGTAACAGGGCATCCAGATAATTCAGTTCCGTCCACAGCTTGTACAATCTTGGGTATTTGGTTTTTTGTACATGTGAGTTTCAGTGATTTAACAGTTTGAGAATCTACAAAATTTCCAGTGGCACCTGAATCTATTAGTGCTTGAACTGTCTGCCATTTTCCTTGAACTATAATTTGTATAGAAAGTCGTAAATGTCTAATATGATGACTAGTTTTGGAATGTACAGAAGGGATCATTTTTGTACCCAAGAGATCCCCTTCCTTGATTCTTGGGCCCACTAGTTTTCCTCGGAATTTTCAAGCATAGCTATTTGTTTCTTTGAATTAAAATTTAAATCCGATTTATTCTTTGGTTTTGATAGACAATCTCTCACAAAGTGTCCTTTCTTACCACAATAAAGACATTGTCCCTTGCGGCGACGAAGTTCTTTTTCTTCCTTAGTTAGGGGTTGACGAATTATTCCTATTTCCATGGGTTCGCCAGTATTATCTGATGATGAAGTGGATGTAAATGTATTTTGGTTTTGTGCAGAACGCCAGAAACTCCGTTCAGGACGTTTTCTGTCTCCTCTTCTTTCTGTAAGTCTATGATCTAATCTTAAAGTGAGATCTATCAAATCATTGCAAGTTTTAGGTTGAGGATCAATTTGTGCTAGAATATCTTTTAATTCGTCTTTAAGTCCCTGATAGAAAATTGCGGCTCTTTTCTCCTCAGGCCAAGATGTTTCCATAACCAGACGATTAAAGTGAGAGAGATAGGTGATAAGATCTTTATTTCCTTTTCGTAACTCTAAAAGTTCTTTATCAGCTGATAAGGTAACAGATCGTCGATCAAAAACTTTTTCAAACTCTTGTATAAACATGCGCCAATTGTATAATAGCCTACTATCTTGACGTACTAATGGTACTGCCCATGTAGCAGCATCTCCAGTTAAATATGAAATGAGGAAGGCTATTCTCGACTATGGATCCGGAAAAGCAGCTGGACGTCATGTAAAATGTAACTCCACTTGCGTGAGAAAAATGTGTACTTTGGAGGAATCTCCTGAGAATCTTTCTGGAGCAGCAAGAGGAATTTGAGTGGGAACATGTACTGAAATGTTACTGGGAGAAGGAGAAACATGTGATTGGGCAGTGGCTCCTTGTTGCATTGTTGTTGCACCATCTACCTTGGCTTGTAATTGTGTCACCTTTGTGACGAGAGCTGCTGTGGTATTTTTTGATTCTTGCAATTCTTTTTGTAATTGGTTCAAAGCTTGCATAACAGTATCCAAAGTGGCCATTTTTGAAACAGTAACACAAACCAAGAGGAAAATAAATTTCGTGGGCTTACTATTCTGTCAAAGTCGGATTCCTCGGGATTTGTGTCTTTGTTCTGTTATGATTTATTGTTGGCAATTATCACTTCAAATATCATTCTCAAAAGGGAAAAAGAAGATCAGCATGAAAGGCAATCTAAAGAGAAAAGTTTCTTAGACATGCATAGAAGACAATTATAAGGATATTTAAACATTTATCCAATATTTCTTATAAGGCAAGTAATACGCAAATATTTAATAATATATTCACAAAAATACTATCTGAGAAGAAATATTAATATTCTTCAAATATGGTTATCTAATAATTAAAATATAATATGAAATCTACAATGTCTTTTAGTTAACATCTTTTTGTCCAAAATTGCACAATGAATTCTAAAACTGGAACTTTTCAACTTTGTAAAAATACCTATGAATCTTTCTTCTCAAGAAACACAGTGAATTCTAATGTTTAACCTTTCACAATAGAATGCGCTCTTATATTGATTCTTTCTTCAAATAAACAAAACAGTTAAATAAGAAGTCTTTTTAAAACCTGAGCGCGCATGTGTAAGTGTGTCATCTGTTTAAACATTTAAGAATAACATCATTCAATTCAGCTGGAACCATTTATAAAGTCTGCAAATGACTGCTTAGTTTTACTTAAAAGAATCCTTTTAAACAAAAATATGTTGCACTAGAATTGTAACTAATCCCCAGGGCATATTTAAACTAAAATAACACAAAGCTTCTGATATTCCTAAAGCAATGTTGTTAAAGGTCAAACACTCGGCTTCGCTTTTCAGATTTTTAACTAAAGAAAGATACTGAAGATTAAACAAGCGATGACTTTAGTTTCCTATCCTAAGTAAACAATGTTACTAAACATGAAACTCTCAGCTTCGATTCTGTCTGCAAAGGCTTCGGTGCAGTCTTTCAAAAAAGAAATGTTTCTGAAAAGTAAACACTCTTACGACAGCAAGTCCGTCCACTTGCTTCTTTTTAACTCCAGAGACCATCCACTACAAGGCAGGGGACCAAAAGGGCAAATCCAGATGGGAATCACCAAACCAAATCCAATCCAGGCAAAGTCCAAAATAGTAAGCACAGGGAAATGGGAGTGGTCGGTTTTTATAGTAGAACCACCCCCTCAATCATGAAAATTCCAGAAAGAACTACACCCTTAACCATGTGTACTCCAGGATGCTGGGAATTGTAGTTCCATCAACATAGACATCGTGGATTTGAGCAGTTGAACCACCACCGAGCACTCTTATTACACAAATGCATTTTTCCACATGAATAAACAGGAGAATGTTTTTTAATAGAACAAAGTGTGTGGCAAGAACGTTTGGTAGGAGAGATGTTATGTTTAGAGGTATGATTACGCCAAAGTCTGACACTTCCAATGGCCACATGGACCAAAACCCAGTGCTACCAACAGCTGAGCAAATGTACCTGACTATGTATTTGCACCATGTGCCCACTGCCTTTCACTGTCCCAACACTTATGTATATTTTGCCATTCAATAAATACACCTATGTACTCAAATCGTATGTCCCTCATCAATATGATATGTGAATTGTGAGTATATATGCATTAGCCAGTTACTATCATAATCACACCTTTATTGAAGGAAGGGCTCCAACGGACTGTAGTTTCTGAAGTATGTCACACAATACATAATATTGGGTTTCCTGGCACATGCCACTTCAGTCATCATTTAGCATTGTCACTGACAATAGACACCACAGTACTTATTACATGAGTCAGACTGAGACTATGCAGTGAATACATCAGCATCATTGAACAGTAACATAGAGTCATTAAAAGTATAGGCAGATTAGCTTGGTCCTGGAGTTGAGATCTTCCCCCTCTTCTTCCTTAACATCACTCTCATGCCCTCTCCGAGGTTGCAGGGCTGGTTGGACAGCACCCTCCTCTTCCAGAAGTGGGATAGCTTTCCTCACAGCCAAGTTGTGCAGCATGCAGCAGGTCACCACTCTCTTACACACCTTGTCAGGGACATAGCACAGGGATCCCCCAGAGAAATGGAGGCAATGAAACCTCGCCTTCAGGAGATCTATAGTGCGCTCAATCACCCTACTAGTGCGTCCATGGGCCTCATTATAAATCCTTTCTGCATCTGTCCTGGGATTCCTCACAGGTGTCAGGGGCCATTGCAAGTTAGGGTAGCCAGAATCACCTGCAAAAGTTGTCGAAAGAGGACTTTAACAAACTGCCTTTACTTGCATATAGCCTGGTTGTCAGCTATGTACTGATCCAGTGTCATACACACTTACCTTTGAGCCAACCTCTGTCCCCTTGTAGTTGTTCCACCATTTGTGCCACAATGCTGTTTCTCAGGAAAAATGAATCATGGACTGATCCTGGGAACCTGGCATTGACATGTGATATGTACTGATCAGCAGTACACACCAATTGTACATTCATGGAGTGATAGTTCCTACGATTCCTATGCACCTGTTCATTCGCTCTTAGGGGTGTGAGAACTATGTGGGTTCCATCAATGACACCTATCACATGGGGGATATTAGCGAAGGAATAAAATCCATATTTGATGGTGGGAAGTTCAGCCCTTTGTGGAAACTGGACATATGTTTGCAAGTGTTGAACGTAGGCAACCAGGAATTTGGACAGGATGTGGCTGAACAGTGGCTGTGAGACCCCTGCACCCTTGCCCACTGTCACCTGAAATGAGCCTGTAGCCAAAATATGGAGCACAGATAGCACTTGCACAGTTGTAGGGTTGGCATGCTGATTTTTATTTGCCGGTTTCAGAACAGGATTCATTAATGCACAGAGGTCATGGATTGTAGCTCTATTGAGTCTGTGGGTGATAATGATATGAAGTTCCTCCATAGTTTCCAGATCTACCAGGGGTCTGTATACAGATGGGGCCCTTCCTCACCACATGGGCCTGTACCTATGGGGGAAGAAAGAATACATTCTGAGTCAACTTACACTTGCATCCCATGATGTCACTGTATTTTTCAAAATACGACACAGAGGTCACACACACAAACAGAAAGTATGAGGTACACCGTCAGGCAACTGTGTGCTGAGTTAACTCTGTCATAATGGCATCACAGTGTGGACACACTTCCAAAGATAGGTACATGTGAGGATTATAATCATGTCAGCAAGCAACGAAGGGGAGAGAGATTGGGGCCCTGGGTGAGGCCCCTGGCCAGGCTATGGAGATGTGGTGGTAGCAAAATGGCAGCCTCCTGCCATCCAGGTTTGATAGAGTGGAAGTGACTTCATTCCGCTGGCGTTTGTCGTCATGGCGGAAGGCGGTGTTCACCGCCGCGCACCTGATCATTGGATTACATGGTTTGTCAATGGGGAACCTGGGCCAATTATGATCGCCGCCGGCGGTGACGGAGCAAACCGCCTCGGTACCTTTGCCATTTTGTCATACACTTGACTCCTGATTCCCGTGAAGGGTAGTACTCCAATGTGTGTTTTGCTGTGTCCTGACTCTGGTCCCTGAGATGGCATGTGTTACAGGGGAACGGGCCCCGGCCTTCACTGCAGAGCAGCTGGAGAAGCTGGTGGATGGGGTCCTACCCCTGTATGCAAAGTTGTATGGGCGACCAGAGGAGCAGGTGAGTTGGTATCTGTCATCCTTAGATGTGTGTGATTGTGGTGGATGCCTGTATTCATGTGGGTTCGATGTGTAACTACCCAGCCGTAGATTATCTGGCACGTTCTGCCTGTAATTTGTTTAAATGCATGTCAACAATGGCTGTTCCATATGGAACGGCATGGCATATGTATACAGTGCACCCATACTGACGTCTGTTTCTTTGCTCTGTGTGTCCCATGCAGGTCAGCGCCCATCAAAAGAAATGCCTGTGGCAAGCCATCGCTAAGGAGGTGCGGACCATGGGGGTCTACAGCCGGCCGAGCACCCACTGCAGAAAGCGGTGGGAGGACCTGATGCACTGGGCCAGGCAGGCCGGAGAGGCCCAGCTGGGGAAGGCCTCCTAACGGGGAAGGGATGCCCGTCGGACCCTGACCCCCAAATGGCCGGCATTCTGGCGGTGGCCTATCCAGATCTGGATGGGCGCTTGATGGCAGCACATTAGCCAAAAGGGGGTGAGTAGCAACACTGTTGGGATACCGCTTTGATGGATGTATTTGGGCGCTGTGGTATGTATGCATTGTAGTGCCAGGAACTCGGACAGGTGTGTTCCTGCAGTCCTGCCCCCCTCCAAGTCCTTGGGATGGAGCAAGGGCTGTTTATGGCAGCCTCTGTAGGTCTATGAGGGTTCCCCTTTCTGTCATTTGGTATTCATTGTGGCCTTATGGACTTGTAAGTGTATTGGGTGGGCATGGTCTCTCAAGGGTGTACTCCACACAGTGTATCAGGTTCATGATTGTTATGTGGTGTAGTCAGGGGTCATGCCCACTATTCAGGGGCACATTCATTATGTATGTTGTCTGTGCTGAGGGTATGTGGTTGACCTGGATGGGAGTGTGTGTGAGCCAAAATGTACATATATTCAGGATATGACATAGTTCTCCCTTGTTTTGTTTCCCCATCCCTGTGTTCATGTGTCCTTTGTGTACATTAGAATCATCTGGCAAGGGAGTTGAGGCACCTGCAAGTGGGGATGCAGCAGCCCATGGTTCAAAGGAGGCAGAGTCGAGTGGCGCTGAGGGGACCAGTGGGTTGGACGGTGAGGGGAGGCAACTACCACTGGAGGTAGTGACTCTGATACCTCCTCCGATGGCAGTTCCCCAGTGGTGGTGGACCCTACTGGGCCCACCCATTCTTTGCCATCTTCCGCCACCCCCATACCATCATCACCCAGTTGCTCCCCACCGAGTTGCCCGTGTCCGCTCATCCAGGAGGGTGGGCGTCTCCTTTGCCCCAGGCACCTCATCCCCTACCCCAGTCAGCCCTGCTGCTCTCAGGTAGGAGGCTATTGACCTCCTGAGAACCATCTCTGTAGGGCAGACAACCATTGTGAATGCCATCCAGAGGCTAGCATCCCAGATGCAGCAATGCAATGCATACCTGGAAGGCATTTACAGTGCCATGCCTGGCCTACTGAGATATTTTCAGGCTATGGCCTCGTCTTTGATGGCAGCCAGTGTCCTTGGTCTTTCCGTTCCCCCTCCCACCACGTATACCCCGTCCAGCACCCCACTCCCTTCACCCATCCCAAGCACACATACAGACAGCCATGCACACAGATCAACACACAAAAAGCACACTGAAAAACACAAGCACCACAATTCCCACCACAGGCATGCACACACCCAACATACAAAAGCACACTCAACAACATCCCCTTCCCCCAGTGTGTTGACCTCACCCGCCACCCTTTCTGTCACCTCACCATGCACACCCACATGCACTGAACCTTCAGTCACTGCTGCTGCCCCCATTCATGCAGGCACCACAACATCTGACATCCAGACATGCACCCCAGGCACCACACCTGCACTCATCATGACTACATTGACAGACACTTGCAGCACATTCACCAGACCTGCAGACACACAGACAACATCCATGTACACTGGCAGCCTGTCTTGTCCTACTGTGTCCACCCCCCTCCCAAAACACTCATTGACACACATCCACACCACACATATCCACCACACAAAAGCACACTTTACAGGCACCTGCATCCATGTCCGTCACATCTACACCTGATATGAGCACTCCCTCAACATCCATTCCCAGACCTGACTCCAAATCTCCTCCAACTGCACCTAAGAAGCTTTTCCTATCCTGTGTTGACCTGTTTGAACCCACTTGCCCACCCCGTCTTGTTCCTAAACATGCCCATGTCCTTGCCCAGTCCACTCCTTCCACGTCCAAGTCCTTTCCAGTCTGCCCTTCCAATTCCTGAGCCCCTTCCTCAGGGAGGAAGAGACCCCATGTTGCCCCAGGTCCCTCTGCCACCCACGGTCCATGCCCACTCCCCCTCCTTCCAAGGGCAAGCACAACCCCCCTCCCAAACCTAAGCCCAAGCCCCCCTTCCAGACGTAGGTCCCCACCCCTGCCACCCTCTCTCTTCCCTGAGGCACCTGGCTGTCCCATTGATGCCCCTTTTGAGTGGAGTACCCTTTGAACATGTGGGAGTCAAGTTCGACCTATATTGGCCCTTCTGGGATTTTCTAATGGACTGGCCAATGGCCTTATTTGGACATTACTTTTTTCCATGTCAATAAATTTCAGTGCCCAGTAGTGCTGTTGGCACAATATAGTGACGTTGTTCAGCATTTCACTGTGGGGGTGTGGTGTGCACATGTGTGTACTTTGGTGCAAGTCGTTGTTGGCTTGTGTCTGGTAAGTACAGTTAATTATGGTATGTATGGCTTGTAATGTGGGAGGGGTTGGGAGTACGTTGCATTTTGTAACTGTGCCCTTTCTTCCCATGTGTACTAGGCTGCGGTCATCTTCATCGTTGGTCACGGTCCTGGAGGAATATGGCAAGGAGCAGCACTGGGATTATTTCCAACTCTTGCTCCATGTCTGCGTCTGCGTTTTCTGTGTGCTTCCGGTGAGTGTTTCCTTTTATATTGTTCGTTTCCGCCACACTTTGCCTTTCGGTGGTTCCCGCCCCGGAAGCGATGGCTGTCTGGTGTTCATTAATTGGTGGGTGGGTAGGACCTTTCCGCCGGCCTGTGGGCGGCCTCCTCCGTCCTCATCCGGACTACAAAGATGGCGGTGTGTGGATCAACTGCTACTTGTTTTTCATATGCTTCATTATTTGGCAGTCCGGACCACCAGCCTGTTGGCGGTAGTTACCGCCACCTCCAGCGGGGCTGTGTTTACCGATATGTTCATAATGACCACCTATGTGTTTGTTTCCAGTGAATTCAAGGCTGTACAACATTTCATTTTATGCTTGGGCCATTAGTCAGCTCTTGGAGAAAGGGTTATACAGTTCATTGTAAGTGTTTCTGGTTTCAGTTTTGTATGCAGGGAAGAAAATGGTTAAAGTCAGCACTGGAGACAGTGCAATACAATTCATGGGAAACCTTTCAGTTTCATTAGGGTCGAGCCTGCATCACATGAGCGAGCGCATGCGTATCGCTAGCGAGACACTTTAGGGATTAGAAAAGGGCTCGGAGCCCTATCGACGTCACGTCAGTGTCTTTCATTGGCAAGTTGGCTTGCCTGTTAGAATCCGCTTCTTTTCATTAGTGGAAGCCACGCATACGTCATGCCTTTTCCGGTGGTTAGCCCTCCCCGAGAGCAGTGACCAAGTACAGAAAACATGCAAGGCTCGCTGGGTTTGTGGACTACTTTTTCTATGTTTTTGCAGTGCGATCTCGCTGGGCAGAAGTCCAGCGCTTTGCATACTGTCGACCTTGTTGCTCAGATAATTGCAGTTTTGCCGATACTTTTATTAGTGTGAACTGTAGCAGCGCTGCGACTGCGTTTTTTTTTTTTTATGCACGAAAAATCCGGTTGGGAGTTTACAACTTTGAACAGCTGTAACTCTGACAAATGCAAGACCCTAGTGCATTGCAAATGCTTGTTTTTATTTGCAACAAGTCTGAGGCTGCTTTTAGCTCTGAGAGATGTTTTTTTGTTCTTTTCTTGCAGTTTGCAGATTTCAGGCGCAGTTGAGCTTCAGTTGTGTAGGAATCCAGGAGGTGCAAGGCCTGAACAAAGGAAAGTTGAAGGTAACCAAAGTCAATAAAAATAAAAGCTAGCAGGCCTTTTAAACATTTCATTCACAAACCCTTAAGGTCAGCAGCATGCGGCTAACATCTATTATTTGCTCATAAATAATATGTATTTATTTTTTACTTAATGTATTTAAAGTAAACCTTGGGGTCAGGAAGGATATTAGCCAATTAGGGAAACTCTCATCTTCATGTTACCCTTTTTTTATGTTAACACACTGTATCTGAATGGCATTTTGATCTATTCATCCCTAATTGCCAAATAGTGTTGTTCTTTGTAAGAACAGCATGTTGAAAGACTCTTTGTAATGACATGCAAAACATTATTAGTAAGCTTCAAATATACAAAATATATCTATTTTATTAAACTTCATGTCTCCAGATTTAGATATTTTCCCTGCAGATTTCAACTTTTTACACCAGCCAGTTGTATGGATATTTTTAGCAGCCTGATTTTGTTGAAATCTAAGTTTAACATCACAGACAGATTTGGTTGACTGTTTTTTGCATTTTCGCTTTTTTTCCTTTATTTGTGAGATTGCAACAATAGTTGAGCAAGCAATATTTACATTTGTTCATGTTAAATGGTGTCTGAGATATTTTATAAACGTTCTTGTAGCAAACTGGCAGTATTATGTGGTATAACTAGGGACTCTCACCATGTAATACTAGTGTGTTACCCAAAAGAGGACCTCTGGTTCACACCAGTAAACAGCACAGACCTGGTAGTGTGGCAAAGAGGAGTCAACCTACTTAGCGGAACAAGTGTAAAGCATTTCACAACACCCACATAGACGATAAGCAAATGACACAACTTGAAAAAAATCCAATACCAATTTAGAAAAAGAAAGCCGATGATTTTTATCTTAATTTAGACATCAAAACAAACTTTTTTATCTTACATACAACTGGAGTTGGGAATTTTTAAAGGGTTGGAAAATAGAGTACTTTCAAGGGTTCGACCACTCCGATTGAAGACAATGGGGAAATTCACAGTGTGCAATAGGTCGCTTGTAGGGTGAGTTCCGTGGAAACCACTTGGAGTTAAGTTCTTGGGGGTCCGTAGATCAAGCCTAAATACTCAGTTTTTAGTTACCTTGCCCAGGGAGTCCAGGTGTAGAGGTGCTCTGACTGTCTTTAGTGCTGATGGGATCCGCAGGCCCTGTCAAATTGCAGCACTTGACAAAAGCACACTTCATGGTGGACTCACACACTGCCCTTGGAGAGTAGAGGTCTTTAATGGGCCAGGACCTTGATTCAACAGTTGGAACTTCACCACCAGGTCCGGTGGCTCCAGGTGCAGAGGTGGTGTTCAGCTGTCAATCACTAGGCTGGCCATGCCAAAGATAGTTTGCTGCTCCTTTTGAAGTCGCCTCCTTCAGGATGCAGGATCTCAGGAGAGGGGTTGTTGAACTGTGCTGGAGTCAGTGATGTCCGAGAAGCCACGGGTTGTCAGGCCTTTGGCAGCGACAAAGGTAGTCTACGGGTACTTTGGTGGCTCGAGGTCATCCAGAAGGGGCTAGAACCTCGAACCTTGCAGGGAGCCTCACTACCACTCCCGGGGTGTAGGTCACCGATCTTCTTTGGGCTCACTCATGGGGAGCCCAATGGGTTGCACTTTTCTGTACACAGCATGTTGTTACTTCTGCAGGGTGCAGGTCACTGGTCCAACCCATGAGAGGAGTCTGTCTTGGCTTCTCTGTGGCCACTGGGATCACTCTTTCTGGGACCAACGAATTTTCACCATGGGCCACACGTCAATCACATAGTTCTAGTAGTAGTCTCCCCTGGGCAGTTAGGTGTCTTCTCTTTGCACTGTGGCAGAGTACGGGGTCTTTTTTGTGCCTCATCTCGGTTACAAGTCAGAACTTGAGGTCTGTTGTCAGGGGAGCCCCTTAAAAGCCTAGGTTAGCGGACGTTAAGGGTGTGAGGGGCAGTGACCAATGGGCTACTGGTCCCTTTGGCTAGTCCACCCCTAAAGTGATGACTTCCTGTGGGAGTACATCACTTTTCTACCCAGAAACCACTGTTCTTAAGGTTTGCCAATATGGCAGAACCTTCCCTCAGATGTACAGACCTCCTGGCCCACCTTTTAGAGGTGTACGCCTCCTGCGTAGCAACTTTTCCCACATGCTGAGCTGGACAAGGCAGCAAGGGCTTTGTCCTTACGTGGGGGATAAGGATTTACACATCAAGAGTGGTGAAAGTCTTTGAGGCTCACCGCCTTGATTACTATCACACTAGCCATCCTGGGAGGGAGGAGGTGTGACCGCCTTCTTGCCCAGGTCCTTTGTCTCCATCCTGTGGAAGTGCTAGCACAATCAGCAGGAGGGCAGGCTTTTGTCTGTGGTGGCAGATGGCTTGGGCAGTAAAGGAACTCTGCCTGAACTTGGTGTGCGCAGAGTCAAACTCGAGCACATAAGTTGCTTGTGCAGGCTGACATGGCAGCTCTGCACGGTACATCTGTTACTCGGGTCAAACAGTTGGCACAATCAGTGCTGCAGCCCTGGTGACCCCTTTCTGATCCCTTCTCTGGGTATCACTGGTACTATTTACCAGGGCCTTACAGGACGGTAAAGTTCTTGCCAATTGGGTTTACCAATTCACTTTACTTTTTTAGGGGAAAGAGCACTGGCACTGGGGCCTTGTTAGCACGTCTCAGTGCACTATCAGAGTCAAAAACCAGCATTTAGCAGTTAAAATGGGGCAAAACGTGAGGGGCATCTGCAAAGAAGCCCAATTTGCTACAGTTCTGTGTTAAAATATTGGTAGCAACACTTCACAATTTGCAGGCAACATATTTGAATACTGTAATTAAATACTTCCAATTCACATCTGTTTACATTATCCTTACAATGCTGCTATCAAAATCAAATACTTCTCACTCAAAAGTTGTTTACATGATTATCCCTAGTGTTTATTGTCTCTCAGCAAAGCATGGTCTATGCACCCCAGTAGTGAACTGAAGAACCACCAGTTACTTTATTGCTGTGAACACCACTCATCATCAGTGAACCCCAATGCCGCAGTGCACCACATCCTATTATTGCTTTACTGTTACCCACACACTGCCTGGACAATTCAACTTGCTTGTGATGTATATCATATGTTAGTTTTCTAGTACTAGTAATCTTGCTCCTTTTTTGATAAATTATAGAGCTCTTACAATTAGGCATAATGCCCTTAACAAACACTATCTGGTTTTCTCCGACAAGACTAACAATTACAATTCAAGAGGCAGTGTTTAGCTATAGACAGGAATATACAGCAGCTCTGGATGACAATATCAATAATCTCAGTTGTATAACACCCAGACCCAAGATTCACTACACATCCACTCACTCAGCTCTGTTTAGATAGTCCTTACAGCAGTCACAAAATATACTCCCCATAATCTTGGATATTGGTTTGATAATATGCAGTAGCCCTCAACTATGTCAACAAACACCATTGTTCTAGACAGATTTGAAAATGCTCTTTCTCTGACAGCACAACTAGGCAGATCTTTAAACTGTGATAGGCACACCAGAGCCCCTATGACATCTAGGTCCTGATTTAGTTTGATTGCAGTAGTATCACTGGGTATGTCTGGTCTTTCTGCACTAGGATTTTCAGGGTCCAGGAAAATTGAACCTGAAACTATCAGCCCAAAAACCGCTTAGGGGTTGGGCTGCAAGAACAGCCGGGCCCATCCCTGGCAACTGCTTGAGCTCTTTGTGATGCACTCTGGAACTTGTAAGGCTCCCCCTGCCAGAACACATCCTCCCTCTCTTTCTGTGACTCTTCACATCTGCCTCCATGCACTCCCCACCTGAATCTGCTTCCACTCTCATTTACCAACTGCCAAAAGCAGATTGTGAAAGTGGGTGTTAATCCCCAAACAATGGGGAATTTCAGATAGAGTTTCTCCAAGAAAAACTGGGCTAAACTATTTATTTCCCCATTTGTAAAAGGATTCATTTGTAATAACCCGATTTATGTGCAGGGATAAGTTTAAATACATAATTTCCAGCCACAGTTTATCTCCTCCTATGAATTCACTTACTTTGTAATCAAGGGCCATAGTTGGCAAAGCGCTACCCAACCAACAGCACTGTCTTCAAAACACCAATATACACCCTAGAACCACTCTGATAAACCAGAATAAATGTTGCATACCATCAAGCACTCAATACTGCATCACAATTATCCCCCTTGATTGTGTTGCAGATATGTAGAGCACCTTAAACCTCCCACAAAACTAACATTGGACAATACAATCTGAAAATGGGCAAGCTATCCAGTGCACCAATTTGTACATATAAAACACAAAAGAAACTCTCCCACAAGTAATTTCTGAAATGAACTCTGATCAAACTTTCTACTAACCTTACACATACCTACATCACATATCCGTAGACACAAATATTAGATGGAATTTCCCTGTCAGTTTGAAAAGGAGCCTAAAGAAGGCACTAATGTGCTATAATGATATCATTAGGCTTTACACAAATGCTCATAACATTATACATCAAAAGATCATTGTCAAACTCCACACAGAGTTGGAATTTTACATGTCCAGTCTTATTTAGGCCTCACCTGGTCACCTACCATTCTGCCAGGAATTACCTTCATTATGACATGGGAAAGGTTGACTTACAAGCATAACACCACTCACTTGTTCTCACTTACTCATAAACATTCACTGTCACTCATTGCTACTCTGATTCACTCATACTAATTCACACTAACTTGCACTTGTTATTACTATCACTCCCTTTCCCTCATTCTCATTTAATGACTCTCTCATACTCACTTACTGACATTCAATCTCATTTATTCTCACTCACTACCTGTCCGTGTCAGTCACTTTCTCCCCCAAACACATGCTCACATGCAAACATAGACACTTTCACCTAACCACTCCCTCTGTCCCACAAACACCCTCCCCTCAGCAAGGGTGCACACAACATAACTTTAAAAACATCTTTACTTATCTCAACTGCCAGCAAAGGTCCCATTCCAGCTCCTGATGTTCCATTTCCCATTACACTAATAGCAAATGATATACAATGAATCAATGTTAGCGTAATAAGAAATAGGCCAAAGAGAATGATGGAACAGTCCCTTTGTTCTTGCCACTGATTTTGTCAACTCTTAGGCTTGGGGTTGCAAAAGCAGTACCAGAGGTCTCAAGGGGCAAGCCGGGGGTCACAGTTCCAACTCCTGGGGACCCCTACATGATGTCTATTAGTCACAAACACTTTCACTGGTGATGCATTATCATGTTTCAGTAAATCCCTTTATAAATGTAATTCATGCTTTGTGAATCACAAAATACAATTTGGGTTGTTGGAGGGTAGTACCTCTGCCACCATGGCAGATGACAGTCAGCCATATTTAGATGTCTCTGACAGTGAACCTTGCCTGCCTGATGGGGACCGTTCTGCTATAAAATGCGCTTACATTATTGAAGGTCCCTTTACAAGAGCAAGGTTTGATGAATGGGCCCCATGATTAAATTGCCAGCTTGGCAAAGTATTTTGTGCTCCAAGAAAACATAGGCCCAGATTTAAGAGGGCTTAGCACCATTCTAACGACACACTAGTGTCATTTGTTTACACTAATGTGGTGTTAGATGGCCAAAAACGCCATGTCATATTTACAAAGTGACAAAGCGCATGCATTGCGCCACTTTGTAACCCTTTGCTCTACATTATGCGTGCTCCAGGCATAATGTATGCATAGGGGGTGTTCCCCTGTTAGGGAAGCTGAAACAATAGTGCAAAGAAATTTAAGAGATTGCTTTGCGTCCTTTTCTTTTGGCCACTTTTAACACCTGCTCTGAGAAGGAGTTAAAAGGAGGCTTCCATTGGTTAAAATTGGCCTCTGGGTGCTTTGCAGGATTAGCGTCAACATTTGTGATGCTAAACCTGCAAAGCGCTGAACTTGCATAAAATCTTCTGATGCTAGTTCCCTAACTACTGCCATGGTGCACAGTATGTTAAATACAGAGCACACATGGTGGTGTTCGGGGGTGCTAAGGGGCGCAAGAAATATGCCCATTAGCATCAAGTCAGATTTTTTTCCCTGACCAAATGGCTCATACATGTAGGATACTTATCTTGCAAGTGGGGACAATTTAGCATTTTCCTTTCCCATGCCTGTCATGCATTCCACGGACAGACACTTGCAGGGAAATGTTTGATGGTGGCTAGGGGTCCTGTGGTGGAAAGGCCATCAGATCAGGGATTATAATTAGTAATGCAGTTGTTCCCCAAAATGTAAATAGAGCAGGGAATGCACAGGATTTGTGTTGCAGGAGGAATGCTGGTTTTTGTTATTCTTCCCATCCTGAAAAAATGTAAAAATGGCCTTTAGTGTCGAATATAATGTTGAAGATAATAATATTGTAGACATTGTTGTTTCCAAAAGAATGTGTAGACACTCAAATAAAGTAATTACCTTCAGAAGAGTGAGGTACTAGTGAAGTGGGCAAGTGAAGCCAAGAGACAAGAGGAAAGGACCCCCTGAATATAGGCTGACTGCAATCCGGACCAGCTAGAGATGTAGGGTAGTACTCTTGAACTTGAACTACATGAGTGTGTTTCATAAAGTAATGCGTTTCTCCGCACTATGATGGCTGAATAGAAATGCAAGCACTTGCATAGGGTTGGATTCTCCAATATATTTGTGTTTCTATGACATGTGTAGCTAAGTTTCTAAAATCCAATTCTATTTTGTGATTCCCAAAGTATGAAATACATTTATAAAGGGATTTATGAGGCAAAGTGTTTGTGACCAATGGACATCATTCAGGGGTTCCCAGCGGTTGGAACTGCCACCTGTGGCTTGGTCCTTGCAACCTCTGGTACTGCCTTTGCAAACTCTAGCTTCAGAGTTGACAAAATCAGTGTAAAGAACAAAGGGATTTCTCCATCATTCTCTTTGGCCTATTTGTTATTACGCTAACAATGATTAATTGTATATTATTTCCTATTAGTGTAACTGAAAATGGTGCATCATGAGCTGGAATGGGACCTTTACTTTCAAAACTGTAAAAGGTAAAATCCAAACCTGGGTGGAGTTTGAAAATGATCTTTTGATGTATTATGTTATGGGCATTTGTGTCTCCATAGATACAATAATTGGCTAGAGGGCTTCTTGATTTATTGACCCCCAGGTTCCAAAAAATCTTTTCCTCTGAATTGGCACCTTGCAGTCGAACCGCTGATTACCGCTAACAAATGCATTGTGTTAGTGGATTTAAATTTTCATTTGGAGGATAAGCTGGATAACGACATAAACACACTTCTTGATTTTATGTCCAACTTTGGCTGGAATTTAGAGGTCATGTCAGCCACCCACTCGGCTTGATACAACCCTGGATGGGATATTTTTCCGGCATGACAACTTCATTTTTTTGGGGAACCAAGCTCTCAATTAGATGGACCATAGTCTCTTATCTTTTAAGGTGAAGGGGCGGAGCCAAATGTAATGATGTGTGAGTTTTGACCACTGAATCCACGTTGCACCTTGCCACGCAGTACACCATCACAATAGTGACCACCAGCTTCATTTTGCCCATTGACTTCATTTTAGCATTAGCCACTGCCACGTTAAAACCTGCAAGTAGTTTTCCACATTGTACAATGTGCACATGTTTTATTTTTTGTGTTCTTTCCCACCAAGGGCTCAGGCTGATAAGAATGTACTCAGATGGCAGGGAACGGTCTTGTTTTGAATTGACACCTTCGGATTGTGGCCAAGTCCCGACTTGTTATTTTCAAAGCTGGCCTAAAGCAATCAGCATTTTATGAATAAGTAAACTTCTGCAGTGAGAGGGAGGTTCTAAAATGTTTCTCTCTTGTTTGTTCAAAGTATAAGAGGCTGAGACCATATGAACCGGGGACAGAGAGTGTTTGAAGATCTCAGGCATATCCAGGACGCTGGAGTGTGTCATCCTTCCCATGAGAATAATTGATCTCTCTCTCCTCGATCGATTCTGGGATCTAACGATCTGATGCTGAATAGCAGGGAGATGAAGCAGTGATGCCCTTTCCTCATGGTGATGCATATTTTTTAATTCATTATTTGCTTTGCATTATAATATATATTTGCTGTGTATATTGCAGTGGAGAATCATTTGGACATGTTTTAATTTCATTGCTATGACCATTTGTAAATGTGTGCTTTCAGCATACTAAACTCCTTTTAGAAGCCTTGCGTAGTGAAATAATAAATGTCTTATTTTGGACTAAGAAGTGCATTCCCGAGAATTTTGTCAGTGCATGAGTGTTTCAGCTCGGTCATTAGTGAAGCAAAACACCAACCAAAGACCTCTCACCTCTAAAAAGGTTAGAAATTGGGGTACAATTTGAGGACAAGCGTTTATGCAGGCCCTAGAAAGACAGTGGAGGCAGGGAGGGTGGCAGAAAAGCTCGATGGTTGAGAAATATGATCAATGGGTTAGGGTGGCTGTGGAAGCTATTGTCCCCATGAGAGAGGACAGATTGGCTGTCAGTAGGAGAACCTCAGCTCCATGGTATACTAAGGAGTTTAAGGAGCTTCAAAGATTGTATAGACACCAGGAGTGTAAATGGAAATTGTATCAAGACCTGGTAGAGAGAGTTGAACTTAGGGAGTTCTTTGTGACTATAAACAAGCTGTTGAGAAAACAAAAACATACTTTTTTGCTCAGAAGATTAAAGAAGCTGCTAACGTCTCTAAATAACTTTTTAGGGTAGTCCGTTCCCTGGCATCTCCCTATTCATTTTTTAAGATTTAGAGAACTCTCAAGTCTTTTGTGATAAGGTGGCCTGTTTTTTTTCAAGAACAAAGTCCTACCGATTCATGCGAATTTTCCTCAGCATTCCCCGGATCTTACGAACAAACTATCGATGGAAGGCGTAGGAGCAGATAGTAAGCCATAATTAACTAGGTTCTCTCCATTACCTGCTGATAACATTAAGTTTCTCCTTGCAGGGATTGCATCCAGTTCTCCAGAGGATCCGGGCCCACCTAAGGTGTTACAGTTGTCCCCAGATCATATTTCAAAAGTTCTTGAAACCACCTTTGCAGAGGTGCTGAAGTCTAAGGTTTTTTCAACTACCTGGTAAGAGGCAATTGTTATACCACTGAAAAGGGGTGATTCGGCCGATCTGAAGAATTTACTCCCAATCTCCCTGCTGCCTGCTCCAGCAACGATACTTGAAAAGCATTTCAATACTGAGCTGGCAAACTTTCTTCTTGAAAAAGGCTGCCTGGATCCTTCTCAGCACGGGTTCCGGCAGTTCCGTAGCATGGAGTCCATCTTAATTACCACCTCCGACTCCATACGTAGACAAGTGGACCAGGGAGGAGCAGCTATCTTGGTACTATTAGATCTTTCAGCAGCATTTGACACCATTTCTCAGCAGTTGATGGTGCAGCGTTTGCAACAGGCAGGAGTGAGAGACACCACACTAGGTATTTAGGGGTCCTTTTTGAGCGGAATATCTATTTTTGTGAGTTGTGGGGACTACAGAGATGCTCCTTTTCTACTTTCTTGTGGTGTTCCTCAGGGATCATCACTTAGCCTTACTCTTTTTAATTTGTATGTGGCACCCCTGGCGAAATTGGTCAGTTCATACGGTTTCCAGGTCTCCTCATATGCAGCTGATATGCAGCTTATTGTGTCTATTAGTAGGGACCCGGAAGAGGCTGCTGACAGGTTCCATAACTGTATAGGGAGGTGAACAAATGGATGAGCCAGAACTAGCTAAAAATGAACAGAGAGAAGACAGAGATTTTGGTATTCGGAACAGGCTGGCCCATTTGGTGTAACCGCTGGTGGCCTGAATCCTGTGGGGTGTTATTATCCCCAATGCCAATAGTAAAAATAATTGCCATTCTGTTTGGTAGCTCTATGGCTTTCGACCTAAGGATTAATCAAACTATCAGAGTCTGTCTTTGGATGATTAAAACTTTAAAGAAAGTTCTACCGTTCCTTCCCAACAAACTCAGAATTCCTGGCATTCTTGCTCTGGTCATTTCTAGATTAGATTACTGCAATGCATTACTACTAAACATTAATCACTGCTCCTTACATAAGTTTCAGCTCATACAGAATACTGCAGCTCGCTTAGTGTTAGGTCTCCCCAGGTCAGCCTCAGCTAGTAAGAGTCTTAGATAGCTGCAATGGCTTCATATCAGAAAGGGCATCTTCTTCAAGGCTCTGTGACAAATATAAGGCTCTTCGCGACCAGGGATCTGAATATCTCCGGTTTACTATAAGATGGTACACTCCTAGCCATCTTTTAAGATCAGCAGGCCTCCGCAAGGTCCTTGTCCCCTACTGTAAGAAAGCCAAATGGGGAGATAGGGCATTTTTGGTTGCTGCTACAAGGCTTTGGAATTCCCTTCCAGTACACATTAAAAGGCTGGAGGTTTATATATCTTTTCGTAAACATCTCAAAACCTGGCTATTCTCTCAGTAATTAGTTTGTCTTTGTTTTGCTGTCTTTACTCTGCTCATCCCACTTGCTAGCACTTCGATGCTAATGGCCGGAATGCGCTCTACAAATGCAAATACAAAATACAAATATAAATTTGTGTAATGCCTATTTATATTAATCTAGTACAGTAGTGCCTTCCCTAGACTTTTTTTGAACTGACATGGAAATTCTATCAAATAATTGTGTCTACTGAAATTTGATGTATGTGTAAGGTTAGTAGAGTTTGTTCGAAGTTCATTTTAGAAATTACTTGTCGGACAGTATATCTTGTGTTTTAAATGTACAGATTGGTGCACTAGATTGCTTGTCCATTTTCAGATTGGATTGTCAAATGTCAATTTTGTAGGAGGTCTAAGGTGTTCTCCATACATGCAACACAATCAAGGGGGATAATTGTGATGCAGTATTGAGTGCTTGATGGTTTGCAACATTTATTCTGGTTTATTTGGAGTGGTTATAGGGTGTATGTTGGTGTTTTGAAGACAGTGCTGTTGGGTAGCGTTTTGTCAACTATTGCCCTGATTACAAAGTAAGTGAATTTATGTGAGGAGATAAACTGTGGCTGGAAATAACGTTTTGAAATTTAACCCTGCACATAAATCCAGGTTTTACAAATTAATCCTTTTGCAAAGGGGAATAAATGGTTTAGCACGCTTTTTCTTGGAGAAACTGTGTTTGAAATCCCCCATTGTTTGGATATTAACACCACCTTTTACAATCTGCGTTTGGCAGTTTGTAACTGAAAGTGGAATAAGTTTCAGGTGGGGAGTGCATGGAGGCAGATGTGAAGAGTGGCAGAGGGAGAGAGAGGATGTATTCAAGCAAGGGGAGCCTTCAAAGTTCCTAAGTGCACCATAAAGAGCTCAGGCAGTTGCCACGGTCAGTGGCAAGCTGTTCCTGGACCCTGAACATCTGTGTGCAGAAACTCCAGACATACCCAGTGAAACTACTGCAATCAAATTAATTCAGGACCTCTATGTCTTAGGGGCTCTGGTGTGCCTACCCTTGTCTAGGTTGTGCTGTCAGAGAAGGAACATTTTTAGTTCTGTCTAGAACAATGGTGTTTGTTGATGTAGTTGTGAGCTACTGCATATTATCAAACCAATATTCAAGATGATGGGAAGTGTATTTGGTGACTGCTGTAAGGACTACCGATACAGTGCTGAGTGAGTGGATGTGTAGTGTATCTTGGGTCTGGGTGGTATGTGCCTGATATTATTTATACTGTCACCCAGAGCTGCTATATATTCCTGTCCATAATTAAGCACTGTCTCTTGAATTTTTGATTGTTACTCCTATAGGAGAAAACCAGATAATGTTTGTTAAGGACATTATGCCTAATTGTAGGAGCGCTAGAATTTGTCAAAAAAGGAGCAAGATTACTAGTACTAGAATAGTAACACATGATATACATTGCTATACATCATTAGCAAGTTGAATTGGCAAGGCAGTATGTGGGTCACAGTGAAGAAATAATGGGATGTGGTGCCCTGCAGCATAGGGGTTCACTGATGATGAGTGGTGATCACAGTAATAAAGTAACTGGTGGTTCTTCAGTGCACTACTGGGGTGCAGTTTAATTACAGCATTAAAATATGTTGCCTGACAATTGTGAAGTGTTGCTAGCAATATTTCACACACCCCCACCTTTTGCCCCCATTTGAACTGCTAGATGCTGTTTTATGTGTTATGAGTGTGAACAGAAATGCACAATCATACATGACCCGTGGTAGCGTTTAAAACGAAATGCTATCACAAGTAACTAGAAGTCCATAGGATAACATGGGCTGGCACCCGAGCAAACCCCAGATGTCCAGCTCCATGATGGCCCAGCCATTTCCCCAGTGTTTAATATCAAACACCATGCTTTTTAACCCTGAACACAAAGCTTGTGCCCAGCATTACCTAGCATGTACCCTGGTGGCATAATTAGAGGATGGCCACTAAATTGCTAGCATTCTCTTGCTTAGGCTGGCTCTCCCAAGCCATTTGACACCAGAGACAAGAGTCTTCCCTCCTGCTGGTTGTGCTAGCACTTCCACAGGATGAAGACAAAGGACCTGGGTGGGAAGGAGGTCACACCTCCTCCCTTCCAGGATGGCTAGTGTGATAGTAATAAAGGCGGTGATTCTTAAAGGCTTTCACTGTGCTTAATGTGTAAATACTTGTCTCCCCCTGTTGACAAGCTCGACAGGTGGGAAAATTTGTTATGTAGGAGGCATACACCTCCAAAAGACTAGCCACACTTTTAGGGTGGGCTAGGAGGTCTGTACAGCTGTGGGAACGTTCTGCCATATTGGCAAACCTTAGGAATAGTGGGTTCTGGGTAGAAAAGTGTTGTACTCCCACAGGAAGTCATCACTTCAGGGGTGGAGTAGCTACAGGGACCAGTACTCCATTGACCACTGTCCCTAACACCCTTAACGCCCCATAAACTATGATTTGAGGTGCTCCCCTAACACCAGACCCCCAGTTCTGACTTGCAACCGAGAACAGGCACAAAGAAAACGCTGTCCCCGACAGCAGGACCTAGGACTCTGCCGCTGTGCAAAGAGACACCACTTAAGTGTCCTGAGGAGATTACCATTAGAACTGTGTGATAGATGTGTGCCTGTGGTGAAAACTCATTGGCCCCAGCAAGAGACACCCCAGTGGACACCGAGAATCCAAGACATACTCCCCTGACTGGTGAGACCAGTCACCTGCAACCTGCAGAAGTAATGACATGCTGTGATCAGAAAAGTGCAACCCGTCGGGCTCCCCATGAGTTAGCACAAAGAAGATAGGTGTCCTGCACCCCGGGAGTGGTAGTGAGGCTCCTACCAAGTATAAAGGCACTAGCCCCTTCCAGACAACCTCCAGCTGCTGAAGTACCTGTGGACTACTTTTCCACTGCCAAGGTTTGTCTGTCGCTAGACTGGCACCTGGCAGCTTCTCAGACATCACGACTCCAGAGCAGCTCCCAGCATAGAGACCAATGTTGGCAATTACCCTTTACTGAGATCCTGCATCTTGCAGGAGGTGACTTCGAGAGGAGCAGCAAAGCATCTTGGGCACGACCAGCCCAGTGACTGACAGCTGAAGGCCACCTCTACAACCGGAGCCACTGGATGTGATGGCAAAGTTTCAACTTTTGATTCGAGGTCCTGGCCCCAAAAAGGCCTCTAGTCCACATAGGTAAAATGTGAGACCACCCTGGAGTGTGTTTTTGCCAAGTGCTGCAATTCGACAGTGTAACAACTCTGTCGTCCCATTTCTAGGGGACGCTGTAAGGGGACTCTCTGTAGCCTGGGAATCACCTTGAACACTTATCTAGAGTCCCTTGCTGATTCTTGTTTGTTTCTCTTTTCACCATGGTATACTTGTGTAGTACTACATTTGCTTCCTGGGACTGCAAATCCCATAATGCACAGCCTGGTAGTCAGGAAAGCCTGGATTCTGTATTACATTGTTTTCTATGGGAGAAGTCCAGTTGCTCCTTTTCACTGGATCTTCTCCTCCAGGACTTGCAAGTGTCTGAAACTACACACACCTGAGACCTCTCCTGTGCAGCCCGGTCATGTGATTCCACCTGGGTTTTTTTGCAGCTTGGAACTGCTTATAAGCAGCCATTTACTCAAGATCCCGTTGTGCATTGGCATTCGATTCCTTTGTGTTACAGACCCTTTATCGGATGGTGTTACAGTTTTGTTCCTGTTCTGTTCCAGCTTGATCCTGTTTCCTGTTTGTCTGCCCTGTTCCTGAATGGTCCAGCCAGAGTCTGCTCCCTATCTCTTAGCCTTGTACCTGTCTGTTTCTTCCAGAGCCTGCTCCCTGTTTCTCTATCCTGCTCCTGCCTTGTTTCAGCCTGAACCTGCTCTCTGTTTCCCAGTTCTGTTTACTGTTTATTCCTACTCCATGTATTCCAGCCCTGTCCTTGCCTGTTCCAGCCAGAGCCTGCTCTCTGTTTCCCAGTCTTGTCTCTCTTTGTTCCAGCCAGAAGTTTGTGCCCTGTGTTCCAGTCCTAGTCCTGCCATTGCTTCCGCCTGAGCCTGTTCGCTGTTCCTGCCTCTACCTCTTAGTTTGTTCCTTCTGTTTCTGTTTCCATTTCTTCTTAGGTATTTGTGTCTGGTAAGTGTTCTATCAGCCTTCACCATTGTATAAGTGTCCTCCTTTGTACTGGGGTTGGCTCCTGGTCTCCAGGAGGCAAGTCCAGCCCCCCTCCTTGTCTAGTATTATACGTTGTGTTTCGTGCCTAACAGTGACAGTGTGCTATTGCTGTTGTTCCAGGAATCGCCACTGTGTTTCCAGCTGGACCTACAAGAGATTGTCTTGTGTATGTAAGTACTATCCTTGTTTGTGCTTTAGGGTCCAGAGACAGAATCACTTCTGCTACCTCCTTTCTATGGGGCTGGCAGGGTGACTATCTGTAAGAGCAAACTGCACAGAGGCATTGACATTCCCTGTCACTTTGGGAGGTTCTGCGCCCTACTCTGTGTACATCCCCAGCGTTTTTGTCCATTAGTAATCCGTTTTCTATTTGTTCACACAAGGGTTGCTCTGCTTTTACTTTCCTGTTTCCTGTGCCTGTCTATAGCTGTCCTTTCCGTGTATGCCTTTAGCTGCACTTCTGCCCCAGCACACTACTTCTTTAGGATATTCCGTAACCTCAAGCGGTGTCCCAACCAAAGTCCTGATCAGACCCGCCCGAAACCTCGACAGAATGAACGACCCAAAAATTTCAAGCTCCCCAGGCAGCAAAGGCACACGCAGACCTAAAATGTTTTCCTCTTATGTTAAGACACCCCTTTCTAAACCTATATATTCTCCGAAGACCTATAAAAAGGCATTAGTTTAAAGGATAGACTTGTTAAAGAAAATCAAAGATTGCAAATTTAGTACTACATTGCAGTGTGTTAACATAAAAAAGGGTAACATGAAGGTGAGAGTTTCCGTAATTGTCTAATATCCTTCCTGACCCCAAGGTTTATCTAAATACATTAAGAAAAAAAAAAATATGTCATATTTGAGTAAATAATAGATGTTAGTGGACAGAGCATGCTGCTGACATTAAGGGTGGATAAATGAAACATTTTAAAAAGCATGCTAGCTTTTAGCTTGAACTCCCACTTTGTTCAGGACTTGCTCTTTCTGGTTTCTTACACAACTGAAGCTCAAGGGGCCTTAAATCTGCAACCAGCAAGAAAAGATAAAAACAGCTCTCAGAGCTAAAAGCAGCCTCAGACGTAAACATTTTATTTGATACAAATAAAAATGAAATCAGAAAAGTTGATGAATTGGACGGCACTGTCTCCACAGCTGATTTTCCTACATATGAAACTGAAAGGAGAAAGGGTTTTAATGAACTGTATAACCCTTTCTCCAAGAATTAATTTATGGCCCAAGCCAGGGCTCCTTGTCTTCCCCAGACCAGCAGAGCTTTCTGCAAAGGCCTCTGTAAAGAGGGAAACACTTACTTAAATAAAATGAAATGTACAGCCTTGAATTCACTGTAATTTCCTCTCCTCCTTCTTCATCCAGCACATGCAATGAGAAGGCAGTTTTTCAGTGAAATTGGATGCTGCTCGCGGTAATAACTCTGATTGGCTGTTGCCAACTGTTAGACCTAGCATCCGTGGCATGGTCTCCCCTAACTTTTTGCCTCTACGTCCCAGGTTTTTGCTGTGTGCTGGTCTCTGTTTTTGCTTCTTTTCTTACTCTGGGCACTTTACCACTGCTGACCAGTGCTAAAGTGTAAGTGCTCCGTATGTGAAATTCTACATGTAGTTGACTTCTCAATAAATGGCATGTTTGATTTACTAGTAAGTCCTTAGTAAAGTGTACTAGACGTGCTTAGGGCCTGTAAATCAAATGCTACTAGTGGGCCTGCAGCAATGATTGTGTCACCCACATGAGGAGCCCTGTAAACATGGCTCAGGCCTGCCACTGCAGTGTCTGAATGTGCAGTTTTCAAACTGCCAAATCGACTTAGCAAGTGTACCCACTTGCCAAGCCCAAACCTTCCCTTTTTATACCTGTAAGGCACCCCTAAGGTAGGCCCTGCGTAGCCCCATGGGCAGGGTGCAGTGTATGTTAAAGGTGAGACATGTACCACTGTGTTTTACAGGTCCTAACACTGAAATATTGCCAAATTCAGTTTTCATTGTTGCAAGGCCTATCTCTTTCATAGGTTAACATAGGGGCTACCTTTAAATATTCTTAAAGTGCAGTTTCCCTTTGAGAGCAGATAGAAATGGTGAGTTTGGGGTCTCTGAACTCACAATTTAAAAATACATATTTTAGTGAAGTTGGTTTTTAGATTGTTAGTTTGAAAATGCCACTTTTAGAAAGTAGGCCTTTTCTTGCTTAAACCATTCTTTGACTCTGCCTGTTTGTGGATTCCCTGTCTGGGTCAGACTGACAGTTGGACTGTTTGTGAATCTCCTCTAGACAGTGACACAAAGGAAGCTAGGGTGTAGCCTGCATATCCTGATGAGCCATCTGTGCTACAGTGGAGGGAGGAGTGGTCAGTTACACCTGAATGGGCAGTGCTTGCCCTCACACACTGCAGTCTTCAACCCCCTGGTGTGTGTTTGGAGCCAGGACTGGGCAAGACAGGATCCTGTAAACACAGAGACTTTTCTTTGAAGTTGGACAACTTCAAAGGAAGAAAGGGGTTTAAGTAGTGGACTCAAAACCCCAGATTTTAGATTTTCTTCAAGATCTGATTCTGTAATCCAGAGGAACCTCTGCTGAGAAGAGCTGAAGAACTGAGGAGAAGTGCTGCCCCTGCCTATGACTGTGTTTTTTTGGGCTAGCCTGCAGTTGCTGCTTCTGCCTGTGAAAGAGGACAAAAACTGAACTTTGGGGTATATTCCTACTTGAGAAGAATCTCCAAGGGCTTTGACTGAGCTTACCCCCTGTTATGAAGTCTTAGGGCCATCTGCCAGCACCTGGATTCTCTGCTGAGATTCCTACCTGCCAAGTGGTGCATAATCCAGTTCCTGAGCCCTTGAAAAGAGAAGCTGGTGGAAAACCAAAGAAAACCAAGTGTGCCGACTTTCGACGACCGCAGACTGATGCCACTGCCAGATTCTGTGACACCACCTGCACCTGAAGCTGTGGTCCTTGCTGGAGTGCGACGACCCCGCATTTCAGATGCCACAACAGCCCCACAGAAGTCTGCAACTCTGTGAGTCCCGAAGTGCTGTGTCACCAACATCAGTGTCACCCAACTTTGCCTTACCAAGCCGTGACTGCCGGATATGGACCCCACCGGGAGTGCGTGGATTCAGAGCTTCACACTGACGCCTCCTCACCTCCACCACTCCTCAGCAGTGACCCAACGCATCTTTGTGACGCCTCTGCTCCTTTGCTCCACAGCACTGGAACCGATGTGGCCTTGAATCCAGCGAAGCCACGATACCCGACTCCATGCACCAGCTTGTTTCCTCATTTTCTCAAGGTACTGTACCTTCGGGGTCCATGTGACTCAGTGACTAGCACCATTGGCGTCGGACTGTTGGGAAGGACTCCATCACAACGCCATGCTATCACCAAATCGAAGCATTTGTGTTTCTAAGCGCTATATTGAAGTTTATTCTTTAAAAATGTGTAACTTTGCCTGTGTATGCTGGATTTTTGTCATTTTGGTCTTGATTTGTTCAGATAAATATTGGCTATTTTTGTAACCTGGTGTTGAGTCATTTTGTAGTGCTTTCACTGTGTTACTGTGTGTATTGGGACAAATACTATACACATTGTCTCTGGGTGAAGCCTTTCTGCTTGTGCCAAGCTACCAAGGGGGTGAGCGGGGGGTTAACAGGGTGTGTTTCTCCTTTGCCCTGACTAGAATGAGGCTGCTTGCTTGGACAGGGGGTAACCAGACTGTCAACTAAAGACCCCATTTCTAACACCAACCAATCAGTGTGAAGTTTTGTTTCACGAAACTGAAAATGTGTTTGTATAATGAGGGATGAGGATTAGGGATGATGGATGAGGAGTAGAGATGATGGATGAGGTATGAGAAGTAGGAATGATGGAAGATGGATGAGTAGTAAGGCTAAGAAGCAGGGATGAGAAGTAGGAATGATGGATGTATTGTAGGAATTATGGAAGAGAAGTAGGGATGATGGATGGGAAGTAGGGATAAGAAGCAGGGATGAGAAGTAGGGATGATGGAATAGAAGTAAGGATGATGAATGTGAATTAGGAATTGTGTATGAGAAGTAGGGATGATGGATGAGAAGTATGGATAATGGATGAGAAGTAGGGCTGATGGAAGAGAAGTAGGAATGATGGATGAGAAATAGGGAGGATAAATGATGAATGAGAAGTAAAGATGATGTATTAGAAGTAGGGATAATGGATGAAAAGTATGGATGAGAAATAGGGATGATGGAACAGAAGTAGGGGTGATGGAAGAGAAGTAGGGATGATATATGATGGATGAGAAGTGGGATGATGAATGAGAAGCAGGGATGGAATGCAGAGATGAGAAGAGGAATGATGGAAGAGAAGTAGGGATGATGAATGTGAAGTAGGGATTGGAAGCAGGGATGAGGGATGGGAAGTAGGCTTGATGGATGAATAGTAGGGATGAGAAGTAGGGCTGATGTATGATGGATGAGAAGTGGGGATGATGGATGAAAAGTAGGGGTGATATATGTTGGATGAGAAGTAGAGACAATGAATGAGAAGTAGGGCTGATGAAATAGAAGTAGGGATGATGGATGAGAAATAGGGATGATGGATGAGAAGTAGGGATGAAAAGTAGGGGTGATAAAAGAGGAGAGGGGATGATGGATGAGAAGTAGGGATGATATATGATGGATGAGAAGTAGGGATGATGGATGAAAAGTAGTGATGATCGGTGAGAAGCAGGGATGAGAACGTAGGGATAATGGAAGAGAAGAAAGGGTGATGAATGAGAAGAAGGAATGATGTATGATGGATCAGAAGTAGTGATGATGGATGAGAAGTAGGTGATAATGGATGAGAAGTAGGTGATATGGATGAGAAGTAGGTGATAATGGATGAGAAGTAGGGATGATGGATGAGAAGTAGGGATGTGAAGCAGGGATAATGGAAGAGAAGTAGAGATGATATATGATGGATGAGACGTAGGGGTGATGGTTGAGAAGTGGGATGATGAATGAGAAGCAGGGATGGGATGCAGAGATGAGAAGAGGAATGATGGAAGAGAAGTAGGGATGATGAATGTGAAGTAGGGATTGGAAGCAGGGATGAGGGATGGGAAGTAGGCTTGATGGATGAATAGTAGGGATGAGAAGTAGGGCTGATGTATGATGGATGAGAAGTGGGGATGATGGATGAAAAGTAGGGGTGATATATGTTGGATGAGAAGTAGAGACAATGGATGAGAAGTAGGGATGATGAAATAGAAGTAGGGATGATGGATGAGAAATAGGGATAATGGATGAGAAGTAGGGATGAAAAGTAGGGGTGATAAAAGAGGAGAGGGGATGATGGATGAGAAGTAGGGATGATATATGATGGATGAGAAGTAGGGATGATGGATGAAAAGTAGCGATGATCGGTGAGAAGCAGGGATGAGAACGTAGGGATAATGGAAGAGAAGAAAGGGTGATGAATGAGAAGAAGGAATGATGTATGATGGATCAGAAGTAGTGATGATGGATGAGAAGTAGGTGATAATGGATGAGAAGTAGGTGATATGGATGAGAAGTAGGTGATAATGGATGAGAAGTAGGGATGATGGATGAGAAGTAGGGATGTGAAGCAGGGATAATGGAAGAGAAGTAGAGATGATATATGATGGATGAGACGTAGGGGTGATGGATGAGAAGTGGGATGATGAATGAGAAGCAGGGATGGGATGCAGAGATGAGAAGAGGAATGATGGAAGAGAAGTAGGGATGATGAATGTGAAGTAGGGATTGGAAGCAGGGATGAGGGATGGGAAGTAGGCTTGATGGATGAATAGTAGGGATGAGAAGTAGGGCTGATGTATGATGGATGAGAAGTGGGGATGATGGATGAAAAGTAGGGGTGATATATGTTGGATGAGAAGTAGAGACAATGGATGAGAAGTAGGGATGATGAAATAGAAGTAGGGATGATGGATGAGAAATAGGGATAATGGATGAGAAGTAGGGATGAAAAGTAGGGGAGATAAAAGAGGAGAGGGGATGATGGATGAGAAGTAGGGATGATATATGATGGATGAGAAGTAGGGATGATGGATGAAAAGTAGTGATGATCGGTGAGAAGCAGGGATGAGAACGTAGGGATAATGGTAGAGAAGAAGGGGTGATGAATGAGAAGAAGGAATGATGTATGATGGATCAGAAGTAGTGATGATGGATGAGAAGTAGGTGATAATGGATGAGAAGTAGGTGATATGGATGAGAAGTAGGTGATAATGGATGAGAAGTAGTGATGATGGATGAGAAGTAGGGATGTGAAGCAGGGATAATGGAAGAGCAGCAGGGATGATGGGTGAGAAGTAGGAATGATGTATGATGGATGAGAAGGAAGATGGATGAGAAGTAGGGATGATGGATAAGAAGAAGGGATGAGAAGCAGGGATGAGAAGTGGGGATAAAGGATGAGAAATAGGGAAGAGAAATAGGGATGAGGAGTGAGGAATTAGAATGTCCTCAAATATATGCTGTACACCACATACTCAGGGCTACTTATAAGACCACTGAGCCACTGCTTTTACTTCCACAGCCACTAGTACCACCACTCGCTCAAACAACTCACCTGCATCTAATAATCTGCTTTTTACTCACACTCACAATTGCAAGCACTCATTCTCTTGGGAGAGAAGATTTGTGATTTGGACCTGAACTGACCCGTGTGGAAGAATGTGTAGTTGCTGACTCGTGGATGATGAGATGTCTGCCTACGATATGTTGTGTAAGAGACATTTAATTGAAATTGAAATAATGGATTTCAATGACCCAGGAAGAGAAGAGAGAAAGAAAATAAATATTTCTGCTGCCACTGACTAAGCGTCCCTGTGGTTATCATTGGTGCAGCTCAGGGCCAAAGATTGATGGGACCCACTGCAGTGCCTGCTGACATGTCTTCCATATCACTTTGAAGGAGCCCTGCGATAAGGAAGAGTGCACCCTGCTTGGTGCTATGAGATTGATGGAAAGCTTCTTAAGTTAAGTTGGCGGCTATGTGTTGATAAGTTGGTGGCCTATGTGTTGACTACTGTAGGCCTGATGCTGCAGTCATCCAATAGCGAAACCCCTTACTACGTGACCTCTGCACCTACACCAATCATTATTTCCGTGCCTGCGTGTTCCTGTGATGGTTCTCAATGGCTGCCTACATCCTGTGGATACAGAAGGGCAGGTGGGTGACAGCTCATAGCACTGTCTGTGGCAGCAGATGCCAGCTTTTGACTTCATTTTCTTGGATAGGGTGAATGGACTTATGCAGAACACCCAAGAATTGTTATGGAAGTACCTTGTGGGCACGTATCTCAAAAACAAGTGCATCATTCTTCAGTTTTTCAGTGACTAATTTTGTCAATTCAAGCAGCACAACATGACTGTCACATTATCTAAATTCAACTTTAACCAGATATTTAATGGATGATGTCAAAGCAGATGAGAAGGAAAGGGTACCAACATGAATGAAAAAATGAAAAAGCTACACTTTTTGCATCCCTCAGAAATCAACACAATTTTGATGTTTTCAATATGCTTGCATTTAATTCCCATCACTATTATTACCCCATTACGGGATGAAATCACATGCTATTTTTACATAGCTTCATATAGCAAAGTCGAGCATGCCACACTGTCAAGGATATGTTTGGTCTCTTCTCGCCAGGATTGTGCTCCACAGTAGTTTACATTGATCCTATTTACCAACCTTGCCTTTCCTTAACATATGATTGTGAAAGCCCCACCCACACTATGTAAGCTGATAGGGTCAGTTAGGTCCTTCTTTTTGCTGACTGGTTACTCAGACTGTCAGATGCCGATTGATTTTATCGTATTGTATTGCAGCATTTTTGTAGCACTTACGGCCTCTATATGGGTCGCTGCATCACTTGCCTGCATGAGTAGCACAATACACCTTGTAGGGTGTCTGATTGTAAGGATGTTGTTTTTATTTTAATCCTATGCAGAAAGTATTCCATGTCATGCATGAGGACCACCTTATCGTGTTATGGAACGCAGCACATAGCAGTGTGTTGGACAATAAAGTGTAAGAGACAAACTCACAGTTTTATGGTTTTCAGCATGCTGGGAGCTTAAACAGCTCTCCAGTTCCCCTTATGGTATTTCACATGATACAGTGTGCTTATCAAGATACTACACTGGCTTGTCTAAGCTGAGATTTTGTGTGGAGTTGTGTCCTGAGCTGGTATGGTTGGAGGGAGATTGAAGTGGAGAGATCTGTTGATATTGTCCCACATCAGAGTGTCTGTGTGAAATGTATAGCAGCGGACATTTTGTGTAGGTGTTTGGGACTTGCAGTGAGTGGACTATGTTAAAGTCCTCCAAAATTGTCCCGTAATGTGCCACTGTTCTCTTCAGTTATTCCATGTCAGTTCATTTGGTGATGTTTGGCTGTACATTGCTGGTGATGGACAACCCTCATTGGTGGCTTGTACTGAGAGCAGTGCCTCCTATGGGTTTTATAAGGTAAGGTATGAAGATTAGTGGTGCAAGCCTGGAGCACAGTTTTCTGTTTGGTTTGTATTGCTTGAATTTAGCTTGTATGTATAGCAGCCCTTTTCATTGGGTGGCTCTATGGACACTGCAGAGTGCCTTGAACATTGCTCTACTAACTATAGTTAGCCAGTGAAGCAATTGCAGGATTGAAGTCTTGCGTTCTCTTGGGTGAAGCCAGAAAAGAAGCCTTGCGGCAACATTTTGGATGAGTTGTATTTTGCCTACTGTATAATGGACGTGGGTCTACCAAGGTATAGGCTGTTTGCCTAGGCACACTTGAAGACTATGAGTGTGAGGATGGTTTTCAGTTTAAGTGGGTATACAAGTTATGGGAAGATGTGACATAGTATTGTAATTGTGTAGAAGGCACCCTTTCTGACATTGTTAGTATGTGGTATCAAGGATAAGTCTAAATTCATGGTTACTCATCAGTTTCTACTTTCTCTTGATGTTTTCAGAGGGCTTCAAAGTCCTTAGGCCAAGTGGCTGTAAGCTGGTAGTTTTGCTATTGTCCACATGTCATAATATCTGCCTTTGCGGTATTGAGCTTTAGAGGGTTATTCATCATCTATGTTTATGGCACAAAGGCAGTTATCAAATTTTGAATTGTAGAAGTCTTGGGAGCTATCCATTTTTTAAATGATTCTGGTGTCATCTGCATAGTTGTAACAGGTGAGATTGTATGATTTAGTCAGATTTGGTAAGTTGGCATGGTAGATGTTGAACAATATTATGGACCACTGAGGAACGGCACAGTTCTGTGTGTGCAGAGGTGATATGACAGGGGGTAGGTAGACTACAATTTGCCTTTCTGTGAGATGAATAGCAATCTATTTTAAAGCATTTTACAGATTCCAATACTATGAAGTCTTTGCAGTAGTGTGTGGTGGTGGACGGTGCCAAACAAAGCTGTTAATTATAGAAGTAATAAGGCAGCTACTCCGTTTTTGTTCACTGAGTTATAGATCAATCCAGATGGACCTGATAGTTAACTCTGTACTCTGCCTGATCTGATATCAGACTGTTGGTCTGAAAGTAAGCCATAGTGTTTGGTAAAATTAGAGAATTGAGTAAGAAATGTGTCATTTTCCGTGTTCTCTTTCACATCATTTTCATTGTAATTTTCTAGATTAATTAATTGGAGATTTTGTCACAGCAGTCTTGTTATCATGCTATTTCTGTGTTTAGGTATTTTGGATTGTAGAATTCATTTAGAATTTTGTGGAGTTCTTTGGAAGGGTAGTCTGCTTCAGGTGTGCACATAGACAAGCTGTGTCTTTTTGAGGTTCTTAAGGCTCTTTTGTAGCGTATGATGTAGGGCTATAGCATGCTTTTATCTGTTTCATCTCCTAATTTTCTCTATTTGTGTGGTCCTATGTTAATTGTGTTTCCATTCTTTTGATGTTGTCGTTAACCCTTGTGGAGTTCTTTTTATAGTCAACTCTGTTTGTGTTTTTTGTTGGTATCTGTGTGTCCTGTGCAGTGGAAATCCAGTTGTAGAAGGTGTGTACGTCTTTTGCCCGCATGTGTATTGTTTTTTTTTCAGGGTGTGTGTTGGTTTGCTGTCTGTCTAGTTTTTTCCGTTGTCTGTGTGAGTGTTTATTGTTGTTGATTTTCGTTGGCTTTGTTGTGTTGTTATTGGTGGGTGCGTGGATCTTTGAGGTCATGATGTTGTGGTCACTCCATCTTAAGGAGGAGTTGTCTGTAGGCTTAGAGTTTGGTTGTGATTGCTGTAGTTGTGGTTACATTTTTTTGTGACCTCCTACAATGTACAGATAGGATGGTCCAGATGGGCTTTGGTGACTGTTTTATGTAGGAAATCTTTAAAGTTAGCATTTTTGTACTGTGGTCTGTTTATTAAAAGGATGGAATAGGAAATGGTTGGAGTGAGGTGACATCTTATCCTCAAGTATTCACAGCTGCCCATGTTGATATTTTCAGTAATTGTTACTTGTAGTGTTTTTTACGGATGATAGCTTGACCACACCAATTTTTCCAATACAATTTTTTAATGATGTGAAAATCAGAAGGGAAGGCCTAGTGACAAGTGGGTGCAGAGCCTGTGCTAAGTCATGTTTCTGTAATGACGGTGGGGCCCGAAGTTGAGAGTAGGTCAAAGATGTTCAAGTGATTTTCTTTCATGTATCCCGCATTAAAGATAAGGCATTTTAGTAGTTGTGTTTCTTTCATTTTCATGTTCTGTAGTAAGGTTGGTGGTGGAGGGGGATAGGATATTTTGCTGTGGGTGGTTTGAGGGTGAATTTTGCTTGTGGCGTTTGGTGGAGGTGGAAGGAAGGTTGTTTGGTTAGAGAAATGTGGACTTTCAGATATGTGTGTGTGGACTTTTTGTGGTTGGTCATGGTATTGTAACTTCTATGTTGTTTAATCATTTGTGTAGAGTATGGGAGGTTGTTGTGGGGAGGTACAATCAGGGAACCTTGTGATCATATGTTCATGCCTGCCCTTCCTATTTTATATGTTGCACTTGTGTGTTTGATCTGTTTTTTGTATCTTGTCCCTGGTGCAAGCTGCTATCTGCACCCAAATCAATCATATTGTGCCAATCAGAATGAGAGCCAGCTAAGAACTCTCCTGCTATGTGTGTTTCTCATTTAAGTCCATTTTTAATAATAACAGCTATATTAATGAAGCCAAAATGCACAATTAGGCTCTGTAGTAACATGAAATAACAATAAGATGAGAAGCACTAACTACCTTCTATTAAATGAAACAAAATTAAATTCCTATGTACAGTATTTTGGGTAAAACAATAACCATATTGTAATAAAAAATGTTAGCACATCCCTATACGATTTAGTGCAACAAAACAACCATTCAAAGCCTATAACTATATAAGAAACTGTGTATTCCAAAGTGATCTTTAGCAAAAGAAATAACAATGTATACTAGATATATGTACATGATCATTAAAGAAATGTGAAAGCAGTACCCCAAAAATACTTTTAAGATGATTGTTGAACTTTTTCCCTTATGCAGGGTCATCCACAATTTTTTTGCCTCCTGCCTCCTATTTCTTCTGACCTGTTGCTGTTGGCTTTTGAACTCTGAGCACTTTACCACTGCTAACCAGTGCTAAAGTGCATATGCTCTCTGTGTAAATTGTATTGTTGATTGGGTTCTCCATGATTGGCATATTTGATTTACTAGTAAGTCCCTAGTAAAGTGCACTAAAGGTGCTCAGGGCCTGTAAATCAAATACTACTATTTGGCTTTCAGCACTGGTTGTGCCACCCACATTAGTAGCTATGTAAACATGACTCAGACCTGCCACAGCAGTGTCTGTGTGTGCAGTTTTAAATTGCCAATTTGACATGGAAAGTGTACCCACTTGCAAGGCCTAAACCTTCCCTTTTCTTACATGTAAGACACCCATACAGTAGGCCCTAGGTAGCCCCATGGGCAAGGTGCAGTGTATGTTTAAGGTAGGACAGATACTAATGTGTTTTATATGTCATAACAGTGAAATGCTGCCAGATTCGGTTTTCACTGTTGCAAGGCCTATCCCTCTCATAGGGGCTACCTTTAAAAATGATTAAAGTGTAGAATCCCTTTGGGAGCGGATACACATGTGAAGTTTGGGGTCTCTGAGCTCACAATTTAAAAATACTTCTTTTGGTAAAGTTGATTTTAAGATTGTGTGTTTGAAAATGCCACTTTTAGAAAGTGAGCATTTTCTTCCTTACATCATTCTGTGACACTGCCTGTTTGTGGATTCCCTGTCTGGGTCAGTTTTACAGTTGGGGTGTTTGCACCTCTCTCTAGACAGTGACACAAAGGGAGCTGGAATGTAGTCTGCTTATCCTGATGAGCCATCTGTGCTAGGAGGGAGGGGAGGAGTGGTCACTCACACCAGAAAGGGCTGTGCTTGCCCTCACAGAATGCAGTCTTCAACCCCCTGGTGTGTGTCTGGGGCCTGGCCAAGGCAGGATTTCACAAACAAGAGAGACTTTTCTTTGAAGTAAGCCTACTTCAAAGGGCAAAATGGGTATAAGAAGTGACACAAAACCACAGACTTTAGAACACTTCTGGAAACCTAGAGAAACCTCTGCTTGTAGAAGAGCTGAAGAGCTGAGGAAACAGAGCTGCCCTGCCTGTGAGTGTGCTTTGTGGAGTTATCCTGCAGTTGCTGCTTCTGCCTGTGCAAGAGGACAAAGACTGGA
Source organism: Pleurodeles waltl (assembly GCF_031143425.1). NCBI lineage: Eukaryota > Metazoa > Chordata > Amphibia > Caudata > Salamandridae > Pleurodeles > Pleurodeles waltl. Next base: position 1,020,745,648 of record NC_090439.1, read on the forward strand.
CTTTGTGTGCCTTCCTGGTTGTGAAGAACTCTCCAAGAGATTGAACTAGAGCTTGCCTCCTGTTGTTAAAGCCTCAGGGACAGCAAAGACTTCTCCCTGCCATCACCTGGAGCCTCTGCTGAGACTCCTACCCTGCCACGTGGTGCCCTTCCAGTTCCTGGGACCCTGAAAGGAGAAGCTGGCAGAACAAGAGTAAGAAATCCATGCACAGACCGCCGTGCGGGGGAAAGATCGACCCAACTCAGAGATGTGGCTGAAAAATCGACGCTCCGCCGGCTTCGCAGCTGAAATCGACGCTCACCTGCAGCGCACAGCATCGCAGACGGAGGCTGGTGAGATCGCAACCCGCGCTGTGTGGTTTTCGAATCATCGTGCAGCAGGATTTCTGACGCAAACATCGATGGGCGTGTAAAAATTATGCAAGGCCTGCCCGAACCCATGAATGCTACTTGGATCGGCGCATCGCTCTCCTGCGGAGAGAAGAAACGACGCACGCCGACCCGACTGAAGGAGAAATGACGCACGGTCTTGCTTCTGAGTGATATTGTCGCATCGCAAGCCCCTTTTGATGCACACTCGCCCGTGTGGGGTTATTTTTGACACACCCAGGTACATTTCCACGCTAACAGCGTTAGTGTTGTCTTTAAAATTACATGAAGACTCTTTTTGGTTTTTAATTGATAACTTGACTTGTCTATTGTGGATTTTTGTCGTTTTGGTATTTTTTTGTTTAGATAAATATTCTCTATTTTTATAAACCTGTGTTGTGTCATTTTGTAGTGTTTTTATTAAGTTACTGTGTCTTTGTTGGTACAAATACTTTACACCTAGCACTCTGAAGTTAAGCCTGCCTGCTTGTGCCAAGCTACCAAGGGGATGAGCTGGAGTTAGCTGAGGGTGATTCTCTTTGACCCAGACTAGAATGAGGGTCCTTGCTTGGACGGGGGTAACCTGACTGCCAACCAAAGACCCCATTTCTAACAATGACTAAGTGCTCCCTTCTCACGTATGTTGTATAAATGCGTATTGCAATTTTCAATTTGTTTTTAATTATTGTGGTATTTATATAGCAGGGGATATGTGTTTTCGACAGAAAAATGTTGTACAGAGACGAGCTAGGGGGCCAAATTTACAATGAAATGACTCCACATAAAGCAGCAAGTAAAGTTGCTGTGTCAGGATGGCCTAGGTGAATTGTGCCCTGTTTGGATGCAGAGGGAGGAAGCATAGACCTATAATTCTACGAGAACATTTGACAGCCATCTGGTTTTTCGTTTTACTGATACCCAACTGATGTTCCTAAGGGTAAAGGGGTCTGGGACAAAAAATTAACAAAAACAAAGAAAGAAGACAGTTGCACTTTTGTGCCTTCGGAGAAAACAGACAGTGAGGCCATCAGTCTTGTCTTTGAATCATTTGCCCACATGCTTTGCAATATTTCTTTCAACCTTCGTGGTTCTAGTACTCACTTCCACTGTTTGCACACATGTTTAGAGCATGTCTTTCTGGCTGATTACAAGGATTTCTAGATCTCTTAGGAGTAGCATGTCAGTCCTTGCCTGTTCATGGGAAAGTCAAAAGTCATGAGCATTTATTTGGGCGGTACCCTTCAATTACAATATTTCCCACTTCGTACCTATGAGATCCTTTAAATGCAACAACTCTCACCTAAGATTTCTGTACGTTGGTCCCTAGAAAAGGTCGGAATATTTTCTCAATATATTTTGTCTAAATGCTCCTGTTATACCACAAGGACAAAAGACACATCCAGTGGCGGTTGGTGGTATTAAAAATAGGTGGGGCACTACATACATTTACATTACATACATTACACAATTACATCAAAACACATTACAATTGCAATTAAAAAATTGAAAAATAAAGTTTAACTTACCTTATCCTGCAGCACGTCCTAGATGCTCTCCAGTCCCGGGCTCCAGACGCCTCTGAGCGCAAGGTGACGTCACAAAGCCAACTACCTTTTCCAGTCTAGACACTGCTCCCATGCTGTTAAGCAGCTTGAGTGAAGGGTCTGGATTGGCTGGAGCAGGGTGGCCCAATGCTCCTAAAGGCACTGGAGCCCTGTGTCTGCTCTCCAACCCAGCTGCCTTAAACAGCTGGGTTGAGAGGTTTGAATTGTGCATGTCAGTTTGGCCATAGCAAGGTAGCCAGTAAAACAAACATGCGCACTTCAAACAACGGGACCACTCACACACTGGCCCCAGACCCACACTACGTTCAGCAGAGAATACAAAATAAAATGGTAATAAAATCATGTTATTGACACTTTATTTTCACTCTTTCTACAGCAATAAGTGGCGACGCTCCTCTGCTCATATGGAGGAACCGCCGCTGGGCACATCACATAGAGACACTCTTCCTATTGGATCCTGTACTGACTTTAACCGTGTAATTATAAACAGCACAAATAACAAATTTATAGTGCCCCTAGGGAATCACTGTATTACACATTAGCACAACACTTGAATCACTTATTAGTGGGACTGAATTCTGTCCTTTAATATCTCAGATTTGTTATTATCACACATGCAATAGGCCAAAGTTTCCAAAATGTTGTGGGCTGTGCCACAAATATGTCCCGTCTGTACGCTTAAGCACTGATGAAGTGAATGTTCATGTATCTTAGTTGGCTTGCACATAAACTTAATCTCTCAGTCAGAGATAAGGCTGCCGGTACCTACACCAAGTTAGTAGGTAACGGTTTTCCATTTAGCTTCAATAGTTGTGGATGGCTGCCACATACAGTGCAATGCTCGTGTGGTCCGATCCCTCAGGACTGAAGCCCGCGGCGACAGGGAACTTCACCCACCAGGAAAATGTAATTCAAAGCATTGAGTTTGTTCTTGGGTGGGGTTTAAATCATTTTTGATGAGCCCAAGATGGCCGCTAAGACTAGAGGGGCCCTTGTGAGACTTCGACAAACTCCCAGCAATATAGGGCTGCCAGAAACACCGGCTACCACTGGTCCAGCAGTATTTGACAACCCAAGACTCACAAAGTTCAGCCCCGTGTGCACGATCTAGGACACTGCAAGACACTGCATCAGTCATAGGACAGCCATCTTGAAGATGTTATGACTGCAGATCCTCATAATCCGGAGTCTGCAGAATCCATGTAGAAAGGAAAACCTCTGAAGGGAGTAGATTTTTGCAACAAATAATGCTAAAGCACCTGCATGGAAGCCTTATGTACCATATCCCTATGCAGTTGCTTTTCGAAGATGTTGTCCCCGCAGAGTTTCCCAGTACGAGCAAGGTCCTGCAGGACTATTAGTGAGTAGCCGGGTTCTGGAGATGCAGGAAATTCTGCAACTGGGAGTTGTGCTCATTCAAGGTCATTTTATGTCATGCTATAGTACTTCCCGTCAATGGGAGCGAGCAGAACAGTGCCTTATTTACTAAGATGAGACGCTGTTCTCCCTCCTTGTGTTGGTACACTTTTGGTTATCATGCAGCAACACATCCACCCTCGTGCCACAGTGCAAAGGTCTCTGTGTTGTAAATAGAACAGTTTTGTACAGGAAGGAGTCTCTTATGTTAAAGAAAACATATTTTTTTAAGCATGTATATATATGTGCTGTAGAATGCAGCACATAGGGAAAAACATGGAGAAATGAATACATTTCTCTTCGTTTTGCCTGCCTTAGGGAGGCACAGGATTTGGGCGCAAATCACTGTCTACAGAACTCAGTAGATAGGTATTCGAGTCAACACCCATGGGTGGATGCATAGGAACATCCATGCACCACCTTGAGTGGAGTGCCCCCTTAATGCAATGTAACACAAGGCAGCGCTTTGCACTCTCTTGTGTTACCTTTCATTGTAATCCAACGCAAATCTCGGTTTGCTAGATTGTAAATCCCACCTGGAGATTTTGCCTTGGGTTTGTGTTAAAAAAAGTAAAACAAACCCCAAGCAAAGTCCTAGCAAATCTTGGCCAGGCTATCTAGTCAAAAGTGAGAACAAGCTAGAGTCAGTCATAAATATGGAGAATGGGTGGATTTTGCTCGTTTCTAGTGTGTTAGGGAGACTGCCAGTTAGAGCAAATTAATTCCAAAGATTTACTGCCAAGACAGAAATTAGTTTTCAGTTTCTCATTTCTGTCACTGGACATTTCTTAGCTTCAATGACAAGATGTAATTTTTATGGAAGCCTATGAATATTATATTTTGTTTGGAAGTTAGTGTAGTGATTTCATGCATGCATAAATCATAAAAAATGTTTTGAGTTTCATGCAGGCTGGCAGAAATTACTTATTGTTGTGGTAACATTGGAAAATTTGCTCTGAAATGTGAAATGCTCCAGCGAAAAGCATGCTTCAGAACTATGCACAGAAATTGATTGCATCCACCAACCGCGTGTGTCTGTAGATTACTATATTGGGAACACTTGTACTGTTTCATGCACAACTATTGATCAGTTCTCTGATGCCTCTACTGGTCTCGCCATCAAACAATAAAACATACATAAATTAATACACAAATTCATTTCAAAGCTCTACTACGGACTGCAACAGCTGGTGCAGACAAGCCAAATAATTGAGACGGTGGAATCTCCCTATTGTAAAGCATTAAGAAAAGTAAAACAAAATGTAACTCAAACATGTTATATTAAATATCAATGTAAATGAATCATATATATTTATTTTAAATGTAGAACCAAATGAAAACACTCTGCAGCACTATTACCGAATCTACGATTAAATTTATAATTCATTTACATATTTTAAACTAAATACAAAATATTTCTCTCATTTAAAAATAATTTCCCACCTACATTAAACTATTATTATGTATTGTGAATTATTATTATTAGTATTATTATTGTGATCTATGTAATGCGATATTAGTTATTAATGCAAAACAGCTGTTGAAATATATTTTTTATTACATATTGAATGTTTTATTTTTAACATTACATTATATTTATTTAAATTTTATAACTATTTTGAATCATGTAATTCAATGTAACATAGTTTCAATGGAGTTTTATTTTAAGGCCCACTACAATTATTTTCTATGTGAGGTGGAGTAATTTAAAAGTGTTTTGGGATCTTTTTTGCTGGAGTAACCTTAGAAGTGCAGTTTGTGACTAGCAATGGTCTTACCTTTTTACGGGTTGTTCTATGTTCATCCCAAGACCCCTCCCTAACCATTCGTAGACCCCTCCTTTTACCCACACCATTTAGCAGCAAGTGTGCCCTTCTTTCTAGCCACTCACTCTGGACCATCTCACATTTACTACAAACTTGAAAAAATGGGAAAAGTGAAGATTTACAGTCAAAGGTTTTAAATAGCATTTTGTAGTACTTCAGTGGTATTATTGTAGTACTACTAAGCTTACTGCAAAATGCGTATTGCAAATAGGTGCCTATGTGTTTAAATTTCCACCTGTAGATTTACATTTCTGACTAGGCCACTTTGCAAAAATTGTCCATATCTTTCCAGTTGTAATTCTGGAAAAAAATTATTCATGCTCCATTTTCTAATGATAGAAGATAAACACAAGTATTCTTGCATGAGAAAATCATCACCACCAGAAAAAATACATTTGCTGACTTCTTCTGAGTTTTTTTTTCATCCACTGGAAAAACATGTTCCCCATTGGAGAAACCCCTTCCTCTGGACCCCCACCAATAACGGAGGGTGATTCCTTTTTTCCATAAGAAAGTCATTATTCTGATCCTTTGGAGGAGTAAATCTTTTATATGGCTGTGAATGCATCCACAAACGTTTAGGTTGTGGATGTTAATAAACTTCAATTCCGTCCATGTCTTAGAGTACTTACTCTCCATGATGGTAGCAGATTTACTAAATCCATTTATCAGTACAAAACTAACTTTTTTGAACTGTAAAACTGGTTGCAAAAGTGGTTGTTTACCTGTGACTGAAACAATTTGTACCTGTAAGTTTTACAAGTGCTAGAGTATTTATGATTTTAAAAAAACAACCATGCCATGGCACTCAACTACAACAGTTGTGTTCCATAGTCACATTTTCATAATCGCTGCCTGTGGCACCTCAGCGGGTGTCCCCTTACTTCTAGCCTTATTTTAGATTGAGAATGGCGGCGAGCAGGCGCTCCTTTTCTGACTTCTTGGTATCTTTGTGGGCTTTTAACATTCCCACCTCACGTCCATCACATTCACTCGGTCATGGGCTTTCCTTTCAAAAATCCTTTTTTATCATTGGCAAATGCTTTACGTTTGTCCCTCCTTGGGGCGGTTTTGTTAACGCCTTGGGGACCGGCCCTGTTACAAGGACATTGCATGTTTGCTGATGTGTTTGACTGCGAGCGAACTTGTTTTTCCTTTTGTGTGTGTCTCCTTCACGCTCACGACTGTGTCGCTTTGAATCTGCTTGCTTATGTCAACTGTTTTATTTTTTTATCTTCAATGTGTGTCAAGAAAAGTCCAGTTAGTTTTCAACGCTTATAGCTCTAACTGGAGCAAACGCGATACTCATTGTATTGCAAATGCTTGTTATTTTTTAATTGTGGAGTGCAATTAGTTTTGATCCGTGCATTTGGAGATAAGAAGCGGCTGTTATCTAAATAAGGTTATATTAGATAGATAAGCTGCAAGAACAGATGAAACAATGTTAAGTTATTTAAACGACTATGGGGCTCAAGTTCAAAGCCTCTGGGTCCTCAAAGGATCTGCGTGACATTTACCCCTTCAATGACAGTCACATTTTATCGTAGAAATCAGAATCACTGCAAACCAACAGCACGATTGTTGAATACAAGTTCATTAACACTGAGGTCGCCCCCATGCACCGCTGAGAGGGCTCACTCAACAGAGGCTAAGAGATGGATATCTGCAACTGATCATGAGTGGCAAGGTCACCTTGCTGCTCTCTTTTGAAGGAGCAGTTATAATTACTCTCATAATTCAAGCAAGCATTAAAATTAATGTAAGAGTATCTGCCAAAGTCTGCCCTCCCTCCCTGAATCCGTGGAAGGTAAACAGGAAGAATGTGTATTCTTTTTGGTTTTTTACTCGAGCTCTGACAGCAGTGTTTTATTTGTGCAGGTGATTGCAGTTGGTGGGCCCTGGCACTATTACCTAGTGGTATGACTGTGTGACCAGAGCAAGAGAAAAAAGGCAGAAAAAGAAGGAAGGAGGAAGTGAAAGAAAGGTGAATGGTGACAAAGGGAGACGGAATGAAAAAACCTCTTTAAAGCGTATTAAGGAGGCAGAAGTGTAGAATAGACGCAATTGAAGAAAGGAATGAGATGAATCAAGAATAGATATTTAGCGAGCACATTAGGCTGGTGACTCGTTCCTAGGAAACTGTTTGTGTAGTGTGACCATGAAAGAAAGAATGAAATAGAATCGAGGTGGATTCCCACGAAAATATTCGGGCACTTGCAGTTTTTCGTTTATACAAATTAAACACTGGATGCCTTCTTTTTCCCTGGAGAATTCACAACGGCGCTCCAGTCCTGGAAACAGGATGAGTGTGCAAATTTTAAGCAATTCGTGCACAATAACAGTGTCAATCCATCAATCAGGAACTTATAAAGCGCACTACTCACCCGTGAGGGTCTCAAGGCGCTGTAGCCCCTGACGCTGCGACCAGGCGAAGACTTTCCTGCTAGCCTTCTCTGACGCAGCGCAGCCCATACTCCGCAGAGAACATGCGGTTCCTGAGAATGCATCGCAGCATAGACCCTGTTCTGCTGCGGCAGGCAATGCAGCCTTTGTGGCAAGCAATGGCTAGGTTGGAGCAGTTCACTGCCAGTGTCATGGAGCTGAGCATGCTTTCTTGTGTCTCCACGTTCATTTAATACAAGAATATCATTCAACAAAAATATAGTGGCCTACATGTCGACTACAAAATATTGTAAAGATAGGTATATGTAAGTAAATATAGGGTTCACTATACTAAACTCCATCTTTGTACTTTGACAGTACATAGTCACGGGACCTATATGTGGAATTAATAATACATATACACTTATGTATGCTTAACGATTTGGTGGTGGCTGTGATGATGTAATATAAATATTATTAGCCAATTAAAACAGTGTTCAGCAATGATAGCATTTGAGTGACCCTATTATTACTTGGCAAACTGCGAAATGTGATGCGTGAGAGAAAAGTACTTCGTATGTGCAAAAAAGGATGTGTAATTTTGTGACCAACTGCACTAGAGTATAGAGCACTGATAAGTAGTGTTTATTTGGATGCAATAGTTATTCTGAGAGCATGTATGAAGGTTGCTGTGGCCATATTATGGTCTGTTCAGTAACTGCTTGCATGGGAATGTTCACTGCATGGTATATGAGTGTGTTCCCCCACCCTTAAGGCCCAACTGTGTGTGGGCATCCTGCTTTTGATTTTGGCCCCGGTGTCACTCTAATCCAAGTGTGTGCGCTGAGGACCATACCTGTACCAGATTATGAGAGGTCCTGGACTCATTCTGTGACCTGGAGGGGATCACCAATCATGCCTATATAAAAGACGGATGAGTAATGTCCCTGTCCTGGGTGTAGCACATAAACTGGTGATGGCAGCATACCTGTTTTGAAATTGGCAGTGTGACCAGAGGTTTTCATGTGTGTTACTCAGAATGTGGTCTAGATTCTCTAATTGTGTAACATTTTGCTTTTATGTCTATGCCCAGAACCATGCACTGGCATCCTGTATGCATATCAAGTGTGTGTTTGTGTGTAGTGTGCATTTGGGATGTGCAGAGAAGAAGGGATCTGTGTGTGAGTGAGTCTGTAAACTGAAGGTAGTGAGATTTATTTTGGATGCTCCTAACTTGACATGGCACAGGTGCAGAAAACGTCCCCAGACAGTGAAAGTGCATTGCTTTCATTCCTGGGATATATGGTGGAGATGCAGCCGCTGAAATGAGGAGACTGGAGACAGGTCTACATTTTCAAATTACATGGGGACTTTTGTGAGCAAAAGGCTACTGAATAGTTCTTCCTGAGCACTGCTATTAGATTGACAGTAGGTGTGAGGATTAGACTGCAATTTCCTTTGCAATAGGTGAGGATGTTTCTAGGTCAGAACTGTCCTTTGTCCATCCCTGATTACCACTTCAGAGAGGTGGATGATAGCTGGAAACAGAAACCTCACCCTTTATTTTGCTTGTATTGTGAGTGCTCCAGTCTAGAGACAGCTGCAGTGCTACCTGCTCTGAGAAACATTACTCTACACAAAGGTTGTGTTTGGAGTGCAGCCTTAGAAGGACCCTTGAAAAGAGAACCACCCCTAACAGGTTCAGAAGTTTGAGACAGTTGATCCAAATCCACTGTTTAGCAGTTGTATATAAAAGTGGGACCCACACCGCCACGCTCCAGTTCCTGCATGATCATGTAACAGAGTACCCTGTAGAATACTCTAAGGGCCGTATTTATACTTTTTGGCGCACAACTGCGCCAACGCAGTTGTGCGTCAAAACATTTAACGCCGGCTAACGCCATTCCAAAGCGCCATGCGGGCGCCGTATTTATGGAATGACTTTAGCCGGCGGAGCTGCCTGGTGTGCGTAAAAAAAAATGACTTACACCAGGCAGCGCCGGCATAGGGGAAAATGGAGCTTGGGCGCCAAAAAATGGGGCAAGTCAGGCTGAGGCAAAATTTTCGCCTCAACCCGATTAGCGCCATTTTTTTTGACTCCCAACCCCCATTGAAATGACTCCTGTCTTAGCAAAGACAGGAGTCATGCCCCCTTGCCCAATGGCCATGCCCAGGGGACTAATGTCCCCTGGCCATGGTCATTGGGCATAGTGGCATGTAGGGGGGCACAAATCAGGCCCCCCTATGCCACAAAAAAAAAAAAAAAAAAAAAAAAATACTTACCTGAACTTACCTTAAGTTCCCTGGGATGGGTCCCTCCATCCTTGGGTGTCCTCCTGGGGTGGGCAAGGGTGGCAGGGGGTGTCCCTGGGGGCATGGGAGGGCACCTCTGGGCTCCTTCCGAGCCCACAGGTCCCTTAACGCCTGCCCTGACCAGGCGTTAAAAAATGACGCTAAAACGGCTGGACGTCATTTTTTTTGACCCGCCCACTCCCGGGCGTCATTTTTGCCCCGGAGTGTAAATACGGCGCACATGCCTCGGAGTCATTTTTTAGACGGGAACGCCTACCTTGCATATCATTAACGCAAGGTAGGTGTCTACGCTAAAATATGACGCAAACTCCAAGATCTTTGGCGCTAGACGGGTCTAACGCCAAAGTATAAATATGGAGTTCGTTTTGCGTCAGAATTGCGTCAAAAAAAACGACGCAATTCCAGCGCAAACAGAGTATAAATATGCCCCAAAGGATTTATCTGGGACCAGAGCTCATGGCTACCTGACAACCAGTGTCCCAGGACATCACCTGCAATTTCTGCTGTAGGAGCTGAGCACCAACTTGAAGTTCCTGTAATCCTGCCAGCCTGCTGAAAGAGAGAAGGAGTCATTCTGGCCCTGCAAGAGAAGAGATTGTCCAGCAAGAGAGAGGTTCAACATGTCCTAGGGACTGAGGGACATCCAGAGAAAGCCCAAGTCTCTCACAACTGGTTGTTGGTGGGAAACACTTTTAGTACCTGTGCCTGTTGGTGCCAACCCACATCTGTGTTTAAGGTGCTAGGGCACATGTCCTGCCGCTGCTGATAATCATCGATGGAGCATAAAATCCACACAGCTGTGAACAGAACTGACCGTAAGTACACACACCTACCTGTGTCACTAAGCTCAACAACAGATCATCGCGCCGTCAGCCACTTCATATGGGGTCACGCTGCGGGCATCAAGTACACGTCTCATTGTGTACACAGTCAGAATCAAACACAAAGACGGACACATGCATAGTCACAATCATTCCTCTTCAGGCAGGTCACTGCACTGCCACACTACACAAAAACACATGTCTGCTCATCTCAGGGACAGTGAAGTGTACACAACATTGTGTCACACAACACCAACAACACACCAACATCACATCACCAAATACAGCTCACACACTCACATTCCTCACATGCCATGGACTGGTGTGACATTCAACACACATATGTATGGATGTGGCATGGAACTAAAACAACACTACCAGTAAAAGCACTGAAATGGACACACACATCACCCACATTGCAACACAATGGAAGGACAATGGCATGGACAATAGACAGAGAGACAAATATACAAAGATCACTATGCAAATAAGACCTGCCCAATAGGCATCGCAGCATCAGGAGCATTCAGGGAAGGAGGCTGCACTGGAGCACATATCACTTTGCACACTCCCCTTAAACAACGTTTGCATAGGAACTGGCCCTTCAGGTATTCCAGGGACAAACAATACTAGACCCATGTCATGCCTAGCTGCACAATGTGGAAGTGGAAGTCAATAAAGCACATACAACTGCAACTGCATGCGACATATGTTTACATGAACTAGCTGCAAGGTACACACGGCTAAATGGACATATGCACAGTCAAATACCAAGGAAGCTAGCACAATTGAACACACTCCATGTCTACACAAACAAAACTTAAGCCACCACACATTATATGAATCCATAATCCAAATCAGAGGGACAAGTCTAACACCATACATGCTCTTATTGGACAACATAATATTAAATACTTACCATAACAAACAATACACTATGCAATGACACCACCATTGCATTTGCACCCACATATCCCTACAATCAACATATAGCTTTGTCTTGGGTGACACCAGTACGGCCCACAAAGTCAGATATTGCAAACGACAGCAAATGGATCGACAAGCAGGCTGAAACACACAAAACTATACGCATACAACACAAGTTGTTCAGGAAAAACATAAAGGTAGAAAAGAAATTCCAGAACAAATGTATACCGAAAAAACCTGCTGTTTGGGTTTATTGATAATAGCTTTCAATAGTCCAAAGCCATTGGCCAGTCCATTTGCTTTGGTGCCATCACTTGACTCCTAACTGCCAGAGAACCTCCACAGGAAGAGACATCAAGTGGGCAGGCAGGCACCTCAGGGATCACTTTTGGGGGGGGGGGTTGCACTTGGGAGGGGTAAGTTTGGTCTTGGGTTTGAGAGGGGTGGACTGCTTCTTGGGAGGGGTAGGCTTCTTCTTGGCAGGATGGATATGGGTGATTGCAGGAAGGGCAGGGGAAGACTTGGAGGTGGAAGGGAAGTGGGTTGGGGCCTCTTGGATTTGGGACAGGTGGTGGAGAGAAAAGGGGAAAGGTTAAGGTCTAACAAAAAAAGTTTCTTAGGAACATGGGGCGGTCAGCAAAATGGGGTGGGGATTTGGAGGTCGAGGGAGTGGTTGTATGCTTGTCGGTGTGGATGTTGTGGCTGCCTGCGTGTGGGAGGCATGGTTGTGTTTGTGTGATGTCTGTTGCATGGGTGAGTGAGCGCGATTGTGTGTCTGGGGGGCTGGGAGGTGGAGCTGCTGGGGTACGGAATGATGGATGTTTTTGTGTCTGTTGGGGTAGTGCAGGGTTCTGCAAAGTCAGTCCTGGAGAGCTGGGTCCATTCCAGATTTTTAGCATATCCACATTTAGAAAAAAGATGTTTCAGAAATCTACATTTTTCTCAATGTGGATATGTTAAAAATATGGCATGGACCCGGCTCTCCAGGACCGACTTTGCAGAACCCTGGGGGGAAGTGTCTGCGGGTATCCTGGATGTGCTGGATGTCTGTGTGTCTGTTGGGGTGGTGTCTGTGGGTATGGTGCTTGTGGTGAATGTCTCTGTGTCTGTTGCCGTGGTGCCTTTAGGTATGCTTGATGTCGTGTGTGTTTCACTGGGGTGTGGGGGTGTCTGAGGAAGTGGTGGCTAATGTTGTGTCTGCGGGTGTCTGTTGATTGCTTGCATGCCGGTGTGTTTTGTGGTGCTTGTGTATGTGTGTGCTGCTCTTGTGTGTTGAGGTAGGTGCGTGCGGATCGGTCTGTGTGATTGGCATAGGTTTTGGAAGGGGGATTTGGATTGGAAAGAAGGAGGTGAAGTGGGGAGGGGTGAATGGCTGTGGTCAGTGTGGAGGCCAGAGTCTGAAAAGATCTCTGTAAGACAGACATAGCACCATGAATGCCGTCCAGGAATGCATTCATTTGATGGAGTTGGGTTGCTAATCCCTGGGTGGCATTCACAATGGCTGTCTGACCCACAGAGATACTTCTCAGGAGGTCCATAGCCTCCTCACTGAGGGCAGCAGGGCTAACAGGGGCTGGGGTGGAGTTGCCTGTGGCAAAGGAGACACCCACCCTCTTGGGTGAGCGGACATGGCCAACTGGGTGGTAAGCAACAGTGAGGGCGGTGATAGAATGGTGGTGGCAGACAAAGATACTACAGGGGAATGCCCTGATGGATCTGCCACCACTAGGGAGTGTCCACTGGAGGAAGATTCCAATGCTAAGGAGGATGATCTGGTCTCCCCGGTGGCACTTCCCTCACTCTCTAGGCCACTGGGTCCCTCTGTGTCAGTGGTGTCTTCACTCAAGGTCCTGTGGCCAGATGCTTTACCACTCAGCTGTGGCCTGTCTTCTTTGTTTGCTGGTGCTGCAAATGCAAATAGAAATAGGTTAATCACATATCCATGATCACACTTTAACAACAGTTGTGATGCGCAAACATTACCATGATGTCAAGTAGGCCCCATCAACAAACTCTACCTAAGTAGCCTATGCATGTACCATGCATATACATGCATGCCATATGAACTGTGAACAGTTGTCCACAGGAAATTCAGGGTCTACAATTGCATGGCTGAAGTTGTACAATTACACATTCAACAATTAGTAGACCTCATCACCTCAAAGCTTTGCCCCATGGAGAGGACCTCAGTTACTCTGAATGCAACAGTAGACACCATTAGTCCCTTGGATGTTGGAGAGGCCCTGAGATTTGAAAGTACTTGTTAAAGGCTATCAACATGTTGCCCAAATGGAAGCTACATCATTGTCTCCATTCTCGTCTTGCAGATCCAGATGTCTGTCTGTAGATGAATGCTTGTACCCAAACATGTGATTTCCACAGCACTGCAAATCACTCCATGATGCATGCCAACAGTGAGGTCACAAACCTTACCCATTACACCTGTACAGTGCACTTTGATACATGCTGCCACATCAATAGCACGGAATGCACATTGTGGCTCAAAACTCTGGCCCTACCTGTCATGTCCCTCATTGTTACTTTAGTAGTACATGCCAAATGACATGCTATGACGTATGAGAGAATGTGTCAGCGCATAAACAATAGTGACACACTCCTGTATGTGGCACGACATGAAATGTACCCCCATTGTAAATGGCTTATTCCCCACACAGGTTGTCATGCACATATATGCACATATATGTGAGGGAATACATACACCATCCCCTCAACACAGGTAGAGCATGCATGAAACAGCAGCTTACAAATGTTTTACTAATGAGAAATGGACACATGCTGACGTGTAGGTACAAGGAATGTTGGCAACAGTGATGGCACACAAAATATGTCAATGGACATTCTCCACTTACCAAGGGAAAGTAGTGATCTATAGCTGCACCCAAAGTACAGTGTGGGCTCTGTCTCATGTATGATGGCCATCTTCACATTACAGACTGCAGTGAGTCACCAGCACCCATAATACGCTGAAGACAACTAGCCTGTGGGTGGAAGATGCCAATATACTCATTTACCCAGACTCATGGCTGAGAACTGTGATCCATCACCTCCTTATCTTTGGCCTGTAACATTGAGAAGTAGTGGTCTGTTGCATAGAATCTACAGACACTACAAGAACAAACAGTGCTTGATTGATCACTGTACACAGCCATATGTCGTCCCTGGAGAGAAAGTGATTTGTGGAATGTACATAGTTGTGTCCTAGGTCCCTGGCCAATAGGCAAGGCACATGACATGTCTACACACACAATCACTCCTCTACTGTGTGACACATGGCTCATCCCTAATTGTCAAGGGGAGCTGTCAGAACCTAACACATTAATTAGGCAATACAACAGGCAGGAATATGCCCTGTACTCACCCCCTTGTGGCTGTTGTGCTGTCCCCAAACGCCCATCAAGCTCTAGATAGGCCAATGCCAGAATGCAGACCATTAGTGGGGTCATGGTCCGATGGGCACCTTTCCCACGTTAGGAGGTCATCTGCAGCTGGACCTCAGTGATTTTCCTGGCCCAGCGTCTCAGGTCCTCCTACCTTTTCCTGCAGGGGCACTTCACCAGCTGTGGACCCCCAGGATCTGCACCTTTCCGGGCAATGGCTCTCCATAGTGCCATCTCTTGATGAGCGTCGACCTTCATGGATGCAAAAGATAAATCAAGAGATTGTAATCACAAGTTTCATCACAAATGGTTGACTCACATACATCAGTAACACCATGCTAGGACATTTCTATTTGTCAATATTCCCCAAGTGTGACACACACAAGCCAATAAGTACAGGGACATGACTATAGACATATATATTTCTATCTGCAGCATAACCCACTACCCTGCCGAGGGCCTACAATGACTAAGCAAGCTTACTAACATCATGTAACCCATGCTCTAGCAACCTCTACTGCGATGTGAGCCACTGTAAAACACTTCACACCTGTGGCTTCTGAAGGCTAAACTCCTTAGGTATGAATGGACCAACACATTCACACTCGGTGAGAATGATTCACTGCATGCAGTCCCTACAAGCAACTGCCAGAGTACAAACTCCAACATTACACATGAGTAACAATGAAGGGGCTGGCATGCAAGCACAGAAAGTGTATTTCCTGTCTATGTGTGGACATGTGGACTAACAAATGCAGACTCATTCCACTTTAGGAGGTGAATTTCTGTGCTATGTACCTGTAGCACTGAACACTCCTTTGGACATATATGTCCATCCTACATGGATGGCATCCAACTAACAAAGGCATGCATTGTACAGTTTCTGCTATGTGACTGAGATACAGAGTCATATATCATGGCCTCCCAGGAATGAACACACTGGCTGCGCTGTGGGACTGTCAGTTATGCAATATGCCTGTACAGGACAACTAGGACCTGTGGGAAGGTAAGAAAAGAGCTGTGGGAGTAAGGACTTGTCGTGTGTGAGACACACACTGACAATGATGCTAAGTGCACATATTGACTAGATAAATGATTTACCTCTGTACCCATTCCTCATCTAGTTTAGGCACTGAGGCATTCAGAGTATGGTGTGCCACCAGAGTCTCAAATTAGCCACATGACATGATCTGCTGGGGTACAGGGAGTGGGCACAGTACCACATTTGCATAGCCAAAGTGACTCTCCCACAGCCTAGACTATGTCCCATGCTGGGAGATACATTTGATAGGCCCTGGTCTCTGCTGGCTGAGCTGACAGAACCTTCATGATACTCCGTTCCCATTACTTCCATGCATGACAGTGCATCATGTAGCCAACAGAAATTTGGCATGTGGTGTGTGTGGCAACCTTAAGGGCAGAGTGAGTCGTGATTTGCCTTTCACACAACAGTTTAACAAGGGCAGATTTGGGGTGAAAGATCTGTGGCACTATACATATTGCTCACATGACTCCCAACGAAATCATACATCGTGCATACCCAGCTCATGCTGTCATGCAAATATATGTTATCTGACATTTACAACAATCATGAGGAAAGAAATGTCAGTGGATGGCAGTAATGTCTCATTACCTAGTTATGTGCAGCCAAAATAAGGAGGATCTAGGACCGAAAAAAAAAAAAAACACAACATAACATATGGCGCTGGCCACCAATACCTGCACATTGTCCACCCCATTGATACCACACAGGCTGCAACAACAGGCACACACGTAATCAAACTGGTACACATGGGCACATTCTACCCTTTGAGGAGGGAAAGGATGGTGAAGTACAGAGAAAATTGAGCATTTGAGGGACTTACCTGCTCCTCTGGTGAGCCATAGAGCTGGTCATATAGGGGTAGGACCTCATCCAGCTCCTCTGAAGAGAAGGCAGGGGTCCTATCACCTGCTGGACATGGTGTGATTGCTCCCAGAGGCAGCACACAGCAGCTCAGGTTGTGGAGGTGTTGCTAGTAGCAGTGTCAGGAGTCAAGTGAGTGAATCTGCAGAACATGGCGGTCACGTCAGCCATGTCCTCGATTATCACCTCTGGCGGACACAGACATTGGGCTGCGACCGCCACTGACAACATAGTTAGCCTGTGGGTGTGTACACCACAGGTGCAACTGCCTAAATCCATGACAACTTCTGCCTGTGGTTGCGGGCCATTCCTAATGTCCAGTGGAGGAGGGCATTCATTTGCCATTTTGTCAGCCTGAAATGCTGTAATGGACTTTATAAACTACTCAAACACCATTGTAGCATGTTGCAGGGCACAGTTGGCATTTAATAGTGGGGCACAGCCACCACTGCGAACGGTCATTTTGAGGGTAGGGATATCCAGCCACATTTACAGGGAAAATTGAGTTGCACATCTTTGAGTTTGGTCTATATACATATTATGATCACATGTGTGGAAAACCATGGTGGCCACATGTGACCCTTATATTGTTTGCAGTTGTGATGTGTCCTGGTTGCCATGTCTATGCATTCAGAAGTGCCTTGTAACATGAAATCATTGTCATGCATCATGTATGTTGCTGTGGACACACTGGCTAATGTTAGAACTCATGACTTGTCATATATAGGTACCCAGGGAAGGGAGGATGCAACAACCTTCTACCGTTCACTGCCAGACTATGGAGCAATGCTACATAATAATGTATTACCGCCTACATAGGTAAACAACATGGACTTAGGTCATCAATTGGACCCAGATCTGATGCCAGCTATTAATTATCCAACCAGCATACCACCCATTGTACAAGTCATGTCAGTATTGCTCTTCCTAGCCACAGGGTCCTTCCAACATACAGTGGCCCAGCTGCTGGCATGTCCCTACCTATGTTCAGTCTGGTGTTGAAGGATTTCATCTCATCAGTGCTGAAACATCAAGACCGCTAGATCTAGTTTCCCCAACGTGAGTATTTTGCCCATGGGAAGGCTGACGTTTATGGTTTTGCACGCATCCCACATGTGGTGGGGACCATTAATTGCACCCATTTTGTCTTGGTCCCACCGCAGGCTAATGAACAAGTATAGGGCAACAGAAAAACTTCCATTCCATCAATGAGCACCTTGTCTGTTTGGCAGAGCTCTACATTTTACATGTTTGTGCTCGTTATACAGGTTCAGTCCATGATTCCTTCATTATGCAGTACAGCACCATAACCCAGCTGATGTCACAACTGCACTCAGAGAGGGCCTGGCTGGTTGGTAAGTCACATCTGTCCTGTTTATGTGTGTGTGCAATGTCTGGTGCTACAATCAAGACCTGAGTGACTCATTGTTGCACATATGTCCCATTCCTTAAGGAGACTCCGCATATCCAAACCTTCCTTGGTTGTTGACACCAATAAGGAATCCAGCTGCGCCAGGAGTAGTCTGCTTCAATGAGGCCAGTGGAAGAACACAACAGGCAGTGGAGTGGAAGTTAGGGGTCCTGAAAGGCAGATTGAGGTGTCTTGACTGAACTGGTGGAGCCCTACTTTACTCACCTGGAAAAGTGTGTCTGATCACTGTGGCATGCTACATGCAGCGGAATCTCCCATACATCCCATAGGAGGGGGAGCCTGCGGTGCCACCGGGTGAGCTCTCTGAAATGCCAGGTGAGGATGACAGTGATGAAGAGGAAAGAGCTGACTTGCGGGAAGATATCATGAAAAGTTACTTTTCATGAGTGTAAGTATGTCATGTGAAATAATGAATGTGACTGTACAATTAACTTTGGTTGTTACAATGTGGGGAGTTCAGTGTTTTAACAACAACTAGAGATCTGATACTCTGCATTATTCAGCCAAAGGCTGCTTGAAGAGTCAGCCTTTGACATATCCCCACTTTGATGATGTTGCTTTGATTGTGTCAGTCTCATTGCAATGTAATTTCATTTTTAGATGCTTGTTGTGTGATTTGTGTAATAGGTATGTTTTCAAACCTATACTCCTTGCGTTGCCTTTGTACAGGTACCTTCACCATGACATTCTCATGTGGGCTTTCCAGAGTTGTGACATTGGCAGGTATCTGATTCTGTTCTGACATTCAGAGTGGACATGGATTATTCCATGTAATAAAGGTCACAGATTTGGGGTTTATGAGACCTGTGACAAAGCAGCTTGAACAGTGTTTGGGTGGAAGGTCTGAAGTGCGCATTGGACTTGTTTTGTGTGGTGTGTTGGACCGATCTGATTATGTGCGTCATCATGTGGGAATGAAATATGTAGTCACAGATTGTTAGCAAGACATTCACGCTTCGCATTGGCTAAATACTCTTCTTGTATGGCCTGTATGTAGCTGTAGATGTGTTTCATCATTGCAGGCCACAGTGCCTGTGCCACAACACTGACATATGTTTGTGTCATATCACCTGATGCATGGTCATTGTATAATGATGGGCATGTGATCAGAGACTGTTGTACTGCTATCTGTCTGCATCTTGGAATATGTGATGTTGGATTACTTTGGTGTGGTATGTGATAAGGGTCAAGCTTCTGACATCAACCACTGAAAATGTCTGACAAATATCTCCCTTCCGTGGTCTGGGGGGGCTGTACCCTGACATATGTACTTTGACTCAGTATGAGTCACACATTCTTATGTCACAAAGGTCAAGACATACAGGCAGCCTATGTGCTGTACACTGAAATAAAATGTTTGTTGTGACCAGACACTTATATGTATGTGTTTGTGTTTAATGGTTGTAATCCTGAGCAGTACACTGTGTACCTGTGACATATCCCTCCTTGCACAAGCAAGTCATGTCTTCTTCATATGGTTCACATGGTCTTATATTTCTACATAGGAAAATGTTGAAATTAAGCAACTAGACAATGTGTTTGTGATGGGTGAATTCAATAAAGTGCAGATGCATCAAATCAAATTAGGACAGTAAAATATAAAATTAATAAAGTGAAGGGTTCAGTTAGGGTGAGTAAAATCATTGGAGTAGATGCCACACAATTGGGAGTCCAAAGTCCAGAGTACTCCTTCCTTTGGAACTGTTACATAGTTCAGGATCAGTCAACAGAGAGAATGTGCATCACACAAAGGAGTTCCTTTAGAAAGACGTCACTTGCTGGCAGTAGTGTATGTCTTGCCATCTGCACGTCCTGGATTCTTCGTTGGATGTCCCAACTTGTGTGGTGGCGGGGGTCTGCTGCTACAGAGGCAGGGGTGTCTGGGTCTTATTCCTCTGGCAGGGCCTCCCTTCCTATGAAGAAGGGCCTAGGGTGGATTGTCCAAAGGAAGGGGTAGAGTGGTGTTGGAGAGCCCTGCTGAGGGTGGTGTTAATGTCCCCATCACCCCTGTTAGGGAGGCCATGTTGGTATTATGAGCCTTCCACTGTTCACCCATGTCCCTAGGGATATCCGTCTGTAGCTGCTTGATTTCACAGAGTTTAGCCAAGACCTGGCCCATCATGTCTTGATGACTTGATGGTGTCCTGGCCAAGAGCATCCCCAGTGGCCTCAGCCCACTGGCCCACAGCGTTCCTCCCACACAGCCTACTCCCACGGCCCTATGCTCTTGCCACAGGGCACCCTCTCCCACTGGTCCTGGACCCTTACTGTTGGAAGGATTGAGTTGCAACTCAGGATCCAGGACTGGGGGGCACTAGATGGTAGACATGGTGCTTGGTACACAGGTTGGGGGGCGAATGGTTGCCTGTGCTTCATCCATGGGGGTAGTGGCAGTCTCTTTTGTGGTCTCTGTGTGTCCAGTGGCAGCTCATTCTTTTGATGTAAAAGATACAATGTTACTGGTTGTATTGTGACATCTACTTCCAACAATTTAGTTGTACATTACACATTGACCTTGTACAAAGTTATTTTGCACTTAATCCTGTTGTGGCAGGTAGACATGACATTGGTTGTATTGCCATGACATTAGTGGAGCATGCCAGATTTTTTTAATGGAGCAGCTGCTGAGATGTGCAGATCATTAGCCTTTGGGAGTATGGCTTGGAAATTTAGCTTTCCACCAGTGCAGGTAAAACAGTGGTGAGGCAAGATATGTCTTTGACATTTTGAGGCCTAGTTGATTGTTATGCAGGCATACCCAGGATTTTGTTGTATATGTGGCTGGAGTCATGTGGTCAGGGCATTTTGAATATGTCTGCTACCAATACCAATCCGGTGATGCAGCTTGAGGCCTTATGAATACTTGTACAATCTGGATTAGATGTAATTCCTGTCCTTAATAGTTTCATCTTTGGTTAGCTGGTCAAGATAGGCTAGGTGGCCATAAACATCTCAGATTTGAGCATTATCTGTATCTTGGTCCCTCCCAGGTCAGTAGACATAGGGCGTATTGGGCTTAGCATTCCAGTCAGTCCCTCTACTTCCCACCACCATACAAATGTTATCTTCCCAGGTGAGTAAAATTCATTTGTGAGTTAAGACACAGGAGCATTTGGGTATGAGAACACTGGGCTTGTGTTTCGAGATGGAGAGACAGAGCCTCCTGGCCTTGGCAGTCATGTCACTCCCTCTACTTCAGTCACTTGATAAATGTCATCCCTTCAGTTAAGTAAACTTCATGTGGGGTTTCCCAAATAAGTATTTGGAGATGAGGACACTGAACTGGTAGTTGGAGTGATAGTAAGAGAGCTTCCTGGGAGCTGCAGTCATGTCTCTCCATGTACTACACTCACTTTAAGAATGTTTTATCCCAGGGGAGTACACTTCAATTGAGAGTTTAGTCACAGGGGTCCTTGGACGAGAGAACACTGTGCAGGTGTTTGGAGTTACAGATACAGGGCCTGCTGGGAGTTGCAGTCATGTAACTCCCCTGTACTAAACACTCTATACATATATCATCCTCCCAGGTGAGTAGACCTTAATTGAAAGTTATCAAACAATGGTATTTGGAAAAGAGAACACTGGTCTTGTGGTTGGAGTCAGAGAAACCGTGCCTCCTGGGAGTTGCATTCATGTCTCTCTCTGTAGTACAAACAATTTACCATTGTTCCTCCCCCACACCCCCCAGGTGTGTAAACTTTATTTTAGAGTACACCAACAGATGTATTGGGGAATGTGACCACTGGTCTAGTGTTTGGAGTTAGAGAAAGAGTGTCTCCTGGGATTTTGCAGTCAGGTAACTCTCACTACTCCTAATACCTAGCAAATGTTATTCCCCCAGGTGAGTAAACTTCATTTAGGAATTGACAAACAGTAGTCATTTGACAAGTGGCCACTGGATGGGTGTTTGGAGTTACTGAAACAGGGCCTCCTGGGAGATGGAATCATGTCAATCCCTGTATTAAGCACACTATACAAATATTATCCTTCCAGGTGAGTACACTTCAATTGAGAGTTAAGACACAAGGTTATTTGGACAAGGCTACACTGTGCTGGTGTTTGGAATTACAGATATATGGCCTGCTGGGAGTTGCAGTCTGTTCTCCCCCTGTACCACACACACAGTATACAAATGTTATCCTCTTAGGTGATTACACTTCAATTGTGAGTTCACAAACAATAGTATTTGGACAAGAGTACCCTAGGCAGATGGTCGGTCTTACAGACACAGGGCCTTCCTGACCTTAGTAGTCATGTCACTTTCCCTACTTCCCACGTTTGTCAAATAGTATCCTCCCAGCTGAGTATACTTAATTTGTGAGTTGGAAGACAGTGGTCTTTGGCCAAGTGACCTCTGTGTTCGTGTTTGGAGTTGCTGAAACAGTGCCTGCTGGGAGATGCAGTCATATCAATCTCTCTAGTACACACACTTGACCAATCTTCTCTCCCCGGGTGAGTCCACTTCAATTGAGAGTTCACTAAAAGATGTATTGTAGCATGTGGCCACTGTCGTATAGTGTTTGTAGTTCCAGGAATGTTGCCTCCTGAGAGTTGGAGTCAAGTCACTCTCTCTACTTCCCACCCTTGACAAATGGTATCCTCTCAGGTGAATGAAGCTCATTTGTGATTTACCAAACTGGGGTATGTGGACAACTGACCACTGGTCTGGTGTTTGGAGTTGTAGAACAATGCCTGCTGAGAGTTGTAGTCATTCCAGTCCCTGTACTACACACACTATACAAATGTAATCTCCCCAAGTAAGTACACTTTAAATGTGGGTTGCCAAATAGAGGTCTTTGGACTAGTAGACACTGGGCTGGTGAGTGGAGTGACAGTAACAGTGGCAAAATGTGAACTTTGGGCATGCATGGCATATCATTTAGTGTTGTGACTTACTAGAATCCACTCACCCAGGTATTCCTGTCGAGCCCTCAGGATTCGCCTCCCAGGGAAAGAGACATTTGGTAAGTCCTTTCAGATATGTTATTTAATCTCCTCCATTTACAGCTGTCCACCAAACTCCTGAGCATCTAAAAGAACTATCCATTTTTATGAATCTTTTAAAAATAAAAATGTATTGATATTCAGTGAAAATTACAAAGATGTTCACAGACATTAGTGACATAAAGTTGGTGTCCTGAGAGAAGACTTTGAAAAAGGTTATGGTAGAAAAGGGCTTGGTAGAGAAAAGTTCACAGAGTATGACAATACAGAAGAGTGCAAAACCTTAAAGAAAATGCAACCTTCCCACTTTTCAGTGTCCATCAGCTTGATGTTTACAAATGATGAAACACTGTAGTGCACTGCTATGTACATCACAGTATGTGTAGCTGCAATCGAAATCGCATTAAAGAGAACAAAAGTGGCAAAATCCTTTATGCCTATGTTCTACTACCATTATGTCACTGGAACCAAGATGTACCCAGAAGATGTGCCCATAACAAATCCGGTCCTGGGTTGCTTGTGTCCCAGTTCAGAGAGGACTTTGCAGTTTGGCTTAACTATTCCTATAGGAGCAGGGTCAAGATTGATTTCCATATAGCTAGGTCCAAATTGAGGTGGCATGGTATGCAAAATAATGATGGATTGGGATGCGGCCCAAGGGAATACCAATGCCTAATATTAATTTAAGCATACCCTAAACTCCTGCATTCTACACCAACGAGCTGTGAATACTTACACAGCGATCTCATTGTTTTATGGGTCGGATACAAAAGGTGAACATTTCCCAATGTTACCCTCACCTTCTAGCCTGCCATCTGCCCGTTTATCAACATGAGTGTCATGCAATGCCAAGCTCAAATCTAAATACAAGTTAGCTTCACAACTTTCACAAAAAGTTGTGGTTAAGGCCTCCTGCCAGGTATGAATGATGAACAGAAAGTTTTTCATAATGTTAATGATTTTCTTTAAATGGAAAAAGTAAAAGGATATTGATTCATGCCATCTCCTGTTCCTTTGGAGCTTTTTGTCTCAGTAAAAGTTTAATTTTTAAGAGCTGGACTTGAAAGTGTGTTTAAATACTACATAAGGGAAACAGTACATTTATGAAGTTTAACCTCACTCTTTTTTGTTTATAAAACATGTGTTGCTTCCCTCAATATACTTAAAAGTGTCATTTAATTTTTTGTAGACATTTTATTTAGGAGCATGTTTTAAAGAATACATTGTATCTATTTATATTCACATAAGCAGGGGAAAGTAATCTTGATTTTCGGTTTTGATGCTTTCTTGCTTTTCTGAAAATGTATCATGGTTTGCATCAATGTTCGATGGATCTGCATGAGTGCAGAATGAAAAGAGTTGGCACTTTAATTCCGTGTTACTGAATGAAAATTGAGGACTTTACCTACAGAAATCATTGCTGGCTAGTCATAGCAATCAGCAAGGTCCAATACATTGCAGAAGCAGTGTATTGATTCTGTAAGACTTGCACAGTGATGGAGGCCATGGGACAAGTGGCTGCTGGATACAGGAATGATGATGAAGTTATACTCAACTATCCTGTGGATGTGGACAGGGACGATAGACCTGCAGTGGGTGTCCCTGTTGGGAAAAGATGACTCCAGTATATTGTTGTCTTTAGCACCAAGCATGAATGGTGAATGTCGGACAAGATGGAGATCCTCATAGTTGGTCCCACCCCTTCCACCTGAAATGATTCCTGGTGCCCCACTGCACTGGGAAACTCCCCAGCCCACACGGACCACACATTCAATCTAGGCATCATCCTGGGGTCCTCACTATCCATTACCCCCCAAGTCAACACCATCTCTTCATCATGCTTTCATACCCTCTTAATCCTTCAAAAGATCTTCAAGTGGATCCCCTCAGACACAAGGAAGACAGTCACACATGCACTCATCACTAGCAAACTGGACTGCGGCAACACACTCTATGCTGGCATCACCAAGAAACTGTAATCAAGACTACAAAGAATCCAGAATGCAGCAGCCAGGCTAATGCTAGACATCCCTAATACAGCCACATCTCCTCCCACCTCAGAGACCTACGCTGGCTCCCAGTAAACAAGTGCATCACATACAAACTCCTGATCCACACCTACAAGGCACTACACAACATAGGACCAGCATAACTCAACCACCGCCTCACATTCTACGTACTCCATTCATCCTAACTCGCCCTCGTTCCCAAGATCCGGAAAAGCACAGCAGGAGGAAGATTCTTCTCCTGCCTAGCAGCCTGGACATGGAACACGCTACCTTTCAAACACAGGCAGACATTATTACTCAATCAGTTCAGGAAGGACCTTAAGACCTGGCTCTTTGATTGAGCAGCACTCCCACAAACAGCACCTTGAGTCCCCACGGGTGATTAGCCACACTTGATTGATTGATTGATTGATTAACTGGCAGAGTGCATTCCTTGTAATATACACAGTGATATTTCAAAGTGTGGTAGTGGTCTAAGTACACACAGCATTGGGTGAATGATATGTGCAGGTTGCATCAACAAAGGGAAAGTGATGTAAGAAATTGTAAGAAATGTGCATATTCATGGAAATGGTCAGATGGGTTTTGGCACACCATACTGTACAAGAAAAGAAGAAAAGAAGAGTACTACAGCTACTGTTTCTGTTGTTGATCCTATGACATTAGCTGCACAAATGGTAGACATAGGTGGACAAAGAATCTTAGGGCCTCATTACAAGTCTTGCAGTAAAACTGCCAGACCGCCATAGTTGCAGCCTCCAAAAGACTGCCATGTTGGTGGTCATACAGACCTCCTTCTTATGAGTTGCACAGGCAGGACTGACAAAAGCCAGCCAAAACACCAACACTTCCAGTACTTTGGAGGGTGGGAAATAGGTGGTCCGACCACCAGCACCTACAGCCTGTCAACCAACAACCAAAACTATTGTAAATACAAAGTTGCAGTGGCTGTCCACCAATGGCGGTCCGAACAACGGCTGTTCACGCCCAACAAAGTAAAACACAACATCACATTGGATAGATTTGAAAACAACACAGCTGACACACATTGCCACACCCAACACACCTGCAAAGCACACTATAAAACACAACCCTTCCCACACCACAATCCTATGCATCCACGCCAAACACTGTAGCCAATGTGCATTATCAAAAACCATAAAACTATAGAGTAGGCACCCCACCAACTTTCACTAAGCACATAGCCCACACCTTCAACACACTGCTATCACATCCATTTTCACCTCACACCCCGTCACCTGTTTAATTCCCACCACCTACCTTTTTTTTTATTATCACCAACATGTCACCCCAGAAAAATTCATGTTTCACTGAAGATGAGTTAAGAGTCATGGTGGATGAAATCATTAGAGTAGAGCTGCATATCTTTGAAGCCCAGGTCCAGTACACTACTATCACCAGGAGAATGGCAATGTGGCAAAGGATAGTTGACAGAGTGAATGCTGTAGGACCCATCCTGCACACAAAGGACAACATCAGGAAGAGGTGGGGTGAACTCAAGACGAAGGTCCATTCCATGGCACCCAGGCACCAGCTGCATGTACAGAAGACTGCAGTGGGCCCCACCGCCTCCCTCACAACTCAATTCCTGGGAGGACAAGGTCTTGGCCATCCTGCATCCTGAGCACCTGACTGGAATACCTGGGGGAGTAGAGTCGGGTAAGTCACTACAAGAAATTATCAGCAAAATGTATTGTCATGCATGCTCATTTATCATCTTTTGCCTACTTTACTGTCAACCAACTCAACAGCCCAGTGTCCACCTGTCCATAGACCCATGTCTGGCCCCCAACATGTAAACTAGACTCACCTGGGGCAAAAACAACTCTGTATAGTACAAGTATTGACAGCACTACAATTCCCAGGTGGCACTGTTCCACCATTACAAAAACCTGAACAGTAAATCCTGCTCGAAAATACCTTCATTGCCACCTCCACTTTGGAATGTACACACCTGAGAGGATGCCATCTGTATACTGTGTGGGGAGGACAGACACTGACAGGAATGCTAAGGCCAGGAGGCACTGCTACTTTCACTCCACTCAGTCACTACAGTATCCTCTGCTCAAATGACCCTCCTCCCGCTACTCAGCCATTGAACTGTACTCACCTGAGAGGATGACATCTGTACACTATGTGTAGTACTTGGAGTAACATGAATGTCCATGTGACATTGTGCATCTGCCTGTGATTTCACAAATGAAGTTTACCTACTCTGTGATGTCGCTAATTACCTAGATCCATCTTGAACAGCTATGCCAAGATGAAAATATTGTGGACAGGAAGGACAGCTCAATCTGTGTGCTAAAACAATTTGAGACAGATCAAAGGTCCCAAGATGTATCATATGAATGGTATTGGCAGCAGACACACTTGTAATGCCCTGAACACATGATGACAACTATCACATATACAACAAGGTTCTGGGTTTGCCTGCATAACAGTCAACTAGGTCCTAAAATGACCTACAGCACATCCTGTCCAGCCACTGTTTAGCCTACACTGCTGGCAATCAATGAGTCTATGACCATCCTTCCAAGTGCTTATAAAATCAGATATTCTGAAGCTACTTGATTGAAATGGAATTGGTCTGTTACCCAAATGTCAGATCAATACAACTGATAGCATGTGTACTTGTCACATAAGGGAAATCTGCAAATACAATGTGTAGATTACCTTAGCCAAATGTCACTGTTTACTATTGGAGGTAGATGTCCCAATACAACCTTTAACATTGTATCTCTCACATCAACAGGTCTAGCTGCCACTGCGAATACCGAGCCCACTGAAGAGACTACCACTACCCCCATGGATAAAGCCCTCTGGACATCTGGATGTTGAGGACTGCTCTGGCCTATCAGGGCAGCCTGGTCAGATGACACCAGTGAGCTTCACCGTGACCACATTGACTCTTCCCAGCCCTGTTGCGTCAACATCTCAGGAAGCCAGTCACCCCCTAATCTAGGTTTGGAGGACTGTGAAAAACATCTTTTACCCCAGTCCAGGATCCCGAATCACAGTAAAACATCTCAGACACTGATGGTCCTGGAACCAGTGGTAGGTGGCAAGCTGTGCCATGGGCGCAGGCACATGGGGTAGGGTACGTATGAGGGATGGTGTGGGCCTGTGGCATGAGGCTGCTGTGGATGGTCCTTGCCAGAAACCAATCAGCCAAGTCTTGAGAGCCTACCAACAATCCCAAGGCCCAATGGGCCAGGTACTTGCTGTATCCTGGGAGATGAAGCAGCTACAGAGGGACTTCCATTGTGAGTCTCTGGAAAAGTCCAGAATGTAAAGTCAAGGCCATGGAGGTGGAGTCAGTTTGGCATCAATGGGAGAGGCCATGTTGATGTAACTGTGTTCAGTGCCAGATGTTGGGTCCTTAGCCTTTGGTGTGTGTGTCTGTTTTAAGTGAACCCTGTTGTACCTTATCTTGGATGCACAAACCTAGGTGAAGTGACATTATAGCCATCCCCATACACCACGTGACACTTGGATGTTGTCAATGTGAGATCACATGTATTTGCATGACAGCATGAGCAGTGTATGTATGTTGTATGTGTCAGGTGTGTGTCAAGTGAGCTATGTGTAAGTTGCCTGTGAGATTTCAAACCACATTTGCCCTTACTAAACGTTTATTGTGAAGGCATATCTGACTCACTCTGCTCTTCATGTTACCACATACACACCACATGACAAATTGTTGGCTGCATGCTATACCGTCATGCATGGAAGTGATGGGAATGGAGCTCAATGTAGGTTCTGTCTGCTCAGCCTAAGGAGACCCGGGCCTGTCAAATGTATCTCCCAGTATGGGTCCAAGTCTAGGCTGGTGTTGAGTCTTTTTGACTAGGCAATTGTGACACTGTGCCCACTCCCTGGACCCAAGTATACCCTGTTATGTGAACCAATCTAGGCTTTGTGGGAAAATGCAGCTCATTGAGGTTCTTTCCCTGATGAGTACATAAATGGTTTTATTAGGAAGACAATGATCTGTGTATAAAGTGTACTTGGCATCAATGTCAATATGTGTCTCTGACCCTGACAGGTCCCTTACTCCTGCAGCCCTGTTGACATCATTACACAGGTCATATTTGTCCTGTGCAGGCTAATTACATAAATGATAGTCCCACAGTTCAGACAGTGTGATGAATTCTGGAAACCCACGTTATGTGACTCATTTGGTTGGTGCATGATACAACAACCCACCCCTGAGGTGGCATGAATATTAATTTGTCAGTTTCCATGTCCACACATGGACAGATTAGACACTTTCTATACCCACCATGCCAGGCCCTTCATTGTTACCCATGTATAATTTTTGAGTTTGTACTCTGGCAGTAGCCTGTAGGAACTGTATGCTGGGAATCAGTCTCACACAGTGTGAGTGTATTAATGCATTCATTCCTAAAGAGTGTACCATTTAGAAGCCACTGAGGTATGTGATGTGTTCCATGGTTCCTCTGCTCTCCGTCAGATTGCTAGAGCATGTCCCACAAGATGTCACTTGGCCTACCTAGTTAGTGGGGGGCCTGAACAGGGGGTGGGTTGGTCTGCAGATCGGGAAGTGTTTATAGTCTAGTCCCTGTACTCATTGGCTGGTATGTGGCACAGTTGGGTAGTTTGGGAAAAAGAATGTTCATAGCTTTGTGTATGTGACTCAGCTTTTTGGATGGGACTTGTGGACATAATTTGTTGTCTTTTCTTTTACATCCGTGCAGGTTAACGCCCATCAGAAGAAAGGGATTTGGAGAGCCATCGCCAAGAAGGTGCGGACACTGGGGGTCCACAGCTGGTGGAGCGCCCTCTGCAGATGATAGAGTGGGCCACTGACTGCTCCCCCTGACAGTTAAGGATAAGCCATGTGGCACACAGTAGATAGGAGATTATTTGTGTTGACATGTCATGTGTTTCAAACTGGTATACCTTGCCTTCTGAACCTGGGATCTGGTACAAACCTGGTGAGACTTATGAAACAACTTTCTCTGCAGGGATCACAAATTGCTGTGTACAGTAATCTTTCCTGTACTTTTTGTTGTTGTATTGGATGTAATTTCTGACCCACAGATCACTTCCCTCGAAAGTCACAGACAAAGGGTAAGTGAGTTATGGATCACTTTCCTCTGCCATGTGTCTGGGCATATGTGTATGTAGACATCTGCTACCCAGAAGCAAGTTATTTTCAGTGTATGATATGTGCTGGTACCGCACTGCAGTCTGTGATGTATTTGTGCCCAGGATCTATGTGACATGACTTACATGGTTAATGGTTTGCAGACCTACCCATACTGTGAAGAAAGATTCATTTTTTGTACCGATAGTCATCTTTAATCTCACAACATCCAGTCCTCTTTTCTTTTCCCATCCCTTCTGGCAACAACAATGAAAAGATCTCTGGTAAAGAGTCTCCATTGCAGTGCCAGCGCGACGAGGAGCAATGCCCAATGATGAAGCATGTCACCCATGGATGAGTGAGGGCAATTGTTCTAAACAAATGGATATGTGTTGACCTGGTGTCTCCACACTTAATTTGTTGAGTGGAGTTAACAGTATTGGAATGGTGCACTTTATTTTGTAGTTTTGGTTCTGGGAGTGTGTACACTAGACAGACCAATTCCTCCCTTTCCCTCTCTTTTTGACACACTTCTCATTGGCAAAAGGTTGGGGTCCTTCTAGTATTTCCTGCAAGTTTTGTGATTCTCCAACATGCAAGGTACAGATGTATACCACAGGCACAATCAGATGATGTCATTGTAATTGGTGTCAAACATTAGTGGTGACTATCCTGTGGCTGAAATTCATTGTTGTTTGTATTCTGGATACATCTCTCGCTGACATATTGGACATGATGTCAATGTTGTTCCTTTCAATGAGATAAGTGAGGTTTATTAGAGTGACAGTGATACTACCTCCTTGACTCTATTGGGACAGGTATCACTTTTTGAGCTGTCCATTGTTGAAATGTGTACATTGTGGCATGGGTATTTCCATGTCACCTACTCAAGTATATTTTACTTTTGTATCTGAGATAGCTGGATTTCATTAGCATCATCTCAAATTGTTGGTACATCATGTATGCACAAAATAGATGCATGCATAAACGTGTGTGTGAAATATGGGAAGTTACTTTACAAAGGGATTGTATTGTTGTCTACAAGTTAACTGAGGTCTGCTGCATCTGGCGCAGCTGTGAGGATGAAGAGGTCACCTACTTGTTGTATGGTCATTGTGGTTGCAAGACTTCAACAATGCAATTGTAGTTGTCTGGGATCCCGATTAGCATGTGGGTAAGTTTTGTAAGTCCAGATGGCATGCATGCATTCGGTATGGCACATGAATGTGCTTCTTTGGTGAATTTTTTTGAAGGAGGCTATTTGACATGATGGAGTTGTGATTGAAGTGTTATCATGTATATGTTATGACCCTATTTCTCATTCTTTTTGCAGCATCAGCACAGGCAGGTAAAGGAAACTGGGCACAGCCAAGTGGGGAAGCATCTGACCATGGGACCTCGGGTCAAGATTCCTTCGACAAAGAGGGGCCCATTGGCCTGGAGGGTGAGGGGAGTGCCAGGGGGGAGACAGGAGCTACATCCTCATCAGATTCCTCCTCCAGTGGCCACTTCCTAATGGTGGCAGACCCATCAGGGCCCCCCAGTACCATCCTTGTCAGCCACTCCCATTCTATCACTGCCTCCCCTGGTGCTCCCCTCCCAATTGGCCGTGCCTGCTCACCCAGGAGGTGGGTGTCTTGTTTGCCGCAGGCACCTCCGCCCAGTCCCTGTTACCCCTGCTGCCCTCAATGAGGAGGCTATTGACCTGCTGAGAACAATCTCAGTGGGTCAGACTGCCATTGTGAATGCCATCCAGGGATTGTCAAGTCAGCTACAGACTAATGTATTCCTGGAAGGCATTCATGGTACGATGTCTAGGCCTAGAGAGACCATTTCAGGCTCTGGCCTCCACACTGATGGCAGCCAGTAACGCCCCCTGCTTATGTTCCCCCTCAACCTCCCTCTTCCCAATCCAAATCCTCCCTTCCCCTACCTCCCCAAAACACACAAACAGATCCTCATGCATCCACATCAACAGACAAAAGTAGCATAGAGAAACACAAGCACCACAAGACACACCAGCATGCACAAACAACATCCACCCAGAGACACAGCAACATTCACAACTATGAATGTGGCACCACACCTGCAAACACAACAACTACAGACACACCTACATCCACCTCATCCACCATACCTGCAGTCACCACCCCAACAGACACAGGCATCCCACAGCACCTCCACCCCCAAGCCTAAGACACATAAACGCCCTCACTCACCCACCCAATAGACACTCACCACACACAAGCATACCTCTCAAACCTGATCCCCCACCCACAATAATCTCTGAGGTGCCTGCTTGCCCCTTAGATGCCCCTTCCTGTTGAAGTTATATGGCAGTCAGGAGTCAAGTTTGGGCACAACATTGTGCCATTACTTGCAATATTCATAGACTTGCCAATGACGTTTGGACATTCATACTTGTTCATGTTAACAAACCCAGCAGTTGTTTTGTTTTGGGTACACCTTTGCCCTGCAATTCCTTTTCTAGCTTTCTGTTGTCCCTGAGTGACTTTGGTTGTGTGCCTGCAGTTGTGTGTTTGAGTCTGCTTGCTGATCCTGTTGCTGTTGTTAGCAGTATGTGAGTTTGTGTGCAGTGCTGCTGTCCCCCAAGAGAAGGGTATATGTTGTGTGTATAGGGATGTGTGTTTAAATGCAATGGTGGTGCCAATGACATT
Organism: Pleurodeles waltl; assembly: GCF_031143425.1. Classification (NCBI taxonomy): domain Eukaryota; kingdom Metazoa; phylum Chordata; class Amphibia; order Caudata; family Salamandridae; genus Pleurodeles; species Pleurodeles waltl. The sequence continues at coordinate 1,020,778,767 of NC_090439.1, forward strand.
GTGCACTGTTTGGTATGGTTGTTGTGTAGCTCCATGCACATTATTTTAGCACACTAGGCCTGCTACTGTGCACTTTAACTTAGATATATTTTATTCAGCTTTGTTTATTATTTTGACAATAGCCACATTTGCAGTCTTGTTTTATTTCTCTCTATCTAGCTGTTCTTTGCTTAGGCCAGCAATGTGTTCTTAAACAAGCACTCTGTGCTTCTCTGAAGGCTACATAAGATAGGTTGCCGGTGAACTTGGTAACGTTTTGTCTCTGATATTCATAGAAACATGCATATCCTTATGTTATTATTAAAACACTTCCTTGTCCCCTTACATGTTAGAGGGAGATTCCAGCCGGATGACCACGACTGTATGCTGATTGCTGAATGCTTCACTACAGCTGCTTATGCAGACTTCAGGCCTTTGCTCAGGTTTGGGGGATGATGTCTTCCCAGGGGAACCTGAAGGGCAGAACTAGAGCTTAACATGCTGTGCTCTAATAGCCTATGTAGGAGTTAGTCTATTGACTCTAGTGACAACATGGTAGTGTTATTTCTATGCTTTACTCTCCTTGTCACAATTTTAGTCCTCAAGCTTTATTGTCCTGGTTACTGCAGTACATGCTTTATTGTCTAAGATGCAGTTGCTTCATTAAAACCTTTATTGAAACATATACTGCCTCTGCTTGTCATTGTATATGCAAGACTAATGTAAATGAGAGAGATGGATAAGATCTGAGTGACTACGATTTCCTCGAAGAGTCAATTGTGTCATGTGCTCGGCTGCCCACTCATCCATGCTCTTGGGTAGAGATGAGGCACTGCTAGTTAGCAGGAGCAAAACCCAGATTGGGGCGACAGGTGTCACCTGTAGTGGGTTAAGACTCAGTCTCCCACACCGCAGGAGATTCTGCCGCTCAAATCCAGTAGTCTCATAAGAATAATGAGAGCCTACGCGACATGGCATGGCCAACGTTTGCTCAGGCTCTAATTTTTGGGTCCTAGATAGTATCTCTGTCTCACTACATAAAAAGACACCTCAGTACTATATACGGAGACGTCCTTGGTATTGAGGATTAGCTCCTCAGCAAAGTAGAGAACACCTATCTGACGATGGAAGTGTTCAAGCTTGAACTCTAAAAGGATAATCCCCATTTGGTGTTCTTATCTCTGAGCAAACTTACCATTCATTATGGAGAATCCACAACAGATAGCAATTGCAGTCAATATAAGACCAGCCCTTACTGCACATTTAGTGGCACATGGCCTAACGGCCCAGGGGGGTCCAGTCACATTTGTTGTTGATGCACATGCAGCCTATAGAACAGAACTTTTTTATTCTTGGGTCTCATTTCCAGCAGTTGATGGGAACACAAATTCATTTAATCACTATACATCTGCAAATGTAACTGCACAATACAGAGCATATGCATATTTAGAAATACCTTTATCTTATCAAGAACATAATAATTGGCTTGATGATGCCCTATCCCACACAATTTTACACGTTAGGTTAGGTCCTTTAAGTAATGATGGTCCTAACTGGCCCTTATTGGCCACTTATACATCTCACCCTGCTCCAACGAACCAAACAGTAGCTGAAGTCCGTCGCTGATATGCTGATCTGATGGCAATATACAGACGATTAGTACAGTTTGTAATGCAAGCATTAAACACAAACCCAGCATGTGCTGCACCAGCGCAACCACATGCAGTAACGTCAGGCATTAACCCTGCGACTGTACATTAGATCATGGGTAAAGTACCCGCCAAACAAGAAGAAATTCTGTTTTGGTTAGTTCAAAAAATAAATGCACTGGAAGCAGTATTTCCCCATGCGGGACCTCAGGATAAACATAGAATATTAACAATGCGCTTGCCATTTGGTATGGTTCCCACAGTAGATAACTGTAATACAAGGGGCACAGTATTTGCCACGCTCTATATAACCGCACACGGTACACCAACACTTGCCAATTTACCAGAAGTGTTGAAACAAATTCAAGATGAATACAGGGCTGCCCCGGCCCGGGACTTAGGGATGCTATTGAGTATCCTCAATTATATTAGGTAACCTTAAAGGGGAAGCGGTTGCACTAGCAGTGCGCATGCGGCTCTGGGATGTTCCTCCACAGGATCAGGAACGTAAGCTGACAAAGATTATCGCAGAGACCTACTCTAGCTTTGGTCAAGTTAGTCAGGGGGCCAGACCAACAAAACCACAATTTCAAGGTAAAGCTAATAAAGATTCTACCAAGCAAGCTCCTAAGGGTACTAAGAAATGCTGGGATAAAACACATCAAACTCCTAAAAAAGAAAGGGGAGAATCTCCGCACACGGAGACCCCACAGAATCAATATAATCTCAGAAATAGGGATAATATAAAAACGCCTGACAGATATCAATATACTGATATGTGCCAATCTCCTTCCTTTCAGGACTCATTGGAAAAACACAGTGAGAGAGGTGGGCGGTCAGAGCGAAGAACTTAGTACATAAAACCGAGACAGGAATCACAACGCTCAACAGAAGTTTTGTGTAAAAAGAAAGAGAAACTTCCCCAACAGAAAACACAATTCAAAAAGAAAAAGGTAGCAGTAGTGCAGTTTGACATGCCACTCAAGAAGAGGGCTTTCTTGAAGAACCAGGAGTGGGCCCTAGCCCTATTAGACAGTGCTGCAGAGGTCACAATAATTCGCAAGAATTTTCTAGAGCAACTGATGACTTCCTACAAGTAAAAATGCAAACATGCATGTCTCCACGCCTGATAGAGTGTACAAAGTAACGTTACAGTTAGAAGGAGACATTGAACGCACAATAGACGCAATCTTTGGGGACCATGTCGTAAACATATATGATATTCTGCTGGCCGAAAAGGATTGGCCACCTGAATTTGTCTGTACTTGCCCATATGGGGAAGATGTTATCAAACCTTCTTTCTCTCCCCTTGTTCCTGAGGAGCTTGCAGAATCCTACACCGTTGATTGGGTATAGGTGTAGGCACCCGCGTTATATTGCAACTATGTAGGATGGGATAAAGATTCCCCCTACCATGTAATTCCTATTAAAAATCAACCCCAACCTCAACCCCAATAACCAGTAAAACATGATGTTAAAGCACCCGTGAGGGAAATCCTCACACAATTGGAGTACCAGAGCGTAATCGAACCCTGTGTCTCACCTATGAATAATCCCTTATTCCCAGTAGCTAAACCGGACCATTCGTACAGAATTGTCTCAAATTACAGACACTTAAACAGTCATACACACACATATGCTATACAAAACTCACATAGCATAGCACTCATGAACAACATAGTGCGTAAAAAATAAAAAAAAAACACTGGACATTTCCAATGTGTTTTTCTGCCAAAATATAGCGCCTGAGAGTAGAGACTTAACCAGTTTCAGCGCACTAGGCTGAAGCATTGTCCTATGTAGATGATATTTATCTCACAGATGATGAATTACTGCAACATTTAAGATGGGTAGCCCACATTGTTGTGGGATTTGACGAGTTTGGCTACAAGTTCAATTTAAAAAAAAACAAAATAGCCTTCCTTAGCGTCCTGTTGCTGGGATATGAGCTATCAAGTGAAGGAAAGAGCCTAGCGCCACAATTCCTGGAAAAATGTGCACAGTTACAACCTCCAAATACTATTAAAAAACTCCAATCTCTATTGGATTTTCTAAATTTTGGCAGAACTTACATTCCTGATTATGCATCACGCATAAAACCTTTATATGACTTTGTATGTCATAAATTTTCAAGTACATTTTAGACAGTCGAATACACACGCATACTCAGAGCTTTGCAAAGAGACATGCTTGCAGCACAACATTTACACACAAAGGACAACAAAACACATCTGGTCATCTGAGTAATTGCTGGTGCCATTGGTTTCACCTATGTAACTTTCAATGAGGGTGAGACAGTCCCAATAGCATACAAATCACATTTGTACTCAGCAGCAGAACAACACTTTGCTCCCACTGAGAAAATTCTCACTGCTGTTCAGATGGCTGTCATTAAAGAAAGACCTCTAGCCCATGGCAAACACATTATTGTCGTTTCTCCAATCCTGCCCTTGAGGATTTTACCAAAGCCAGTGTTCCTAATGCTAAAGCATTACATCCACGTTGGATTCACTGGGCAACGTCTTTGACAGCCCCTGATGTAGACTACATTTTTGACCCAAAATTACAAACTCAGGAATTTTTGCAATATGAACTAGAATACCCATTTCCAGCAAACACACTGCCTATTGATCAGTATCAAAGAGTCATGTACACTGATGGCTCAGCGCGACCTGACTTTGGCACAAAACATCAATACTCCGCTTCTTGTGCAGTCGTAAGCGGCCATATGGAGGATAATAAATTTTGTCCCCAGCATACTTTCACGCAAACCCTAGGGGATTGCACAGCACAACTGGCAAAGCTAAAGGCTCTGGTGATGGCGTAGGAACGTACGGATCCTGTACAGTTAACACTGATTGTTTGTGATTCGGACTACTGTGTCCAGTCCTTCAATGAATACCTGCATTATTGGCACCAGAATGGGTTCAGAGATTCTAAAGGCAACACCGTTAAACACCGACTTCTGTGGGGGAAAGTAGTGGATCTGAAGGAAACGCTACCAAATGTCCATCTTGTATATACACTTGGACACCAGTGCGTTGCAATTCACGTTTCTGGAACTATACTGGCTGAAGAAGCTGCCAAATCAGCAGTAAGTACGGCCACTGTTGCTGCAGTAACCCGCTCAGAAGCGAAACCGGACGCTGACATATGGGCTGCCCTGAAAGCTACGGCTGAAGGCATGCCCTACCCAAAAGCATTTCCTGCTAAATCTTCCTACTGAGGCTGTTTAGACGCTGAAGCCTGTTGATACAAGGTCTAGGGGTTCGAGTAATTCCCAACAAAGATAGAAGATCAGAGTTGATTAAAGCAGCGCAGGGGTAGCATCTGCCCATGCTGGTGTGATGGCTACAATATCATTGTTGCAAGCACGTTATTGGTGGCCAGGACTATACAAACAGGCCAAGCAGTATATCCTTTGCTGTGACATCTGCCATCAAATTAAGGTTTCCACTGCTAAACGCCCACTGCAGGCACCCCTCCTAATTTCCAACAAACCATTACTATGTGTGTACTTGGACCACTGTGGTCCCCTAACACCGTATACAGCGTGCAAATACATTTTAGTCGCTGTTGACTCTTGCTCCAGATTTCTATGGGTGTGGCCACAACGCTCAGCTGCTGCTCCGGCTGTTATTAAAGATTTGTGAGTCTTTATCATTACATATGCAGTTGCGGCTTTCCACTCAGACCAGGGCCCTACTTTCACCTCAAGGGCTTTCAGGGTTGCAATGGCTTCGTTAGGGGTTCAACTCCAGAACTCCTCTCCATTTCATCCTGAGGGAAATAGTGTTGTGGAGCGACTAAACCGTGAGTTAAAGCAGTCCTTAACAGCCAGAGTCTTAGGTACAGGTCGTATTTGGCTTAACCACCTGTATGGAGTCCAGAGAGCACTTAACAATCTGCCTAGAAGGTCCCTTGGGGGTCGTACTTCATATGAGTGCCTGTTTGGAACTCAAATGTATGTTCCAGATCTTGATGGTCCTGGCGTAGAGGCGGCAGAAACGCCCTTTGACATAAATTAACGTGTCACTATTTTACAGGGATCAAAACAGTTCAGTGATGATAACGCTCCTGCCAGTGCTGCCTCTACAGGAATTAATGATGTGCCAGTAACAACCAATGGCTGGATTCCTAAAGTTGGGGATCTAGTACGTGAAAAGGTCGCTGTGAAAAAGGAGTTTGGCCCTTCTTATCATGCACTGGTCCCAGTCTTGGGAATACACGGTACCAGAACTGTCATTCTACCACTGTTGGATGGTGATAAAGAAAACCGCTTTGTATCTATCAACAATGTCAAGTTACACGATGTGGCCGATCCTGCACAGCAGACCAAGAGGAACAGCCAGTAGTTTCTGAATCCCTCTCACTACTGGTCAAGAAGTACCTCTACAAGTTGTGAGCAGCAACACAGACACCTCCCCGAGCTTGGGGAAGGTGGAAAATGATCTTGCATTACTTCCACTGACATCTGTTTCAACAAACAATACAGAAATAATTGATCAATTTGACACAGCTTCAACACAGACGGATGGCGTCATTTATTCTGAACCACCGCAGGAAACCCACACCTTTTCTCCACCTACAAACATGGCTCCAACTTTTGCACAAACTGCTTCTGGATACTTTGCCGACGTCAACGACACCGTTTTGGACTCATTTGCCTCTTCTACATCCGAACTGTCAAAAAGAGATAGAGCTGATAAACTGGCTTAAAGCAACTTACTTTATTCTCCTATGTAACTATCTGTGGCTTTCTTTGACTATACTGGCTTTCCTACTTTTAATTGGTTTTGTATAAGATTATTTTTATTAATAAATGGTCATTTTCTTCCTGAAAGATCAACAGTTGAACTGGTGGATGAGGTCCTAAAATCAAATTTTTCTTCTCATATGGTCCTCAGAGACTTGTCTTTTGTGAACATTATCGCTATACCAATTCCTGATGCGATTGTTTGGGATAAAGTAACGTTTGATATATACGGCCCGACAGAGATACCATGTGTGTTTAAACTTCCAATGACCAATGTAATAGTACCCGGAGTTGTTTCTGATGAGTGGGATGTGGAAACAGTTGATTCTATGATGTATTTGAAAGTGAAGATGTTTATCAATGAAAAGAAAATTATGGTGATGTTTTTTGCTATAATTATTATGGACACTATTTCATTCACAGAGCAAGCACCCCAAAGACTATTTTTAACTACACACAATGGGAACATTGTGCAACTTCACCACAAAGGAGTTCTAAAACATACTCTGCAAAGTTTGCATATTTTTCTGGGCATGATATTAAGAATGCTGAGTCGTATTATATTAAATTGCCATCAATGGAAAATGTGCACATATTATTAACAGATATGAAATGTATTTATTCGGATTCCTTTGTTTCCCAGTTGGCTATAGAAGGCTATGAATATTGGCTGAAGTCGATTGGCTTAAAAAGTGTGTGGGGAACCGGAAATTGGCAAATAAGGGGTAAGGAAGCTTTATTTAGAGCATGCCTGATACCTGTTCAAATTATATTTTTAAATGAAACTGCACAACAAACAAGTTGTTTAGGCTTAGCAAAATTTAAGTAAGTGAATGCGACCAGTATTCTTGACCCTGCAACTTTTTACAAATGGCAAAGATATATAAATGCAAATGAAGATCAACTTGATGAATGGGTCCAGAATGGCACATTTAATGCTTCACAGTCATGTCCTAGCAGGTGGTTATTGTGGCCAATTGATACCAATGGGTGTCAGAAACGTTTTATAAACCCCACAGGGGATTTTAGAACTAATAGGTATGTATCATCAGAACATGCTGTATAGTGACAACATACAGTGTAGGGAAACTGTGCCAGCAGTGGTTGAAGAGTTCCTCACTAGATGCTGTTAGAGAACACCTCAGTCTCCTGTCTAATAACACTGATTTACAGGACTCCCTGTTAGGCCCCAGAAAGCAACGCAAAAATAGATTTTTATACGAAGTATATAATGAAATTTGGAAGCTTTCACAACAAGAAGCTGCTGCCCGGTTAAGGCAAATAGACCAGAAAAATTTGCAGAAGGCGTTAGCTGTTGTAGATAATGGGATTAATACCCTGTCCGACCGCCTATAGACATTAAAAAACATTGTTTCTTCTGCAATAGACATAATACAAACTGATATGTCTTCTTTACACCATGGACAGAGTCAACTAAGGTCCATTATGCAGTTGGGTTGGACACTTCAAACATTGAAGGCAGGTCGCGATCCCTGGAAACACATTAGCGCAAGGGACATATTTTCTACATTTAACTTAACGTGACAACAACAACTAATAGCTAAGAAAGAAGTGACTTATGTCAAGCTGAACATCGAAAAGTTAGAAAAGTTGCCTTTTACTGTGTTTGAAATACCATCTGTTGAATGTTTAATACATGGGGGTCATTAATCTGCCTATTTCAACACTCCAATTCACATCCTGTTTAAAACACATTCCAGTAGGCACATATGAAAGGCTGGGAGATAGTTACATCCATGAGGTCTGGGAGCTTCCCTTCTCATACAAATGTCTCAGTGGCATGAAAGAGGTCCTTCTTAGCGGTAGTGAATGCAAGACTTCTGTTAGCCATTCGATGGTTTGTAAACAACTGTCCTTGCACGAAGTGTGTAACGCTTCGACAGCGAACTTGGCTTGTTATCTGAAGGGGGTTCCAGTCCCCTTAATTAGACCTGCATTCCAAGTGCTTTCAGATGGCAGCTATGTTCTCCTCAATAGTGAAGACTGTTGTGGGATGCGAGCTGGAATAGTTTATGTTGTTTCTGTCTCTAAGATTGTTACATGCTGCAAGAACGTACTTCCCCACCCCACTAGTCAAAAAGAGGTAGCTGACATCTGGCCTCATATTGCTACTTCAAATGTGAATTTTGACAAGTTGAGCAGACTCAAGGCCTTTTTGTTCCAAAAACATGTGGCGCTCACATCTGCACACGAGACCTATGCACTTCAGGTGGCAAGGTCATCAGCTGAGTGAACTTGTGAGATGAATATTTAATGCGTCCAGTACTACTGGAATCACAATTTCCTTTAAGGCTTTTGGTTCTGGTTTCGTTCACATTCCTCCATATTCGGTTTAATACCATCAGCCATCCACTCAATATTCTCCAGTAATTTCAGGGGATTTCCAATAACTTTGGCTATAATAGGTGGCATTTTGCTGTTGCTACTTTGTCTGTGCAATGGCTGTCCCGCCGCAAGAAGAAGGAATGAAAGCGCTTCCACCAGCGCAGCTGGGTCGTGAACGCATGATGCAGTACTTCGGAGCAACACTCCTGGAGAAATTGGAGTGTGACTGGTCTCTGTCATTCAGACCAGTTTTGCATTGAGTGCAGCCCATGTTTTGGTGCCTCTGGTGCTCATTCGAACATGCACTGAGAGTTTCTCTTTCTACGCCGCGCTTGCTTTCAATGGACGCTGACCTGCTGATGTTCTCGCTGAGGATTCATTACCAGATATGCACGTTGAGGGTACGTTTGCTACGGGAACCTGCTTATGAGTTGCCCTTCCTGGAGGATGCGGCTCTGAACTCATTACTGGGCACACCACGGAATGCTGCTGCCCTGGCTGGAGCTCAGGCTATGGAACACGAATGCTCCTTGGTCCTTCTTGACGATGCATTTCCTACTTTCCCATTTGCCAAAGTGAAAGATTTCCTGTCTTCAATTATTCCGGATTCGATTGGCAAGTTCCAAAATGACTCTGACTCTTGAAATTTGGCCTTCTTACGCCACAAGTTAACATTTTAAATTGTCCTTTTATATATGCTCAAGTGTCCTTTTTACCTTGTCATTATTGACATTTTTATATATATTTCTTAAGTTGATTTTTAGTAGCTTTCATACATAATTAGGCTTTGAACCACCTTCAACCGGCAAGGGGAGGGTGTTGTGTAGCCATTTTAGTTATAGCTCCATGCACTAGGCTTGCCACTGTGACTTTAACCTAGATATATCTTATTCAGCTTTGCTTATTATTTTAACGATAGCCACATTTGCAGTCTTGTTTTATTTCTCTCTGTCTAGCCGTTCTTTGCATAGGCCAGCACTGTGTTCTTAAACAAGCACTCTGTGCTTCTCTCAAGGCTACAATAAGATAGGTTGCCAGTGAACGTTGTAACATTTTGTCTCTGGTATTCATAGAAACATACATATCCTTATGTAGGAACATTGTCTCAGAATATCAGCTGTTTTATTATAAAAACACTTCCTTGTCCCATACACGTTAGAGGGAGATTCCAGCCAGATGACCATGACTGTATGCTGATTGCTTCCCTTCAGCTGCTTATGCAGACTTTAGGCCTTTGCTCAGGTTTGGGGGATGATGTCTTCCCAGGGGAACCTGAAGGGCAGAACTAAAGCTTAACATGCTGTGTTCTAATATAGCCTTGGTAGGAATTAGTCTATTGACTCTAGTGACAATATGGTAGCGTTATTTCTATGCTTTACTCTCCTTGTCACAATTTTAGTCCTGTCAAGCTTTATCATCTTGGTTATTGCAGTACGTGCTTTATTGTCTTATATGCAGTTACTTCATTAAAACCTTATTGAAACATATACTGTCTCTGCTTGTCATTGTATATGTGAGACTACTGTCACTGATAGAAACGGATGAGACCTGAGTGACTATGATTTCCTTGAGGAGTCAATTGTGTCATGCGCTCGGCTGCCAAATCATCCCTGCTCTTGGGTAGAGATTAGGCACTGCTAGTTAGCCGGAGCAAAACCCAGACTGCAGGCGATTCTGTAACTCAAATTAGGTAATCTTGTTAGAATAATGAGAGCCTACGTGACATGGTAAGTATTTTTTAATATGATGTCCAATGTTGGGATGTATGGTGTTAGACTTGTCCCCTTGATCTGGCTTATCCATACATGAGATGTGCGTCATCTTGAGTTTTGTATGTGAAGACATGGAGTGTGTTGAATTGTGCTACCTTTGTTTGCATTTGCCTGTGTGTCTATTTACGTTTGTGTCCCTTGCAGATGGTTCCTGTAGAGGTATTTCCCATGCAGTAGGAGTTGTATGTGCTTTGTTGACTTTCCTTTACCCATTGCTCAGATGTGCATGACAACTGGTTTTGGTATTGTTTGTCCCTGAGACCCATGTAGGGCCATTTCTTGTGGAGATATTGTTTGAGAGTCCTGTTCAAAGTGTTATTTGTCCCAGTGCAGTCTCCTTCCCTGTGTTTCCCAGATGGCCTCATCCAAACTGTGTAAGTATAGCTGTTATGTTATTCTTGGTGTGTTTGTCTCTCTGTGTTTTATGAATGCCATTGTGCTTCGAATCTGCTGTGACGTGTGTGTCCATTGCAGGGCTGTCTTCTGGTGGTGTTGTTTGTGTTCCATGCCACATCAATAGATATTTGTGTTGTATGTGTGGACTGTACCTGGCCAGTGTGGAATCTGAGTGTGTGAGCTGTATTTGAATATGTGCTGTAGGTGTGTTGTTGTTGCTGTGTGTAACAATGTTGTGTAGCCTTCAGTGTCCCTGTTCCTAAGCTGTGTGGCTGTGTGTATTTGTGTAGTGTTGCAGTGCAGGGTGAGTGTGCTGGCCAAAGTGTGAGTAGTGTGTGTGTGTGTGTATGTGTTGATATATGTCAGTGAGTGTGTGTTGTATGAGACGTGTGCCTGCTGCCAGTGTAGTACCTCCTCTATAATGTGTTTGCCAGTGCCACAAGCTGTTTTTAAAGGTTGATGATACAGGCAGATGTGTGTGTGTAATTACGGTTGATGGTGTCCACATAAATGTTGATTTTGTTCTTTCGAGCAGCAGCGGCAGAATGTTTGTGAATGGTTCCATGGCGACCCGGACGTGTCAAGCTGCCTACAGGTGGGTATCTCCCTTTATACTGTCCATTCCCGCCAGCTTGTACATGGTGGTTGGACTGCCATGGTCACATTGGCGGTGGGCAACCTAGTAATGGGTCCTGTGGAAACACTGTCTCCACCAGCCTGTTTCTGCTTCTTTGGGACCGTGGCAGTCTGCGCTCCCTGGTGGTGCTGGGGGATCGCTGGAAGCCTTCTATTTGTACGACCTCCAAACTCATAATATGGCAGTCCACTCAGCCAGACTGTTGGAGGTCAGACCGCCAACAAGGTGGTCATGGGACTGCCAAACTCATAATGAGGCCCTTAGTCCGTGACCAACATCAGCAATGCAAATGACTTCAGTGTCACTGTGTCTGTGTCTGCCTCTGGTATGCAACATTCTTCAGGCTGTGCTCTGATAGGATGCGATAGATGGCAGTAAGGTTTAGAAGATTACCTTGAATTAACATCCTTATTACCCCACAAATAGTGGCAGTGAGTGAAGTAGACATTTTCAAAACTTATCTTTACAGAACATGTATCTCTAGTGCTCCAACATCCTTTATGATCAACAAATTGCTTTAAACCAGATTCATCTTTTAGAGAAAAGTTTGCTTCTCGTGTTTTGTATACCTTCTATTCTTTGAGAACATTGACTTGATTTTGTGAAATATTTTTGGGGTGGGAATTTGTCAAAACAGAAAACAATAACGGGTGAATTTCAGTGGCTTTGTTCATTTTCAGTGACATATATGACCATTTTTCCAGTGTTCACAAAATTTCCCAGGTAATGCTTCCACCCTAAGAAGATTGAGCATGCAATTCTCCCCTCTGACCTTGATGTGGAAAAAACATGTATTATGAAGGAAAACAAATCTTAAATGGGCCTGCATTGTCTGTACTGCCTGCTAGGGGACCTTCAACATGTGGGTAATTTACAGGAGTAGGGGTACAAAAATCAATTACATTTTTACATTTTCATTGTAGAGTACTGATGTGGTTGTGAATCACAACACAAGTGTCAGGCATATTTGCAGACCTTGTAGTTTGAAGAACAACCTAGCAATATTAAACACAAGATTGCTGGTGTTCCCCACTAACCATGACATAGGGTACCTGGTGTACAAGAAAGATGCTCCACCCGCTACCACCAAAACCTCATGACTTTCTGAGTAGCTTGCTGGAGCAGCTAAGGCCTAGCTCAAAGGAGGTGGTAGGATTGTTCATTCAAGCAACATTACAACACACAGAGTATAGTTAGAAAAAAGATGTAACATTCAGCCAGAGATGTTATTTTATACAAAGACTTTAATAATACTTTAATTTTACGCATATTTCTCAGCAACAATAGTGGTTGATCAATGTAGACCAAATACAGAAATAAACCAATCAAATGAATGTTGCTATTGCCTGCCCACCTGCTTGGAATATCCAACTGCCAGCGGTCAGTAGGTAAGAGAGCCAAAATCGGGGGAGAGCGCGGTTCGGACGGCTGGTTGAGTGAGTGACCTCTGTGACTTTTGTGACTTTTGTGGAGGTTTAGAGAGGGGGCCGGTAGGGTTAGTAGTGGGGGAGTCGAATACTGAAGCCAGTCTGAAGGCAGCCTGTGTGCCTGCCCTGCCTAACAAAGGATCTGCTTGTCTGCAAGGCTGCAGTAAAGATATGCCTCACCCCAGCTCAAATTCAAACTGCAGCAAAGACTCCCTCTAACCTTAACTTAAACTAAACTTAAACTTAAACGTAAACAGAACTACAGACTGAGCGGACAGAACTGCTGTGAGTGGTGGCTACCAGTGACACTAGGTCACAGGCTTACCTGCTGCAGCACGAAGGCGGTTGGCCTTGGTGATCTCACTGTGGCATAAGCTCAACATCTGCATCAAGGACAACTAAGACATCCAAGACAACCAAGACAATAGAGTTGGTCGCCTTATCATCCACATTCCTCCCTCAAGTTAACCAATGCTGGAGGAAGATAGCTTACAGTTGTCACTTCCCCAAGGCCTATCAGACAACCCCTGTCAAGGGGAGGTGAGGCAGTTCAACCAGCTGCAGGCAATTGCTCCCAAGAACCAGAACAAGGAGAGAGACAATAATCACCCAAAGGCACAGGAAGAATAGAATTGGCTAATGACTGCCTCTCAGGAATCCAGCAAGGTGGTTGGCTCTCTTGCCTCCTGCGAGTCAACCATTTTGGCATATTTTTAAAAAACGCCTTGGATCACAATGATTTCCCTAGCTTTCAAGAGGCTGCAGGTGCAGCCGCTCACCTGGCAGGGTGAAAGAATGAAGTTGCCACTCCAGTCTCTAGAGCCTCTAACTAGAAGTCAGTACATCAGTCCCTTCCCAGTCAGGTCAGTTTGGGTATAACGTCTCACCAATAGTTATATCAAGTGACAACTCACCTACCATATTAGAAGCTGCTTTTCTTTCCAAAGAACCTTTTCAACAAAACATGCAAGACCCCCACCACAGTGGCCACATCAACAGCATAATCCTCAGCAGGAAACAAGAGTGGAATGCACCACTAGTCCACCAGCTTCCCCGAACCCTGACAGGCAGCATATTACCGCTCTCACCTATGAAATCACCTAACCCATATGGCTCAGGAACCCCTGGTCATGAGCCCTATGTAATGGAGCTCACCGATCAATCTCTTCTGGATCTATCTTTTTTCCATACGGAGCCCACAGAGCCCGGGAACAAACTCTAAAGCTGTTTCTAATAAACATACTTCTCTAGCTTAGTCTGGCCTCCACTCTTGCAAACACTATAATAAATGGACTCAGCTTTAAATTATCATTCAGATAATCTGGATGTGCAAGTTAACCTTCTGAATTCACTAGCCACATTTCTGGCTGGGATTGATTGTAAACTTAATAATCTAAATAAATAAGTTGATCATCAGACCGCAAGCAAACACCAACCTTGTTTAATCAGTCTGCTGCTGCTGTCCTATCATAGAAATCCTATCTACGCTCGCAACGTTTCTCAGTACAGTTTTGGTAGAAATTAAGAGGTGCCCGATGGTTTTGACCAATCTGAACAATCGGTGGGTGTGGCCCTCCCACCAAATTTAGCACCACCAAAAGGCACAACTTTGGATGGTTATTTTATAACCACCACAGAGCTAGAGGGTGTTGTCACATCTGAACCCCCAGGAACCTACCAGGTTAGCTGCAAAGATAGTCAATGCCAGCCTAGCATGCCTTTTGGCCCGTCCCTCATGAGTATCGACTCCAGACAAAGCACAGTCCCCCCACAATCCCAATAATACAAATGTTGGGCCTCTAAACTCAAGCTCTGAGCAACCAGAGATACCATCAGGGCTAGGGTCTCTAAACTCTAACTCTGGGCAACCAGGGGTCTTACTAGGGCCAGTGTCTCTAACAAAGGCTCCATCACCAAAGACCAACCCAGCACTGGGGAAAGCAGCCATTACAGACCCCTCTCCACCACGCCTCCTTAGCAAGAGAGGAAAGAAAAGGCTCCACAAACAGCAGGATAAAAGAACAAGGCAACAGCTTGAGGCACCTCAGCCGAAAAAGTTGACCCTCCCAAAACAGCAAAAAACAATCTAGTAAGATCTTGGTCAGATACTCTCCAAGTGATGATGATAAATAATCAGGGCTGTGTGACCCCTCCATGAAAGTTAACTTACAAAACCAAGACCCTACACCACAACCGACAGGAACAGCACCGACAGGGGCCTACAAGGAAGTCACTGAAGGTGGACAAGAACCCCCCTAGACCTCAGGGACCTAAGCAAGATACAGCTCCCCAAAGATCGGGTACTAGACTGCTGTTCTACCCAGAGTATCTCTCCCAAGGCCCCCATGGTATCTTAAACAGAGGAGACATTTTAAGACTGCTGAAGGCTATATGAGTTGAGCGACACGGAGTCATGCAACATTACCTCAATTGAATTCCCCCCACCATGAAGGCACCCAAATTGCGGAATCCACATTGGCAAAATTTGCTTCCTCAACCCTATCACAATTAATATTGCCCAGATCAGAAATATTCTAATCATGGGGCATCAAGATCAGTCGCTTTTAGAAGATCGGATATCTCCATTTGTTGGCACAATCACAAACCCCAACAGTGCTTCATGGGAAGAAACCATATTCAATCCTGAAAAACGCTCAGGGCTGTGCCATCACAGAACACAGTGAGCAGAAGCTCAACAATTGAGCCCATAAGGACAAACTGGGACTGGCTGCCCACAGCCCTATTTCATTGATGCTCTGACTGAATCATGCCCTGGGCCCCCTTCGGCCTAGTCCACCGATATCCCTGTGCTCCTGGAACATCAATGGTATGGCTCACAAATTACAGTCTCTGGACTTAACTTTGTTTTTAAATACCCACAAAATCTTAGCTCTACAGGAGACCTGGGCGGAGTCGAGCAGCCCCATAACATGCAACATTGAGTTGTGGAAGCCGGCCTTTAAAGAACATAGAAATGGTAGACCAAAAGGTGGGATCTATATACACAACAGTCAAACTAAAAGGGAACATTGATCCAATAATATTCACAGAGAACTGGCTGCAAGGAATTAAGATCAGTAACTGGGGACCGCAGCACACTCTTCTGCTGATAAATGTCTACATTAACCTAGGTGTAAAGGAAAAGAGGGCAAAGTTTAACCGTTTAATACAAATTGTGTGTAATATAGCTTGCGATCACCCCCCAGGCCGACTGTTTGATTGTAGGGTACTTTAATACAAACCTCTTTCAAGATCTTCTTGAGGATTATGAGGGGCCCTATTTAGAGAGTGCCCTGTCTGTCATCGAACAATCTAAGCCAATAGGCTGTCCACATAGCCTGTTGTGTGAATATCTGGTTTTGCAGCTTAGTAGCATGGGCTACAAAGTACTGAATCGTCATTTCCCACAAGATAATCTTCCAAACTGGATAAGAACCAATGGGAAAACTTGCCCTTTTCTTAATTACACCATCTGCAACATAGAAATGTTCCCCTTTATTGAAAAATACTATGGGGCATATTTATACTCTGTTTGCGCCGGAATTGCGTCGTTTTTTTTTACGCAATTCCGACGCAAAACTAACTCCATATTTATACTTTGGCGTTAGACTCGTCTAGCGCCAAAGTCCATGGAGTTTGCGTCATTTTTTAGCGTGGACACCTACTTTGCGTTAATTATATGCAAGGTAGGCGTTCCCGTCTAAAAAATTGACTCCGAGGCATGTGCGCCGTATTTACACTCCCGGGCAAAATTCACGCCCGGGAGTGGGCGGGTCCAAAAAAATGACGTACGGCCGCTTTTGCGCCGTTTTTTAGCGCCTGGAAAAGGCAGGCGTTAAGGGACCTGTGGGCTCGGAAGGAGCCCAGAGGTGCCCTCCCATGTCCCCAGGGACACCCCCTGTCACCCTTGCCCACCCCAGGAGGACACCCAAGGCTGGAGGGACCCATCCCAGGGACATTAAGGTAAGTTCCGGTAAGTATTTTTTTTATTTTTTATTGTGGCATAGGGGGGCCTGATTTGTGCCCCCCTACATGCCACTATGCCCAATGACCATGCCCAGGGGACAGAAGTCCCCTGGGCATGGCCATTGGGCAAGGGGGCATGACTCCTGTCTTTGCTAAGACAGGAGTCATTTCTATGGGGGTTGGGAGTCGAAAAAAATGGCGCAAATCGGGTTGAGGCGAAAAATTTGCCTCAGCCTGACTTGCCCCATTTTTTGACACCCAAGCTCCATATCCCCCTACGCCGGCGCTGCCTGGTGTACGTCGTTTTTTTTCACGCACACCCGGCAGCGCCGGCGGCTAACGCCGGCTAACATCATTGATTAAATACGGCACCCGCATGGCGCATCAGAATGGCGTTAGCCGGCGCTAATTTTTTTGACGCAAAACTGCGTTAACGCAGTTTTGCGTCAAAAAGTATAAATATGGCCCTATATCTCCCCATGGGCAGAGCAATCACCGCTCACAGATCACCGCCATAATGTCTGACCTACCTCACGATACCACAGGGAGAGTCACATGTAGAGGAATATTCCTCAAATGGAGCAGCTACACCAGTGACTTTGTAATGGCAGAATGTGCTGTGAATTTAGACGCAGCTGGAGCTGGTAACGGGTCCTCGATTATGGTGTAGGCATGCCTTGTTACTCGACTGCTGACGAAATTCCAACAGCCAACTTGTTGGCATGGTTCTCCTAAACTAATCATTGCTTCAGCCGTGAGGATCTAAAGAAAGTCTGCAATAAGGCCCAGAGGATAGCCTGAAAAAACACGGGATCAGAGGAACCACTCAACGCACTCAAGGAGGCACAGAAATCCCACAGGCAGGCAATCTTTAAAGGAAAACACAGGCGCTCAGATCATTTTTGGACAAAACTTCTCTGTGCCAGCAACGATTCAACTCCAGAAATTTCTGGGCTCTAGTGATTAAACAAATGAACAGGCCAAGGATGCTGGGCTGTGCAAATAAAACAGAAAGAGAATGGGCATACTTTCTTGCCCGACACTTTTTTGCCAGTGAGGAGGAAGATGGCCAAGCAGACAGGGGCGCGCAAGACCTCTCTCGCACCACTTAGAGCATCTAATTTCCAAAGCAACATCAAACTGGCTCCAGGGACCAACAGTTTGCCCCAGGTGCTATTATTTCAACAGGATGCAACATTCTGGGCGGGTTGGCCATTTCTTACCCTCCATAATTCCTTTTAAAACAATGGAACGACAATCGATTTCAGCATGATGTAACCCTGATAGTGACTATTTACAGCAAACGCTTGGTTGTCGCATACGTACCCCTCATATTGCCAATGATGTACAATTTTGCTGCTGCTATTGCCATATCCACCACCAATACTGATCAACTTGAGCAGTAATTCTCATATGCTTTAGAGGTTGATTACATTGCCACCTTGTTTTTAGCAATAACAATGGTTTTAATAGAACACATGTGAAGGTGTATTGTGTATTTCTGATGTTAGTGCCATGTTTTTATGTTTTTTAATTGTTTTTTTTTAACAACCGTATACAATAAAGTCTTATTACTTCAATCGAATGAAATGCAGTTACTGGATAGGACACACAAGTTTCCCACAGTTTATACTGTTCACACTAGAACATATTCCTTCCACTTCAATACTGCATCTCTTTAAACATTGTTAGCAGTTTGTAACCAACTGCAGAGATCAAGAAATTTATGATAGCACTGAATGTAAATTGTGTAATCTGCAGTGCAAAAAAACATGATTGTAATTAAATTGAATCAAGAGTCTCAGTGTCCACAGTCAATAGTGATCGGAACAGGTAACCTCCTGTAGGAGGCTGGCCTGGCTTATAATGGGTACCTGATGGTACTTACACCTTGTGCCAGGTCCAGTTATCCCGTATTAGTAGATTAGTAGTGTTCTAGCAGTTTAGGCTGATAGAAGTAGCTATAGCAGAGCAGCTTAGACTGAATTTAGGAGACATGCAACGCTCCTACCATACCACTTGTATGATATAGATACTATATCATAAGAAACACAATACTCAGGGTTACTTAAAATAAAGGTACTTTATTTTAGTGACAATGTGCCAAAAATATCTCACAAAATACACACACAAACCAAAATCAGGTAAGTAAAACATTCAGAAAGTAGTGCAAACACTGTAGAATACAATAGGATGCAATAGGCCTGGGGGCAACACAAACCATATACTAAGAAAGTGGAATGCGAAGCACGAATGGACCCCTAGGCTAGTGTAATGTGTAGAGGTCACTGGGAGTGTATGAAAACACTAAGGGTTTCCAAGATACCCCACCCCAAGTCCCTGGAAAGTAGGAGTAAAGTACTACTATTTCCCCAGAAACACTCTAAAGCCGTGATACAGGATTTTGCAAAGACCACCACATACTGCAAAGCACTGATGACGGATTCCTGGACCTGAGGACCTGCAAAGGAAAGGGACCAAGTCCAAGAGTCGTGAAAGTGTCCAGGGGGGGCAGGAGCCCACTAAACCCCGGATGAAGTTGCAAAATGGCTGCCTCTGGATGGAAGAAGCTGATGATTCTGCAACAACAAAAGATGCTAGGAACTTCTCCTTCATGCAGAAGATGTCCCACGGAGTGCTGGAGGATGCAGGGTTGTTTCTTTGGCAAAAGACTGCAAACAAGCCTTGCTATCTGCAAGAGTCACAGTTGAAGGAAAAGGGTGCTGTCCGGGCCCAGGAAGGATCAGGACGTTGCTACTTGGGAGAGGAGACAGAGGGAGTCCTCAGCAACAAAGAGAGCTCACACACAAGAAGGTAGCACCCGCAGAAGTCCTTGAACATGGGTTCAAGCAGTCTGAACATGGTAGTCATCTCAACACTGCAAAAGAGGGTCCTACGAAGCCGGAGATCAACTCAGGGAGTTGAGCAGTGCAGGACAGAGTGCTGGGGACCTGGGCTTGGCAGTGCATGAAGGATTTTGTGAAAATGTGCACAGAAGCCCTAGCAGCTGCAGTTCACGCGGTGCACAGGATTACTGTCTGAAGAGGGGAGGCAAGGACTTACCTCCTCCAAATTTGGACAGTTGGACCACTGGACAGTCTGGGTCACTTGGGTCCACCACCTATGTTCCAGGGGCCACGCTCATCAGGATGAGAGGGGTCCCAGAGTACTGGTGATGCTGAAGTTTAGTGCCTGCTGAAGCAGGGGGAAGATTCCGTCGACCCACAGGAGATTTCGTCATGGCTTCCAGTGCAGGATGAAGGCAGGCAGCTCCCAAAGCATGCACCACCAGGAAACAGTCGAGAAAGCCGGCAGGATTAGGTGCTACAATGTCGCTGGTAGTCTTCTTGCTACTTTGTTGCAGTTTTGGAGATATCCTGGAGCAGTCAGTGGTCGATCCTTGGCAGAAGTCGAAGAGAGAGATGCAGAGGAACTCTGGTGAATTCTTGCAAGTCGTTATCTGAGGAAAAGCCCACAGGAGAGACCCTAAATAGCCCTCAGAGGAGGATTTGGCCACCTAGTCAGGTAGGCACCTATCAGGAGGGGTCTCTGACGTCACCTGCTGGCACTATCCACTCAGAAGCTTCCAGAGTGCCCTCACACCTCTGGGTCCAAGATGGCAGAGGTCTGGGACACACTGGAGGAGCTCTGTGCACCAGCCCTGGGTGGTGATGGACAGGGGAGTGGTCACTCCCCTTTCCTTTGTCCAGTTTAGCACCAGAGCAGGGACTGGGATTTCCCTGAACCGGTGTAGACTGGCTTATGCAAGGAGGAAACCATCTGTGCCCTTCAAAGCATTTCCAGAGGCTGGGGGAGGCTACCCCTCCCTAGCCCTTAACACCTTATTTCCAAAGGGAGAAGTGTAACACCCTCTCTCAGAGGAAATTCTTTGTTCTGCCTTGCTGGGACTGGGCTGCCCAGACCCCAGGAGGGCAAAACCCTGTCTGTGGGGTGTCAGCAGCGGTAGCTGCAGATAAAACCCCAGAGTGCTGGTTTGGCAGTACCCGGGGTCCATAGTGGAGCCCCGGGATACATGGGATTGGCACCCCAATACCAGATTTGGGATGGGGGAACAATTCCATGATCTTAGACATGTTACATGGCCATATTCAGAGTTACCATTGTGAAGCTACATATAGGTATTAACCTATATGTAGTGCACACGTGTAATGGCGTCTCCATACTCACAAAGTCCAGGGAAATGGCCCTGAACTATGTGGGGCACCTTTGCTAGTGCAAGGGTGCCCTCATACTTAGTAACTTTGCACCTAACCTTCACCAAGTGAAGGCTAGACATATAGGTGACTTATAAGTTACTTAAGTGCAGTGAAAAATGGCTGTGAAATAACGTATGTGTTATTTCACTCAGGCTGCAGTGGCAGTCCTGTGTAAGATTTGTCTGAGTTCCTTATGGGTGGCAAAAGAAATGCTGCAGCCCATAGGGATCTCCTGGAACCCCAATACCCTGGGTACCTAGGTACCATATACTAGGGAATTATAAGGGTGTTCCAGTATGCCAATTAAAATTGGTAAAAATGGTCACTAGCCTATACTGACCATTTTAAAGGCAGAGAGAGCATAAGCACTGAGGTTCTGTTTAGCAGAGCCTCAGTGACACAGTTAGCTATTACACAGGTACACACATTCAGGCCACAAACTAAGAGCACTGTGGTCCTGGCTAGCAGGATCCCAGTGAGAGAGGCAAAAACAAACTTACAGACATTTAAAAATGGGGGTAATATGCCAGGCAAGATGGTACTTTCCTACACCTCCTTATATAACACTTTAGGGTTAGTGTTTCCAGTACAGTGAACGGGAAATATTTTGTGACCTGAGGGTTCAAAGGACTTCAAATCAATGGCTATACATCTGGAGAGAGACAGAGGTGTTGAAACTGAAAGGGGCTTAGTGGTCTGAGAGAATACGCACAGAGGCACAAATAAGGGTCACAGAGGAATGTTTCAATTTTTTGGGATGCCGCTGATCCACAATTCCATCCCGGTACTTGACACTGCAAAGAAAAGAAGGGTCAGGGAATAGCACATATGGAAGCTAGTTAAGTGCAGTGAATTCTGGGAAGGTGGCAAAGTAGGTGGTGAGCAAAGCAACGGGCAGTCATTGGTACGTAAAGGGAATGTGCTTAGTAGGTAGGATCACTGCTCAGTGCACTTGCAGTTTTAGGCTGTCTGTTCTCAGGTAACTCTCATCTGGTCTCTTTGTGTCTCTTTCTCTGGGGTCTGCAGGAAGGTAGCTTTCTGCCAAGCAGGTAAACTAAGCAGCAAAGCTGGAGAATATACCTTCAGCAGGTTCAGTCTCAGCTGGTGCGGCTCCTCCACTAAGTTGGAGGAGCATCGCCCCTCCCCACCACCAGCAGCAGCAAAACCTTTACAAGAAAGCAATAATAAAATAGGTTTATTATTGTTTTCTTGTAAAAGGGGCAGGCCATAGGCTGTGACTTGCACGGAGGGGAAGCGCACAGCAACCCCCTTAGTGCTCATGTGTGTTTGGCCTTCTGTCTCCGGCCACCCAAACATAGCTGGGCACTAGGCTCTCTCCAACCTGACACTGTGTTGGGTTGTAGAGAGCAGGCACGGGCTCCCAGGCTGCTTGGTGCTCCGATCAATCCGAACGATGCATGACAGCAGCATTCAGATTGGATGCAGGGCAGGCTGGAAGCCTGTGCCTGGTCCTGCAGTGAAGGCAAGGGGAGCGGCGCGGTGGTGGCAGCGGTCGCAGCAGTGAGGTAAGTGTTTTTTATTTTATTAAACATGAATTCTCCCCCCTCCCCCCACCAGGCGCCACCCCACCCTGCCCCCTAAACGCACCACGAGCTGCTCCTGAGTCCCAGCCTTGAAGATATAAGTGTGCAGCCCACAGCTTCACATTCAGAATGTATCTCACCCAGGCCTCTGTCAGTTTAGCTCTTGAACAAGAGGAAGTCGGATAATCAAGCACATTTTGACAGCCCTTAGTTGTTGAGCAGCAGTCCCGGTCCAGTTGCTTAAGCACTTTCAAAAATGTTTGAACACTTAACCAACCATGTTGGGGCAGAGGTTTTCTCCTTAAAATGACCTTTTATTACAACAGGTCTTGCACTTCTCCCAAACTGCTCTTTGGGCTTCTTCCTACATAGCCATGCTGGTAGAACTTAGCAGTCTTGTCTGGTAGGAAACTAGTGTGTTCCTATCACACAATACATGGAGGTAAAGGTAGCCGGCAGAGAAAGATGGGGGTTAAATGGCTGTCCTAGTCTAGTTGTTTTTCAGTGAATAGCAGCCATCTTAAATATTGTATGCACCATTGTGTACCAAAAAGATGTTTGTGATCATTAAAAAATAACCATACAAACAGGTTAACTGAAGACGCGTGTCAATAATTGCTATGTATATCCCTCTTTTTATGTTCATAATCATTTATGCAAAATCAACGTACAAAATGTTCACAATTAACCACATACGTTTCAAACATCAAATAGAGATGGGGTCGCTTTGCCAATAGTCCCTACACTTAATTTTCATGGGGAGGCTTATAGGAGTCATCTCTGTGTGTGGCCGCTGAATCTCAAAACCTACAGCATTCTGAAATGTGTCTGGACATAGGAAGAGGGCTATTGGGGCTGCCACTCTAGAGATCAGTGTGAAGAGGCTATTCAAGGGTATCGCTAGTCTTAAAGCACATCAGGGGTGTCCCTGAGAATAGGGATATCGGCTATTTTGAGGGCCCTTTGGATTGGGGGCTCAAATGACTCAAAAATGAAAACTTAAAGTAAACCTCTGAGACAAATGAAACATGGAGGGTGTATAACAGCTGAACAATTTGTCTTTCCCTTATAAATAGCAGCTATATGAACAAAAGTCATAGGTTTCCTTCTACTTGTGCAAATGAGAGTTCCAAACTCAGATCAGTGACTGCATAGCAGTATATTTCCAGATACCATCCAAATACCTGCGCGTAGTCAGCAGTATTTCTTCCTTTCTCATTTTCTAATTTTCAAGCATACACAGCGTATTCTGTTTACATTTTTATAATCATTTGCACACCTTTGGTAACTAGCACAACTACTGATTATCCATTGCCTGTTAATAGCTTGTTATTTACTGCCCCCCATGGAGTCTGCACCTGTTTCCAACAAAATGTGGAGCCTCAGACCACGTCAATTCAACAAATAACCTAGTATTATTCTGAGGTGGCAACCTTCCGGTGCTTGAGATCTGTCAAAAGAAAGGTTATCTCAGAAAGGCTGTGTAGTGAATAGACTTACTGACTCCCAACACGCTATTATCAAGCAGAGGGGGATCAATAGTCGAGACAGGAATTACAAAACGACAATGGAGAAAATGAACAGCAGCACCTCTGGGGTTCGCTTTTTGTACTTTTCAGCACTGCGGACACTGCCCGGCGTTCTAAAGGGCAACAAAGTGAAGGGAAAAGGCTAACTGGTCCTGATTGACTGAACAATGAAATCACTGCCACCAAATCAATGCCACTCATATATATCCTTTCCTTAACACAAAAATATATATTTTTTCACATCGAATGGTAGGTGAAGGTTTTTTTTGGTTGTTACAATACATATTGTATCTGTAATACAATACTGGTGCTCCGATTCTAAAAACAGACAATGCACTAGCATTTCTTAAAATGAGTCATTGTGAGAAGTCAGATTATTGGTTGAGAGGTGGTGGAAGCCCCGCTTAGGCAACAACCACAATCCTTGTCAGAGTGAACCACAAAAGACACTAAATTAACATGTGCTTAACCCTCTGGTAGCTTGGCACAAAGCAGATAGCCTTAACTTAGGGGCAATGTGTAAAGTATTTATGCTGCACATAAACAGTAATAAAGTGAAAGCACAACACAAGAAAAATCCCAATCCAATTTAGAGAAAAAGTGAACATTTTAATAAATAAAATAATACCAGAATGAAAGAATCCAATCAGTAGAACCGGAGATATGCAATTGTAAATAGCGCCTAAAAGCACAAAGTGCCACTCACAGTCATCTGGTTATGCTAGGCCGGTGGAAAGTCACATGGTCAGGTCGACTGTGATGGAGTATGGGCTGGATTCAGGGATTAGGTTCGCAATCTGAAAAAAAATCCTTCTCAAAGTCTGGTGTAAAGAATTCTGTTTGCACTGGAGGAGGTATCAAGATATGGCAGATGGTCGTTGCTGTACAGCTGGGTGGTGCTGGATGTTGCTGGCTGTTGCTGCTATAGTGAGAAGGGCTGTTTGTTATCGTAGACCGCTGTTGCTGGAGCTTTGTGTTGGGGGTCACAGCATGATGTAATTTCTGTAATGCAAAGTGCAGATGTTTCGTTGCTGGTCATCAGTAGCTGTCAGTGTAGTATGAAGAGCTGAGTTCACTGGGGGTTATTGTCTGGAGGCAGCGTCTCTGCATGAAAGGGCCCATTTACTGTTGTGAAATGCCCCAAACTGCACAATTTCACCTTTCCTCACAGGAGGAGTTCAGCTAATGCCAGCCAATGGTCTAGGACCTGGGGAGGCACCTCTTGAGGATCAAGAACTCACTCCAGCTTAGGCCAGCAGTGCTCAAGCAGGTCCAGTTCCAGGGAGGTCAGTGCAGCAAGTTAGCTGGATAGTGGCAGTGAGGCCTCTGAAGCTTGTTGTGTCACTGTAGCTCCGAAGTCAGCCAACTGAACCTTGGAGTCACTCAAGTTAGCCTGGGATGAAGGGAGCAAGTCCAGTCTTCCTTCTCAGTAAGCAAGGTAGTCTTCAAGCACCGGGGCAGTCCTCTAGGGGCTTCTCTAATGTTCACACATCCAGGAGTGTACTGAAGAGTGGCTCTGGAGGTCCAATATTTATACCTTGTGCCAGTCTCTGAGGTGGGGAGATTTCCTATACTACCCCCAGATCTGGTTCTGGAAAGTTCTTACCTTTCCCTTTCAAGGCTCCAAGAAGTCTGGGGTGAAAAAACATGAGAGTCAAGTTCCTTTTTCTTTGTACTGGAGGCAAAGCCCTATAAAATGGAAGTGGAGCTGGGTCAGTTCAGCCCCCTGCCATCCTGGCATGATAGTCCATCCTGTCCACACCTAATTCCCTTTGTGTCACTGTCTGGAAGGAATACAGAAAACCCAACAGCAGAGCCATTCAGAATCACGTGACACAGGCAGAAAGCACAAATGTTTAAGACAAAAAAAATACCAAAAGTGTAATTTTTCCTAAAAATAAATCCTAAAAGTGGCATTTTCAGCATTGTGACTTAAAATCCGACTTTACCATTAAAGCACATTTTAAATTACAATTAATTTCAGTGCAAACACCATGGGCCTGATTATGACTTTCGCGGTCCCACCACGGGACTGCCAAAGGTGCGGGAGGACGCCACTGCCATGGCGGTGACTCCCTGAGCATATTACAATGTTCCTGCTAGGCTGACCAGTGGGAACATTACAATGCGCATTCCTGCTGGACTGACCAGTGCTGAGGTCAATATCCTAGCACTCCAGCACCCTCAGAATGCACACTGTCTGCAAAGCAGAGAGTGCGCATTCCAACTGCACTGGGCAGGGGGAGATGGGCATGGGCAGTACAGGGGGCACCCGTGTGGCTCCCGGCACTGGCTTTCCACCAGCCTTTTCACAGTGGGGTCCCCACCAAGAAAAGGCTGGCGGAAAGTGGGGTTGTAATCAGTCAGGCGGTGCTGAGTTCAGTGCCACCATGGCTGGTTACAAGTCTGACCGACGTCACCCCGTCGGGATCTATGGTGGCAGGGACAGCAGTCTTCATGGGGGTCTGCCCACCTAAGTTGTAATTGGGTAGACGGTCCGCCCGGAGTGCGGCAGTCCGACCATCAACTCAATGATCGTAATGAGAGTTATCACTTATTAGTTGTATTAAGGTAACGCAGTATTAGTCAATGGGAGAGCGAGACGTAACATCAGTGAAAATGACTTTAGAATTTTTCACTACCAGGACATTTAAAACTTGAGTAAACATGTCCCACTTTTTAAATACAATACATCCTGTACGATGAGCCTTTAAGGCCTATCCTGGGGATGATTTACAAATATTAAAAGAAAAGTTAGGAATGGCAAAAATATTATTTTGTCAGGTCAAAATTGCAGTTTGAAACTGCCCTACAGGATACAAAGGCAGACCTGAGGCATGTTTTAAAAAGCTACTTTAGTTGGTGGCACAATGAGTGCTTTAGGTCCATTAGTAGCATTTATTTTTCAGCCCCTGGGTACACTTAGTACCATTTACTAAGGACTTACAAGTAAATTAAATGTATCAATCATGTGTAGGCCAACTTTACCACATTTTAGGGAGAGAGCACCAGCACTTTAGCACTGGTTGGCAGGAAAAAATCCACAGAGTTCTAATGCAGCAAAAGCGGATACAGCTACTGAAGGCAAAAATCTTGAGATCCCCTGCAAAAAATATATATATATTTACAACCACAGTCCTCACTCTTAGGGTGAAGATGGCAAGCAATTCATGCAGTAAAAAGCACACAATCTATTACCAAATATAGGCCCTCATTACAACCCTGGCGGTCGGTGATAAAGTGGTGGTAATACCATCAACAGGCTGGCGGTAACTACTGCCAAATTATGACTATGGCGGAAAGATCTCAGATAGACAGCCACTTTACCATACTAACCGCTAGGGCGGAAACAACAGCCACCACGGTGGTAGCCGCCTACAGCCAGGCAGAAGTCAATGTTCTGCCAGCCATAATTAGACCCAAGAAACCCCCACCTTTTCCGGGGCGGTACCAACCACAAGAAAAAGCTTGGCGGAAACAGACCTCAGAAGGGAAAGGACGCACCTTTTGAGACACAGTGAACAACCAGGACGCCATGGAGCCTGAGCTGCAAATCTTTCCTATGATATTTTCCACTGCGAAGAAGACCATGGTGAGTACAGCCACCTAGCACACAGGGGAGGAGGGGGAGGAAAAAGAGAGTGACACACACACGCACAACACACACCTCCATCCCCAACACCATACACACATTCAGGTGCAGTAAGAAAACATATTGACCTCGTACCCCTCAGGAATAATGCAAGGACAACACAGATAGATGAAAGTGAGTGAAATAATATAAATACAGTAAAAATACGAACATTCAATCTAAAAGTATATACATATGTACAGTTCATGGGACACTGCCCAGTCCTAATGTATGTGGGCCACAGGGCCACATGACAACATCCAAGGCCTCACTTGTCTCCTACACCAACACGAAGAGAACACTGCAGGGGCATCAGTTGGAAAATATGCAGGCACCTCAGGAGGACGAGGAACTGGGGGCACCTCAGTCATCAGATGGAACAACACCACTGGTTCTGGAGGGGGTAGCATGCCCTGTGCTTGGTCCTGGGGAGTACAAGGCCACAGTGTCTGGAGTGGGAGACTTGCCCACATGCTCTGGAGGGGGTAACATGCCCTGTGCTTGGTCCTGGGGAGTACAAGGCCACAGTCTCTGGAGTGGGTGACTTGCACACATGCTCTGGAGGGGTCAACATGCCCTGTGCTTGGTCCTGGGGAGTGCAAGGCCACAGTCTCTCAAGAGGGTGACTTGCCCACATGCTCTGGAGGGGGCAACATGCCCTGTGCTTCTCATCCTGGGGAGTGCAAGGTCACAGTCTCTCACCTGAGTGTCATACCCACAGGATTTGCAGGGGGCAGGCCGCACAACAGACCATGGAGGCAGGTCCACAGATCGTCCGCCTGCAGTGACGGCTGCTCAGTGGTGGTAGTGGTGCTGCTGCTGGTGGTGGTAGTGCTGCTGTTGGTGGTGCTTGTGGGGGGAAGCTTCTGCCCATCCCCTGCAGCCTCAGACTGCTGCCCACTCCTGGTGCTGGTGATGCTGCTGCTGCTGGTGGTGGTTGTGGGGGTAAGCTCCTGCCATCCCCTGCAGCCTCGGACGGCTGCCCACTGCTGGTGGTGATGGTGCTGCTGGTTGTGTTGGAAAGCTCCTGCCAATCCCCTGCAGCCTCGGATGGCTTCCCACTGCTGGTGGTAGTGGTGGTGGTGGTGCTGCTGCTGCTGGTGGTGGTTGTGGGGGGGGAAGCTCCTGCCCATCCCCTGCAGCCTCGGATGGCTGCACAACCGTGGTTGTTGTTGGGGGCTCCGACTGAGTCCCAGCACCAGGCCCCTTGCCCTTCCTGCCTGCTGGTGCAGGCCCCTTGCCCTTCCTGGCAGCAGCTGGGGATGGCTCCTTGCTCTTCTTGGCAGCACTTGGGGCAGGCTCCTTGCCCGTCCTGGCAGCAGCTGTGGATAGAACCTTGCCCTTCAGGGCAGCAGCTGGGGAGGGCTCCTTGCCCTCCTGGGAAGCACTCGGGGCAGGCACCCTTTCCATGAGGCTGCCTGGTGCCCTGGATCCTTTACCACCACAAGTGGGTGTGGACACTACTGGACCCGTGGACAGGGTGGCTGAGGTGCTTGCCTGGGTTTTAGCCACCCTGACCAGACGTGAAGGATGGAGAGGAGGGGTAGGAAAGAGGTCAGTGGTGGAGAGGAAAAGCTGCTTAGGGACATTGGGGTGGGAAGCGGGAGAAGGTTTGGGAGTGGAGGAAGAGGGAGTGGTTGGGGGAGGTATCTGTCTGCTGTGTTTGGGTGCAATTGCATGGGGTGGATGCTGTTGTGAGGTGGATGGCTGTTGGGTGTCTGAGTGCTTACGTTTGTGTACCGTGGGAGTGGGGGACAGACACAGTGGGAGAGGACACAGGGGACGTGTGCATGGCTGCTGTGGTGGTGTCTGCCAGTGAGATGTGTGTTCTGATAGGTGTGCTGGTGATGGCTGTAGTGGATGAGGATGTAGTGCATGCAGATGTGAGTATAGACGCAACTGGGAAGGAGGAGGAGGATGAGGAGGAGAGGGCCACAGTGGAGGTTGTGGATGTTGGTATGTCTGCATCTGGATGGTGTTTGTGTGAGTGCCTGTGGGATGATGTGCGGTGCTTGTGTTTGCCTGTGCCACTCTTGTGTGCTGTCCTGTGTGCATGCTTGTCTGCCTGTGTGCTTGGGATAGGTTGGGGTTGAGGGGAATGGGATTGGGAAGAAGAAGTTGGAGGGGGGAGGGTGGAAACAGGGACAATGGCTGCCATCAGAGATGAGGCCAGGGCCTGGATTGATCTCTGTTGGGCCACCAAGCCAGTGCGAATGCCCTTCAGAAATGCATTTGTCTGTTGCATTTGGGCTACAAGCTCCTGGATGGCATTCACAATGGTTGACTGCCCAACAGAGATGGATCACAGGAGGTCACTAGCCTCCTCACTCAGGGCAGCAGGGCTAACTGGGACAGGGCCTGAGGTGCCCGGGGCGAAGGAGATGCCCACCCTCCTAGGTGAGTGGGCACATGCAACTCGATGAGGGGCTACTGGGAGGGCGGTGCTGGTACAGGGGTGGCAGCTATACCTGTTGCTGGGGTGGTCATAGAAGTGTCTGCCACCACCAGGGAGCTTCCATTGGAGGAGGTATCTGTGTCCGAACTGTACCCTCCAGTCTCCCCTGTGGTGCCCCCCTCACCCTCCTTCCCACTGGTGCCCTCAGCGTTGGTGGACTCTGCCTCCAGGGTCCTGTGGTCACCGGTGCCTCTGCTCCCCTGCCAGATGATGCTAATGCACATAAGGACAGATGACAAAACAAAAAGGGAGGGGAGAGACAAAGGATACACTGGGTCAATGGCTGAACCAACACCACAGTTGGCGTACATACCACCCTCACACACAGGAAACAGGCCTATGCACTTTGCAATGCACTACCAGTAACAATGCTAGCCACAGGGCACTGGGAGAGACACATACCTCCAACTGCATCATACCTGGGACCCACACAGCCCTGCCCAGTAGTGGATGCCTACAAGCTAGGTAGAAGGAATATCACATCAGAAAACCTGCCCAACATGGGAGCTACTCTGCAATGTCAGGCCTGGTCTAGGGACACACACAGACACACATCCACCACCCGGATACCACCCCCCCCAGGCGTGAGTTGTAATGATGGGCACTCTACTCACCCCCTTGTGGCTGCTGTGATGCCCTCAAGCACCCACCCAGCTCCGGATAGGCCACTGCCAGTATGCAGGCCATCAGGGGGTCAGGGTTGGACGGGCACCCATTCCTCGTTGGGAGGCCATCCCCAGCTGGGCCTCCGCTGTCTTCTGTGCCCCGCATCACAGGTCCTCCCATCATTTCTGACAGTGGGTGCTTCACCTGCCGTAGACCTCCAGGGTCCACACGTCCTTGGCGATGGCACACCATATACCCTTCTTTTGTGGGTGCTGACCTGCAGAGAAATACACTCAGGGAAAGGTATTAGTCAGACCGTCCTGCTTGTTACACTTATGGCCCACCATACCCCTTCACATTGCCATTTGCACACACAGGGCCCAGCACACAAGCTGCATACTGCACAGGGGACATCCACCAACACCCCCCTACACAAGGCCTTCACACACACCACTCCATGCATTCCTGCCCCATGCATCGTGCTCACAGTGAACTCACCTGTTGGTCTGGAGGCACATACAGCAGTTCGTAATGGGGTAGGACCCCATCCACCAGTCTCTCCAACTCCGCCGAGGTGAAGGCAGGGGCCCTTTCCCTAGTCACACGCGCCGTGGTAGGTTTCAGACACAGGCCACAGCAGCACATGCAGTGTAGGTCCTCTCCTGCAGAAGATGAGGTAGCAAGTGAGGGATCAGATAGAAAATGTCAGTCACGTCCACGGCGGTGCATACCTTCACCACCAGCGTACATCACCATTGGCCACTGTACCCCATAGGGGCCAATATTATCCAATGAGACATTGCACGGTGGTTTCCGACCGCCTCCCGCAATGGCGCACAACGTCAGTGGAATTACCTCACTTCTACCTGTCCCTCCACACAGGACAGGTGGACCCCATTTCGGGGGGGGGGGCAGGCCCTGGATTGTAACTCCGTCACAGTTCACAATTGGACATACAGGACAAATGCCACTTATACATTTCAAATTAACATCATGCATTGTACTGTTGTGGCTACAATGTTCGGTTTGTGACCGGCTCTTCACTCTTTTGCCCCATAGATTGCTACCGCTGCGGATGAATAGGAGATGGAGACATACCCCCGTGTACACACCCCTGTTAGACTTGGCAACATTGGAGGACAGGCACATTATCCTCACCTACAGACTTGACAGGGCCACAATCACGGAGCTCTGTGCCCAACTGAAGCCTGACCTGATATCTAGTATAAGTCACCCCTCTGGGATCCCCCCTCTTGTGCAACTTCTATCAGTTCTCCATTTCCTGGCAACTGGTTATTTCCAAGTGACAGTGGGCTTGGCAGCAAGAATGTTACAGCCAGTGTTCTCAATAGTGCTGACCATAGTGTTATCTGCCCTAATTAAACACATGTGCAGGTACATTGTTTTTCCCCAAATGGAGGATGTGGCCACAGTGAAAGCTGACTTCTATGCAATGGGACATATCCCCAACATAATTGGGGAAATTGATGGAACACATATTGCATTTGTTCCCCCCCCCGGGCAAAATCAACAGGTATTTAGAAATCGAAAGAGTTTTTATTCCATGAATGTCCGGATGGTGTGCCTGGTGGACCAGTACATCTCCCATGTCAATGCTACATATCCTCGGTCTGTGCATGATGCCTTTATCCTGAGGAATAGCAGCATCCCAAATGTGATGGCTCAACTACAGAGGCACAGGGTGTGGCTAATAGGTGAGCCCTGGTTACCACCCAGTGGATGTTAGTGTATGGGTATGATGTAGGCCATATGGGATAGTGTGTGGCTAAATGTTGTCCCTCCATATTTGCAGGTGACTCTGGTTACCCCCAACCTATCATGGCTACTGGCCCCTGTGAGGAATCCAAGGACAAGGGCAGAAGAACGTTACAATAAGACACATGGTTTTAAAAAAAGGATAATAGAACATACATTTGGCCTCCTGAAGGCCAGGTTTCGGTGCCTCCATCTAACAGGTGGATTCCTGTGCTACTCACCCAAGAAGGTCTGCCAGATGATCGTGGCATGCTGTATGTTGCACAACCTTGCCTTGAGACGCCATGTGCCTTTTCTGCAGGAGGATGAGATTGGACATGGCCGTGTGGCAGAAGTGGACCCTGTGGATAGTGAGGATGAGGAGGCAGAAGATGAGGACAACAGAACTGCAGTGATCAGACAATACTTCCAATGACACACAAGTAGAGTCGTGTTACTTCATCTTTCATTGACATTTTCTTGTTTATCTTTGTCACTGACATGCTGTTATTTCCCACTTCTATGCCCCTTCACTGTACCCTTTGGTAACTCATTTTGCAGATGTTGATGCCCCACTATTGCTATGGTGTGATCACAGCAGACAGCTACAGGTCTTTCCAATGTGAACATTACTGTACAGTTGAATTGAAATGTTTGAACCTGGTTAAATGAATACATACTTAAATCATTTAACATACTCCATACTGGGGTGATGGTGGTGGAAAGTCCAGGATATAGTTCTAGTCTATTGGTAGCACAGGTGCATTGTCCAAGGGGACATAGGAAGGGGAGTAATGGCAGTTCAAGGTGGACAGGGTGACATAGTGGGACAGAAGAGTGACAATCAGGAGGGTCCTATTTCCTGGCGGGGGTCTTAGCAATAGTCTCTGGCTTCTGCCTGGATCGCTGGGAATGTTTGCGGGGTGGTTCACCTTCTGCAGGGGGGAAGGGTGCTGGTGGCCTGTTGGTCCTGTGGCGGGGCCTCCTGTCCACTAGCGCCTGCGGAGGTGGACGGCTGTTCCTCGATTGGCTATTGTCAGGGGCCCTTTTCTGTGTCACTGGCTCCCTCATGGTCTTGCCTATGTCAGCCAGCACCCCTGCAATGGTGACCAGGATGGTGTAGATGTTGGTGAGGTCCTCCCTGATCCCCATGTATTGTCCCTCCTGCAGCCGCTTGGTCTCCTGAAACTTGGCCAGTACCGTGCCCATGGTCTCCTGGGAATGGTGGTATGCTCCCATGATGTTTGATAGTGCCTCATGGAGGGTCGGTTCCCTGGGCCTGTCCTCCCCCTGTCGCACAGCAGTCCTCCCAGCTTCCCTGTTGTCCTGTGCCTCCGTCCCCTGAACTGTGTGTCCACTGCCACTGACCCCAGGCCCCTGATCGTCCTGGGTTGGTGTGTTTCCCTGGGATCCCTGTAATGGTGGACACACTGCTGATTGACGTGTCCTGGGGACAGTGGCATGGGCCCGCTGGGTGGGTGCTGTGGTGGTGTTTCCTGAGGGGGGAGGTTCTATGGTGGCTTGGGACTGTGGCAGGGGAACCGACTGTCCAGAGGTCCCTGGTGGGCCAGGATGGTCATCTTGACCCAGGCGTGCAGAGATGCTGCTGTCACTGTGGGCCTCTTCTGTGGGGGGACTGGATATGGCTGGCACCTCCTGTCTGGTGACGTTGGGTAGGGGTCCTGTTGAGGTGTAAATGCATTATTATTTTATCTGTGTGTGCCATCTTGTGCAATGGGTGTGTTTCCCTCTATTACTGTGCTTGCACTATCGCCTTGGCCCAGTGTTAGTGGTGATTGTTTGCCCTGGGTGAGTCCCTCTGTTGGACATGCTTTGGTGATGGGTGTCCATGCATGTCTGTGATGGGTGTCCATGCATTGGGTGTGGTGTGTGTATTTGTGTCAGGTGTGTGTATTTTGAATTGTCCAATGTGGTGCAGTTTTGTAAGTGTGTGTGTATTTTGAGCGCGGCAGTGTATACCACCAATGGTTTACCGTGGTTGAATGACTGCTGCATTGATTCGTGGGTTGTGATACTGTGGGCGTATTCCTGTTGGCGTAACGGTGTGGGTTTTGCTATCACCAGTTTATCACTGACATTTGGTCTGGCGTACTTGTGTGGGTGTCTGTATAGTGGCGGAATTCTCAATGTTGGTCATAATACCCATTGTGGATTTCCGCCGGGGACATGGTATGTTGGCAGCCGTCGGCACGGCTGTCAGTGGGATTTACTGCCTGGGTTGTAATGAGGGCCTTAATCTGAGTAATACATTTATTAAGGCACTACTCAAGATTCATACAGGGAAAGAATGTAGGTCAAATGCAGCAACACAAGTACACTGCTGAAAATACTCACAGCAGTAAAATAACAATGATCATAGAAACAAACAATGAAAATACACTACTTCAGTCATAGATAATATGTCTACATATATAGTGATTATATATTCATTCACAATGCAAAGCTAAAGAAAAGAATTAAAAATGCATCACCATGGGGCTGGACCGTGGCATAATTTCTTTGCCAACTTCAAGTCGAGAACCGAGGTGACTGCCGAAAGAGAGAAATGACTCTCAATGGGAATCTGGGCAAAGGCTTCCCCTTCCCGGCATGAGTTCTGTCTAACCCCAGTCGTCAAGTTTCCCTCTTAAATACCTTAAACAAGATAGAGAGGAGAATACTAGAAATTCCCCCCTCCCATTTTGTAAGTTGTTGTTGAAACACAGACTGTCCCAGTCCATGTTGAAAGAGCACGTTTAGAGAATGACCACATCCCAATGTGCGCTCCCAAGACCGAACTGTTCCCTTCCGTACAATGACCTTTGCTGGTACTTCCTTATCTTTCCCTTATTCCTCTGTGTTATGTCCCTGCCTTGGTGAAAAAGAGAGTGAGAGGAGCAAAAAACATGTTGCACAAGCTGTGCGTGGAAAAATACTTGACGGTTTGTGAAACTAAGCTAAACACAAAATGGAATCAGTGGTCAAGATGGAGCTGGTGGTTAACTACGAATAGCACTACACTTGGACCTACCAACAACAGCCCTTCAGCAACGACAATGCTGCCTGAACTGTGACCTGGAGACACCACACATCGCACTGCCTTGCTTCACACCCCAGCCCTGGTCTCAATGACGCCGCAGGACACCATCATCGAGCCGTGGCCTGCATCATGACCTGTGTGCACTGCATGTCACATCGTCCTGCTTCACACCAGAGCCCTAATGCTGTCAACGTCAGCGCTTCTGACTTTGTCATCAGCCCAGAGTTCGATCTGCAATGCATGTGACATCGCAGGCCTGATGTCATCCCCACCGATCTTCAGAACCAACACCTGTGAAGCCGCACTCCTGATCTCATTGCAAGGATCACTTCACCCTACATTTCCAAGGTACTGTTTGCAGGTTTTCCTGACACCATAGCTGGTCCGTGACGCCGCAGCCGCCCTGAACAGTTAGATTTGTTTTCACAATGCCGTGATAGCCACAGACTTGAGCTATCAACTTCCAGGTACCGTATTTTTAAGTTAATTCTTGCAAAATTCATATCTCTATTACTGTATGTTGGATTTTTCCCATTTTGGTCTTGTTTTATATAGACAAATATTGGCTATTTTTCTAAAACTGGTGTGGTGTCCTTTTGTAGTGTTGTCACTGTATTACTGTGTGTTATGTGCAAGCTCTTTACAAATTGCTTCTGGAATAAGAATGACTGCCCATGCCAAGCTACCAATGAGATGAGCAGGGGTTATCTGAGCTGGGTATTTCCCTTATCCTGGCTAGAGTGAGGGTCCCTACTTATACAGGGTGCAAAATGACTGCCAACTAGGGACCCCATTTCTAACAATGACCAATGCAATCATCAAAGTAAAACAACATATCTATTATAATACAATAATATCGCAACAGGACATTAGTAGAAAAATGGCAATAAGTAAGCCAAGTTCTAATACCATGATCATATCTTTTTTGGTGGTAGTTACATGTTATCCATTCACAATTTGATATTCTGGTATTGGCATACATCTTAAATCATCAATCCAAATTCAACGTAAACATTTGTGGAGTACAACAGAGCACATTTGACAATGTAAATATAAAGAAATGGTTCTGGAATCAAAACTATCTTACGCATTACCACTTTTACATGACCACTCATTGAGTAAACCCACATGATGATGTCATATTATCAGAATAGTGCTTGCTAAACCCACATATTTAGTTAATTTACTGAATTGATATCATAACATATCTCAAATACATGTCAAATACTCTCCTCAAAAAGTCCTTGCAATCCTAGATGTAGGACGGGAGGGAAGAAACAAAATGTCTTAACAAATAATCTATGTATTTGGAGGTACTCTCCAATTCTTTGCTTTTTTCTGTGTGAGTGCTTGCTATCTTCACAATAAGAGTGAGGACTGTGGTTGTAATTGTCCTGTTACCTCTGTAGTGGATTCTATTTAGTTTTATTGAAAATCACAAGTTTGCTTAGCCTTCTGGCATGAAGACCTGTGCCCATGTCACCTAGTGACCTTTAACCTACTTAGCTTGCTCTTTTTTAGCACATTTAGGAGCAGATTTAAGGGCCCATAGCACCACCTTAACACCACCTTAGTGCTGACATAGTGTCATTTTTTTACACTAAGGTATTTCTAAAGTCGCATTTTGCCTGAGACGTATAATGCATGCATTGCCCCACTTAGTAAACCCTTGTGCCACATTATGCCTGTGCCAGACATAATGTATGCAAGGAGGGGCATTATCCCGTTGGTGGGGCCGTAAAAATGGTGCAAGGAAATCTACAAGATTTCCTTGCACCATTTTTTTGGCACTTTTAACACCTGCCCAGAGCAGACGTTAAAAGGGGGCTTCCGTTCTTTATAATGGGCCTCTATGTACTCCGCAGGAGTAGCGCCAAAATTTTGGCGATACTCCTGCGGGGTACAATAATAGCGTAAAAAAATTAATTATGCTATCACCCCCTACACTGCGCCATGGTGCACCGTATTTTAAATTTGGCACACACATGATGGCAGTAGGGGGGCTCTAAGGGGCACAAGGAAAGTGGCGCTGCACCTTTTTCTTAAATTTGTCCCTTATTTAATGATTTCTTCCAAGATTGCTGCTATGTTTATAGTTAGGAAGATGTTTTGATTTCACGTTATCAGTGCCAGTCAGTGAAGGCATCACTATCATCACCAAAGACAAGTGATATACGTGGGTATTCACATCATATCCCTTTTCCCACTTACGTGTGACAGGAACATAATGTACTTTTGGAGGAAATTGTTTATATAATTGCTGCCCCAAGCATGTCTTCTTATCTATTGTTTGGGAACATACCTGAATCAGGGGTCCTACAACATCTGTATAAATACATCTCTCGCAGATATGGTTATCAGAGGGATTCCTACCAGATAGCATCAACGCTATCTATGCCACATGTCCCATTGATGCAGATCCAGCCTTCGTGCCCCTGCGAAGTCTAATCTAGAGACCTCATTCAAAGGAAACGAGGGTAGGGGGATCTTCTCATGGACTTAGTACTGGCAGATTAGGTTTATCACACATAGCTCTCATTAGGTTAGAGCTTAAGTTCTCCATGCTAGGGTTTAGGGGATCTTTTACAATTCATGTTATTGCAAGATGGTGGAAGTCTTTGAATTCACAACTCTCATCTTTACATTTCTGCTTCTTGCATTGTTCATTATCTTAAACGATGCAGCTCATGCATTTTACAGTAGATTGCAGTCTTGTTCATAAAACCTATTGAAAACTTCACTGCATTTTCTTCATTGCCTGTGTGTGCTGAGACTTGTTGCTTATGTGTGGAAAGGGTACTCTCCGTTTAACCAAGACTCCCCAGAGATGTTGCACTGTAGAGTCCATGTGTAAAGGCTGTCAGAACTCACCTTTTACTGTTTGGGTTTTTGGTGAGGTACTGCTTGTGATCCAGAAGGGTTGGGCCGACAGTTGCGACTTGTTGCAGGATTGGCTTAGTTGTGACTTGTTGTAGGATTGGCTTAGTCGCCTACACACAAAAGTGTTGTCATCCCTAAACCAGCAGCCTTGCCTAGAGCAAGAGTCCAACCACGACATAGAACCACCAACGATGGTGTTTTGGCACTAATTTACGGATGCCCTGAGTATGTCTGTTTCACACAAAACAGATACCAAACCGTCAATGTCATAATGGGCCGGTAATTACCGCCAGCCTGTTTGCGGTCCTACCGCTAACATTGCACCATCCGCCAGGGTTGTAATGAGGGCCTAAGTCCCTTAGGTAATGATGGGCCAATGTGGTCAATGTTTGCCACATATACACCACACCGAGGTGTATCAAACTTGTAAGCAGCTGACCTGCGCAATCTTTACAATGAGCTAGTAACATTATACAGGTGGCTTTTTCAGTTCCTAATGCAAACTTTGAACACAACACCAGCGCGTCCAGCACCACCAGCACCCATTGGATACCAACAGGCCGCTACTGGGATGAACCCACAAACAGTACATTCTATCATGGGCAGGTGCCCACGGAATGAGAGAAAATTCCATTCTCATAACCCAGAAAACCAATCAACTGGAAATTGTGTTTCCCCACACGAGACCACAGGAGAAGCATAGAATTCTCACAATGTGCTTGCCTTTCGGAATGATTCCCTCAGTGGATGACTGCATCACACAGGGTACAGTCTTCGCTGGAATATACACTACCACGCATGGTACCCCGACATTTGCGAATTTGCTGGAAGTGTTAAAACAAATTGAAAATGAACACGGGACTATACCAGCCCTGGACTTGGGGATGAAACTCCTCAATAATACTCAGTAATTTTAAAAGGGAAGCTGTAGTGTTGGCTATATACCAGGGGCTCCAGGAGATTCCACACGTGAAACAGGAGAAATAGCTACTGAAAATTATTTCTGGAACCCATACTAGAATAGGATGGGGTAGTTTGGGAGCCAAGCCGAAAAGGCTGAAATTCTCTACCCCTAAGGAAGGTACCAAACAAGCACAGAAGGGTTCTAAAGAGCGCTAGGATAAACAAAAACAAAATAAAGATATACAAAGTCAGAGAGCAGACTCTGAAAGGAGATATAATGTAAGATATAGAGAAAATATTAAAGCTCCTGAAAGATATACTGATTCATGTCCATCTCGTTCCTTTCAGGATGCACCGGATAGACGTAGCGAAAAAGTGGGCCGGTCAGAGCAACGTCCTGACTACGTGAAAAAGAGAAAAGACTCATAACGGTCTTCAGACATGAAAAAAGGCAAGTCCCCATAACAAAAGCCACAAAAAGAGAAATGCGGCAGCACTTTCAATTAAAAATGCCAGCAAAATTGAGAACATTTCTGAAGAACAAGACGTGGGCAGTGACCCTACTGGACAGCATAGCAGAAATCACAATATGTCTCCAGAGTCTGAAAGATCATTTGGATGCGACAGCAACTAGCGATTTTATTGTAGTGGAGGCTGTGGACGGGCGCTTTCTCCCACCCGACAGGGTTTATGATTCAAATATCTCAATTGAAGGAGACATAGAGCGCATTATTAGTGTAATATTCTGGGATGAACTTAGTTGTGATATCCTATTGGCCGAAAGATACTGGCCTCCTGAACATGTCCGTAAGCTCCAACAAAGGGAAAGATTTTGCATTCTTTCTCTGATCTTGTTCCAGAAGCGGTAAAAGAAGCCGACGTTGTCAACTGGGCTTTAGCGATGGCACCTGCGCTATACCCCAACCATGTAGGTTGGGATAAGGATTCTCCTTACGATTTAATACCGATTAGGTCCACACCCCAGCCTCAGACCCGATATCCTGTTGAACATGAGGCTAAAGCTCTAGTGAGGGAGATCCTTACTCAGCTCCAGCACTAGGGTGTAATTGAGCCCTATGTCTCTGCAATGAATAACCCGTTATTCCCCATTGCAAAACCCAACCATTCATGTAGAATAGTCTTAGATTACAGACACTTAAACAGTCACACACGCACATACGCAATACAAAATTCACACAGCACAGCACTAATTAACAACATAGTGTGTAAAAAATACAAAACAACCTTGGATATCTCTGGCGTTTTTTTCTGCCAAAACTTAGCACATGAAAGTGGGGACCTGAGTGCATTCTCATTCGGCTCACAAAAACGCTTCTGTTGTTTGCCCCGTGGCTATAAGAACAGCTCAGGGCTTTTCTCAGCCTGTGTAACCTCGATATTGCATGATATTGACCCCTAGGCATTGTCCTATGCGGATGATATATATCTCACAGTTGACCTCAACATTCATCTTGCCAGTGTCGATCGGATTGCTCTAGGATTCACAGCCCTTGGCTACAAATTCTGTTTTAAGAAAACTCTTGCTCAGTGTATTGTTCCTGGAATATGAGCTATCACAGTGGTTCCCAACCTGTTGTGAACCCTGGTGGTCCGCAAAGCATCTTCAGGAGGTCCGCGACTGTTTAGAAAATTAAATAATCTTAACAGATTAGGTCCCCAGATTTAAGTAATGACTCAGTGGGGGGTCCCCAGATTCCAATAATGATTCAATTGTGGTCCCCAGGTTTCAGTAATGATAAAGTGGGGGTCCACAGAAGTGAAAAGGTTGGGAACCACTGAGCTATCAAACAAGGGCAAGAGCCTGGCCCTACACTTTTTTAGAAAAATTTGCTCAACTCCAACCACCAAACACTATTAAGAAACTGCAGTCCTTTCTTGGTTTCTTCAAC
The DNA here is from genome assembly GCF_031143425.1 of Pleurodeles waltl. Lineage (NCBI taxonomy): Eukaryota > Metazoa > Chordata > Amphibia > Caudata > Salamandridae > Pleurodeles > Pleurodeles waltl. Next base: position 1,020,820,165 of record NC_090439.1, read on the forward strand.
TTTTGCAGAACTTACATTCCTTACTATGCACAACGCATCAAGCCATTTTATGACTTATGTCCAGATTTCTCAAGCAGACACTGGACAAACGAACACACATGCATCCTTAGAGGACTGAAGCAAAACATGCTAGAAGCAAAAACACACACACCTGTGATAACAAAACAAACGTGGTCATCAGAATAATTGCTTGTGCCATTGGGTTCACTTATGTCACCTATAACAAAGGCGACACATGCCCATAGCATATAAATCACATTTATATTCCATTGCTAAACCACGTTTTTCACTCACAGAAAAAAATCTATCTACTGTACAGATGGCTGTCATCAAGGGGAGGCCACTTGCCCAGGGGAAACATATTATTGTTGTTACCCCGGTGCCAGCCTTAGAGGCCGTCACCAAAGCAAGCGTTCCTAATGCTGAAGCATTACATCCACGTTGGATTCAATGGGCAACCTCCCTGACTGCAACTGATGCTGACTACATTTTTGACCCAAAAATTTAGAAACAAGAATTTCTCTAGTATGAACAGGAGTACCCCGCACCTTTTAACATCTTGCCACTTGAAAGATACCACATGGTTATTTACAGTGATGCTTCAACCCAACCAGCTGTAGGTACAAAACATCAATACTCAGCCGCTTGCGCATCTGTGAGTGGAGTGATGAAGGATGGTGTATTTCACCCTCATAATACCTACACGCAGACCCTATTGGACTGCACAGCACAATTGGTTGAACCCAAAGCCCTCATCCTGGCACTGGAGCATATGGATCCAAGACACCTTACACTTATAGTGTGTGATTTGTACTATTGTGTCCATTCTTACAATGACTACCTTAATCCATGGCGGTTAAACAGGTTCAGACTCAAAGGGGAACACCATAAACACAGAACTCTGTGGAGGATGGTGGCTGATCTTAAGGATACGCTACCTGATGCTCATGTAGTCCATACATTGGGTCATCAACGCACAGGAGTACATGTTATTGGAAACACTCTGTCTGATGAAGCGACCAAATCCGCAGTAGCTACGGCTTCTGTTGCTGCAGAGACTCGTTCTCAGATGAGATTGGATAATGAAATTCTGGCTGCCGTGAAAGCTTCAGCTGAGGGCAAGCCTCTCCCAAAAGCATACCCTACAAAGTATTCTTATCACATCAGTGCACAGAATGTTGCCTTTGCAACCATTCCTGGGGTTGTATATTGAGTGATCCCCAACAAAGATCAGCGATTAGATCACATCCAAACAGCGAATGAGGGTGTTGCATCTGCTCATGATGGTGTTGCGGCCACAATAACACTCCTACAGAAAGACTTCTGGTAGACAGGCCTATACAAACAGACCAAGCCATATTTCCTTTCTTGTGACATTAGCCATCAAATTACGGACCCAAACATCAAACCAGGTGTAGGAGGCTGGCCTGGCTTGTAGTGGGTACCAAGGGGTACTTACACTCTGTACCAGGTCCAGTTATCCCTTATTAGTGTAGAAGAGGTGTATAGCAGCTTAGGCTGATAGAAAAGGTAGCTTAGCACAGCAGCTTAGGCTGAACTAGGAGACATGCAAAGCTCCTACTATACCACTGGTGTCATATGCACAATATCATAAGAAAATACAATACACAGATATACTAAAAATAAAGGTACTTTATTTTTATGACAATATGCCAAAAGTAGCTCAGTGAGTACCCTCAGTATGAGGATAGCAAATATACACAAGATATATGTACACAATACCAAAAATATGCAGTAATAGCAATAGAAAGCAATGCAAGCAATGTACAGTCACAATAGATTGCAATGAGAGCACATAGGAATAGGGGCAACACAAACCATATACTCCAAAAGTGGAATGCGAACCACGAATGGACCCCAAACCTATGTGAGCTTGTAGAGGGTCGCTGGGACTGTAAGAAAACAGTCAGGGTTAGAAAAATAGCCCACCCCAAGACCCTGAAAAGTAGGTGTAAAGTGCACCTATATTCCCCAGAGAGCACAGAAGTCGTGATAGGGGAATTCTGCAAGGAAGAACAACACCAGCAATGCAACCAAAGTGGATTTCCGGATGAGAGTACCTGTGGAACAAGGGGACCAAGTCCAAGAGTTGCGACAAAGTCGAGATTGGGCAGATGCCCAGGAAATGCCAGCTGAGGGTGCAAAGAAGCTGCCACTGGATGGTAGAAGCTGTAGATTCTGCAAGAACGAAGAGGACTAGGAACTTCCCCTTTGGAGGATGGATGTCCCACATCGTGAAGAAGCTAGCAGGGGTGTTCCCACGCAGAAAGACCGCAAACAAGCCTTGCTAACTGCAAGGGTCATGGTTAGGCTTTTTGGATGCTGCTGTGGCCCAGGAGGGACCAGGATGTCGCCAATTGCGTGAGGAGACAGAGGGGGCACCCAGCAAGATAAGGAGCCCTCACAGAAGCAGGCAGCACCCGCAGAAGTGCTGGAACAGGCACTACGAAGAGGAGTGAACTGGAGCTCACCCAAAGTCACAAAAGAAGATCCCACGATGCCGGAGGACAACTCAGGAGGTTGTGCACTGCAGGTTAGAGTGTCGGGGACCCAGGCTTGGCTGTGCACAAAGGAAATCCTGAAAGAGTGCACAGGAGCCGGAGCAGCTGCAAATCACGCAGTACCCAGCAATGCAGTCTAGCGTGGTGAGGCAAGGACTTACCTCCACCAAACTTGGACTGAAGAGTCACTGGACTGTGGGAGTCACTTGGACAGAGTTGCTGAGTTCCAGGGACCACACTCGTTGTGCTGAGAGGGGACCCAGAGGACCGGTGATGCAGTCTTGATTGCCTGCGGTTGCAGGGGGAAGATTCCGTGGACCCACGGGAGATTTCTTCGGAGCTTCTAGTGCAGAGAGGAGGCAGGCTACCCCCACAACATGCACCACCAGGAAAACAGTCGAGAAGGCGGCTGGATCAGCGATACAAGATTGCAGTAGTCGTCTTTGCTACTTTGTTGCCGTTTTGCAGGCGTCCAGAGCAGTCAGCAGTCGATTCCTTGGCAGAAGGTGAAGAGAGAGATGCAGAGGAACTCTGATGAGCTCTTGCATTCGTTATCTTAAGAATTCCCCAAAGCAGAGACCCTAAATAGCCAGAAAAGGACGTTTGGCTACCTAGGAAGGAGGATAGGCTAGCAACACAGGTAAGAGCCTATCAGAAGGAGTCTCTGACGTCACCTGCTGGCACTGGCCACTCAGAGCAGTCCAGTGTGCCAGCAGCACCTCTGTTTCCAAGATGGCAGAGGTCTGGAGCACACTGGAGGAGCTCTGGGCACCTCCCCTGGGAGGTGCAGGTCAGGGGAGTGGTCACTCCCCTTTCCTTTGTCCAGTTTTGCGTCAGAGCAGGGCTGGGGGATCCCTGAACCGGTGTAGACTGGCTTATGCAGAGATGGGCACCATCTGTGCCCATCAAAGCATTTCCAGAGGCTGGGGGAGGCTACTCCTCCCCAGCCCTGACACCTTTTTCCAAAGGGAGAGGGTGTATCACCCTCTCTCTGAGGAAGTCCTTTGTTCTGCCTTCCTGGGCCAAGCCTGGCTGGACCCCAGGAGGGCAGAAACCTGTCTGAGGGGTTGGCAGCAGCAGCAGCTGCAGTGAAACCCCGGGAAAGGTAGTTTGGCAGTACCCGGGTCTGTGCTAGAGACTCGGGGGATCATGGAATTGTCTCCCCAATGCCACAATGGGGTGACAATTCCATAATCTTAGACATGTTACATGGCCATGTTCGGAGTTACCATTGTGACGCTATACATAGGTAGTGACCTATGTATAGTGCACGCGTGTAATGGTGTCCCCGCACTCACAAAGTCCGGGGAATTTGCCCTGAACAATGTGGGGGCACCTTGGCTAGTGCCAGGGTGCCCATACACTAAGTAACTTAGCACCCAACCTTTACCAGGTAAAGGTTAGACATATAGGTGACCTTTAAGTTACTTAAGTGCAGTGGTAAATGGCTGTGAAATAACGTGGACGTTATTTCACTCATGCTGCAGTGGCAGGCCTGTGTAAGAATTGTCAGAGCTCCCTATGGGTGGCAAAAGAAATGCTGCAGCCCATAGGGATCTCCTGGAACCCCAATACCCTGGGTACCTCAGTACCATATACTAGGGAATTATAAGGGTATTCCAGTATGCCAATGTGAATTGGTGAAATTGGTCACTAGCCTGTTAGTGACAATTTGGAAAGCAAAGAGAGAGCATAACCACTGAGGTTCTGGTTAGCAGAGCCTCAGTGAGACAGTTAGGGGGTCATTCTGACCCCCGCGGGCGGCGGTCGCCGCCCGCGTGGAGGGAGCCGCCATATGGCCGCTCCGCGGTCGAAAGACCGCAGAGGCCATTCTGGCTTTCCCGCTGGGCTGGCGGGCGACCGCCAGAAGGCCGCCCGCCAGCCCAGCGGGAAACCCCTCCCCACGAGGAAGCCGGCTCCGAATGGAGCCAGCGGAGTGGGTATGTGCGACGGGTGCAGTGGCACCCGTCGCGTATTTCAGTGTCTGCATAGCAGACACTGAAATACAAAGTGGGGCCCTCTTACGGGGGCCCCTGCAGTGCACATGCCATTGGCATAGGCACTGCAGGGGCCCCCAGGGGCCCCGCGGCACCCCCTACCGCCATCCTGTTCCTGGCAGGAGACCCGCCAGGAACAGGATGGCGGTAGGGGGTGTCAGAATCCCCATGGCGGCGGAGCGCGCTCCGCCGCCATGGAGGATTCACAAGGGCAGCGGAAAACCGGCGGGAGACCGCCGGTTTTCCTTGTCAGACCGCGGCCAAACCGCTGCGGTCAGAATGCCCTGCGGGGCACCGCCAGCCTGTTGGCGGTGCTCCCGCATCCCCGGCCCCGGCGGAACCGCTGGGGTCAGAATCAGGGCCTTAGTCATCACACAGGGAACACATACAGGGCACACTTATGAGCACTGGGGCCCTGGCTGGCAGGGTCCCAGTGACACATACAACTAAAACAACATATATACAGTGAAATATGGGGGTAACATGCCAGACAAGATGGTACTTTCCTACACCAGGTGAGCACCGTAAGTAGTTACAGTTAGGACCATGTTTCCATAGAAAAAGCGTTTTGTTTACATGCCTATATCTTTGATACCATTTGACGAATCTTCACTAAATCAACCAAAAATAGTGTGCTGGTGATTCTTGGTGTGTATGGGAAGTTTCAGGGTGATCTGTCAAGCGGGCCAGGAAAAAGGGGGGGGGTCAAAAACCGAGCATTTCCCATGTTAAATCCCATGGGAGGTTTGAACACTACTACAGCCCAAACCGCTGGAAAGAATTATACCACATTTGGCAGAAAGGTAGGTTTCAGGACACAGATTATGCTTTTGGGTATTTGATGTGAATCTGTTCAATAGTTTTGGTGATATTAAAGGGAAAATATATTTGTATATCTAAGACTGCGTATCTGTTACAGTGTTTTTAGGATTATCACAGCAAATTTGTGAATGAATGTGCCAACATGAGTGCTGTAACTGGCTGGCCTCAACCTGACCAGAAACTTGGGGTCACCATTTTAGGTAATGGGACACAGTCCCCAGGGCTGAAAAATACAAAGAAAAGTGGTCACAGTGATGTATATAGGGGTCTTTGAGGGTTGGGTGAAATTGTGCCCTTAAAAGTGTTTTGTTTTACCAATGAGTGATATTTGTGAATATGCTGTGATGCTCAGCATGACCCTGTGTTAGCTCATGATTAGTTTGTGAATACTGTCAAAAAACTTTTAAAGAAACATTCACAGACACATTCACAGGATTGGGTGGTGATAGAGGGTTGGTTGTAGGGCTTTTCCTCAGGTTAAGACATGCGACCAACCCCCGCCACACCCGGCTGAAGGTGTGCATGGCACAGGATGGGGTGGTTATAGGGAGCTGACCCTGGAGTCAACCCCCCACTATGCATGGCAATAGACTGTGTGCGGCGGTGGTTGGAATTAACGTAATGCAATTAATGGTATTTCACATTACAAAACAATAGAAATTCATTGAAAAAAACAAAGGTTACAAAGATGTTATACTTAGGAAATAGAGTTTAAAAAAAAATGGAAATTCAATTAAAAAAACAAAGATTACAGGGGCATTATAATTAGGGTCTAAATTTACTCATACAGAAATTCAGCAGTCATAGTTAAAGTTATTTCAGGTAAATATAACTTGCACCCAAAGGTAAATATAACTTGCGCCCTAAAGTAACTATAACATGCACCCTCGCCATGCACTGCTAATTACCCCAGATATTACAGCAATCATGACAACATTTAAAACATCATTAAAAATTTGAATGAAGCATTAGCAGCCAAATTAACGAAGAAAAAACTGTGCATCGTGGGGGTGCGAGTTATAGTTACCTTAGGGCGAGAGTTATAGTTACTTGAAATAATTGTAACAATAACTGCTGAATTTCTAAGGTTTTGTACGCGAAAATATAGCAAATTTTGAATGTAGCTATAATGCCCTTGTAACCTTCGTTTTTTTTAAGTTAACAAAAAAAAGAAATATATATATACATACATTCTGATTCTGAGGGAGTAAAATCCCAAATTTTAAAGGAGTTCAACCTATTGGCCGAAGGAAGAGTGAAGGCCCAACGAGGCCAAGGCGCAACAGGTTTCAGAGCTTGTGGAAGAGGAGGAAGAGGAGAACCAAAACCAAGCAGACTACGACAAAGAGATATAGAAAGCACTTGGAGAATACGCACCAGAGGTCAAACTGCTACCAACCCATAGAAGGAACTGTGGTGAATTTATCAGATGTAAGTTTATCTAAGATGCAAGAAAAGGTTTTATCCCTTGGTTTATCGTTTTGTCCATTGTCATTATTTGACTATACTCGAAGTAGAATAGACTTGTTTCACTTCATCAGGAAATAAGGCCAATGAGGTACAACTAACAAGTGATGAAAAGACAATACCTTCCCCACTAGTAATTGCGGATATTGAGACACTCCAAACTGTGGGACAGTTAACAGGTGATAGTGGATGGGTTACTGACCCAATACTCAGTCTGGAAAAGGAAGGTTTCCAAACGAATTTAGACTGTGCAGACACTAATAGATTTAAAGTTAAATCTACATTCTGTCCTCAAGTAAAATGTGCAGCAATTGATGTGTTTGAGAAATGTGTTATCAGGGAGTTTAAGAAACTGAATGTGAGTAGGAATAAAAGATGTGGCCATCAAAATTTGAATGTAGATCAGCTCCAAGTGATCCAGGAGTTAAGTAGGAATGTGGATATAGTTATCAAACCCTCTGATAAAGGGGGTAACGTGGTTATTTGGCCTACAGCCAAGTATTTGGAAGAAGGCTTGAAACAACTGAGAGATAATAGTAAATATGAGAAAACCTGTAAACAGAGATATCATGAAGCTAATGAGAAGTAAACTGAGAAACTAACTATGTGGGCAAGTAATAAGATTATTGTAAAGGATGAATTTTTATATTTAAGGTGTCCTCATCCGAGATTACCGGTGTTATACTTATTACGCAAATTACATAAGGATTACAACAATCCACCTGGTAGACCCATTGTCTCTTCAAGGGGCCACAGTGCATTGGAAAATACATCCAAATATATTGATTTTTTCTTGAGACCATTTGTAGAATCGCTGCCATCATACAGTAAGGACACGAGGGACTTCCGAAGAAGGATTTATGGGGTACCTTGGGAAGAGCAATTCTTATTGCTAACACTAGATGTGGAGAGTTTGTATACCTCTATCCCACAAAACCCAGGTATTTTGGCATGTAAACATTTTTTTAGAGCAAGATCACTCTCTCATCTGCAACACACAGAGATGTTACTGGAGATGATGCAAATAACCAACAATTACTTCATATTTAGTCATCAAGTGTGCAATGGGGACCTGCTTTGCTCCAAGCTATGCAGATTTGTTTCTAGGCTGGTGGGAGGAGCAGGTGGTGTACAACATGCCTATGTTTGATCAACATGTGATGTTATGGGTTCGGTACATTGATGACATTTTCTGTATTTGGAAAGGCAGTGAAGAACAGGCGGTATAATTTGTTAAACAACTCAATATTAATGAGATGAATCTGAAATTAACATTGCACGTACATCGCTCTAAAATTTAATTTTTGGATTTGAAATTATGTGTCAAGAATACTAAATTAACTAGTACCCTGTTTTATAAGAAGACAGCTGGAAATAGTCTTTTACATGCTAGCAGTTGTCATCCAAAAAACTTGATTCAGAGTATCCCTTATGGTGAACTTTTAAGAGCAAGAAGGAACTGTAGTGAAGAGAGTGACTTTGTGAGGGAAATGCAAGTGATGAAAAAGAGATTTCTTGAGAGAGGATACTTGAGGAAACTGATCGATAGTACTTGTAATAAAGTACTCTTGTTAGATCGTGAGAAACTTTTGGTACCGCAGAAAAGTTCGGATCTGCTAGAGAGTCAGACTTTGAGATTTATCACTACATACAGTACTCAGGCTTGGGAAGTCAAACGTGCCCTAATGAAGAACTGGGATATTCTCAGAAGTGACGAGGTGGTAACTGAGTTCATTGCTCAACAACCACAGGTGACCTTTAGGAGGTGTGCCTCTCTTAAAGATCGATTATGCAAGAGCCTAATATATTCACCTTAGGCAAGAAAAGATACTGGTGTTCGAGGTTTTTTCATATGTGGGAGATGCAAAGCATGTAAAGGGAGCAGTAATTGTTGTAAGATCAAGTTATCTAGAAATGCAAACCCTTTTATTAACAAAAAGTATCTCAATTGCAACACAGACTATTGTGTGTATGCCCTTAGCTGCCCGTGTAATAAGTACTACATCAGAAGCATGATACACAGGGCAAAGAAAGGAGTTCTTGAACATATGAGAGCTATTACGAATGTGGATAAGAGTTACCCAATGGCCAGACATTTTGCTGAGGTTCATGGTAAAAATAGACATTTATAAAAATTCTGTGTACTTGATCATATTCCACCATGTATAAGAGAAGGCAATAGGGAATTAGAATTGAGACAATTGGAGTCTAAGTTTATTATCAAGTATTCCACCAATACACCTGATGGATTCAAACAAGATGAGGAACTTTTTGTTCATTTGAAGTCAGTGTAGTAGAGAGTAGGAGTGATGTCATTTTTTATAGTTCTTTCCTTATTGTTATTTTTACTTTTACTTTTATTTCATTTTTTATGTGGTAGACATTTTTGCAAGAGGGACTAGAGTTAATGAATTATATTGTGTAAGGGTTAGATTTGATTATGTGTTAATGGTTCTAATAACAATTTTGTGATTGTTTGTTTAAGGTTGCATAGAGATGGAGCAGCGAGAAACGCAATGGTGTTATTATGTCTTGGCCAATATATCTACATATGAAATGAGCATTAGATCTGTTTATTTCCTTGTTTGAGTGGAGATATAACATGATATATAGTTAAAGCTCATGAGGGAGGTTTATAGATGATCAGCCACCCTAGAATGAAATGAATTGACTTGGAATGGGTTCTCAGTACTGTACATTTTGATTATATATAATGGAAAAAAAATGATAACATTGTGATAAATTGTAGTCTGCTCCACTCTAAAATGGCGGACATTAGCACAAGCAGTGTTGATAGTCCTTCTTCTTTGTTGTTAATATAAATAGCTGTTAGAGTGAGCAAGGTGTGTTGAATCTGTGATCAAGGACGGGAGCTCCGAAACGCGTCAGGAACTCTTTGTCAATAAAACTACGTTTTTGCTGTCACAGCTGTCTGTTCCTCGTCGAGGGATTTTCATTTCCTCTGGAGTGGGATCGACATTGTTTGCATACGTGAGGGGTTGCCGCCCTGCTGTGACACTGTGAGTAAGTGGCTGGAGCAGTGGCAGTACTTTGATGTTATATATATATATATATATATATATATATATATATTTATTTAAAAATGCCCGTGTAACCTTTGGTTTTGTAAGTTAAAAAAAAAAGATATATATATATATATATATATATATATATATATATATATATATATATATCGAAGCAAAGTCAAAGCGTGCTTGTGAGGTTCTTCATCATAGCGTACATCTGTTACATCGCAGAGACCCACAAAGACGGCGACACTCTCTGTTCCTCTGTTTCAAAAATGTATTAAGTTATCTAAACAAAAGCGTGATATCCATCAGGAAACTACTGGCAAAGCGTTTCGGCCGAAGCTTTCGACTGCCCATAACATGTGACTCAGTGTACACATATCTAAAGGGGGTGTGTATAGCCACTCCTGCCAAGTTTTTTTATCTTTTTTTCTCTTTTTAACTTTTTAAAGGAAACATATAAAAAAACTAAAAGAATATCCATATTTACAAGGAGACACAATATATAACCAGTAAGTAAAGAGGAGGGGGCATACCTTCATCTCCTACCACTCCTGATACATAATTATGCACATTAAATAAAGTGCAGGGCGTATTTGGCCCCCCAAACATAACGGTGAAGTACTATTAAATTCATGGTCAGAGTTCCATTTAGGTCCCCGCACATATCCATGTTAGTGTTCATATTCTCTGTCCCTACTTAGGCCAATCTATTGTTTTACCTCAATAATATAAGGTAAATATTCCCTAGTTCTCATAATTAAAAAACACACACTATTGAATCTGAAATCATTAGTCATCAGTGTTAGCAGTTAGAGATTAGATCATATTAATTTTTAACCTGAGAGCACAAATCATCAGCCATAAGTATTGAGAAGTAGAGATTAGATCATATTCATTTTCAGTCTAAAAGCACTAAAGAGAGAGAATGTATGTATATATCCATTTAGTCATTTTAAGGAAGCTGTTCTTCAGTTCGTCACAGTTTTGACAGTCTTTGACATGTTCATAATTATAGAAATACATGAAGTTCAGTATGTTGATTAAGACCCCCAGGGTACTCAGGCCCATATTTATACTTTTTTTGCGCCGGGTTTGCATCACTTTTTGGCGCAAAAGCGGCGCTAACTTACAAAACACAATTGTATTTTGTAAGTTTGCGCCGCTTTTGCGTCAAAGAATGACGCAAACGTGGCGCAAAAAAAGTATAAATATGGGCCTCAGTTTTTAAAAGGATAATCCACCTCTAGGTTTTTTACTGATGTGTCGGATACCATAATAAAGGAGAGACAATAAGTCTCCATTATGTTTCTACCAGATATGTCTATCAATTGCATACGTCATATCTTTATTTTGTATTGCTCTCAGATGTTGTAGAATTCGTAGTTACAGCTTGTTAATAGTGCTCCCCACATGTTGTTTTCCACACCGACACTCTAATACATAACCTACATATGGTGTGTCACATTTACTCCATTGATATTGGTCAGATTAATTTCCCTTGCAAACTCGAAACCAAAAGGGTATAATTATTTGCCACAGTCTCCCCGTGTGTCACCACTCACAGTTCTACATAAGAACGGAGACAATCATAATTATAGTTCCTTCATTCACCATCTCCTTTTAGTGCAATTATTTCCCTAATCACGATCTGTACCGGAAAAAGCCGCGTGAGGGAGCCACACAATCCAGATGATTTCAAAATCTGGAGTCCTCCTTGAAACGCGGTAACGGCGGACTGTGGGCGTGTGGGTTGGTGCCTCTCCATATGTCCCCTCCAAGACCAATGTGAATGCCTCCCCCCATGCTCCTGCAAATCCCTGCTTACCGCCATATAGTTCTCCCGTCAAAGTTTGTCCTGTGGTTCCCTATCCGCTGAGATGGAAGAGTGAAAGAAAACCTTTCCACAGAATGCCAGAAGCACTCCTCCTCTCTACTTCCGGGACACATATATATGTGTGTGTTTATATATATATATATATATATATATATATATATATATATATATATATATAATACTCCATGAGTCCCAGAAATTATCCCCGCTGGTCCTCATCCCTGGGTTGAGGCGCATCCTCAATTGCCTTTAAGATTTTGATCTTAGGTTCTGTATAGCCTACCTCTGTTTGAATAAACGTACTTTTAGCTTTTCTCAAAGTCAACTCGCTTCTTTCCATTACATCAAACACAGCTTTGATTTTTAAATCACGTACATTCTGATTCTTATAATAGATCAGGATTTAGGGCATGATTCTGACCCTGGCGGTTGACTACCGCCAGGGCAGAGTGCCGCGGATGCACCGCCAACAGGCTGGCGGTGCATCCATGGGCATTCTGACCGCGGCGGTACAGCCGCGGTCAGAAACGGGAAATCGGCGGTGTCCCGCCGGTTTCCCGCTGCCCTAGGGAATCCTCCACGGCGGCACTGCCCCCTAACAGGGCCCCACTAAGATTTTCAGTGTCTGCATAGCAGACACTGAAAATCGTGACGGGTGCAACTGCACCCGTCGCACCCTTCCCACTCCGCCGGCTCCATTCGGAGCCGGCATCCTCGTGGGAAGGGGTTTCCTGCTGGGCGGGCGGGTGGCCTTCTGGCGGTCGCCCGCCCGCCAAGCGGGAAACTCAGAATAACCGCGGCGGTCTTTTGACCGCGCAGCGGTATTCTGGCGGTATTCTGGCGGTTCCCGCTTAAAAACAGCTGAGGCTGACACCAGACCAAACGGCAATTGTCCGTAACAGTAGGTACCCTCAAGTGTTACAAAAGATGTTGCATTTCACGATTCCCTACATAGTTATACTTGATGGTAGGCTGCAGACATGTCAAGGGACATGAAAATTACTGCTCCCTCAAGAGTAGTTAATATCTCATTTATAACGGGGAGTGGTTCCCGTTCTACCCAGATGTTAGTATTTCAATCACACAAATCCACACACAATCTCAAAGATTTATTAGTTTTGCATTCAAGAACTTTGGAGGACAGCCATTCTGAGATTTCACTTGGCTCAATTAAGCCCAAACCACACAATTTATTTAACTTTCCTTTCAATTCTTTCCTCAACACCAGAGGTACTCTATGTACCTTATGTATCATCGGGAAGGCAATCTTCTTCAAGACTATACGATGTTAGAATCCTTTTTGTATTCCTAAATCATTAATAAACACGCAAGGATACTGACTGACCCACTTGTAATCACCTATTTAATTAATGAGCTTGTTCCTGGATATTATGTGTTCTGTGTGACTGGGATCCAGTATAGTGTTGAAGACGCTTGCCTGAACAACGGCTGCCTTTTTCTCTGCCTTAACCACGCAAGTGCCAAACTACGCATATGCATGGTTAAGGCAGAGAGCAGTCTAGTGGATCAGGAAAGGACACAGTGAGGTAAGTGGGGCAGGGTTGGTGTAGTTTTTAGGGCTGGGATCGAAAAAGGGCTTAGGGTGGGTGGATGCTGGGCTTGGTGTAGTTACTTTCAAAGGATGCAGTGGGTGGGTTATGGTAGTTTATTATTTAGGGGTGGGTTGAGGTAGTTTATTTTTTAGGGGTGGGGAAGGTTTAAGGAAGGGCAGGAGGAGGGAGGAGAGTAGAGGGGGAAGGATCGGGAGAGAACGAGGTGAGGTAAGTGGGGCTGGGGCACAGTTGGGGTAGATTTTACCAGTGGGGATGGATTTAGGGCTTAGGGTGGGTAGGGGGTCAGAGTAGTTTACTTATTAGGGGTGGGGGAAGGTCTTAGGGCTCAGGGCGGGTGGGGTGTGTCTGGGTAGTTTACTTATTAGGGGTGAGTGTAGTTTTGGGCCTCGGGTGGGGTACTTTTTTAGATAAAGAGTGGTGGCTGTTTAAGGGAGGTGGGTGTATAACACAACCACGCATGCCGTTTCCACATATGTCTTTACTAAATATGCTTTTACAATGAAATTTGTTGTAAAGACATGCATGGTAAAGGCATGCATGAAAAAAATGCGGTTGTGGTTCTGGCCACGTTGTTAAGGCATGAGTGGTTGTGTCATATAACCCCCTGAAAAGGCTGGTGAAGAACAGCCATCAGCCTATTGGGATCCGAGATCCTGGCTGGGACGACAGTAGGTTGGTGGGTCTGCCCACCAACCTCATAATGTGGTAGCTGGACCGCCACAGCCACGGCGGTCTGACAGCCACCTCAGGGCTGCCGATCTTGGGACTGCCAGCCTCATAATCAGGCCCTTAGTCTGGTAGCATAAATACAAGGATAGTGTCATGGACATCCTGCAACCTGAGGGTTTGACAGGAATACATGGGAGAGTGGAGCCTGGTAAATCACAACATTAAAATGTCACCAAAATGTCATGCATGCTCACAGCTCACCTTTTGCCACTTGTACTCTCACTCCACTTACCAGCCCAGTGTTCCCGTGTCCAAAGACCTCTATTTGACAACTCACAATTGAAGTGTACTCACCTGGTGAGATGACATTTATATAGTGTGTGTAGTACAGGGACTGACATGACTCCAACTACCAGCAGGCACTGTTTCCATACCTCCAAACACCAGACCAGTGGTCACTTGTCCAAATGCCCCTTATCCAAATATCAATTTAAGGATACACACCTAGGAGATAATATTTGTCAAATATGTGTAGTACAAGCACTAACATGACTACAATTCCCAGCAGGCACTAGTGCTGTAACTAAAAATACTACCACAGTGATTAAATGCTGCAAAACATCTGTTAGCGAGCTCGCAAATAAAGTATACTCACCCGGGGGGAGAACATTGGTCAAGTGTGTGTGGTAGAGAGTGTGTCCTGACTGCAACTCACAGTGGGCACTGTTCAGCAACTCCAAACACCAGAACAGTATTTACTTGTCTAAAGACCTCTGTTTGGCAACTCTCAATTTAGGTTTACTCAGCTGGGAGGATACCATTTGTCAAATATTGGCAGTAGAGAGAGTTCCATTACTAGTAAGGCCAGGGAGGCCCTGAGTTTGTATACCAACCACCAGCCCAGTGTTCTCTTGTTCAATTACCATTGTTTGGTAAGTTTGGCCTTCCAAAGACGTGATGGTCCCTGTCTTGACCAAACCCAGGGAAATCAAGCAGCTACGGAGGGACATGCATAGGGACATGCGTGAACAGAAGGAGGCCCACATTACCAACATGGCCTCCATAACAGGGGTGATGAGGGACATACACACAGTCCTGAGCAGGGATTTTTTAAATCAATCACCCTCTTCCTTTGGTTCATCAACACCAGACACATCTACATTGGTGCCAGCCACTGGAAGGTAAGCCCTGCCAGTGAGCAAACCTACCCCAGACACCCCTGCCACTTAAGAAGCAAATTTCACCCCCCCCTTCCCATGTAAGAGGGGATATCCAGCAAATAATCCAGGAGGTGTCCAGGAGGTGTGGAAGGCAAGACACCGACCACTGACAGCAAGTGACCGCTGCCTAAAGGAAGTCCTTTATGTGTCACATATTCACTCTGTTGACTGATCCTCAACCACCCACCAATTCCAATGGGAGGAATACTCTGGACTTTGGACTTCTAATGGTGTGGCATCTACTCCAATTATTTCATTCACCATGACTGACACTTTCACTTCATTTTTTTATTTTTCTTCATTTCTATCCAATGATTTCTTCTCTGCATCAGCATTGTAATAAATTCACCCATCACAAACTCATTGTCTGCTTGCTTAATTTCAACATTTTGCTAAATAGAGATATGTGACCACGTGAACCATATGATGAAGACGTAACTTACTTGTGCAAGGAGGGATATGTTACAGGTACAGGGTGTTCTGCTCAGGCTTACAAACATTACACACAAACACATACATAGAAGTTTCTGGTCACACCAAACATTTCATTCCAGTGTACAGCGCAAAGGCTGTCCATATGTCTGGGCTTTTTGAAACAAGAATGTTTGACTCAAACTGAGTTAAAATGCACATTCCGTGGAACAGCCCCCAGAAGGAAGGTAGTTTTCAGACACTGTTGTGTAGAATAGGCAAACTTTAAAGCGGATGATGTCACCAGCATAAGCCTTATCACATACCACACGAAAGTAATCCAGCATCACATAGTCCAAGAGACAGACAGATGGCAGTAAAACAGTTCCTGATCACATGCCCATCATAATCCAATCACCATGCATCTGGTGGTATGACACAAATCTATATCAGTGTTGAGCACAGTCACTGTGGCCTGTAATTATGAAACACATATACAGCTACTTACAGGTCATACAAGAAGAGTGTTTAGCCAATGTGAAGGAAAAATGACTTGGTCGCAATCTATGGCTACATATTTCATGCCCATATGATGCAATCGGCCCAACACAGCACACAAAACAAGTCCAATGTTCATTTCTGACCTTTCACCCAAACACTGTGCAAGCTGTTTTGGCACAGGCCTCATACACCCCAAATCTGTGACCTACATTATTTTGAACAATCCATGTCCACTTTGTATGTCAGAACAGCATCAGATACCTGCCAAAGTTACAACTCTCAAATGACCACATAAGGATGTCATGGTGAAAGTACCTCTACAAAGACTAAACAAGGAGTGTAGACGTGAAAACATACCTATTACATAAATCACATAGCAAGCTACTGGAAATGCAACTATATTGCAAGTAAACTGACACAAAGCAAAATCATCAAGGTGGGGATACGTCAAAAGCTAACTCTTCAAGCAGCCTTTGACTGAATATTGCAGAGTATCAGCACCCTAGTTGTTTCTATAAAACTCAACTCCTCACATTCGCACAGCTACAGTTCATTGTAAAGTCATAGTCATGACATCACATGACATACTTGCACTCATGAAAAGTAGGTGTTGATGAGATCTTCCCGCAAGTCAGCTCCTTCCTTTTCACCACTGTCATCCTCACTTGGCATTTCAGGATTCTCAACCAGTGACACTGCAGGATCCCCCTCCGCTGGTATGTATGAGATATTCCTCCTTAGGAGCGATGTTGTGGAACATGCAGCATGCCACAGTGATTTGAGATACTTTTCCAGGTCAGTAGAGGAGGGCTCCATCAATCTTGTCCAGACACCTAAATCCTACCTTAAGGACCCCAAAAAGCCCGCTCCACTACCCGCCGTGTTCTTCCATGGGTCTCATTGAAGCAGACTTCTCCTGGCATAGTTGGATTTCTTAGTGGCGTCAACAACCAAGGACAGCTCGGATATGGATATGGATATGCGGAGCCTCCTGTTAAGAAATGGGACATATGTGCAACAATGAATCACTCAGTTCATGACTGTAGCCCCTGACATTGCACACACACATTCAGGATGGATGTGACTTTCCATCCAGCCAGGCCCACTCTGGGTACAGTTTGACATCTGCTGGGGTATGATACTTGTTCTGCATTATGAAGTAATCATGGGCTGAACCCGGATAATGGGCACACACATGTGAAATGTATAGATCCACCAGACAGACA
Organism: Pleurodeles waltl; assembly: GCF_031143425.1. NCBI lineage: Eukaryota > Metazoa > Chordata > Amphibia > Caudata > Salamandridae > Pleurodeles > Pleurodeles waltl. Next base: position 1,020,837,440 of record NC_090439.1, read on the forward strand.
ACTTGCATGTTGATGGAATGGAAGTTCTTTCTGATAAAATAAATTTGATAATTGGCCTGTGGAGGGACCAAGTCAACCTGTCTACCATCAATGGCCCCCACTACATGTGAGATACATGCAAAAGCATAATATTCTCCCTTCACATGGGCTAAGTCCTTACTTCGGGGAAACCAGATATAGCTGTCAAGGTGTTTCATCATTGCTGAGAGGACATCCTTCAACACCAGACTGAACATAGTTTGGGACATACCAGCAGATAGGGCCACTGTATGTTGGAAGGACCCTGTGGCTAGACACTGCAATACTGACATGATTTGTACAATGGGTAGCATTCTGGTTGTATAGCTAATAGCTGGCATCAGATCTAGCTCAAACTGACAACATAAGTCCACTATTGTTTGGCTATCCAGGCGATAATACATTATTATGTGGCATTGCTCCACAGCCTGATGATCTGGCAGTGGACAGTAGACAGGAGGTTGTTGCATCTTCCATCTCCCTGGGTACCTATGTATGACAAGACATGATTTCTAACATTAGCCAGTGTGTCCACAGCAACATACATGATGCCTGTCAATGATATCATGCAAAAAAGCATTTCTGACTGGATAGAATTGGCACCTAGGATACATCAGAGCTGCAAATAATATAAGGATCACATGTGACCCCCATGGTTTTCAACACATGTCCACAACATGGATTTGGACCAAAATCAAAGATGTGCAACACAATTGCTCCTCGAAATGTGATTTTATATCCTAACTGCCAAAATAACTGTCAGCAGTGGTGGACTGTGCCCCACTGTTACATGCCATCTGTGCCCTGCAACATACTACAATGGAAGTTGAGTATTAGAACCTACATGACAATACAGGATAAGGATGTGTGTGAGGTACAAAAACCTTTTTTGTGAGTGGAATGCAGTTTATAAAGCCCAATACAGCCTTTCTGGCTGCCAAAATGGTGAATCCCTGACCTACTCCACTAGACATTAGGAACCCCCGTGACCGCCAGCGGAAACCGTCACAGCAGTAGACAGTTACACCCAGAGCATAAACAGCCACACGCTTACATTGTTGCCAATGGCAGTCACATCCCATTGGCTGTGTCCGCCAGCAGTGACAACCGCGTTCATGGTGGACATGACCACCATGTTCTGCAGATTTACTCACTTGACTCCTGACACTGCTGCCAGCAACACCTCTATGACCTGAGTTGCTGTGTGCTGCATCTGGGAGCAATTATGACACTTCCAGCAGGTGATAGGGCCTCCTGCTATCTCTTCAGAGTAGCTGGAGAGACTTGTCAAGGAGGTCCTATCCCTGTATGGACAACTCTATGGCTCACCAGAGGAGCAGGTAAGTACCTCATGTGCACAATTGTCCCTGTACTTTACCATCCCTTTCTTCCTCATAGGCTACAATGTGCCCATGTGTGCTAGTTAGAATTTATTGTGTGCCTGTTGTTGCAGTCTGTGTGGCATCAATGGGGTGGGCAATGTGCAGGTATCGGTGGCCAGTGCTGTATGTTAAGTTCAGTCACATTGTATTGTGTGAGGTTTTTGGGGCCCTAGATCATCTTTGCGTTGGATGCACATAACTAGGTAAGGAGACATTACTGCAATCCACTGTTATCTCTTTCCTCATGATTGTTGTAAATGTAAGATAACATGTATGTGCATGAAAGCATGAGCTGTGAATGCATGTTGTATGATTCATTTGAGAATCATGTGAGCAATGTGTATAGCACCAGATATCTTTCAAACCACATCTGGCCTTGCTAAACTGATGTGTGGAAGCATTTCATGACTCAATGTGCCCCTCAGGTTGCCACACATACCACATGCTAAATTGCTGTTGGCCTCATGATGTACTGTAATGCATGGTAAGTGATGGGAATGGAGTGTCATATAGATTCTGTTTGCTCAGCCTGCAGAGACCAGGGCCTGTCAAATGTATCTCCCAGTATGAGGTGTAGTCTAGGCTGTGGGAGAATCACTGTGGCTATGCAACTGTGGCACTGCGCCCACTCCTTGTACCCCAGCAGAACTTGGCATGTGGCCAGTATGATGCTCTAGTGGCAAAACCTGCCCTGAATGCCTCATTCCTTTAACTGGATTAGGAATGGGTACAGAGGTGAATCATTAATCGATTTCGCTGAGGTCCAGCTATTTCCTGTAGTCAGGACATTGCTCTGACCGGCCCACTCTCTCACTATGTCTATCCGGTGCATCCTCAAAGAAACAAAAGAGACGTGAATCAGAATATCTGTCAGGAGCCTTTAAAGTTTCTCTATTTCTGAGATTATATCTCTTTTCAGAGCTCTCCAGAAGTGGAGTGTCTGCTCTCTGACTTTGTCTGTCTTTATTTTGCTTTTGTTTATCCCCACATGTTTTAGGACCCTCTTGTGCTTGTTTAGTACAATCCTTCGGGGATTGTACTATTCTGAATTTCAGGGTTTTTTCAGCTTGACTCCCAAACTATCCCGTCCTATCCTAGTACAGGTTTCAGAAATAATTTTGGGTAGTTGACGCTCCTGTTGCAACTGTGGAATCTCCTGGAGCCGCTGGGGTATAGCCAATGCTTTAACATCACTGAGTATTATTGAGGAGACAGTTTCATCTCCAAATCCAGGGCTGGAGCAGCCCCGTGCTCATTTTATATTTGCTTTAACACTTTCGGTAAATTGGCAAGTGTTGGGTACTATGAGTGATAGCGTAAATTGCAGCAAAGACTGTACCCCATGTGGTGCAGTCATCCACTGAGGGAATCATTCCGAATGGCAAGCACATTGTGAGGATTCTATGTTTATCTTGGGGTCCTGCTACCAGCTGGTTATTTTTGTACTATCCAGAACAGAATCTTCTTGTGCTCTGTGGGTGCTTGCCCATGATAGAAAGTACTGTTTGTGGGGTTAATCCCAGTAACGGCTAATTGGTGACCAGCTGGTGCTCGAGGTCCACATAGCGGATTGTATTAATCATCTGTAAAGTTGTACTAGCTCATTGTAAAGTATGCACAAATCAGTTTTTTGCATAGCCTGTACACCAGGATGTGGTGTGTATGTGGCAAATATAGGCCACATTGGTCGATTATCAGTTAAGGGACCTCTCACAGGTTGTATTACGTGTCGTAGGGCGCCATCAATTTTGATGATCTTGATAGAAAAGCAGTATTTCTATATACCAGTAAGCTTGGTACCGCTGCAGTACGTTTGCTACTTTGTATTTGTGGAATGTATGTGTTCTGTAATTTGTTTCAGGAAAGCTGACTCAGGAATAGAATGTTTCTGTCTGGTAAGCTCCATGAGCTTCCATGATAAATGTGACATCCACACCCTCATCTGTTAAGCCGTGTGCTTCTATGTATTGTGTTAATGCATGTTTTAAATGTCTATGTCATTAGCCATGTTGAGTAATGGATGCAGAAATGGAAAACCCAATGTGGAGAAGTCCTTTTAAGAGTTCAAGCTTAAACAACCTACAGCCTAGTTAGACAGAGACAGCCTAGTTAGACAGAGACGTGTGAGACAGAGGTACTCTGAGTATCCATAAATTAGGGCCAAAAAATCATCGTTGGAGGTGCCATGTCGTAGTTAGACTCTCGCTCCTAAGCACGATTGTTGGTTTGAGTATGACAGCACTTTTGTTTGTAGGTGAGTAGGCAAATCATACAACAAATCGCAACTGTCGGCCCAACCCTCCTGGCTCACAAGCAGTACCTCACCAAAAACCCAAACAGTAAAAGGTGATTTCTGGCAGCCTTTACACATGGACTCTAGATTGCGGCATCTCAGGGGAGTTGTGGTGGAACGGAGATTACCCTTTTCTCATGTTAAAAGTAAGTCTCAGTCACACACAGGCAATGAAGGAGATGCAGGGAAGGTTTCAATCTAGGATAAAATGCATACGCTGCGATGATTAGGATAATGAACAATAGAAGAAGCATAATTGTGAAGATGAGAGTCGTGAATACAAAGGCCCCCGCCATCTTGCAATAAACATGAGATACAATGTAAAAACCCTAGCATGGAAAACCTAACCTCCATCATAATGAGAGCTATGTGTGATAAGCCTGATCTGGCAGTACCATGTCCATGAGAAGTGCCCCGCATTCCTCATTACCTTAGAATGAGGACAGACTCTGTGGTCACACGAAGGCTGAATTATGCAGCAAGGTGACATGCAGCATAGATGACATTGATGGCATCTGGTAGGAATCCCTCTGATAGCCTTGGCTGTCTGAGGTGTATTTATACAGACCATGTAGCAGGGATGTTCCCAGACAATACACACAGAAGAAGTAGACAATTTAACAACCAAGTCATTGATCGCAGACATGAATGCCTGTGATCTAGTACAGTTGATTAAAGGTCCCACACACAACAAAGGTCAAACAATTTATCTTGTCTTCTCAAATGCCTCAGGATTAACACCTTTGACCTCAAACCCCTTGGCTTGGTCGGATCATTTCTTGAATGGAACTGACCATACCAAAGTATAAGACTATGATCTTTAATACTCCCCCAATGACCAGACGCTGGCATAAACTGAAGGCTGATGACTGGATCAACATACTAAAAGAAAATAAACCGATCAATCAAGATCTGTCAAAATCCTTTAACAACTGGATTTCTGATAGTTTAGATGTACTCATACCACTTTCTGTTTCTGTTGAAGGACGCTGTAGACGGAACTCTCCTTGGTTTACTTCGGACCTACTTCAACTTAAAAGAGACTGCTGGGAGTGTGAAAGGAAATGGAGAAAATCTCAAGATGAATCTTTAAGAAGAGAATATAAGAAAGCAATTCGCTCTTACCATACCGAAATAAAAACTGCACAGACTAGAAACTACACCTCAAAAATTGAACTAGCGGCCAATTCACCTAAAGAATTTTTTCATGTCCTTAAAGAAATCACTCACCCCCCAGAGGATCTGGGACCTATGGATGCACCTCAGGACCATGTTGATAATATGGCGTCTTACTTTCAACAAAAAGTGTTGGACATTTACGCGACCTTTCCTAGTATCCCGAATGCGGAAGATAAAGCTACTAAGCAAGAATCAAGGGAATTAGTCCCCCTACTTGATTTCATGCCAATACAAGAAGATATCGTAATGAGACATCTTGGAAATATTAAATCAGGCTCCCCTCTTGATCCAGCAACGCCCCAGATATCATCTATGGGTTGGCCAGTGACGGTCCCGGCTATTACGAACCTTATTAATTCTTCACTTACCACCGGGGTAGATCCAGAATCATGGAAACAGGCCATCATCAAAACACTTCTGAAGAAATCTAATCTGGATCCAGAACTGTTCAGCAACTATAGACCTATTTAATTGCTGCCCATTTAGTCTTAAATAGCGGAAAAACATGTGCACTCTCAGCTTACCTTTTTTATGGTGGAAAACAAGATCCTGCACCCCACTCAGATGGGCTTCAGACCATTGCATGGAACGGAAACTGTGTTAATCGCTGTCACGGAAGAAGCCAATAAACAGCTAGTAACAGCGGTCATCCTCCTGGACCTGAGTGCGGCCTTTGACACGGTGGACCTAGATATATTAAAGAATAGGGAACAAGAGATCAGAATTTTTGGATCAGCCGTAGAATGGATTACCTCATTTATTAATGGCAGGTTGTTTCAGCTACTAGATAGATCCCACTGTCAAAACGCACCATTGGCTCTTGCGGAGTTCCGCAGGGGTCTTCCCTTAGACCCACATAATTTAATATCTATATTTTGCCTCTGGCCGAAATTGTTCAATCTTTCGGCCTGAAGGTGGTGTCATATGCAGATGATACTCAACTAATTGTCTCATTCACAAAAGACTCGCGGGTATTCGGGGCAACATTTGGACCCTGTCTCCAAGCAGTTGCTGCTTGGATGACGAAAAGTAAACTAAAACTCAATGATGACAAAACAGAGGTGATGTTCTTCCGGCATTCAACAAAGCCCATTGTGATCCCAGCAATGATAGATGGTGTGGGTGCTTTGCCCCCTCCTAAAGAATTCATTAAAAGTTTGGAGGTCTGGCTGGATCCACAGCTTTCAATGTCTCATCAAGCAAACAGGATAGCGGCAATCCCCCTTCGACCTTCTTAGGATGCTGAGGAAGGCCTTCATGATTCTCCCCTTTGTAGCTAAAAGACTAAGGGGGTCATTACGACCTCGGTGGTCTTTTCGCAAGACCGCCGAGGTACCGCCGTGGTGGCGGTCTTCCACGCCGCGTATTATGACCGCTGGCAGGCTGCCGTCCTTTTTCGTACGGAAAGCCGCCAGCAGCCATACTGGCGGACGGCGGGAAAGTGGAGGTTGCTCAACCTCCACCGCCACGTCAACAGAACACCGCCCCCTGAATCACGTCCCACGATTCAGTGTGGAGGTGTTCTGGTGACGGTGTTCTGGTGGCAGAGCTGCCCCCATGGATCCCGTCCCCTCCCGGAGGATCAACGGACAAGGTAAGTTGATCGTCAGTTAGGGAAGCAGGTGGGGTTGTGTGTTCTGTGCGTGTGAGAGTGTAGAGGGGGTGAGTGAGTGAGTGTATGCTTGCAGGGGGGTGTTGTGTGTATGGGAAATGTGTGCGGGTCAGACGGTGTGCATGTCTGTTTGTATGTGTGCGGGTATGTGTTGTCGGGGTGTATGTGTGCGTGTAGGAGTGTGTATATGTGCATGTTGAGGGTCGGGGTGGGGAGGGGGGTTGTGCCACTTGTGGGGGGTGTCAGGGGTGTGGGGGGTGAAGGGGGAGGATTTGTGGGGGGTGGCGGGGGTGGGGGAGACCCCTATCAGTGCCAGGGAAGAAATTCCCTGGCACTGATAGTGCCTACCGCCATGGATCTCATGGCGGTTCCCAACCACCCGAGATCCATGGCATTATGCAGGGTCCTGATACCGTCGGCGGTCTAGTGACGACCGCTGGGCTGTAGACCGCAATCTCCAGCCCAGCGGTCTTCACCGCCATGGCGGTCGGAATGGTGAAGTGGCGGATGACTACCGCTGCGGTCATAATTCAATTTTTTTTTCCACCGGCCTGTTTGCGGTCTTACAGCAGCTTTACCCCCCGACTGCCAGGGTCGTAATGACCCCCTAATTCTTCAGGCATTTATTGGGTCTCGGATTGACTACGGAAATGCCTTGTTCATTGGCTCACCAAGCTATGTTATTAAAAGATTGCAGAGGGTGCAGAATGCCTCCGCTCGTCTCTTACTGGATGTTTCCAAGAAAGAATCCATAAAGGCGGGAATTTCCTCAATACATTGGCTCCCGGTGGACAAAAGGATACAATTTAAGGCACTTTGCCATATGTACACAACACTGCACAATCAAGGCCCAGAGATGTTAAGGTCCCTAGCTTCCTTCTACTCACCAAATAGATCACTCAGATCCTCCTTAGCATTGCTAGCAGTGATTCCAAAAGTGAAGAAAGCTAGATGGGGTGGAAGATCACTGGCGTATCAGGGAGCGAAACTGTGGAATTCTCTCCCTTTTAATATTCAAGGAATGACACAAGAACTCTCCTTTAGGGAGGCTTTAAAGACATGGTTATTTAGAGCTTGATTGCTGGGGTACTACTGTGTGATGCTGCTGTTTCGGTTTTGAGTGCTGTGAGGCCCCTGGGCAGTCAGGCGCTATATAAATCCATATAACATAACATAACAATAGATAAGGAGGGATACTTGTGGCTACAATTATGTAAACAATCTCCGACAAGTGTACATTATGTTCCTGGCACCCGTTAGTGAGAAGGGGATATAATGTGAATACCTACATACATCACTTGATTATGATCCTGATAGTGACACCTTCACAGAGTGGCACTGATAACGCAAATCAAAATATTTCTCTAACTATAAACAATGGCAGTCATCTTAAAATAAATAATAAAATACATCATTTAAAACAGAACAAACTAAGTAAGCCAAAAGGTTAAGCTAACCTCCTGAGTCCCAATAGAACTAAATAGCCCCATCTACCCCCTTAATGGCCTGCATTCTGGAGGTGGCCTACCCAGACCTTGATGGGTGTTTGAGGACAGCACAGCATCTACAAGGGAGTGAGTACAGGGCATATTCCAGCCTGTCACATTGCCAAGTAAATGTGTTTGGTTCTGACAGCTCCCCCTGATGATTAAGGATGAGCTACGAGTAACACAGTAGATGTGTGATTGTGTGTATAGACTTGTTATGTGTTGTATAGTGGTGTGCCTTGACCATTGGTGCCTAGAACACAACTGTGCACAATCCACAAACAATTTGCTTTAAAGAGAGTACATATGGCTGTGTGCATTGATAATTGAATACTGTTTGTTGTTGTGGTGGGTGTACATTCTATGCAACAGACCACTACTCCTCAGTGTTACAGGTGAAAGGTAAGGAAGTGATGGATCACTGTCCTCAGCCATGTGTCTGGTGAAATGAGTTTTTTGGCAACTGACACACAGAGACTAGTTGTCTTCAGTGTATGACGGATGCTGGTGCCTCACTACTGACTGTAAAGTGAAGATGGCCATCATATATGTGCCAGAGCATATAGTGTTCTTTGGGTACAGCTACAGATAAATACATTCCCTTGGTAAGTGGGGAATGCCCATTGCCATTATTTATGTGCCATTAGTGTTGCCAACATTCCTTGTAGCTATATGTGAGCATGTGTCCCTTTCTCTTTAGCAGAACATTTATAATCTGTTGTTTCATGCATGGCCTACCTGTGTTGATGGAATGATTTCTGTATTACCTCACATATATGTGCATGCCAACCTCTGTGTGGAATAAGACATTTAAAATGGGGGTACATTTCATGTTGTGCCACATACAAGAGTCTGTCACCATTGATTATTGACTGACACATACCATAACCCGTCATAGCATTTCATTTGGCATATACAACAGCAGTAGCAATGAGGGACATGACAGGTAGGCCTAGAGGTTTTAGCCACAATGTGCATTTCAGTGCCATTGATGTACAATCATGTAGCAAAGTGCTTTGTACATGTGAAATGGTAAAGATTTGTAGCCTGACTGTTGCTGTGCATCATGGAGTGACTTGTAGTTATGTTGAAATCACGTGTCTGGGTACATGCATTCATCCACAGACATCTGGGTTTGCATGACCAAAATGGAGACAATGATGTAGCTTCCAATTGGGCTATATGTTAAGGGCCTTCAACAAGTACTTGCAAATCTCTGGGACTCTCCAACATCCAAGAGACTAATGGAGTCTACTGATGCACTCACAGTATTCCATTGTAAGGGGTGATTTCCCTGCGGCTTGCTGATTAATTGTGTTGTGTAGTTTAGAGATATATCTCCCTGACATATTGCACATGATGTCATAGTGTCCATGTCCGTGCCAAATGTATGCTGTATCTGAGCAACATTAGTACTACCTCCATTACTCCTTTGGGACAAGCATCACTTGGTGAAGTATGCTTTGTGGAACTGCTTCCAGTGTGACATAAGTATTTTTCTCCAGGCTATTGTGCTGTTCACCAGTCTATTGTACTATTGTACTCTTGTCAGCAACATGGCAGGAATTTGGAGCATCATTTCTTATTGTTGGCTCATTATGTATGAGACAAATAGATGTGTGCATGACCTTGTGCGGGATCTGTAGGAATGGACTTGGTATTGGCCTATTATTTTATGACAACAGGTAACAGAGGTATGCTCCATGGTGCAAAGCATTGAGGGTGATGAGGTCTCCTACTTGCTCACTGGTCACTGAGATTGCAAAACTTCAGCCATGCAATTGTATTTGTCAGAGATCCTGATTTTCCTGTGGGCAACTGTTGACAGTTTAGTTGGCATACATCCATATGTTATGGAACATGTATGGGCCACTTAGGTGGAGTTTGTTGCTGAGGTCTACTTGACATCATGCTCATGCTTGCTAACCACAGCTGTTGTTCAAGTGTGATCATGGACATGTGATGACCCTATATCTCTTTGCATTTGCAGCATCAACCCAGAGAAGCAATGGAGACTGGGCACAGCTGAGTCGGGGAGCATCTGGCCTTGGTACCTTGGGTCAAGACACCACTGAGAAAGAGGGACCTAGTGGCCTGGAGGGTAGGGGAGTGCCAAAGGGCAGACTGGATCAACATTCTCTTCATCATCCGATTCTTCCTCCAGGGGACACTCCCTAGTGGTGGCAGACCCATTGGGGCACACCTCAGTACCATCTTTGTCCACTACCCCCATTATATCACCACCCTACCTGTTGCTCCCCACCCAGTTGGCTGTGCCCGCTCACCCAAGAGGGTGTGTGTCTCCTCTGCCACATGCACCTCCGCCTCAGCCCCTGTTATCCCTGATACCCTCAGTGAAGAGGCTATTGACCTCCTGAGGAGTATCTCTGTGTGTCAGACAGCCATTGTGAATGCCATCCAGGGATTGGCAAGCCAACTGCAGCAGACAAATTCATTCCTGAAAAGCATTTATGATGCAATGTCTGGCCTACAGAGTTCTTTCCAGGCTATGGCCTCCACACTGACGGCAGCCAGTCACACCCCACCTTCTGACCCCCCCACTATCTCCCACTTCGCTATCTAAATCCACCATTTTCCTACCTAACCCAAGCACACAGACCGATCCACACAGACCCACATCAACCAGGGGTGGGCAGGGAGCTCCGGAGCTAACAGAGTTTGTTTAGCACTCTGCACTCCACTTGGAGCATGGAATTCACCCCAAAACTCTGCTTGCCCCCCAACATGAGCAGAGCTCGTCACGTGTGCACTGCAGCCCAGTTATGTGCACCGGCACTAGCAGAAGGATCAACCAGGTCTCCCTCTGCCAGCAGCCTGGGCCAGGCCCGAGAGCAGGGGGCAAAGGGAGGCAGAGCGCCAGGCTGCTAGAAACAAGGACCTAGGTGAGTCCTAGTTTTTCTTTGTTTTCTTTTGTGCACACTTGTGCACAAGAGGCCTGAAACAGCACCTTTCGCTACTGCTGTTTCAGGCTTCTTGTGCACTGTGCACCGGCCTGCAGCACACACGGGGCAGGCCACTGCACAAGAGACCTGAAACAGCAGCTTTCACTGCCTATAGCCCTCTCCTGAAAGCGTCTGAACTTGGAAGCGCGAAGACCGACCCTGCTTAGAGCTTCTGAGATCAGCGCAGTCAGGAAAGGGTGCCACTCCATGGCTCATGGAACTCCAGATCCATGGAATTCCCTGGAGTTTTAAATCAACTCCGCAGAATTCCATGGATTGGCACTCCATGAGCTCCGCCCAGGTCTAATCTCAACACACAAGAGCAGCAAACATACACACAAACACCACAAAACACATCATCATGCAAGTACTCAACAGACACCCACACACACATCAGTCACCACTTGCCCAGATACCCCACCACTCCCACCTTACCACACACAATATTAAGCATACCCACAGGCACCACCACAACAGTCAGTGACACACCCACCACGCCCAATATACCCACAGACACCACAATAGACACACATACATCCACCACATCTACCATACCCTTAGAAACAACCCCAACAGATACACAGTCATCCACATCATCCAGCATACCCACAGACACCACCTCAACAGACACACCGATATTCACCACTACCAGCATACCTGAATACACCTCCCCAACAGACACACACACATCCACCACTCCCCCATCACTCCACATCTCAACGTCCCAGCCCCCAAGAAATACAAATGCCCACACTCACACAAGCAACAGACACCACACAAACATAACCATACCTCCCACAGGCACACACCCAGCAGCAGACAACCACTCCATTGACCTCCAAACTTCTACTGACCGTCTCTGTGTTCCTAAGTCTGATTTTTTGTTTGAGCTTGCCCTTTCCCCTGTTTTCTCCACCCCCGTCCCAAACCCAAGAGGCCCTGACTAACCTCCCAACCCTTCCATTCCACCTCCAAGTCCTCCCCTGTCATACCTGTTCCCTTACAAGCACCCATACCCCTTCCCCCCGAAGAAGTCCACCCCTCCCAAGGAGCAGTCCACCCCTCCCAAACCCAAACCCACCCATCCCAAATCCAACCCCCCAGGACGATCCCTGAGGTGTCTCCCTGCCAACTTGATGCCCCTTCCTGTGGAGGTTCCCTGGCAGTAAAAGATTTAAGTGAGAGCACAATGATGTGCCTGGACAATGCCATGTTGATTGGCTAATGGCCTTAAACGTTTGAAATTTGTTTGAAAATAAACCCAAACAGTTGTATTTTGGTATACATTTGTCCTGCAATTCCGTTTCTACCTATTTGTTGTTCTTGAGAAACTTGTGTTTTGTGGGTTTTTCAGTCTGCTTGCTGATCTATTTGCTGTTGTTTGCATTATCTGACTTTGTGGGTAGTGCTGGTGTCCCCCAAGAAAAGGGTACATGTTTAATATATGGATATGTAGGTGTAAATGCAATTATGGTGTCATGGCATTGTGTTCTGTTTGGTATGGTAATTACTTCATCTTGTGTTGTCCAATGTGAGCATGTATGGTGCTACACTTGAACCCCTGAAATGGATTATACATTCATCAAAAGTGTGGTAGCTTGAGCTTTGTTACTGCAGACACTGAGGGTGTTCAATTGTGCTACCTTTGTTTGCATTTGACTGTGCATGTGTCAATCTAGCTTAGTGCACCTTGCAGCTAGTTCATGTAGATGTATGTCCCATGCAGTTGGAGTTGTCTGTGTTTTGTTGACTTCCACTTCCACACTGTGTAGATAGGCTTGTCATTTGACTCTACAGTTGTTTGTCCCTGAGATACATGTAGGGCCAGTTCCTGTGCATATGTTCTTTAACTGGCATGTGCAAAGTGATATGTGTCCTTCCCTCCTTCCCTGAGTGCTACTGATGGCCCCATCCTTATTGTGCAGGTATTTTCTGCAAAGGTAGCTTGTGATATTTGTCTCTCTGTCTATTGTGCATCACATTGTCCTTCTATTGTGTTGCAGTGTGAGTGATATGTATGTGTCCGTTGCAGGGCTGTTTAATGGGAGTGGTGTTTGTAATCCATGCCACATCCATACATATATATATATTTAATGTGATGACAGTCAATGGCATGTGTACAATGTGAGTATGTGTGCTGTATTTGTAGATGTGATGTTGCTGTGTTATTGGTGTTGTGTGACACAATTTTGTGCATACTTCATTGTCCCTGTGCCTCAGATGAGAAGACATGTGTTTTTGTGCTGTGTTGTGGTGCAATGTGAGTGACCAGCCCAAAGGGGGCTTTTTGTGACTGTGAATGTGTCCTTCTCTGTGTATGATTCCTACCCGGGGCACAATGACAAGTGTACTCGGTGCCCATAGCGTGAGTCCCATTTAATGTGGCTGACAGCGGAACAATCTATTGTTGAGCGTAATTACACAGGTAGGTGTGTGTACTTACAGTTGGTTGAATCCACAGCAGCGTGGATTTTGAGCACTTTCGATGATCAGCAGCAGCGACAGGACGTGTGTGAAGGGCTTCATGGCAGAAAAAGACGTGTAAGGCTTTCTGTAGGTGAGTGTCTCCCTTTCTACTTCCCATTTCCGCCTGTTGAGACGTGGTGGTTGGACCTTCAAATTGGCGGTGTGCAATCTCATAATGTGTCTGGCAGAAACACTTGCTACACTGGCCGGTTTGTGCACCCTTGTAACTGCAGACCATGGACCGCCAAACTCATACTAAATGTAAAAAAATGTAAATTAGCATTTGTATAGCGCACTACTCACCCGTTAGGGTCTCAAGGCGCTGTACTCATACCGCTATGGAACCCCTCCTGGCTTTTCCCTGTGAGGCGCCCACTCCTGAGCACCCCCAGGGTGAAACCAGGCATCCAAGCGCTGTTGGGGCTGTTGTGGAGATTAAGCAAGCTATTGCCCAGAGTTGGACCCATGAATTAGATTAGGCACCGAGGCGAGAATTATCTGGTCAAGGGGAATTGAGCCCAAGACCTGCCGAAGCGGGACTTGAACCCTGGTCTTGAGCCAGATCTCTGCTTCAGGGTCTGCCACTCTAACCATTGAGCCACACTTCTCCACTGTCCCATAGTCTCATTTCACATTATTGTATCTGATCCTGTTCTCAAAAAATGTAAAGGGATGAAAATAATTTGCAAGGTTGTCATTAAGTCATGGTTATTCAATCGCTGTATTAGTTTCAAAGGTGTATGTTAGACCTGACAGCCTTAGGGTGGTCACCCCTAACGTTTTCACTGCCTCCCTCCACTTTTTGAATACTGTTTTTGATGGTTTTTAGACTCTGCACACTTTACCACTGCTAACCAGTGCTAAAGTGCATATGCTCTCTCCCTTTAAGCACAATGACATTGGATCATACCCAATTGGATTATTTAATTTACTTATAAGTCCCTTGTAAAGTGCACTATATGTGCCCAGGGCCTGCAGATTAAATGCTACTAGTGGGCCTGCAGCACTGATTGTGCCACCCACTGAAGTAGCCCCTTAACCATGTCTCAGGTCTGCCATTGCAAGGCCTGTGTGTGCAGTTTCACTGCCAATTCGACATGGCATTTAAAAGTACTTGCCAAACCTAAAACTCCGCTTTTTCTACATGTAAGTCACCCCTAAGGTAAGCCCTGGGTGACCCATAGGGAAGGGTGCTGTGCAGACAAAAGGCAGGACATGGCCCTGTGTAGTTTACATGTCCTGGTAGGGTAAAACTCCTAAATTTGTTTTTGCACTGCCGTGAGGCCTGCTTCTTTCATAGGCTAACATTAGGGCTACCTTCATGTACTGTTTGAGTGGTAGCTGCTGATCTGAAAGGAGTAGGAAGGTCATATTTAGTATGGCCAGAATGGTAATACAAAATACTGCTGACTGGTGAGTTTGGATTTAATATTACTATTTTAGAAATGCAATTTTTTAGAAAGTGAGCCTTTCTCTGCACTTAAATCCTTCTGTGCCTTACAATCCACATGTGGCTAGGTTAACTTGACAGCTCCCTTGTGCATTCACTCAGGCAAACCAAACCCCAAACACAGGATACTCAGCCCCACTTGCATATTTCAGCATTTTGAATGGGTCTTCATGGGCTGGGAGGGTGGAGAGCCTGACACTTACATGTCAAAGGACAGTAGCCTGCCCTCACACAAAGGACTGCCACACCCCCTACTGGGACCCTGGCAGGCAGGTCTGAACTGAAAGGGGAGCTTGTGCACTTCTAAGCTACTCTTTGAAGTCTCCCCCACTTCAAAGGCACATTTGGGTATTTAAACAGGACCTCTGCACTTATCAACTCAGACACTTCCTGGAGAAGAGAACTTGAACCAGAATCTGCAACCTGCCAAGAAGAACTGCCTGGCTGCCCAAAGGACTCACCTGACTGCTTTCTGCGAAGGACTGCTGCCTTGCTGTTGCCATGCTGCCTTGCTGCTCTCTGGCTGTCCAGCAAAGTACTCTCCAAGGGCTTGGATAGAGCTTGCCTCCTGTTCCCTGAAGTCTCAGGACCAAAAAGAGTCCATCTCTGCAAGAAGAACTCCCTGTGCAGCGAAAATCAACGCACAGCCTGCCAGAAACGACACACAGCCTGCATCGCGGTGAAAAATTCACAGCACAGTGAACCGTAACGACGCGGCCTGACTTTGCAACAAGAAGATCGACGCAGGTCCAGCGTAGCGACTGGAAATTCGACGCACGGACCACTGGATTGGTGCACAGTTGAGCCGGAATGACGCAGCCCGACTTCCTAAGAGGAATTGACGCAGCACCTGCTGTGCAGTAGAAATTTCCATGCAACGCCCCATGCAACGCCCACTGGATTGTCGCAGACCCTGTGACTTCGTCTTGTCAGTGCCAGATTTCAATGCATCATCCCTGGGACATCCGAAAACCCTGCAACCCGAAGAGGATCCAAGAGGAACAAAATTTACACCAAGAATAGTAGTCCAGGTAGTGCTCCATTGAAGTCCGTGGAACACTGGGCCCACACGGTATGGGCGAGGCCCACACAATATCCCCGACCATGACGGAGAGAACACTGCAGGGGCATCAGATAGCAATAAAACAGGCACCTCAGGGGGAGGGAAAGGTGGGGCACCTCAGCCGGTTGAGTGCACAACGCCAAATCCACGAGGGGGCCACATGCCCACTGTTCAATCCTGGGGAGTGCAAAGCCACAGTCTCTCAAGTCTCTACAGTGAGTGATTTGCCCACTGTTCAATCCTGGGGAGTGCAAAGCCACAGTCTCTCAAGTCTCTACAGTGGGTGGTTTGCCCACTGTTCAATCCTGGGGAGTGCAAAGCCACAGTCTCTCAAGTCTCTACAGTGGGTGGTTTGCCCACTGTTCAATCCTGGGGAGTGGAAAGCCACAGCCTCTCAAGTCACTACAGTGGGTGGTTTGCCCACTGTTCAATCCTGGGGAGTCCAAAGCCACAGTCTCTCAAGTCTCTACAGTGGGTGGGTTGCCCACTGCTGCATCCTGGAGAGTACAAAGCCACAGTCTCTCAAGTCTCTACAGTGGGTGGTTTGCCCACTGTTCAATCCTGGGGAGTGCAAGGCCACAGTCTCTCAAGTCTCTACAGTGGGTGGTTTGCCCACTGTTCAATCCTGGGGAGTGCAAAGCCACAGTTTCTCTAGTCACTACAGTGGGTGGTTTGCCCACTGTTCAATCCTGGGGAGTGAAAAGCCACAGTCTCTCAAGTCTCTACAGTGGGTGGGTTTCCCACTGCTGCATCCTGGGGAGTGCAAAGCCACAGTCTCTCAAGTGGATGGATCTCTCCGCTGGTTCTGGAGGGGGCTTGGTGCCCAGAGTGTGTCATCCTGCCGAGGACTGAGGTAGTGGATGGATCTCTCCGCTGGTTCTGGAGGGGGCTTGGTGTCCAGAGTGCGTCATCCTGCCAAGGACTGAGGTAGTGGATGGATCTCTCCACTGGTTCTGGAGGGGGCATGGTGCCCAGAGTGCTTCATCCTGCCAAGGACTGAGGTAGTGGATGGATCTCTCCACTGGTTCTGGAGGGGGCTTGGTGCCCAGAGTGCTTCATCCTGCCAAGCCTGAGGTAGTGGATGGATCTCTCCACTGGTTCTGGAGGGGGCTTGGTGCCCAGAGTGCGTCATCCTGCCAAGGACTGAGGTAGTGGATGGATCTCTCCACTGGTTCTGGAGGAGGCATGGTGCCCAGAGTGCTTCAGCCTGCCAAGGACTGAGGTAGTGGATGGATCTCTCTACTGGTTCTGGAGGGGGCTTGGTGCCCAGAGTGCCTCATCCTGCTCGTGACGGACTCAGTAGCGTCAGTTACCTTGGCGCTCCTGGGCCAGCGGTGCATGTGGCGGCGGTGCCCTGTTCAGCGGTGCTTGTGGCGGCGGTGCCCTGTTCAGTGGTGTTTGTGGCGGTGGTGCCCTGTTCAGCGGTGCCCTGTTCAGCGGTGCTTGTGGCGGAGGTGTCCTTTGCAGTGACTCAGCTGCTGGTGGTCCTTCATGTCCCAGCGGGGCTGGTGCTGGCGGTCCTCTCTGGCCCAGCGGGGCTGGTGCTGGCGGTCCTGTCTGGCCCAGTTGGGCTGGTGCTGGCAGTCCTCTCTGGCCCAGCGGGGCTGGTGCTGGCAGTCCTGTCTGGCCCAGCAGGGCTGGTGCTGGCGGCCCTTTCTGGCCCACCGGGGCTGGTGCTGGCGGTCCTGTCTGGCCCACCGGGGCTGGTGCTGGCGGTCCTGTCTGGCCCAGCGGGACAGGTGCTGGTGGTCCTCTCTAGCTCAGTGGGGCTGGTGCTGGCGGTCCTGTCTGGCCCAGCGTGGCTGGTGCTGGCAGTCCTCTCTGGCCCAGCGGGGCTGGTGCTGGTGGTTCTGTCTGGCCCAAAAGGGGTGGTGCTGGCGGTCCTCTCTGGTCCAGCGGGGCTGGTGCTGGCGGTCCTGTCTGGCCCAGTGGGGCTGGTGCTGACGGTGGCCTCTTGGGCAGCAGGGCAGGTGCTGGCAGGCAGATGCTGGGGGTGGCCTCTTGGGCAGCACAGCAGGTTCTGGCGGTGGCCTCTTGGGCAGCAGGGCAGGTGCTGGTGGTGGCCTCTTGGGCAGCAGGGCAGGTTATGGCGGTGGCCTCTTGGGCAGCAGGGCAGGTGCTGGCCTCTTGGGCAGCAGGGCAGGTGCTGGCGGTGGCCTCTTGGGCAGCAGGGATGATGGCGGTGGGCTCCTGGGCAGCGGGATGATGGCGGTCTTCTCCGCAGTGCTGCTCTTCCCAGACCTGCTGACTTTCTTGGAAGGTGTTGCAGATGACTCCACACTCCCACCTGTACACCTGGGAGCGGCTTTGGTGGCTGGAGTCTTCCCCCTCTCCCGACGGGCACTGGCCAACTTTTGATGCTTCACAGGTGGGGGACTGTCCGTGCTGTGGCACCGTGCCACACTGGCTGCCCTGGTGGCCGTGCACTCCAGATTCCGGTGACTACAGGCACCACTGGTCACGGAGATGTTGTGGCTGAGGTGCAAGGTTGGGACCTGGAGAGTCGGGCCCTAGGAGATGGACGGGGTGGGGGAGGTGTGGGAAAGAGGTCAAGGTTGGACAGGAAAAGGTTTTGGGAAACACTGGGACGGGTAGCAGGAGGGGGTTTGGGAGTGGAGGAACAGGTTGTGGTTGTAGGAAGTGTTCGTTTGGTGACTTTGGGTGAAGGTGCATGCACTGGAGGCTGTCGTGAGGTGAATGGCTGTTGAGTGGGTGTGTGCCTGCGTTTGTGTATCTTGGGAGGTGGCGTCACAGACACACTGGGAGAGGACACAGGGGACGTGTGAATGGCAGTGGGGGTGGTGACTGCACGTGAGCGGGGTGTGGTGGTGGGTGTGTGTGCCGGTGATGGCAGTAGTGGCTGTAGATGTAGTGCATGCAGTTGAGAGTGGAGACGAGACTGAGAGGGAGGAGGGAGACGAGGAGGAGGGGGACACAGTGAAGGCAGTGGATGTTGGTGTGTCTGCATGTGTGTGATGCTTGCGTGAGTGCCTGTGGGATGTGTGGTGCTTATGTTTGCCTTTGCTTCCCTTGTGTGCTGACGTGTGTGCATGCTGGTCTGAAGGTGTGCTTGGGATAGGCTGAGGTAGAGGGGATTGGGTCTGGGTGGAGGAAGTTGGAGGGGGAGGCTAGACACAGGGACAATGGCTACCATCAGTGCTGAGGCCAGAGTCTGAAAAGCTTGCTGAAGGGCCGCCTGACCAGAATGAATGCCCTCCAGGAATGCATTTGTTTGTTGCAACTGCCTTTCTACACCCTGGATGGCATTCAAAATGGTAGATTGCCCAACAGTGAGGGACCTGAGGAGGTCAATGGCCTCCTCACTGAGGGCAGCAGGAGTGACTGGGGCAGGGCCTGAGGTGCCTGGGGCGAAGGTGATGCCCACCCTCCTGGGTGAGCGGGCACGGGGCAAAGGCTGAGGGGCTGCTGGGAGGGCGGTGCTGGTAGTGGGGGTGGTGGCTGTACCTGTAGGTGCGGGGGCACAGGTGTTGCCGCACCACAAGGGAGCTCCCATCAGAGGACGAGTCCTTGTCACTGGTGTCAGCTCCTGTCCCCGCCGTGGAGCTCCCCTCGCCCTCCGTCCCACTGGTGCATTCCGAGTCCGTTGTCTCGCCCTCCAGGACCATGTGGGATGCAGCTCCCTCCTGCTCCGTTGCCACTGCTCCTCTGCCTGATGATGCTAATGCACACAAGAAAAGGGAGACCACAAAAAGGGGGGGGAACGACAGAAGAAAGACATGTTGAGTGCATGCATTACCGCTACCGTTGGCGGACACGACAGACACAGAAGCCCCATGCACTACGCCGCACACTTGGCCTCCACTGTTCAATCCCTGGGACATGTCCTACAAGGCTATGGACGACATCTGCGCACCTGGATGACACAGGAGCCTGACTAGGTGTACTTGACACTGTGCACAGGTGGGGTGGAGTGCCACAGGCTCTGCCAGAAAAAGGGGACCTTTCCTTCTAAACCCGCCCTGGCCTAGGGAAACCCACAGCCCACCTCCCCCACCCAGACACCTCCACTGTGCGTAAAATCAGCATAATGAGAGTGTACTCACCCCCTTGTGGCTGCTGTGATGCCCCCAAGCGCCCATCCAACTCCGGGTATGCCATCGCCAGGATCCTGAACATCAGGGGGGTCATGGTGCGATGGTCACCCCTCCCACGTTGGGAGGCCATCCCCAGCTGGGCCTCCGCCGTCTTCTTGTTCCAGGGGCGAATATCCTTCCATCTTTTCCGACAGTGTGTGCTCCGTCTGTGGTAGACCCCCAGGGTCGGACGTCCTTGGCGATGGGACGCCAAATATATTTTTTCTGGTGGGCGCTGACCTACATGAATTGTACAGGGGGGAAAAGAAAAGTTATTACCAAATGCACCGTCACAGTCATTGGCCCCCATCCCTACCCTTGCCATGATGCACATGCACTCCTCAATCTCCACCCCATCTTTCATCCACCCCACTCCACACAGGCATTGCCCATACAGCATGCTCCCAGTGTATTTACCTGTTTGTCTGGAGGACCGTAGAGTAGCATGTACTGGGGGAGGACCCCATCCATGAGTTTCTCCAACTCCTCCGATGTGAAGGCAGGGGCCCTTTCCCCAGTCGCTCAAGCCAATGTTTCTTCCAGACCGAGGTCACAGCAGCACTTGCAGTGTAGGTCCTCTCCTGTCGGAGATCAGGTATCGAGTGATTGAACAGATAGAAAATGGCGGTCACGTCCGCGGCGGGGCGTACCGTCACCGTCGGCGTACATCGTCATTGGCTCCTGGGACTCATAGGGTCCAATGTTAACCAATGCAGCATTGTGCCGCGGTCTTCGACCGCCTACCGCGACGCTGTACAACGCCGTGTTACCTCATATCCCATTGTCCCACTTTATAGGTCAGGCAGCCGCCATTTCAGGGGCCCACATGGCTTAATTTTTAACTGCGTCACACATACCTAGGCCTAGCCTCAACACACATACAGGCCAATTTTCGTTTTTTAGATTTGTGTTCTGTGCAAGCTGTGGGTACGTACCTCTGAGTTGTTTGACTCTGTGCTCACTGTTGTCCTTCATAGGCACCGTCCGCTGGGACATGTGAGGAGATGGCGGCATCCTCCGGTGTACAGACCGCTGGTGGACCTGTCGACAATGGAGGAAAGACATGTGATCATCGCCTACAGGCTTGACCGTGCCACAATCCAGGAACTGTGTGCCCAGCTGGAGCCAGACCTGATGTCAGCTATCTGCCATCCCACAGGAATCACCCCGCAAGTGCAGGTGCTGCCAGTACTCCATTTCCTTGCAAGTGGGTCATTTCAAACAACAGTGGCCATAGCATCAGGGATGTCCCAGCCTATGTTTCCCACCATCTGCACATTCATCGAATGGTAACTCTTCCGGTTTCTGTACACCTGTTCACCCCTGCGGTGGGTACCAAGGCCACATGTGTACCATCAATGGCACCTATGATGTTGAGGATATGTCCCAGGGCATAAAAGTCACCTTTCACTGTAGGCAATTCCTCCACCTGAGGGAAAATGATGTAGCCACGCATGTGTTTCAGCAGGGCAGACAACACTCTGGACAACACGTTTGAGAACATAGGCTGGGACATCCCTGATGCTATGGCCACTGTTTTTTTAAAAGACCCACTTGCTAGCAAATGGAGTACTGACAGCACCTGCACTTGAGGGGGGATTCCGGTGGGATGGCGTATAGCTGACATCAGGTCTGGCTCCAACTGGGCACACAGTTCCTGGATCGCGGCACGATCAAGCCTGTAGGTGATGATCACATGTCTTTCCTCCATTGTCAATAGGTCCACCAGCGGTCTGTACACCGGAGGATGCTGCATTCTCCTCACATGCCCCAGCGGACGGTGCCTATGGAGGAGAACAGGCAGAGCAGCAGAGGCACCGGAGCAGGAGGGAGCTGCATTCCACATGGCCCCCGCGGGCGAGACTACGGACTCCGAATTCACCAGTGGGACGGAGGGCGAGGGGAGCTCCACGGCGAGGACAGGAGCTGACACCAGCGAAACGGACTCCTCCTTTGATGGGAGCTCCCTTACAGTGGTGGCCTCATCTGTGCCCCCCACATCCACAGGTACAGCCGCCACCCCCCCCTACCAGCACCGCCCTCCCAGCAGCCCCTCAGCTTTTGCCCTGTGCCCGCTCACCCAGGAGGGTGGGCATCACCTTCGCCTTAGGCACCTCAGGCCCTGCCCCAGTCACCCCTGCTGCCCTCAGCGAGGAGGCCATTGACCTCCTCAGGTCCCTCACTGTTGGGCAGTCTACCATTTTGAATGCCATCCAGGGTGTAGAGTGGCAGTTGCAACAAACCAATACATTCCTGTAGTGTTTTCACTCTGGTCAGGCAGCCCTTCAGCAAGCTTTTCAGACCCTGGCCTCAGCACGGATGGCAGCCATTGTCCCTGTCTTTAGCCTCCCCCTCCAACTTCCTCCACCCAGACCCACACCCCTGTACCTCAGCCTATCCCAAGCACACCATCAGACCAGCATGCACACACCTCAACACACAAGGGAAGCTCTGGCAAACAGAAGCACCACACATCCCACAGGCACTCATGCAAGCATCACACACATGCAGACACACCAACATCCACTGCCTCAACATCCACTGTGTCCCCCTCCTCCTCGTCTCCCTCCTCCCTCCCTGTCTCATCTCCACTCACACCTGCATGCACTACATCCTCAGCCACTACGTCCATCACCAGCACACACACCACCACACCCCACTCACGTGAAGTCACCACCCTTACTACCATTCACACATCCCCTGTGTCCTCTCCCAGTGTGTCTGTGACGCCACCTCCCAAGGTACACAAACGCAGCCACACACCCACCCAACAGCCATCCACCTCACGACAGCCTCCAGTCCATGCACCTTTACCCAAAGTCACCAAACGAACACCTCCTACAACCACTACCTCTTCCTCCACTCCCAAATCCCCTCCAGCTACCCGTCCCAGTGTGTCCAAAAAACTTTTCCTGTCCAACCTTGACCTCTTTTCCTCACCTCCCCCACCCCTTCAGTCTCCTAGGGCCCGACACTCCAGGTCCCAAACTAGCACCTCAGCCACAACATCGGCGGGACCAGTGGTGCCAGTAGTCACCGGATTATGGAGTGCACCAGGCAGCAGGGCAGCCAGTGTGGCAAGGAGCCACAGCACGGACAGTCCCCCACCTGTTAAGCATCAAAAGTTGTCCAGTGCCCGGCGGGAGAGGGGAAAGAAATAATCCACCAAAGCCACTCCCAGGGGTCCAGTTGGGGGTGTGGAGACACCTGCAACACCATCCAAGGTGGGGAAGGGACACAGTGAAACCGGCAAGTCTGAGAAGATCAGCACGGTGGAGAAGACCGCCAGCAGCCCCGCTGCCCAGGAGGTGACCGCCAGCAGCAGCCACACTGCCCAGGAGAAGACTGCCAGCAGCCCCGCTGCCACAGACAGGACCGCCAGCAGCAGCCACACTGCCCAGGAGGCGACCGCCAGCAGCCCCGCTGCCACAGACAGGACCGCCAGCAGCAGCCCCGCTTCCCAGGAGCAGACCGCCAGCAGCCTCACTGCCACAGACAGGACCGCCAGCAGCTGCCACACTGCCCAGGAGGCGACCGCCAGCAGCCCCGCTGCCACAGACAGGACCGCCAGCAGCAGCCACACTGCCCAGGAGGCGACCGCCAGCAGCCCCGCTGTCACAGACAGGACCGCCAGCAGCAGCCACACTGCCCAGGAGAAGACCGCCAGCAGCCCCGCTGTCACAGACAGGACCGCCAGCAGCAGCCACACTGCCCAGGAGAAGACCGCCAGCAGCCCCGCTGTCACAGACAGGACCGCCAGCAGCAGCCCCGCTGCCCAGGATAAGACCGCCAGCAGCCCGCTGCCACAGACAGGGCCACCAGCAGCAGCCCTGCTGCCCAGGAGAAGACCGCCAGCAGCCCCGCTGCCACAGACAGGACCGCCAGCTGCAGCCCCGCTGCCCAGGAGCAGACCGCCAGCAGCCCCGCTGCCACAGACAGGACCGCCAGCAGCAGCCACACTGCCCAGGAGGCGACCGCCAGCAGCCCCGCTGCCACAGACAGGACCGCCAGCAGCAGCCCCCTGCCCAGGAGCAGACCGCCAGCAGCCTCACTGCCACAGACAGGACCGCCAGCAGCTGCCACACTGCCCAGGAGGCGACCGCCAGCAGCCCCGCTGCCACAGACAGGACCGCCAGCAGCAGCCACACTGCCCAGGAGAAGACCGCCAGCAGCCCCGCTGCCACAGACAGGACCGCCAGCAGCAGCCCCGCTGCCCAGGAGAAGACCGCCAGCAGCCCCGCTGCCACAGACAGGACCGCCAGCAGCAGCCACACTGCCCAGGAGGCGACCGCCAGCAGCCCCGCTGCCACAGACAGGACCGCCAGCAGCAGCCCCGCTGCCCAGGAGAAGACCGCCAGCAGCCTCGCTGCCACAGACAGTACCGCCAGCAGCTGCCACACTGCCCAGGAGGCGACCGCCAGCAGCCCCGCTGCCACAGACAGGACCGCCAGCAGCAGCCACACTGCCCAGGAGAAGACCACCAGCAGCCCCGCTGTCACAGACAGGACCGCCAGCAGCAGCCCCGCTGCCCAGGATAAGACCGCCAGCAGCCCGCTGCCACAGACAGGGCCACCAGCAGCAGCCCTGCTGCCCAGGAGAAGACCGCCAGCAGCCCGTTGCCACAGACAGGACCACCAGCAGCAGCCCCGCTGCCCAGTAGCAGACCGCCAGCAGCCCCGCTGCCACAGACAGGACCGCCAGCAGCAGCCACACTGCCCAGGAGAAGACTGCCAGCAGCCCCGCTGTCACAGACAGGACCGCCAGCAGCAGCCCCGCTGCCCAGGAGCAGACCGCCAGCAGCCCGCTGCCACAGACAGGGCCACCAGCAGCAGCCCCGCTGCCCAGGAGCAGACCGCCAGCAGCCCCGCTGCCACAGACAGGACCGCCAGCAGCAGCCACTCTGCCCAGGAGGCGACCGCCAGCAGGCCCGCTGCCACAGACAGGACCGCCAGCAGCAGCCCCGCTGCCCAGGAGCAGACCGCCAGCAGCCCCGCTGCCACAGACAGGACCTCCAGCAGCAGCCACACTGCCCAGGAGGCGACCGCCAGCAGCCCTGCTGCCACAGACAGGACCACCAGCAGCAGCCATACTGCCCAGGAGGCGACTGCCAGCAGCCCGCTGCCACAGACGGGACCGCCAGCAGCAGGCCCGCTGCCCAGGAGGCGACCACCAGCAGCCCCACAGGCCAGGTCAAGACCGCCACCAGCTGAGCCGCTGCCAAGGACACCGCTGCCACTAGCACCGCTGAATAGGACACCGCCGCCACAAGCACCGCTGCCAAGGACAAGACCGCCACCAGCTGAACCGCTGCCAAGGACAAGACCGCCACAAGCACAGCTGAATAGGACACCGCCGCCACCAGCACCGCTGAACAGGACAAGACCGCCACAAGCACTGCTGAACAGGACACTGCCGCCACCAGCACCGCAGGCTAATGAGCGCCAAAAGCTCTTACGCTACTGAGACCGCCACGAGCAGGATGAAGTACTCTGGGCACAAACCCCCCCCCTCCAGAACCAGTGGAGATTGACATCCACTACCTCAGTCCTTGGCAGGATGAAGCACTCTGGGCACAAAGCCCACTCCAGAACCAGTGGAGAAATATATCGACTTGAGAGACTGTGGCTTTGCACTCCCCAGGATTGAACAGTGGGCACACCAACCACTGTAGAGACTTGAGAGACTGTGGCTTTGCACTCCCCAGGATTGAACAGTGGGCAAACCACCCACTGTAGAGACTTGAGAGACTGTGGCTTTGCACTCCCCAGGATTGAACAGAGGGCAAACCACCTACTGTAGAGACTTGAGAGACTGTGTCTTTGCACTCCCCAGGATTGCACTGTGGGCATGGAGCCCCCTTGTGGATCTGGCGTTGTGCACTCAACCAGCTGAGGGGCCCCCCCTTCCCTTCCCCCTGAGGTGCCTGTTTTATTTCCAACTGATGCCCCTGCAGTGTTCTCTCTCTCTTGTTCGTGCATCTTGTGTGGGCCTTGCCCGTGCCTTTTGGGCCCAGTGATCCATGGACTATGATGGTGCAATCCCTTGGACTTGTGTTCTTGGTGTATATAATTGTATATAGTATAAATGTATATATTTGTATATATTTTTGATTCATGTCTTTGAATATATCACAATTATTCAACTCTTTTCCTTTTGTCCTTGCATTCTTCCAGGGGGTGTTGGGAGGTGTAACTGTGATGTATCAACATGTACTTGTCTGTGTGTTGTAGTGGGTGAGGGTAGGGGTGTGGGTTTTGCGTGTTGCATGTGTGTGTCTCTGTTTTTTCCCTCCCCATTCCCTGTGTCGTAGGTGCAGTACTCACTGTTGTCTTTGCCGCCGGCGTTCGTGCTCCTGGTAGAGGAGCAGGAAGATAAAGGCTGGCAGAATTTGGAGCTCCGGTTCCATGGTGTCATGGTTCCTCGTGGGGTGTGTAGAGGTGAACGTTTTCCATTTGAAGTCCTGTTTCCGCTGTGTTTTTGTTCACGGTGAATCCGCCCCGGAAAAGGTGGCGGATTGGTGGGTTGCAATAGTGTGGGTGGTACATTGTCCTTCGCCTGTCTGTTGGCGGTTACCGCTTCGCTGTTTGTTTGTACCGCCGTGGCGGTCGGAGTGTTAAAGTGGCTGTCTATGTTGGCGGTTTCCGCCACGGTCGTAATTCCATTTTTTTTACAGCCGGCCTGTTGGCGGTTTTACCGCCGATTTAACACCAACCGCCAGGGTTGTAATGACCACCTATGTGGTGTAGTTTGGTGGTGTTTTTATTGCACAAATACTTTACAGTGATATCTCAAAATATACTTATTGCGTTTTAATTGTTTTGACCTGCATCTTATCAGATAAATATTATATATTTTTCTAAACACTGTGTGGTGTATTTTTGTGGTGTTCTACTGTGTTATTGCATGATTTATTGCACAAATACTTTACACATTGCCTTCTAAGTTAAGCCTGACTGCTCAGTGCCAAGCTACTAGAGGATGGGCACAGCATAATGTGGATTGTGTGTGATTTACCCTGACTAGAGTGAGGGTCCTTGCTTGGGCAGGGGGTAACCTGACTGCCAACCAAAGACCCCATTTCTAACATTGGTGATCAGCGGCGAGGATAGGACTTGTATTTGTGTAGTGACATACAATAGCTAAGTGTTCACTACCTACACACAGTTGAAGGTCAACTTGATTTTTTATCTTTTTCTGCAATTTCATTTCTACCTGACATTTTTTAACTGAAATCCTCAATTAGCATGTCTCTGGCTGGGTCTCAAGCTGGAGATGTAGATGTTGACCTAGCCATGCTGGAGACATATAGGGGGTTATTCTAACTTTGGAGGAGTGTTAATCCGTCCCAAAAGTGACGGTAAAGTGACGGATATACCACCAGCCGTATTACGAGTTCCATAGGATATAATGGATTCGTAATACGGCTGGTGGTAAATCTGTCACTTTTCCGTCACTTTTGGGACGGATTAACACCTCCTCCAAAGTTAGAATAACCCCCATATTGTCAAACACCTAAAGGGGTTCTGCAGGGATATGGGAGTACCTACCCAAAAGGCTTCCAGAAAGGAGGAATTCCAAATGGCGCTGAGTGCCTGGGCAGAAGCCCATTCTGATGAGAATGTTGAGGAGGAGGGTCCAGAGGATTGCCCCTCAGAGGACTTTTTGCCATTAGTAGAGGATGTTACCACTGTGATTGTGCCCCCTGCCAAACCAGGGAGCAGTGTCTCAGATTAGGGCCTGACCGCTGGGGAAATGAGAGACGGGAGAGAATTCCAATTACAAATGGCAAGGTTAAAAATTAAAGCTCAACGGCAGGAGAGGAGGGCAGAGAGAGAAGCAAAAGCAGCTGAGAGAGCCTTAGTTGAAAATAAACTTTTGTTGGCTCATGATCTGAGTCTTAAGGAGCTGGAGATCGAGGCAAGACAGTCTGAGTCCTGCAGTGATGGTGGCCGCATACATGCAGGACCAGTTGGGGAGAAAAAGGTTTGTATACCCAAACGTGTGGTGCCCAGTTATGTGGTGGAAGATGACATTGAAAAGTGGTTGGCTGCCTATGAAGTGGCACTAAGGGCTCATGGGATCTCTGAGGAGCAATGGGGGGCGGCCTTGTGGTTTTATGCACCAGCAGTGGGGAGGGACACACTTCTTGCATTAGATCCATATGATCAAAATGTATGTGCACCCATGAAAGCCGCTTTACTGGCCAAGTTTGGGCTGACTCCTGAAAAATACCATCAGAGATTTAGGGACAACACCAAACTTTCCACACAGACTTGGGTAGACTGTTTTGATCTCTCCAATAAGGCACTAAATGGATGGGAGCGGGCCAGCAAAGTAAATGATTACAAAGGGTTACATAATTTGATTCTGAAAGAGCATATGCTCAGTATTTGTTTTACAGAGTTGCGCTAGCACTTAGTAGACAGTAAGCTGACTGATCCCAGTTAGCACCAGAGGGGCCAGAAAGGTATCTGGGGGGACACCCACAAAGGTGGTCAGTGTTCCCACCAGAAGAAGGGGGGGGACTTAAAGATAAGAAACTCTCAAAAAGCCCCCAAAACAACTCCCAAGGAGGGGGTAGTAACCAGTCAATGTCAAAATGTGTGAAGATGCCATGGTACTTTGATAAGACGTTAGGGAAGTTCATCCCCAAATGCTTACAGTGCTACCAGCATGGACACTCTAAGGGTGACTCCCAGTGTCCCAAGAGGGCACAGCCCACTACTGGAGGGCAAGCACCTGGGTTGGCTAGTGTAGTGCTCGGAAGGGAGACAATCCAAGTTACTTTTGGGGAGCAGATAGAGGTGTCCCTAGTATCCCTGGGAGGTAAGGAAATGGTGCCAAAAGCCCACATGCCTGCCAATAATTCCAAGTATAAGCAGTGAGTCACCATTGATAGGCAAAAGGTGGAGGCTCTGTGTGACACAGGAGAAAGTATGACTACTGTCAAGAGTCCGCTGGTGTCAGCAGAGCAGATAATCCCTTATACATTCAACCAGGTCATAGTCACTGACAATCGTGAGAGTCACCTTCCGGTGGCTCTTGTTCCCTTTGAGTGGGGGGGGGTCTCTGGTACTCCAAAGGTTAGCTATGAGTCCTACCATGCCTGTGGATTGTCTGTTAGGCAATGATCTTGAGCATACTGCTTGGTAAGAGGTAGAGCTCAGATGCCACCTGGAGATGTTAGGTTTGCCTGAGTGGGTCTGCATGACCACAAGGTCCATGGGTGCCTGGGAAGGGAGTCAAGAGCGTCTAGAGCCTGGAACAATGGCCCAGACAGCTGCACAGAAGAAGGGCAAGAGTCGGGGTAAACTCCCCTCATATATTCCCACTGTGGTGGATGGTGTCCCAGAGTAGGAGGCCCCTGAGCCAACTGGAGAGGATATTGCTGACCTGGGTAACCTGCCTGAACTTGCTGGCTAGCAAGTAGAGGGTGGGCCAACCAGGGAAGAATTCTGCAAAGTGCAGAACAAGTGCCCCACTCTTGAGGGTCTGAGGCAACAGGCCCCAGCCAAAGCAGCAGGTGAAGCCTCTGGAGATCACCATATATACTGGGAGAATGATCTCCTTTACAGTAAGCCTAAGGCTCTGTCCATTGGTGCAGCACGTGTGCTGGTGGTTCCCCAGTGTTACCGGGCCTTCCCACTGGGCATGGCTCATGACATCCCCCTGGCAGGACATTTGGGCCAAGGCAAGAGCTTTGCTAGGCTTGTCACCCACTTCCATTGGCCTAGAATGCAGGTAGCCTCAGATACTTTCTGCAGGGCCTGCCCCATCTGCCAGGCTAGTGGGAAGATAGGGAAAATGCTTAATGCCCCCCTGATCCCACTCCCCGTTATTGGCACCCCCTTTCAAAGGGTGGGCATTGGCGTCATTGGTCCCTTAGACCCCAAAACTGCCTTGGGCAACAGGATTATCCTGGTTTTGGTGGGCCATGCCACCTGCTACACAGAGACAATCCCTCTAAGAACAGGGACTGCACTAGTGGTGACCAGAGCCCTAATGGGAATATTTACCTGTGTGGGATTCTCAAAGGAAGTTTTGTCTGACAGAGGCACAAACTTCATGTTGGCGTACATGAAGTTCATGCGGGATGAGTGTGGGGTAACCTACCGGTTTACCACCCCTTGCCTTTCTCAATTCAATAGGCTTGTTGAGAGATTCAATAAGACCCTAAAAGGCATGATCACTGGCCTACCTGAGGCCATGAGGAGTAAGTGGGACGTCCTCTTGCCATGCCTTCTCTTTGCTTATAGGGAGGTGCTCTAGAAAGGGGTGGGGTTCAGCTCCCAAGACACCGCCCAAGGATGTGGTCAGTTACATGCTGGCCCTCCGCAACCAGACACAACGCTTCTGGAAGCATGCCAAAAGTGACCTTGAGGACAGTCAAGCAGTGATGAAGTAGTGGTATGACCGGAAGGCCACTCTGGTGGAATTCTCACCTGGAGACAACGTTTGGGTAATGGAGCCAGTAGAGCCTAGAGCTCTCCAGGACCGCTGGACTGGCCAATCTGATATCAAGGAGCGTAAGGGGGAGACCACTTACCTAGTGGACCTCAAGACCCCTAAACTCCCCCTCAGGGTTCTCCACCACACCAGACTCAAGCCTCATTTTTAGAGGTCTGAGGTCAGTATGCTCCTTATGACAGATGAGGGCATAAAAGAGGAGGGTGAGTCTCTCCCCGACCTCCTCTCTGACAAAGAAGGTGATGGGACAGTGGTGTCAATCTCTCTGACTCCCTGACTCTAGATTAGAGAGGAGACTGCTACGAGTTATTAGAGCAGTTCTCTTCCCTGTTTTCCCTTACTCCTGGACTCACCCACTTATGTGTCCACGATATTGACAGTCCCCCTGTAAAGAACAAAACTTACAGGTTGTCAGATAAGGTGAAGGCCAGCATCAAGGAGGAAGTCGCCAAGATGCTGGCCCGAGGGGTAATTGAGAAGTCTAGCAGACCCTGGGCCAGCCCTGTGGTGCTGGTACCCAAGGCTGCTGCACCAGGTGCCAAGCCAGAACTTTGGTTCTGCGTAGACTACCGGGGTCTCAACTCAGTCACACGGACTTCTTCATCAGGAATAAGGCCCGGCGCGGTCCAGGTCTCGCCTGGAATTCCGCTGCGCGACTCTTCAGTGCTATATGTGCACCTCTTGTCATCCCCTCTTGTCTCCAAAGGTGACCATCAGCGGCATCTGCCCTGTGGCAAAACTCATAGAGCTGCAGGTTCAGGGCATTGGTGTACAAGATGCACTTATCAGTGCTATTCTATGAAGGGACTACAATTCCCATGTTTTTAGAGGCAGCAGCCATCTTGGGTTGTGGCAGGCCTATAAATGCCCAACCACACCCAAGCACGTTGCTCACTATTTTGAAGACTTCGATTCAGCCAGACCTCGTGGGGGTTTATCTGGAGAAGAGCAGAGTTCCTGAATGGCAGAGTGTTGTCTAATCAAAGTCCCTGGTGCATTAAAAAACGAGTAGGTCATACTTGTAGCGGTAAGGCCTTGCTGAATCCCAGTTTGGAGGAAGTTATTACTCCCAAGGTAAAGCGCTTTTTTGCCACAGTAATTCAAAATGTGTCAGTTCACAGATGTAACGCGCTTTTGTGCACAACAATTCAAGGTGTTTCCGTTCACAGATGTACAGCGCTCTTTTAGCACAGTAATTCAAAGCGTTACAGTTCACAAATATAACGTGCTTTTGTGCATAATAATTCAAGGTGTTTCCGTTCACTGATGTGAAGCGCTCTTTTGGCACAGTACTTTAAAGCATTTCAGTTCACAGATGTAACACGCTTTTGTGCACAATAATTCAAGGTGTTTCCGTTCACAGATGTAAAGCGCTCTTTTGGCACAGTAATTCAAAGCGTTTCAGTTCACAGCTATAACGCGCTTTGGTGCATAGTAATTCACGGTGTTTCCATTCATAGATGTAAAGCGCTCTTTTGGCACAGTAATTCAAAGCGTTTCAGTTCACAGATGTAACGTGCTTGTGTGCACAGTGATTCAAGGTGTTTCTGTTCACAGATGTGAAGCGCTCTTTTGGCACAGTAATTCAAAGTGTTTCAGTTCACAGATATAACGAGCTTTGGTGTACAGTAATTCAAGGTGTTTCTGTTCTTAGATGTAAAGCGCTCTTGGCATGACAATTCAGACGCTTCAGTTCTTAGATGTAAAGCGCACCTGGCATGATAATTCAGGCACTTCAGTTCATAGATGTAAAGCACTTTTGGCATGATGATTCAGGCGCTTCAGTACACAGATGTAAGCGCTTCAATTCACAGGAGGAAAGGGTTCTTGGCATAACAATCTAAGTGATTCAAGTTACTTGCGTAAAAGCACTTCCTGGTATTATTAAGTAAAGCGCTTTAAGTTCAATGAGTAAAACCTTTTGGCATTTACGGTTGTGAATGTGAAGGTATTTCTGGAGATAAGCAAATCATAGTTTTCTTTGTTCTATGAAAAGCTTAAGATGTGAAAAGCATATTTAATTCTTTGAGATTTTCTAAGTCATGATCAAAGGTTTATATTGCGAATACATAGATATTACAAGATTGATATTCTGTGTATAATCAGAGTTCAAAGTTCTTGCCATCTCTTGATTCTGAGGTCGTGTTTTACTTTTGTTCCATGTTTCAAAGAAGGGGCTTTGCCCTCATTTCAGAAGAGATCTCCACCTGATATCTTGGAGACGCATTTAGTCAAGAGTCGATAAATGAGTAAATGCATATTTGTTCTAACCTTTACTTTTCAGATCTCTCTCCCTGCTGTTGCATTCCCTAATTCCCTTCCCCCCGACTGACTTCATCATAACTCTGTGCTATAATAGCTTTCTGAGTTGATGACGTCGGGAGGTGGGCCTTTTGTCCAACGACGTACAGATCCAGAGGAAAGGACCCTGTGACACAGATTAGGCTCTGCCAAATTCCTCAGTACTTTTGATCTCACATTAGGGTACTGGCAGATCGCCTTGAATGAGGGGGCTAAAGAGAGATCTGCATTTTCCACACCTGATGGCCATGACCAACTCCGGGTGATGCCCTTTGGGTTGAAAAATGCCCCTGCTACCTTCCAACGGGGTCCTAGCTGGCAAGGATGCCTTCAGTGCAGCCTACCTAGACGACATAGCCGTCTAAAGTTCCAGCTGGGAGGAACACCTGCTCCACCTCAAGGAGTTGCTTCAGGCTCTGCAACAGGCAGGCCTGACCATCCAGGCTAGTAAGTGCCAGATTGGGCAGAGTTCCGTGGTGTACTTGGGACACCTAGTAGGTGGTGGCAGGGTGCAGCCACTCCAGGCTAAGATTGAGACTATCAAGGCCTGGCAACCACATAGAACACAGAGAGAGGTCAGAGCCTTCTTAGGTCTCACTGGATACTACCATAGATTTGTCAAGAGCTATGAATACATTGTGTCACCCTTGACAGAACTTACTTCCAAAAAACAACCTAGGTTGGTGAATTGGACAGAGGCTTGTCAGAAAGCCTTTGATTCTCTGAAGGAAGCCATGTGCACGGCCCCCATGCTCAAGGCCCCTGACTACCCCCAGAAATCTATTGTGCAGACAGATGCTTCAGAGCATGGCATAGGGGCTGTTCTAGCACAGCTAAATGAGGAGGGCCTAGACCAACCAGTAGGCTTTATTAGCAGAAGACTATTACCACGGGAACAGAGGTGGGGTGCTATTCAGAGAGAAGCATTTGCTGTGGTCTGGCTCTCAAGAAGCTGAGACCATACCTGTTTGCGGCTCACTTCCGGGTTCAGACAGACCACAGGCCCCTCAGATGGCTCATGCAGATGAGGGGCGAGAATCCTAAACTCTTGAGGTGGTCGATTTCCCTATAGGGGATGGACTTTACGGTGGATCATCGCTCTGGGATTGACCACGCCAACGCTGATGGTCTCTCCAGATACTTTTGCCTTAGTGATGAGAGCTCCAAGGAGGTTGGGTAGCTCTCCCAACGTTCAGCTTGGGGGTTGGGTAGTTCTCCCCACTTTCAGCTCGGGGGACACATGAACGTAGGCTCTCATTATCCTAATGAGACCACTGGTTTTCGAGTGGCAGAATCGCCCGCGGCGTAGGAGACTAAGTCTGACCCAGTGCAGGTGGCACCTGTCGCTCCAATCCGGGTTTTGCTCTGGCCAACTAGCAGTGCCTCATCTCTACTCGAGGGCAGGGATGACTGGGCAGCCGAGCGCATGACATAATTGGTTTCTCAGGGAAGCCGTGGTCACTCAAGTCTCATCAGTTTCTCTCAGTTACCTTAGTCTCATATAAAAAAATGACAAACAGAGGCAGTATATGTTTAAATAATGATTTTAATAACACGACTGCATCTTAGATAGCAAAGCATGAGCTGCAATAACCAGGACAACACAGCATGACAGTATTAAAATTGTGACGCGGGAAGTGAAGCATAAAAATAACGCTACCATATTGTCACCACGGTCAATAGACTAACTCCTACCTAGGCTATGATAGAGCACAGCGTGTTAAGCTCTAATTCTGCCCTTCAGGTTCCCCTAGGAAGACAACATCCCCCATACCTGAGCAAAGGCCTGTAGTCTGCATTAGCATCTGTAGTGAAGCATTCAGCAATCAGCATACAGTTGTGGTTCTCTGGCTGGAATCTCCCTCTAACGTGTAAGGGACAGGGAAGTGTTTTTATAATAACACAGCTGATATTCTGAGAAAATCTCCCTACTTAAGGATGTGTGTTTTCTACGAATGTTGGAGACTGAACTTATACCACGTTCACCGTCAATGTACCGTGCTGTAGCCTTGGAAAAACACAGAGTGAACAAGAATGTCTTGTTTGAGAACAGAGTGGCAAAACAGTTAGATAAACAGAAAATAAAACAAGACCGTAGAAGTGACTATTGTAACAATAATAAAATAAAGCAGAATAAAATATATCTAGGTTAGAGTGCACAGCGGCTTGACCTAGTGTGTTAAAATAATGTGCATGGAGCTATAGCTAAAATGGCTACACAACAGACGGACCACAGGTCCTTCAGATGGCTCATGCAGATGAGGGGCGAAAATCCTAAACTCTTGAGGTGGTCCATTTCCCTACAGGGGATGGACTTTATGGTGGAGCACCGCTCGTGGATTGACCACGCCAATGCTGAAGGTCTCTCCAGATACTTTTGCCTTAGCGATGAGAGCTCCAAGGAGGTTGGGTAGCTCTCCCCACTTTTAGCTGGGTGGGACACATGTTAGACCTGACAGTCTTCGGGTGGTCACCCCTAACTTTATTCGTGCCTTCCTCCACTTTTTGGATACTGTTTTTGATGGTTTTTAGACTCTGCACACTTTACCGATGCTAACCACTGCTAAAGTGCATATGCTCTCCCCCTTTAAACATGATGACATTGGATCATACCAAATTGGATTTTTTTATGTACTTATAAAGCCTTAGTAAAGTGCCCTATATGTGCCCTGGGCCTGTAGATTAAATGCTACTAGTGGGCCTGCAGTAGTGCTTGTGCCACTGTGACGGGCTAGCGCTTGCGCGCCCGCACATGGTTAACACTTGTGCTGACTCTGACCCTGTTGCTCCGACGCTTCCTGGTCATGCTGCCTGTGATTGGTTGATCGTTCCGCAGCGGCGGGACGCCAGCTGGTCAAATGTACCATTGTCAGCACTTTCAGCGTTCAGAGGAGGGAAGGAGAGAGACGAGGAGCAGAGCTCGACTGTGAACCAGCACCGAAGGTACCGCCTGGGTATCGGAAGAGAAACTGGGAGACGATTCCGAGAAGACCCTGTTCCAGGCGACCGGGAGGACGAAATGCAGCATCCCGCCACGCTCCAGGAGAAGCGTGGCCATTCAGGTGCGTGGGACTAAGTCCCAAAGTGACTGTACATAAGAGAGAGAAAGGAGTGGAGTGAAAAGGGTAACATGGGGATAAGGGTAGGGGGAGAAAATAGACAATCACTGAGGAAACGGAAAGGCACGAGCACTAGGGAAACAGGAAGGGAAAAGAGGGAAAACAAACGAGGAGCAGGGAGACACACGAAAACTTACCGACAGGCACCATAGACCACCATTACCTTTAAAGGGCCAGCCAAAACCCAAACACAGAAATGGCTGAATTCTAAAGGAAAAACAGAAAGACAAGAAAGATTAGGAATCAGAATAGTACGAAAACAGAAGACAAGTACGGGCTAACCTGAGATAAAGAGAGTAACGTAATATTGCCAAGAACAGAAAGACAGGAATCATAACGACATTGTATAAGAAAAGAGATATCATTAAAAGATCACTTACAGCTATTATTCTTTTCTCTCCACATGCGCTTCCCGGGGGAAAGACCTGTGAACACAAGAGAGAGAGAGACATGAGTAAGGAATGGACCTCAAGAACATCCCAACAATTTAAGCCCAGCCTTGCAAAGACTGAATCAAACCTACCTGTATTCCACCATATACCATATCCTCAATAAAAATCCTTCGTTTTAAAGCCTATAACGCAGACTGGAGTGGTTCCTCCACACCCACACGGTTACAAGTGGTGTCAGAAGTGGGATTTAGTGGAGACACCGCCACCATGGAGGAAAAGGCAACAATGGCAGACGTAATCGCTCATTTGGCAGAAGGGCAAAGGCATCTCTAGATAATGTGGGAACAACAAATGAAAGAAGCTAAAGAGGAACGAGAGGCAATGCAAACAGCTCTTAAGAGTCAGGCAACGATTATGGCCAATAATCAACTCGTACATGAGACTGCCTTGGGTAAACTTACTGATACCATCGCTCATACAAAAGTACACCCCACAGTACAGATTAGTGTGTTGCAACGCTATCAGGAACAGGAAGACCCTGATTCTTTTTTCACCAACTTTGAGAGGGTGGCCAGCACTGCTAACTGGCCAAAGGATAAATGGGGCCAATATATTGCCCCCCTTCTCACCGGCCATTTACAAGCAACATATCAAGCTGTTAACCCCAGTGGTACTCTTCCATACAAAGACCTTAAGAAAGCCATTTTGGAGAGAATAGGTTTGGACAGTGAGAGTTATCGCACCAAGTTTAGACACATGAAGTGGCAGCAACAGGAGAACCCCTGTACTTTGTTTTATCGAGTCCAACAGGCAGCCGGGAGGTGGCTACTTCCAACAGAGAACACAAGAGAAGACATGTTTGACATTATAGTCTTGGAACAATACTTAGATGCTCTCCCACCTACCACCCGGAACTGGGTACGGCAACATCCTGGACTCACGAATGAAACAGCCATAGAGCTTGCCTGTGCTTATCATAGAGGCTCGGATTTTAGGGCTAATGTTAGTCGGACCCTACCAACCCCGGCCCGTCTGGCCATACCTAGACTACATCTGCCGCGGCCTGTAGGAAATTCCGGAACGGACCGATCACAACCAGCTGGTCCGGGTCCCTCTGGATATACCAGCCATGGACCCCAGTGTTATCACTGTTCAGAGTGGGGCTATATTGCCCTGCATTGCCCTCAAAAGAAAGAAACAGAAGAACCTATGGAGATAGGCCTGACTAAGGGAAGAGAATTCTGGGCTGGAGGGAAGAAACCCAAATATACCCTCCCTCTCCTCATCAATGAAGTAGAAAGGATGGCTCTAATCGATTCTGGATGTAGCCAGAGCGTGATCAGGGATGATTTAATAATGCCAGGACAGGTAGAAACAGAGTCGCAGGTCCTCATTAACTGTGTACATGGGGATCAACGGTTCTACCCACTTGCGACAATACAGTTGAAATGGAAAGAACAGAGTGAAACCCTCAGGGTAGGGGTGCTCCCCAGCCTCGATGAGCATATAATCAACGGGACAGATTATGAGGATTTTCCCTCCTTGTTGGAGAAAGCAGGACAAGAGCACCTTCTGAGGGAATGGTGGAGGGAAGCACCTAGAGTAATGGACCCGGATGAACCCAAACAAGTATGAATTGCCCTCAGCAGAAGACAAAAAAGAGAACAACGACGCTCTTATATGCCGAACTGCCCGTCTCACAAAGATTCCATTGGTATTGGGAAGGTTTGCACAATCACCGGAGACTTTCGACAGAATCAAAATGACGATCCTACCTTAAAATATGCGTGGCAGCAGGCCGAGTCCGGAACAGCACCAGGGGTAGGTCCCCCATTCTTAGTTCGTACTAAGCTCTTATATAGAAACCCCACGCCCACCAGAGGAAATGACCTACAGTTAGTAGTACCTAAAAGTCACCGTCAACAAGTGTTGCAGCTGGCACATGGGGATAATGGGGAAGGACACTTAGGAAGGGAGAAAACGGAAGAAGCGGTACTTCGACGATTTTATTGGCCCGGGGTTTATGGCGAGATATGTAAGCATTGTTCTGAGTGTACCAAATGCCAGTTATACAACCCCTCTCCAAAAAAACCCATTCCTCTTCAGCCACTTCCCATTATTGACATTCCTTTTACCCGGGTGGGAATGGACCTTATCGGCCCCCTTACCCCTTCAACTCGTGGAAGACAGTATGTGTTAGTTTTGGTGGACTATGCTACACGATATCCCGAGGCCATACCCCTTCCCAGTACACATTCTAAAGCTATCTCTCAGGCTATGATAGAGTTATTTTCCAAAGTGGGTTTCCCAAAAGAGATCTTGACAGATCAAGGGACTCCTTTTATGTCCAGATTAATGGCAGTAGTATGTCGACTACTAGGGGTGAAACAAATCCGTACCTTGGTTTATCATCCGCAAACTGATGGGCTAGTAGAAAGATACAATGAAACCATTAAATCCTTACTCAGAAAAAGTATATCTGAAGCTGGGAAAGACTGGGAAAAGAAACTACCATTGGTTTTATATGCTATTCGTACACATGTACAAGCGTCACTGGGCCATAGTCCTTTTGAAATGTTATTCGGACGACAGCCACGCACCCTGTTAGACATGTTAGCTGAACAGTGGGAGGATACAGAAGAGGAAGTAAAAGACCTCTTAACCTACACCAGGGAATTAAGAGACAATCTACATACAGTATGGGAAGAAGCCCATACGGCCTTACAGGAAGCACAGGATAAGCAGAAACAAAGATACAATACCCGGAGTGCTGTTCGCAGCTTATCTGTTGGAGACAAGGCTCTAGTCTTGCTCCCTAGCACTGACAATAAGCTATTGGCCAAATGGCAGGGACCGTTTGAAGTGATAGCTCAGATCAACCCCACCACATATAAGCTGGCCATTCCCCAAGGGAGTGGTAGGGAGCAGATATATCATATCAATTTACTGAAGAAATGGCTAGAACCCACAGAAGACAACTCCGTTCACTTTATCAACTCTGAGATTCCTGACGACATCCCCTATCCCAAGATAGGTCCAACCAGGTAAACCTATGGATCAATCCTGATCTTACAAAAGGGTATCACAATCAACTATCCCAGGTAGTACAGCACAATCAAGATGTCTTCTCTAGATATCCGGGTAGAACTACCCTAGTCCAACACCCCATCCGTTTGAAACAAAATACTGTCTCAAGACAGAGGCCATACCGACATCCCTGAAGCAAAGCAAAAGATAATTGAAGGAGAGGTTCAAAATATGTTGGCAGCGGGTATCAGAGAACCATCAACCAGTACCTGGTGCTCGCCAGTTGTATTGGTACCCAAGCCCGATGGCAGTACACGGTTTTGTGTAGATTATAGGGGTGTCAACAACTTAACCTATTTTGATGCTTATCCCATGCCTAGAATAGACGAACTGATTGAGAGATTAGGCCAAGCCAAATACCTATCCACCTTAGATCTCATGAAGGGTTATTGGCAGATACCCTTAAGAAAGGACGATAAAGAAAAAACAGCATTTGCCACCCCTTCGGGTTTATATCACTTTACTGTCCTTCCTTTTGGTCTCCATGGGGCCCCTGCCACTTTCCAGAGACTCATGGACGAAATCCTACGTCCTTTTCAGCAATATGCTGCTGCCTATCTCGATGACATTGTTATATACAGCAAGACCTGGGAGGAGCACATGACACATCTAGGGACCATATTGCAGGCTCTACGAAAGGCCAACTTAACTGCCAATCCTGACAAATGTAAACTCGGACAGATTAGTATCAAGTACCTGGGCTATATTGTGGGGAATGGTAGAATTAGTCCCCAAGTTGAAAAAGTAGAGGCCATTTCTAAAATGGAATTTCCCAAGAGAAAGAAAGATATTAGAGCTTTCCTGGGTTTGATTGGCTATTATCGGCGATTTATCCCTCATTTCTCCACCATTGCAGAACCTCTCACTAATCTACTGAAAAACTCCTGTCCCAACACCCTTGGCCCACCCTCTATGCTTGCAGTACGTAGTTTTGAGCAACTAAAGACCGCTCTCACTTCGGAACCCGTGCTATGTTGTCCTGATTTTGATAAACCTTTTGTGTTATTGACTGATGCCTCCGACGTGGGGCTTGGGGCAGTGTTATCCCAACAGCAGGCTGATGATTCCCTCCACCCAGTGTTGTACATCAGCAGGAAGCTTCTACCACGGGAATGTCATTATCCGGCTATAGAGAAGGAATGTTTGGCGATTAAGTGGGCAATTAAATCTCTCAGATACTATTTGTCGGGCAGAACTTTTACCCTGATCACGCGCCTCTCACATGGCTTGCCCATCATAAGGACACTAATGCCCGTGTTCTCCACTGGTTCCTTTCCTTACAGCCAGTCTCCTTTCGGATCCAGCATCTGCCTGGGAAACACATGGTGGCTGCGGATTTCCTTTCCCGTTATCCGGCTTTGGAGCGTCTCAACAGGCCGCTCCCTAGGGGGAGTGTATGTGACGGGCTAGCGCTTGCGCGCTCGCACATGGTTAACACTTGTGCTGACTTTGCCCCTGTTGCTCCGACGCTTCCTGGTCATGCTGCCTGTGATTGGTCGATCGTTCCGCAGCGGCGGGACGCCAGCTGGTCAAATGTACCATTGTCAGCACTTTCAGCGTTCAGAGGAGGGAAGGAGAGAGACGAGGAGCAGAGCTCGACTGTGAACCAGCACTGAAGGTACCATCCGGGTATCGGAAGAGAAACTGGGAGGCGATTCCGAGAAGACCCTGTTCCAGGCGACCGGGAGGACGAAATGCAGCATCCCGCCACACGCCAGGAGAAGCGTGGCCATTCAGGTGCGTGGGACTAAGTCCCTGAGTGACTGTACATAAGAGAGAGAAAGGAGTGGAGTGAAAAGGGTAACACGGGGATAAGGGGAGGGGGAGAAAATAGACAATCACTGAGGAAACGGAAAGGCACGAGCACTAGGGAAACAGGAAGGGAAAAGAGGGAAAACAAACGAGGAGCAGAGAGACACATGAAAACTTACCGACAGGCACCATAGACCACCATTACCTTTAAAGGGCCAGCCGAAACCCAAACACAGAAACGGCTGAATTCTAAAGGAAAACAGAAAGACAAGAAAGATTAGAATCAGAATAGTACGAAAACAGAAGACAAGTACGGGCTAACCTGAGATAAAGAGAGTAACGTAATATTGCCAAGAACAGAAAGACAGGAATCATAACGACATTGTATAAGAAAAGAGATATCATTAAAAGATCACTTACAGCTATTATTCTTTTCTCTCCACATGCACTTCCCGGGGGAAAGACCTGTGAACACAAGAGAGAGAGAGAGACGAGTAAGGAACGGACCTCAAGAACATCCCACCAATTTAAGCCCAGCCTCGCAAAGGTTGAATCAAACCTACCTGTATTCCACCGTATACCATATCCTCAATAAAAATCCTTCGTTTTAAACCTATAACGCAGACTGGAGTGGTTCCTCCACACCCACACGGTTACAGCCACCCACTTAAGTAGCCCCTTTAACCATGTCTCAGGCCTGCCTTTGCAAGGCCTGTGTGTGCAGTTTCACCACCAATTCAACTTGGCATTTAAACTACATCCCAAGCCTAACACTCCCCATTTTCTACATGTAAGTCACCCCTAAGGTAAGCCCTGGGTAACCCATAGGACAGGGTGCTGTGTAGACAAAAGGCAGGATATGTACCTCTGTAGCTTACATGTCCTGGTGGTGTAAAACTCCTAAATTCGTTTTTGCAGTGTTGTGAGGCCTGCTCCTTTCATAGGCTAACATTGGGGCTACCCTAATTTACTGTTTGAGTGGTAGCTCCTGATCTGAAAGAAGTAGGAAGGTCATATTTAGTAGGGCCAGAATGGTAATACAACATCCTGCTGACTGGTGAAGTTGGATTTCATATTATAATTTTAGAAATGCCATTTTCTCTGCACTTAAATCCTTCTGTGCCATACAATCCACGTCTGGCTAGGTTCAGTTGACAGCTCCTTTGTGCATTCACTGACACAAACCCCAAACACAGGATGCTCAGCCACACTTGCATACATCTGCATTTTGAATGGGTCTTCCTGCGCTGGGAGGGTGCAGGGCCTGACACTTACATGTCAAAAGACAGTAGCCTGCCCTCAAACAAAGGACTGCCACACCCCCTAATGGGACCCTGGCAGACATGATGGAACTGAAAGGGGACCCTGTGCACTTCTAAGCCACTCTTTGAAGTCTCCCCCACTTTAAAGGCACATTTGGGTATTTAAACAGGGCCTCTGCCCCTCCCAACTCAGACACTTCCTGGACAAGAGAACCTGAACCAGAACCTACAGCCTGCCAAGAAGAACTGCCTGGCTGCACAAAGGACTCACCTGACGGCTTTCTGTGAAGGACTGCTGCCTTGCTGTTGCCCTGCTGCCTTGCCAAGAAGTGCTCTCCAAGGACTTGGATAGAGCTTGCCTCCTGTTCCCTGAAGTCCCAGGACCAAAAAGACTTCATCTCTGCAAGATGAATTTCCTGTGTGGCAAAAACCGATGCACAGCCTGCCAGAAACAACGCACAGCCTGCATTGCGGTAAAAAATTAACTGCATGCCAAACCGGAATGACGTAGCCCGACCCCGCAACGAGAATATCGATGCAGCGCCAGTGTAGAGACCGGAAATTTGACGCACGGCCCACTGGATCGACACACAGCCGAGCTGGAATGACACAGCCTGACTTCCTGAGAGAAATCGATGCAGCGCCTGACGTGCAGTAGAAATTTCCACGCAACGCCCACTGGATCGACGTAGACCCTGTGACTTAGTCCTGTCAGCACCGGATTTCAACGCAAAACCCCGCAACCCCAAGAGGATCCAAGACTGAGCACCGGAAATCAACTCAAAGACTTCCCTGTGTGAAAAATAAACAACGCATCGCCATGTGCGGCCCAAGAAATCGGCGCACACCTCCCTGTTTTCCACGCATCTCCTCCTCTGCGGTTCTTTGCAGAGATTTTGAACACAAAGCAGGTACTTTGTGCTTGCAAGAGACCTTTATTGCTCTTAAGAGACTAAAGACACTTTATATCATTTCTACAGTGATTTCTCAAAATATACTTATTGCGTTTTAATTGTTTTGACCTGCATCTTATCAGATAAATATTATATATTTTTCTAAACACTGTGTGGTGTATTTTTGTGGTGTTCTACTGTGTTATTGCATGATTTATTGCACAAATACTTTACACATTGCCTTCTAAGTTAAGCCTGACTGCTCAGTGCCAAGCTACTGCCAAGCTACCAGAGGATAATTTGAAATTTTGTGTGATTGACCCTGACTAGAGTGAGGGTCCTTGCTTGTACAGGGGGTAACCTGACTGCCAAGCAAAGACCCCATTTCAGTGTACAAAAAGTTCTTCATCATTGTTGAGGCCATGTGTTTTTTCCATTGAAGTCGTCTCACTTTTTTAATTTGATTCCCACCATGCTTACTCAGTGGGATCATGTCTATCCCATAATATATCAGTGTTCTCCAATTGTTGAGTTGCATT
Source organism: Pleurodeles waltl (assembly GCF_031143425.1). NCBI lineage: Eukaryota > Metazoa > Chordata > Amphibia > Caudata > Salamandridae > Pleurodeles > Pleurodeles waltl. The sequence goes on from NC_090439.1 coordinate 1,020,881,259, forward strand.
GTGCCACATGACGGATGGTTGCATACATCATGTCATGGTATTTTACTGTCTGCATGTTCTCTGGTGTCCTCTTTTTCAGCATGAAAGTTATACTTCCTACATGTTTGAGACCACAGACACACTTGATTAAACAGACAACATACTGTGAGTTACACATGTTCTGTTTTTGATTGTGATTGTCCTTTGTTATCTATCCACAGTGCCTTTCATATGTGTTCCAATATTGCATGCTTTGCAGCTGCTGCATTTGGTAAGTTCACTGTGCCATTCTTCCAACCAGTTTTTTGGTGTCTGGTATGGAAAATTACTTCTGAACCATTTGTCCCTGAGTGACTGTGCCCTTTTATATGTTACCTGGGTTCTGTTCCCCAGTTGTGTGCCGATGCAGAGGTCTTTAGATACTAGATGCCACTGTTTACATAAAATACACTTGATTCCTGCACTCTCCTTTCTGTACCTCAATATCAACCCTGGTGCCTCTTGTCTTTCTTGGTAATCAGGGTTTCAGCGCAGGGTTACAGTCTCACTTTCTATAGGCTCTTTTGTACATCATTCTGTAGCCTCTTGACTTCAATCTTTTTATTGTTTCATCAAATTTTTCTTCTGCATTCGTATCACTGGAGCAGTTGATTCTCATTATTTAACCGGTTCTGTTCCCAGGACGTAATGGTTACATCCTGAGGCACAGTGCTGCTGTGCCCAGGACGTAACCATTACGTCCTGGTCACAGAGCCCAGAGGAAGCACTAGCGCAGTATTTCCTTCCCTTTGAAGTCTCTCCCAGGGTTTCAAAAGCCGGATTGCTTGCAATCCAGCTTTTGAAACCCCACTAGACACCAGGGATTTTTTTTTTGTTTTTGAAATGGACATAAGGAAGCGACCCCTTGGGCAAGGGTCGCTCCCAGGGGGGGCATTTTTGGGGGAAGGCCTTTTCTGCCCCCCCCTGGGGGCAGAAACCTCTAGGCACCAGGGATCTTTTTTTTTTTTTTTCTTTTTTTTGTGGTTCTTTTGGTTCTTTTTTAGGTGGGGAGCGACCCCTTAGGCAAGGGTCGCTCCCCTAGGGGGCAAATTATATTTAGGCCATTTCTGCCCCCTTAGGGGCAGATTGGCCTATTTTGATGAGGCCAATCTGCCCCCAAGGGGGGCAGAAACCACTAGACACCAGGGATTTATTTATTTTTTTGAAATGGACATAAAGGAGCGACCCCTTGGGCAAGGGTCGCTCCCAGGTGGGGCATTTTTTGGGAAGGCCTTTTCTGCCCCCCTGGGGGCAGAAAGGGGGGCCCCCGGAGGGGCCCCAGGGATATTTTTTTTTTCTTCTGTTTTTGTTTATGTTTTTGATTTAGGTGTGGGGAGTGACCCCTTAGGCAAGGGTCACTCCCCTAGGGGGCAAATTATATTTAGGCCATTTCTGCCCCCCTTGGGGGCAGATTGGCCTATTTTTATGAGGCCAATCTGCCCCCAAGGGGGACAGAAACCACTAGACACCAGGGAGTTTTTTTTTTTTACGTGAATTTCACGCAAGGGGAGCGACCCCTTAGGCAAGGGGAGCGACCCCTTAGGCAAGGGTCGCTCCCTGGGGGGGGGAATAATTTTAGGCAATTTCTGCCCCCTGGGGGGTAGATCAGCCTATTTTGATTAGGTTGATCTGCCCCCAAGGGGGGCAGAAACCACTAGGCGCCATGGATTTTTTGTTTTTTTTGTTTTACAGATGGGGAGCGATCCCTTGGACAAGGGTCGCTCCCTTGGACAAGGGTCGCTCCCTTGGAGGGAAAAATTGTAGTTAGGCCATTTCTGCCCCCTTTGGGGGCAGATCGGCTGATTTTTGCTACAACAATCTGCCCCCAGGGGGGGCAGAAACCTCTAGGCGCCAGGGAAAAAAAAATTTGTGTGTTTTTTTTGGGTTGTTTATTTTTTCAGAGATGGGGAGCGACCCATTAGGCAAGGGTCGCTCCCCTGGGGGGCAAATTGTATTTAGACCATTTCTGCACCCTTGGGGGCAGATTGGCCGATTTTAGGTCAATCTGCCCCCAAGGGGCAGAAACCACTAGGCACCGGGGATTTTTTTTTTGGCGCAATATCACGCAGGGGGAGCGACCCCATAGGCAAGGGTCGCTCCGGGGGGGGTTTATTTTAGGCCATTTCTGCCCCCCCTGGGGCCGGGTGAGCTAGAGGCCCAAATCCACAGGTAGGCACTGTTTTCTATGAAAAAATGTGATGTGTCCACGTTGCCTTTTGGGACATTTCCTGTCGCGGGCGCAAGGCCTACCCACACAAGTGAGGTATCATTTTTATCGGGAGACTTGGGGGAACGCTGGGTGGAAGGAAATTCGTGGCTCCTCTCAGATTCCAGAACTTTCTGTCACCGAAATGTGAGGAAAACTACTTTTTTTAGCCAAATTTTGAGGTTTGCAAAGGATTCTGGGTAACAGAACCTGGTCAGAGCCCCACAAGTCACCCCATCTTGGATTCCCCTGGGTTTCTAGTCTTCAGAAATGCGCTGGTTTGCTAGGTTTCCCGAGGTGCCGGCTGAGCTAGAGGCCAAAATCCACAGGTAGGCACTGTTTTCTATGAAAAAATGTGATGTGTCCACGTTGTGTTTTGGGCTATTTCCTGTGGCGGGCGCTAGGCCTACCCACACAAGTGAGGTGTCATTTTTATCGGGAGACTTAGGGGAACGCTGGGTGGAAGGAAATTTGTTGCTCCTCTCTGATTCCAGAACGTTCTGTCACCGAAATATGAGGAAAACGTGTTTTTTTTGCCAAATATTGAGGTTTGCAAAGGATTCTGGGTAACAGAACCTGGTCAGAGCCCCACAAGTCACCCCATCTTGGATTCCCCTAGGTCTCTAGTTTTCAAAAATGCACAGGTTTGGTAGGTTTCCCTAGGTGCCAGCTGAGCTAGAGGCCAAAATCTACAGGTAGGCACTTTGCAAAAAACACCTCTGTTTTCTTTAAAAAAAATGTGATGTGTCCACGTTGCGTTTTGGGACATTTCCTGTCGCGGGCGCTAGGCCTACCCACACAAGTGAGGTATCATTTTTATCGTGAGACTTGGGGAAACGCTGGGTGGAAGGAACTTTGTGGCTCCTCTCTGATTCCGGAACTTTCTGAACCAAAATGTGAGGAAAACATGTTTTGTTAGCCAAATTTTGAGGTTTGCAAAGGATTCTGGGTAACAGAACCTGGTCAGAGCCCCACAAGTCACCCCATCTTGTATTCCCCTAGGTCTCTAGTTTTCCAAAATGCACAGGTTTGGTAGGTTTCCCTAGGTGCCGGCTGAGCTAGAGGCCAAAATCTACAGGTAGGCACTTTGCAAAAAACACCTCTGTTTTCTTTAAAAAAATGTGATGTGTCCACGTTGCGTTTTGGGACATTTCCTGTTGCGGGCCCTCGGCTTGGGGCAACATAGATTAGCAAAACAAGTGTTATTGCCCCTTGTCTTTCTCTACATTTTTTCCTTCCAAATATAAGAGAGTGTGTAAAAAAGACATCTATTTGAGAAATGCCCTGTAATTCAAATGCTAGTATGGTCACCCCGGAATTGAGAGATGTGCAAATAACCACTGCTCCTCAACACCTTATCTTGTGCCCTTTTTGGAAATACAAAGGTTTTCTTGATAGCTATTTTTCACTCTTTTTATTTTAGCAAATGAATTGCTGTATACCCGGTATAGAGTGAAAACGCACTTCAGGTTGCAGCTCATTTATTGGCTCTGGGTAACTAGGGTTCTTGATGAACCTACAAGCCCTAAATATCCCTGCAACCAAAGGAGTCCAGCAGACATAACGGTATATTGCTTTCGAAAATCTGACATTGCAGGAAAAAGTTACAGAGTAAAACGTAGAGAAAACGTGATGTTTTTTTCACCTCAATTTCAATATTTTTCTTTTTCAGTTGTTATTTTCTGTAGGAAACCCTTGTAGGATCTACACAAATGACCCCTTGCTGAATTCAGAATTTTGTCTACCTTTCAGAAATGTTTAGGTTTCTGGGATCCAGCATTGGTTTCATGCCCATTTCTGTCACTGACTGGAAGGAGGCTGAATGCACAAAAAATTGTAAAAATGGGGTATGTCCCAGTAAAATGCCACATTAGTGTTGAAAAATTGAGTTTTCTGATTCAAGTCTGCCTGTTCCTGAAAGCTGGGAAGCTGGTGATATTAGCACCGCAAACCCTTTGTTGATGCCATTTTCAGGGAAAAATCCACAAGACTTTTTCTGCATCCACTTTTTCCCATTTTTTTTTAAAAAACGAAATTTTCACTGTATTTTGGCTAATTTCTTGGCCTCCTTTAAGGGAACCCACAAAGTCTGGGTACCTCTAGAATCCCTAGGATGTTGGAAAAAAAGGACGGAAATTTGGCTTGGCTAGCTTATAAGGACAAAAAGTTATGAGGGCCTAAGGGCGAACTGCCCCAAATAGCCAAAAAAAGCCTCGGCACAGGAGGGGGAAAAGGCCGGGCAGCGAAGGGGTTAACATATTCCCATATGGTATACTTCTAATGAGTGGTTTTGGGTAGAAGCTCGTTCCATGTAAGATGCATGCAATTTACCTGCTCAACCAGTAGATCCAGTGTAACCTTCCTAGATGTATGAGTACATGTACAAGATTCACAAATTCATATCACACTATATAGGAATGAAACGTTTACGGACAAAATCTTACATGGAACGAGCTTCCACTCAAAATGCCCCCAAAAAATTATATACTGTAAAATGTATATTCTAATAATAGTGTTGCATTACATTATACACGTCTGTGTTTATATGTGTATATTTCTATATAGTAATAAATATTCATTACATTTATTTTATGTGCATTTTATTATTATGTATTGAAATATTTATGATTGACTATTTCAAATGTTATATATATATATGAAAAAACAACATTTCTGTACGTTTCTTAACGATATTAGTGTTAAACAATTAGTTTTCAATATTTTCGTTCTTATCATTATATGTATAGGGAAACAATAGTTTTGTAATCAATATTTCTGACATGATATTTCTGTATCTCGATGTATTTGTTTTTGATAATGTGTCAGTGAACCAAATGCTGAACAGCTTTGAGTCAAAGGTGGGACTCATTCAAAAAGACAGATCAGTAACTCATTGCTGCTGTTGGTATAAGCAGAGCACAGAGAACTGCACTGCAGATCTGAATGTAGAAGCAGAAAAAGAAGGTTTCACACATTTAAGGAGAAATAACTGGAAATGAGTAGTTTGAGCCTTCGTCATAACGTGACATGCATGATTGAAAGAATCCACCTAGAACTCTAATAATTAAAAGTAATCAATCTCCACATACCATGTTTAGCTGGTGAGAAACAAACCACATGACTCCAGCTGAAATTTCTCCACTGGCTCCTGTTAAAATATAAAGTGACTGTCAAAGCTCTCGTTCAAGTACCTAAGGCAGTGCTTCCCAATTTTGTTTTTGGAACAGTGGCCGAAATGTTAATGCAAACTTTCACAACCAGCCTAGCTTTATTGGACACATAGCAACACTTATATGTGAATGACAGTCTTGACTATACACTTCGATATCAGACTGTTGCCAAGATATTGATCTACCCATTAAAAAATGGATAATGGAGAACTGCAGTGGAGATTGGATATAAAGCCTTATGTACATTTTGTGTTGCTTATATATATATATATATATATATGCATATATATATATATATATATATTCACACTGCAAACTCCGTTAAAGAGGGCCTCCAACTCTGCAGGGCGGCTCCACAACACAGGAACGGAGAATCCTGTGAAATTGATCCAAAAAACAAACAAAGTGCAGGAGCCCCGATTCCATGTAAGCCACACGTTTATTTCTCAATAATACTGGCAGCAGAGATCACTTTCCTGACGCGTTTCGGCATTGTTGCCTTGTTCACAGGTGATTGAAAGTTACCAGAGGTGAGAAAGGGCGAAGTAAGAGGGATTCACCTCGTTTTCACGTTCCTGTTCTCCACTTGTTAAAGAGACTATTCATGGCAGTGAGTATAAAGAAATGCGAGTTGCTAAAAATCATATATAATGGAGTGCACGTGGCCACTTTATGAACAGGAATATTTGGCACCTTTAAATATGCAATTAGAAACTGTGGTGAAATAACGCTATTAAGCAATACTGAAGACTACACCATTGTTTTAAAGACTATAAGGATGCATTATGGACATTGAAGTATTATACGCTAATTGGCACGTGACTGAATGATATTTAAGCACCTATGGTAACTTGCAATCACCTGTGAACAAGGCAACAATGCCGAAACGCGTCAGGAAAGTGATCTCTGCTGCCAGTATTATTGAGAAATAAACGTGTGGCTTACATGGAATCGGGGCTCCTGCACTTTGTTTGTTTTTTGGATCAATTTCACAGGATTCTCCATTCCTGTGTTGTGGAGCCGCCCTGCAGAGTTGGAGGCCCTCTTTAACGGAGTTTGCAGTGTGAATATATATATATATATATATATATATATATATATAAGCAACACAAAATGTACATAAGGCTTTATATCCAATCTCCACTGCAGTTCTCCATTATCCATTTTTTTATGACTATAAGGATGCATTATGGACATTGAAGTATTATACGCTAATTGGCACGTGACTGAATGATATTTAAGCACCTATGGTAACTTGCAATCACCTGTGAACAAGGCAACAATGCCGAAACGCGTCAGGAAAGTGATCTCTGCTGCCAGTATTATTGAGAAATAAACGTGTGGCTTACATGGAATCGGGGCTCCTGCACTTTGTTTGTTTTTTGGATCAATTTCACAGGATTCTCCGTTCCTGTGTTGTGGAGCCGCCCTGCAGAGTTGGAGGCCCTCTTTAACGGAGTTTGCAGTGTGGACTATTTATTTAGGGGGCATGACTCGCTCGCCTCTGTTAAAGAAAGAAAAGGATTTAACCTATTATAATGTTTACAGAGGTGAGAAAGGGCGCGTTTTCACGTTCCTGTTCTCCACTTGTTAAAGAGACTATTCATGGCAGTGAGTATAAAGAAATGCGAGTTGCTAAAAATCATATATAATGGAGTGCACGTGGCCACTTTATGAACAGGAATATTTGGCACCTTTAAATATGCAATTAGAAACTGTGGTGAAATAACGCTATTAAGCAATACTGAAGACTACACCATTGTTTTAAAGACTATAAGGATGCATTATGGACATTGAAGTATTATACGCTAATTGGCACGTGACTGAATGATATTTAAGCACCTATGGTAACTTGCAATCACCTGTGAACAAGGCAACAATGCCGAAACGCGTCAGGAAAGTGATCTCTGCTGCCAGTATTATTGAGAAATAAACGTGTGGTTTACATGGAATCGGGGCTCCTGCACTTTGTTTGTTTTTTGGATATATATATATATATATATATATATATATATATATATATATATATATATATATAATATATATATATATAATATATATATATATATGTATATATAATATATATATATATATGTATATATATATATATATATATATAAATATATTTATTTTTCACTGAAAAAACCAAAGTCCTTGCTCATGGGTGGATATAGGGGTTGACGCAGGGCCTTTGGCTAACGCCCGCTATGCACGACCGAAGGCCATGCGCAGTGCAGGGTTGGGTGGATATAGGGGTTGGCTGCAAGGCCTGGCCAATAGGAATAGTTCCTGGCTCCCCAGACCCAAAGTCAGCAGCTCTGGTCATTAGATCACATCCACATTCATCAATTTTTCTGTGAAAGTCCTACATGATTGGCATGATAATGTATGATCACGTAAAATCATCACATTCTCTGTTGAAATGGCTTTGTGAAGTTAAAAAACTATTTGAAATCTTGGTTGGGAATACTTGCAAGGGTTGTTTTAAAACTGGACTGAGGGACTTTGTTATGCACCTTTGCAATGGTGCACAAACCAGGCTAATCTATTTAAATATTGCTCACATATAGACCAGGACTTTTGCAACCCACCAAAATTCAGCTTGAGACTCATCAGTGAATTCCACCCCACAGTTTGGGAAATGCTGATCTAAGCAGTTCCTGGCTCCCCAGATCAAAATTCAGCAGCTCTGATCATTAGATCACATCCACATTCATCACTCTTTCTGTGAAAGTCGTACATAATTGGCATGGTAATGTATGATCATGTATAATCAGCACATTCTCTGTCAAACGCCTCACACCAGCATGTCACCTCCATCCTTGAATTTTAGGAGTCTGGCCATTAAGGCTTTGTCACCTATTGGGTCACATATGACACCCCAGTATTCTTCATCCTTACCAAAGGGACTATTTGCTCCACAAAACACTTTCCTACTATTTGCATTTCTTTATACACACACACGGGGGCGCTTTAAAACATTCCGTGGGAGGTTAGTAACTCCTAACAGAAACCGAAATAAATAAAAGTATAAATGCAATTTTTAACATTCATTTACTTTGTATAGCAGACAAACTGCATGTGTATCCACCGAATCTCATCACATACACAATTTTACGTTTGGAAATTAAAAATTAAATACATTATAAAAGCTGTGTATAGACATAGTTTGCAATACTTTCATTTTACCTGTTTTATTTTCTCTTTTGACATACATCTAGGTCATAAAGGGTCTACACAGAGCAGTTTTTATGACAGCAGTTTGTAAACTGAGCATGGTAAAGTGCCTGTTATTCTCAATGATTCAGAACAAACATTGATTTAGCTCCAGCTAGTAAGAAAAGTATATTATCCTTGTTCAGCCTTCCAAATGCGCCATCTCTATTTATAATGACAAACGGTGCACGCACACAATTTATGACTTCTGTCAGGATAATGCAAAAATATGTAAAGAGATGATCCCACTGAAGCAGTATCCACTGAACAATGTCAACACTCTTCAAAGCCCACACCGAGACAAATAATTGTGTTCTTTGTTAAAACGTCAAGTGATTAATGAAAGCTTTGTAGCGCGTGCATAATTAATCTTAAGCTTTCTTCTTCTCATTGTGGAATTGTAAAATGGACTGATGTCCCCTGCTACCCACTCTTAGTGAATCTTACATTATACCTGATGGCCATAGCAATGAATGAGCACTGTTCTGCACATCATGCATGCTGACGTACAATACATGAGCAATAGAAAACGTGTAGAAGCAAAGGAGACGATGTCACTAAAAGAGTGTTGCATTGTTCAGGTGCTTAGTGTACCTGGCATTCTGACGCACTAATCTATGCTCATGTCTTCATGCCTTACTTTAATTTACATTTGAGCCAATGGAGATTGTCGTAATAATAATATCCCGCTTTTTATTGAACCCCATCCGGCACCTCTGCTGTTTCAGTACTCTGAAAGTATGGCTCTTACCGGGTGCAGAGGAACATAGGGCCTGATTTATACTTTTTTAGCACCGCATTTGCGTCATTTTCTGACGCAAAAGCAGTGCAAACTTAGAAAATATGATTGCATTTTGTAAGTTTGTGCCGCTTTTGTGTCAAAAAATTACGCAAATGCAGCGCAAAAAAAATATAAATCAGGCCAATAGTGTACTCACTTCAGAAAGCCAGTATTTATACTTTTTTAGCGCCACATTTGCGTCATTTTTTGCGTTTTTTATGAAATAGTATAAATATGGGCCTCAGTGTATTAACGTTCGCCACTGACAACACCTGGAAACTGTATGTGTCTTTTTTTAAACCGTGAAAAGACCAACTTAGCATTTCGGGCCAGATTTACAAACATTTTGTGTTGAGGTACAAAAAGCTTTTTGGATTTACTTTCCATCGCAAAACTTGTTTTCCGCTGGAAGTTGCCTGAAGTTAATGCAAAGCCACACAAAACCCCATCTACTAACAAGGTATGACAGGGTTTTGCACCAAAAAATAGTATCACTCGAAACCTTTGCATCAGCCCCGCGCAGGCAGCTAAGACTCTGTTGCTGGTCAAACTCAATGGTCTTGCAGCATCCCATCGCCCCTCAGTTTTTTGCAACTTTTTCTTCATGTTACTGGCAGCCAATAAACTAGTGTGTTGTGAGTTTGTGGTAACGTAGTCCTCCACTGCAGTACTCTGGTGGCACCACTAGTCTAGATAGCTCTAAATTTTGAACATTAAGTTCTCAGAACTTCTGAACAGATTTACACCATATCGCAAAAAGCACACTTTCGGGACCAAGAGCTAACTTTCTGCAAAATTTGGTGTGATTCTATTAAGCCATTTTGGATAAAGCTCCTCTTGGAAATTGCAGTGGTAAAATTCATTTTAGGATCGCCCTCTTTTTCTCCACCTCCTCTTGACAGACTACCCCACAACTTTCCAGGAAGGGACTGACATGGATACACTTTTTTTTAATGTTTCATGGAGATTAGTCAACCAACATCAAAGTCAGTAGCAAACCAAAAAATACATTTCATATGGAAACCTGATCCTTACTATAATTACATAGTGGCAAAGTAACCACTCAGCCCTGAGGCATTCAGTGCACAATGGCGCCCAGGTTGGGATTTTAGATTAAGCAAGTTTTGGACTCAGCTCTTTCTGCAGAGTCACCCCAGATTTTTTTGTCTTCCTTTGCTGATTCCATTTTTGTTGTCTTTTAGGACTCTGCATATTTTACTCTACTAACCAGTGGCAAAGTGCTTGTGCTATCTCTTCTAAACAGTGGTAGCCCTAGTGTACCTTGGTTAGGAGGTGGACTCAGAGGGTAAGCTTCTGATCTCTGAACACTTTCACTGGATCACAGTGAATGGGATCCCTGACACTGCTCTGGGTGTTGCCTGAGCGAGCCAGGCAACAGTGGTGGAAAGGCTAGTTTTTCTGAATCAGTACCAACCACAACATGTGTGTGGGGTAATCCAGACCCATGGCCAAGATTTCTTCTGACCCTAGAATAAGGTGGGAAAGTAGCTCAGATGAGGGTCATACTCAGTACCCAGATTCCCATTGGCTGAATTCTGGGAAATTAATTACCATCATTGATAGCAGAGCTGGGCAGGTGGTGGCAATCCAGGGAGTCATAAAAGTGTAGCTTTCTGGGGGTATTGCTCCCAAATGGAGGACATGGAGGCTCAGATGGACAGCAAGGGGTAGGAGGTGGAGACAATTTACAGTGGGATGCCACTTCTGACCTGGAGGTGCTGTCACTTCTGTCACAGAGACAGAGGACAGGAGGCTTGACCCAGGCAGAACCCTGCAAGACACAGAGTGTGCCACCATTGTGAGGTGTGGCGGTTCTCCCCTGGAACTCCTACCTCACCAGGCACGTGTTCAGCCACATGGTAAAGACCCTTGGCTGGGACGCCAGTCTCAGGCTACCGGATGTGGTGGGAGAGAGTGGAAGTAGGGTGCCCAACGGAGGCACTGGTGCCCTCATCCTAAGGGGTCAGGGAAACCTCAGGAGCAGTAGAGAACTCCTTTCTGGCCTCAATGCTGGAAATTAGGTCTGCTCAAGGCACAAAGCTGGACCCTCTTGGCATTAGATGCTTTTGGACTTGACTCTTGACACTGACAGCTGTAACTGGCTCTGTTGGTTATGGTCCCTTTCAGGAGAGTATTTAGTGGTTTGGGACAGAAGTCAGATTAAAGGGGAGGAACGGACCACCTTGTTGGCCTTGTGTTACTGCCTGCCTATTGGGATGGATGTGTGACCAAACTAAAGTTAAGAGTCACACAGATGCAGTCCAAACATGAGGAGAAGGATTCCCCCTGGGCCAGCCCAGTGGTGCAGGAGGCTGATGACAGAGGGATCCAACTAGTTTTAGAGGAACATGGAACTGACAAGTACCACTGCAAAAGAGAGCCATTGTCCGCATTCCATTTATTGAGCAGGAAGCCAGTCAAGGTATTGATTGGTTTATCCTAGCTTTTGACCAGTGGGGGTGCGGGTCATGGTGGACGGGGTGCTTTCTGCAGTGTCACTCAAGATTTTTGCTTTGCTGAACACGTTTGTTTGCTTTTAGAACTCTGTTCACTTTACTCCTGCTAACAGTGCCTATGTGCTTGTACATATCCCAAAACATGATAGAAGTGGGATACACCTGACTGGATTGTTTAATTTACTTATAATTCCCTAGTACATGGTATTACATGTGCCCAGGGTCTGTAAATGTAATGCTACTAGTGTGCTTCAGCACTCATAGTGCCACCCACTAACATAGCACTGAGAAACAACTTTCCGGGCCTGCTTTTGCAGCCTGTGAGTGCAGTTTATGATTCAAATGCATTTGTCATGTCAACAGGCATACAAACAGTAAATCTAAACCCCCAGCCCCGCTTCCCCATTCCTTCCAACCTTCCCCAAGTTTACCCATCGTAGCATCTATTGGTGGTCATTTTTGTGTTCATTGTTGATAGGATTAAAGAGTGCCCTGAGTGGGTTCTGTGAGGCAAAGGAGCCATAAGTATTTTGGGCAGGGTGCGAAACTCTTTGGATAGCAGGTTGATGAATGGGGCCCAAGTCTCTCTGTATGCCTCTAGCAGCCAGCTCATGTCAGGGTCAGCCGTTCCATGCCTAATATGTGCCAGAAGCGGTGGAGCCATGAGTGGTGTAGTGGGAGTCCAGCAGTCCCCCACAGTGCGAGGATCATTTAGTGCATTACCCCCAAAGCTATACATACCTGGCGGCCTCTACTCACTTTAAGTGCGTAAGTGAGAGTGTTAGGTAAGCCCAAGAGAATATAAGCAGGAAACCTGATCAGATTGTTTCTAGCGAGGTGTAAATGTCGTTCAGAACTGTTTCCCAAAATTAGGTTATCTTAGAGCAAACCCATAAGATGTGTAGGAGAGTCCCTGTCTTTCCGCAGTGGCGCAAGCAGGTCGGCTGCATGCGGGCTACCCCTATGAAGTCTGGGAGGTGTAAAACAACAATAAGGGCTAGGTGTTCATATGATGAAGCATGGCACTATAATGTGTGTGAGACCACCTTGTCCGCAAGGGGCACATCCCCCAGTCCTTAAGCGAACAGTAGGACAACCAGTGTCTGACCTTTCTGTACCGCAGTCGTCCGATCCTGAATGCCCATACTGCTGTTTTAGTTGATCAAAGGTAAAAGGGCCTTTCTTGTTAAAGAGGTGTCCGATGGAACAGCAAACAGATCTTTGCCATTGACGGAGCACTGCTTGATCTGAGCCCCGGGTAAAGTCAGTGTTCTCTAATAGTGGCGCCAAGAGCAAGGGAAATGTTGTGAATCCCCTACACAGAAAAAATTTGTCCCAGACTTTCAGTGTTTCCCGTGTAAATTGTAATGAGTATAGCCCCCTTGGCTGTGGTTGCGGACAGAGAAACGGAATCCTCCATAATGGGGTACCGTCAATAGCCTGATCCATAAAAAGACAATGTTTCTCTGACTCTACTTGCGACCACTCGACAAAGTAGCGAAGAGGTGCGGCTTGATACTATCTCTGGAGATGTGGGATACCTGGACCTCCCTCTCCTGGCAGGGCGGTAACCTTTTTCCCTATTTATGCCATGGCGCTGGCCCGCCCATATGAAGCTACTTATAGCTTTTTGCAGGGACTTAAGCTTCCCCGGTGGTGGATAAATCAATATGGCCTGAAACAGAAAGAGGACCCTTGGGAGGATCACCACCTTCACTGCAGCTATCCTGTCAAGTCAGGAAATGCGGAAGAGTTGCCATGTGGCTAAATCCTTGGTGGTCTGTTTCAGCAATGTATTGTAGTTGAGAGCTTCTGTGGTGATCGCAGAGGTGGAGAGTTCCTTGCATGGGGAATCACCTGGTCAGGAGTGCCTCCTCAGTCACTGGGACCGTGAGATTTAGAGCCTGTAACTTATTAACAATCATTGAGAATCAATCAATCAATCAACATTTATATAGTGCGACTTATCACCCTGGGGGTCTCAAGGTGCTAAGAAGCCATTCCAAATGTCCCAACCTCCTCCAGAAAAGCTGGACGTGCCTCTAAGGGATTGTCAAGAGCCATGATGACATCGTCCACGTATAGGCAGATAGGATGTTCTTCCCCCCCGAAGCATACTCCTGATATGTCTGAACCCTCACTCATTGTGCAAAAGGCTCCACGTGAAGAACAAAAATTAAGGGTGATACAGGGCAGCCCTCCCTTTTCCCTCTATTGACGATAAAGGGAGCGGTGTTATGTCATTAACTCGAACAGGAGTCCATGGGGAGTTATAGTTGCTTATTATCCAGGTGCGGACGCACTCTCTACAGCCGAAGCTTGCCAGTACCTCTTCTAGGTATGGCCAATAGACCCTATCGAAGGGCTTTTCTGCAATGACAGATAAGAAAGCCACTTGTCGCTTGGATCAGGGGGCCTTATCAAGGATGTTAGCAGTCTTTTGGTATTGTCACTGCATTGTTTATGAGGTATGAAGCCTGATTGGTCAGGGCCAATGAGTCCAGGCATCAAGGGATTTAACCGGATTGCCAGTATGTTCTGTGAGTGCAGTTTAAACTGATATTTTGACCTGGCAAAATAAACCTTTTGCCAAGCCTAAACTTTCCTTTATGATACTTTTAGGACACCCCTAAAAGCTCATAGAAAGGGTGCATGGTATTTAAAAGTAGCACGTGCATTACATTTCATTACAGTAAAACACTCCTAAAGTCATTTTGCTCTGTAGCCAGGCCATCTCTCCTGCAGGCTAACAATGGGCTACCTTATCACACTTGATAAGTGAAAACTGCAGTTTGGTAACAGAAAGGGAAATATTGTCCAAAATAAAAATTGGAATTTACAATTGTTGGATTTTAAGTTACTTTTTTTTAATTGGCATGTTAGAAAGCTGGCATTTTTCTGTCTACAACAAATGTGCCATTCTGCCAGTGCTCAGGGTCACGTGACAGTAATGGCTCTAGTGCGTAGTGTATTCGTTCCAGACATGGGGACAAAATGGCTTTGGATGTGGGGCAGGGTGTTTCTCTCCTGAGCAGCATGGCCTTGGGGTTGTACTCAGCCCATCCTGAGCGTTAAAGGGTTGCCTGAGGGGTGTATCCACCCCATCTGGACCTCTAAGGCTGTCTGACCTGCCACTGACAAATGCAGCTCACATCTAAGCTTGCCTCTCTTTATCCCCCTAGACAGATTGAAGCAAAACCCAGAAGAAAGGAGAAGGATTGACAAAAAGGGCATCCCCCACCATGGAGTGTCATTGGATATAAGAATGGCAGTCTCAGTTCCTCTCATCAAAACACTCCAGGACCTGTTATGGATGCTGGCCATGAGGGCCTGAGTGACGCTTCAGCGAGTTTTGGTTGTGAGACATTTGAGGATGCTCTTGAGCATCTTGAGTGTGTGGAAAGAAGAGAAGGAGACTGCATTCACATCATCAATCATGGTGAGTTGGTTGCTGACTACTATTTCATAGATCCCGCCCCCTAGCTGTGGCACTGTGGTTTACACGTCCCATCAGAACTGCGAAAATGAACACGGTTACATGCACAGTCACAGAGATAAACTCAGATATAAATCACAACTTGAACTTTTTTTATACACTTGACATTCCTCTGCTTCTACCCCCACACTATCCATGGCCATTGAACCAAAAAAGCAATCTTAACTACAAAATCTAAACATCACCAGCTCCGGGGTTCTTTATAAACTTGATACATGTTTTGCTATTGAATTTGTTGGTGCATGTATTAAGATTACTCGCCCATCTTGGCATCTTCCTACACCACAGCCTCAAATTAACATGCAAATAGATTATACAAGACTGTTCCCAGCAATCGTACTATTTTATATCACGTAAAATGATTAGCATGGCCAAAACAAGAAACTTAAAACAACTCTATACCTGGAAATGTATGGGGTACTACCTGTAGATGTAATTCCAGCAGAGCAGGCTGAGATGCAGATGTGGATACCCCCTCACAGATGAAATGTGGGAATACTGCTTCATACAGACAGGTAAGCTTCTAATAAGTAGTAATTTATGCTTAATACACTTCAGATATATCCATATATTGTACTACTCTCCATAGATGTTACACAAATGGGGCTGAGATCTGGCTCCAAATGCAAGCGCTGCAGGATGGAGAAAGCTGGGGTCCAATATCTGGCATGAAGATGCACCAAGATTCTAGATTTTTTGTTTAATGTGGCAGATATGATAAAGAAAATAATTGAAACTTCCATCCAACTGTCTCAACAGGTTGTGCTCCTTGGATGGGTATTGAAAGAGTTTTATTTTCCAGTTGACTCTTTTTTTTTTGAGAATCTAGACAAGAGACATTGATTAAGACTATCACATAGGGGCTGCAGCAGGGGCAAAATATATTGTGGCAGGCTTGATATTACTATCCAACTTGGCAGTGGAGGTAGAAGTAGTATTGGGGGTCGGAGCTGTGTACCTTCAACAGAGGGTGAAGGTATAGATGTAATTTTATTAGATATAGAATTATCAAAAGATTTTGTGTGCTCAGAAGAGAGGACTGCCACAGCCAAAAGTCTGGACTTTGGCCTGATTTAGAGTTTTGTGGATAGGTTACTCTGACACAAATGTGACAGATA
This sequence comes from Pleurodeles waltl, assembly GCF_031143425.1. Taxonomy (NCBI): domain Eukaryota; kingdom Metazoa; phylum Chordata; class Amphibia; order Caudata; family Salamandridae; genus Pleurodeles; species Pleurodeles waltl. The sequence goes on from NC_090439.1 coordinate 1,020,897,741, forward strand.
TCCTATCCGCCATATTACGATTTCCATAGGGTATAAATAAATCGTAATAAAACGGACGGGATAGCCTTCTTTGTTGCAACAGAGTAATTCTATCCTCCATCAGATCCTTTGTCTGTGAAAAGGTATGGCCTCAGAGGGTCTAATAAATGCTCGATGGGTACATAGCCATAATGTATTTTTTTAAAGATTGCATTATAATCAACCGAATACTCAGTGGTGCACTGAAACCGTAGGAGTTAAAGGTCTTCTTAAGGTCTATGCTAGGTTAACTGGTAGTATTTCCAGCATCCATTGCTCCCTCAGTAGAATCATTATTTGATGTAGAACTACTTCGCTTTCACTACGATTCAACCGCCAAATGCCCCAACTGCCTGTTATATAAAAATGTCCACAGAGCTGGTGGGAGAATGCTTATTAGACCAGGCTGTATTGGTCGCATTGATTAGCACACTAGCAGCTTTTCTCTCACCCATTTTGAACAGTAGTCCCAGATGAAAAGGGGGCCACGAGTGATCGTTCATCCCAGCCACCACCCGGCTCTGATGGGAGTACAAAGGTCCAATCTTGACCCAATCATTGCCCAGTGGGCAAACTCTCTGTTCTTTGTAGTGTACAAGAGTTCTCCTCTGTTCTTCTTACTTTAATTTCGAAAATTGAATGAATGTAGTGGAAGATGTGGAAAAGGATGAAGTGAGTGGAAATATGTCAAAAGGCAAGAAAAGATAGGTGAGTCAACCAAAAAGACATTCTTACACAACTACGTAAACTGCTTTCCAAGTATGATTCAGCTTGTGAGGTGCATATATATCATTTGGTAACCAGTGCTAAAGTGCATATGCTCTCTCCCTTAAACATGGTAACATTGGTTCATTCCCATTTGGCATATTTCATTTACTTGCAAGGCCCTAGTAAAGTGTACAACAGGTGCCCAGGGCCTGTAAATTGAATGCTACTAGTAGGCCTGTAGCACTGGTTGTGCCACACACATAAGTATCCCCTTAACCATGTCTCAGCCCTGCCATTCCAAGGCCTGCATCTGTAGTCTCACTACCACTTTGACTTGGCATTTAAAAGTACTTGTCAAGCCTTAAACTCCCCTTTTTCTACATATATGTCACTCCTAAGGAAGGCCCTAGTGTAGGAGGCTGGCCTGGTTTGTAGTGGCACCAAAGGTACTTACACCTTATACCAGGTCCAGTTATCCCTTATTAGTGAAACGTAATCAGTGTCTAGCAACCAAGCTGTCTAGGGGTAGCTGTAGCTGAGCAGCCAAGGCTGAACTAGGAGACATGCAAAGCTCTTGCTATACCACTGTAGACAGAGTACTCAGACACATGAATGAAAATACTCAGTGTTACAAAAATAAAGGTACTTTATTTTGGTGAAATAAATGCCAAAAATACCTTTGAGACTATACTCCCTTAGGAGGTATTATACACATTATATACACTAGTATCCAAAAACAGGTAAGTAAACAGTTAGAAAACAGTGCAAATAGTGAAAATCACAATAGGTTGCAATGGGCCTAGGGAGAACACAAATCATATACTAAAATAGTGGAATGCAAAAGTCAGTTTCCCACCTAGGCAAGTGCAGTGTATAGAGGGGCGCTGGGAGTGTAAGAAAAGACCAAAGGTAAGTAATAGAGCCCACCCCAGAACCCAGGAAAACAGAAGTAAATCACAGTAAGTTTCGTGAAATACAGAGGAAGTTCCGATAGGAGATTATGCAAGAACCAGAAGAGACTGCAAGACACCAACAATGGATTCCTGGACCTGAAGGCCTGTGGAAGAAGGGGACCAAGTCGAAGAAGCACTGAAGAGTCCAGGGAGAACAGGAGCCCCTGCTAACCCAGATAAAGGTGCCAAAGAAGAACCACAGATGAAGAAGAAAAAGTCAGTTATGCATCCAAGAAGACAGATGCAGGTTCCTGGTTGGTGCAGAAGATGTCCCATGCCGGATTGATGATTGCAGTCTGGTTTGCATTGCTGGATTCTGCCAACATGCCTTGGCACACGCAAAGCTCGTAGTTAACGGAAAATGGTGCTGCCCAAGACCAGGAGGGACCTGGTGGCCTCTACCCAGGACGGGGAGTCAGAAACTCAGAGAGCCTTCAGAAGACCAGGCAGCGTGCACAGGAGTCCCACAGCACGGGGACAAAGAAGGTGCAAATGGAGGCCCATGGAGCACAACACAAAGGGATCCCACACCACCTGAGAACCACTCAGGAAGCTGTGCGGCACAGGATGGAGTTCTGGGGGCCTAAGCTGTGCTGTGCATGAAGAACTTCTTGGAAGGTCGCACACAAGCCTTGGCAACTGCAAGTCACATGGTACATAGGGTGCTGTCTTGGGTGGGAAGCCAAGCTCTTACCTCTACCAAAGTTGAACAGCCGGACCTTGGGCCTATCGGGGTCACTTTAGTCTGCCACCCTTATTGCTGGATCCACACATCATCTGGAGAGGGGACCCACACCACCATTCGTCGCTGCAGAGAGGTGCCTGCTGAAGCAGGAAAATGACTCTGTCACTCCATGGGAGATTCCTTTGGTTCTTCTGGTGCAGGCTGAAGGCAGGCAGTCCTCGGAGGATGAACAACCTGGAAACTGTTGCAGTTGCTGGCAGGAGCTGAAGATACAATATTGCAGAAGTTGTCCTGGATTCTTTGTTGCAGTTTGTATCGTTCCGGAGGGTTCAGCTGCAGTTCCGTCACTAGAAGATGTAGTAAAGGATGCAGAGGATTCCTGCTGGAGTCTTGCAATCCGAATCTGAAGAAGCACCCAAAGGAGGTACTCTAAATAGTCCTGAAAGGGGGAATGGTCACCTAACCAGGTAAGCACCTATCAGGGGAGGGCTCTGACGTCACCTGCTGTCACTGGCCACTTAGCTTCTCCCAGAGTGCCCCACCACCTTGGAATCAAAGATGGCAAAACCCAGGGACACTCTGGAGGAGCTCTGGGCACCACCCATGGAGTGGTGATGGACAGGGGAGTGGTCAATCCCCTTTCCTTTGTCCAGTTTCACTCCAGACCAGGGCCTGGGGGCCACTGAACAAGTGTAGATGGGATTATGCAAGGAGGGCACCATGTGTGCCCTTCAAAGTATTTCCAGAGGCTCCGGGAGACTACCCTTCCCATGCCTGTAACACCTATTTCCAAAGGGTGAGGGTGTAACACCCCTCTCCCAAAGGAAATTCTTTGTTCTGCCTTCCTGGACATGAGCTGCTCAAGCAACAGGAGGGCAGAAGCCTGTCTGTGAGGTAGCAGCAACTACGGCTACCTGGAAAACCTCAGAAGGCTGGTATGGCAGTACTGGGGGTCCACTGTGGAGCCCCCAGAATGTATGGAATTGTGCAACCAATACTAGAATCAGTATTGGGGTACAATTTCGAGATGTTAGACCATTTTAGTCACCATTGTGCAGCAGGACATAGGTATTGACCCATGTCCAGTGCACACGTGTTAGAAATTGAGTCTTTGGTTGGCAGGCAGGTTACCCCCTGTCAAAGCAAGGACCCTCATTCTAGTCAGGGTAAGTCACACACAATCCAAATTATCCTGTGCCCACCCTCTGGTAGCTTGGCAATGAGCAGTCAGGCTTAACTTAGAAGGCACTGTGTAAAGTATTTGTGCAATAAATCAAACAATACCACCATATAGCACCACAAAAATACACCACACAGTGTTTAGAAAAATATATAATATTTATCTGGATAAATGCAGGTAAAAACTATTAAAATGCAATAAGTATATGTTCAGATATCACTGTAAAAGTGATATAAAGGGGGTCATTCCGACCCTGGCGGTCCAAGACCGTCAGGGCCAGGGACCACGGAAGCACCGCCAACAGGCTGGCGGTGCTTCCCAGCCCATTCTGACCGCGGCGGTAAAGCCGCGGTCAGAAAAGGGTATCTGCCGGATTTCCCCTGCATGGGCTGAATCTCATGGCGGCGCTGCAAGCAGCGCCGCCATGGAGATTCCGACCCCATTCCCGCCATCCTGTTTCTGGCGGTTTTTACCGCCAGGAACAGGATGGCGGGAACGGGTGTCGTGGGGCCCCTGGGGGCCCCTGCACTGCCCATGCCACTGGCATGGGCAGTGCAGGGGCCCCCTAACAGGGCCCCATAAAGATTTTCACTGTCTGCTTAGCAGACAGTGAAAATCGCGACGGGTGCAACTGCACCCGTCGCACCCCTGCAACTCCGCCGGCTCCATTCGGAGCCGGCTTCCTTGTTGCAGGGCCTTTCCCGCTGGCCGGCGGGCGCTCTTTTGGCGGTCTCCCGCCGGCCCAGCGGGAAAGCCAGAATGGCATCCGCAGTCCTCCGGACCGCGGAGCGGCCATTTGGCGGTTCCCACCAGAATGACCCTCAAAGTGTCTTAAGTCTTTTAAAAGCAAACAAAGTCTCTTTCAAGCACAAAGTTCCTGGTTCGCTGGCAAAATCTCAGCAAAGAACCGCAGAGGAGGAGATGCGTGGAAACAAAGGCGTTGCGTCCTTTAGTTTTCATGCAGGAACAGCTGTGCGTCGATTTCCAGCACTTGGTCGTGGATCCTCTCCGGGTTGCACGGGTTTTGGACACCCCGGGGACAATGCGTGGATTTCCTGCACTGGCAGGATGAAGTCACAGGAGCTCCGTCGATTCAGTGGGCGTTGCATCAAATTTATCGATTCCTCTCTGGAAGCCGGGCTGCGTCGTTCCGGCTCGGCTGTGTGTCGATACGGTGGGGCGCGCGTCTAATTTTCGGTCACTATGCTGGCGCTGCATCGATCTCCTCGAAGCGGTTCGGTGTGCGGTGAATTAATCACCACGGTGCAGGCTGTGCATCGTTTCTGGCAGGCTGTGCATTCAATTTCACCACACAAGGAGTCCTTCTTGTAAAGATGAAGTCTTTTTGGTCCTGAGACTTCAGGGAACAGGAGGCAAGCTCTATCCAAGCCTTTGGACAGCACTTCTTCACCACAGCCAAAGAGCAGCAAGGCAGCAGGGCAACAGCAAGGCAGCAGTCCTTCACAGAAAGAAGACAGGTGAGACATTTCGGCAGCCAGGCAGTACTTCTTGGCAGGATGCAGATTCTGGTTCAAGTTTCTTCTCCAGGAAGTGTCTGAATTGGTAGGGGCAGAGGCCCTGTTCAAATACCCAAAAGTGCCTTTGAAGTGGGGTAGACTTCAAAGAGTGGCTTAGAAGTGCACCAGGTCCCCTTTCAGTTCAATCCTGTCTGCCAGGGTCCCAGTAGGAGGTGTGGCAGTCCTTTGTGTGAGGGCACGCTACTGTACTTTAACATGCAATTGTCATGCCCTCCACCCTCCCAGCCCAGGAAGACCCATTCAAAATGCAGATGTATGCAAGTGAGGCTAAGTATCTCGTGTATGGGGTGTGCCTGAGTGAATGCACAAGGGAAGTGTCAACTAAACCCAGCCAGACGTGGATTGTAAGGCACAGAAGGTGTTGTGCCGCTGCACGCGGCACGAGCCAAACATTCGGCTCGGCCCACGGCGCACGGCATTAAGACGCGCCACATCCCCAGCCTGCTGTGCACATTACGAGGCCCCAAATTGAGCATGGGGTCTCGTTCTTGCATAGCGCCACGCGCTTACATGCAGGTCTGACCTCCTCCACTCACCTGTTCTTGTTACCTTCTTCTTTTTTCTTCCTTTTCATTTTGCCTCCCTTTATGTTTTTTCTTTTTCCCATATTACCCCTCTCTTCCCAGCATGCCTTAGTTCCCTACTCTCTATGTCTCCTAGTCCATTATGTTCTATGTGTTGTTCCTTATCTAAGATGGTGTCCTTGCACTTCCTGTTGGTCGCTTCCTGTTTTTTGGTATTTAAGGGCTGTGATTCTTTCTCTCCTCGCGCTGCAACACTTTCTGTTTGGATGGTGTCTTCGCTCCTGCTTCCTCGTATCCGACACTGGTTCACGTCTGTTCCAGTGTTTTTTCCTGTACTTTTGCTCTTGTATTTGCCTATTCAATTTGTTCCTGTTTCAGGAACCTTTCCTTTCTGGAGGGTTTTTCCCCTTTCAGGGTTTTTTTCCCTCTGGCACTACTTCTGAAGGACACAGCGTGCCCTTGGCGTTTCCATTGCCTGCAGCACCGTGGCTACCAGAAAGAGTCGCCCCTACCTGGGCCAAGGCCGAACATTCAGGAACAAGATCCTCGCCACTCATTCTGCGGACTCCAGGTTAAAGCAGCGTGTAAGTCGTGACAGGAGGATTTAAGTGCAGAGAAATGCTCACTTTCTAAAAGTGGCATTTCTAAAATAGTAATATTAAATCCAACTTCACCAGTCAGCAGTATTTTGTATCACCATTCTGGCCATACTAAATATGACCTTCCTACTCCTTTCAGTTCAGCAGCTACCACTCAATCTATGTATGATGTCAGCCCCAATGTTAGCCTATGAAGGGAGCAGGCCTCACAGCAGTGTAAAAACGAATTTAGGAGTTTTACACTACCAGGACATGTAAACTACACAGGTGCATGTCCTGCCTTTTGCTTACACAGTACCTTGCCCTATGGGTTTCCTAGGGCATACCTTAGGGGTGTCTTATATGTAGAAAAAGGGGATTTTTAGGTTTGGCAAGTACTTTTAAAAGCCAAGTCGAATTGGCAGTGAAACTGCACACAGGCCTTGCAATGGCAGGCCTGAGATAAGGTTAAGGAGCTACTTAAGTGGGTGGCACAATCAGTGCTGCAGGCCCATTAGTAGCATTTAATCTACAGGCCCTGGGCACATATAGTGCACTCTACTAGGGACTTATAGGTAAAGCAACTAGTCCAATTGGGTATGATCCAATGTTACCATGTTTAAAGGGAGAGAACATATGCATTTTAGCACTGGTTAGCAGTGGTAAAGCCCACAGAGTCTACAAACCAGCAAAAACAGTATCTAAAAAGTGGAGGGAGGCAGTCAAAAAGTTAGGGGTGACCACCCTAAGGCTGTCAGTTCTAACAACACGTAAAATGGTGTACCCGCACTCACGAAGTCCGGGAAAACGTTCTTCGATGACATGGGAGCACCTCTGCTAGTGCAGGGTGCCCTCACACACAGGTACTTTGCACCTAGCCTTCAGGGTTAGAAGGCCTGACATGTAGGTGACTTATAAGTGACCTGGTGCAGTGAAAATGGCTGTGAAAGGGTGCATGCACCATTTCACACAAGCTGCATTGGCAGTCCTGCAGAAGCCTTTGCATGGGCTCCCTATGGGTGGTAAAAGCAATGTGCAGCCCATAGGGATCCCCTGGAACCCCAATGCCGTGGGTACCTAGGTACCATATACTAGTGACTTGTAAGGGGGGACCAGTGAGCCAATGTGGAGTGAAATAGCGGGTTACCAGTATGTAGTGGCAAATTTGGAAACAAAGAGACCATATGTACTGGGGTCCTGGTTAGCAGCACTCCAGTGACACAATCAAGCATACTTTCAAAAACAGTGAAACATACTGACAAGCAGGCCAAAAACCATAAGCACTGGGGTCCTGACTAGCAGGATCCCAGTGACACAGTCAAAACGCACTGACATCAGGCAGAAATTGGGGGTAACATGCCAAAAAGATTGTACTTTCCTACAACTAGCTAATCCGTAGGGAAGGGTGCTATGTAGATAAAAGGCAAGACATGTACATGTGTGTTTTATATGTCCTGGCAGTGGGAAACTCCTAAATCTGTTTTCCACTACTGTGAGGCCTGCTTCATTCTGAGGATAGCATTAGAGTACCCTCATAAACTGTCTGAGTAGTAGATTCTGATCCGAAAGGGGTAACCTATTTAGCCCTATAGGGGGGCCTATTTAATATGGCCAGAATGGTAACAGAAAATCCTGCTTATTGGTGAGGTTGAATTGATTTTATATTACTATTTTAGAAATCTCTGCACTTCAAATCCATCTGTGCCTTTTCTTCTTGTCTCCAATTCACATCTGGGCTGGGCTGGTCGACAGCTTCCTTGTGCATTTCACCCAGACAACCACAAACACAGGATACTCAGTCACACCTGCACTCATCTGCATATTGAATTGGTCTTCCTGGGCTAGCAGGGTGGAGGGCCTGACACTTACATTTCAAAGGCTAGTGGCCTTCCCTCACACAATGGACTGCCAAACCCCCTACTGGGACCCTGGCAGACAGACCTGTACTGAAGAGGAAACTGGTGCACTTCAAAACCACTCTTTGAAGTCTCCCCCACTTCAAAGGCATTTTCGGGTATATAAACTGGGTCTCTGACCCCACCAAATCAGACACTTTTGGATCTGAACCTGTAACCTGTCAAGAGGAACCGCCTGGCTATCCAAAGTACTCATCTGGACTGCCTTGCTATGAAGGACTGCTGCCCTGCTGTTGCCCTGCTGCCTCTGACTTTGCTGAGAAGGGCTCTCCAAGGGTTTGGATTGAGCTTGCCTCCTGTTTTCTGAAGTCTCATGGCCAAAAGGACTTCATCTCTTCAAGTAACACCTTGTGTGCCAAAAATCGACACACAGCCTGCCAGAAGTTGCACAGCCAAACCGAAACGACGCAGGCCGACTTCCAGAGTGAAGAAACGACGTAGCGCCTGCCTTGTGGCTGGAAATTCAACGCACAGCCTACCGTATCGACGCACAGCCGAACTGGAATGACACAGCACAACTTCTTGGGTGAAGAAAAGGCGCAGGACCTTCCATGTGACAGAAAATTAGATGCATCGCCTACCGGATCGATGCAATGCCTGTGACTTTGTCCTGCACACCCAGGATTGCCATGCATCATCCCTGGGCATCAAAAAGAACCCCGCATCGCAGTGAGGAACCAAGACTGTGCTCCGTAAATCGATGTAAAGCCCCTTGCAGCAAGGAAAGAAACGATGCATTGTCTGTGCCGCGCTGAGAATTCCGAAGCACTCCCTATCTTTCCACTCATCTTCTCTGCGGTCTCCGTGCATGTTATTTTTGACACAAACCAGGTACTTTGTGCGAACAAGAGACAACTGTTGATTTCTAAGATTTAAGACTCCTTTTAAACTTGCAAAAGTGATACATCAACTTGTGCTTATTCAATGTGTATTGTTTTGACCTCAATGTAACCAGATAAATATCTTATATTTTTCTAAACCTGTGTGGTATTTTTTCGTGGTGTTTTCACTGTGTTACTGTATGATTTATTGCACATATACTTTACACATTGTCTTCTAAGTTAAGCCTGACTGCTCAGTGCCAAGCTACCAGAGGGTGGGCACAGGATAATTTAGATTGTGGGTAACCTGCCCTGACTAGGATTGTGGTCCCTATTTGACAAGGGTGAATACCTTTGCCAACTAGAGACCCCATTTCCAACACCATGTAAATAGGTACAGCAGGGTACACACAAGCAAGGAAATGTTCCTCACAATGTCATAGTCTAGCTAGAGTACTGTCAAAATAGTGAAAAAAACTGTTGTGAAAGTTACAGTTCCACCCTTAAATGAACCACCCTTGAGTGCTTGTGTGTGTGTGTGTGTGTGTGTCTAGTGCTATCTGTCCCAAATATAGGCCCAGATTTAAGAAAATTTATCACTGCACTTGCGCCATTATTTTTACGCAAAAGCGACGCTAACCTAGTGGTATATTTCTATTTTGATGCAAATTTTCGACTTAGCATCGTTTTTCGGGAGTGCCATCTCACCTTGCATTGTTTAACAATTATATGCAAGGTAGGTGTTGACTTCTTCAAATATGACGCTAGCCTAGTAGCGCCAAATTTAGAACCTGACCGAAAATCAACACATGTAAAGGACCGGCTCTAAAAAATGACGCTAAGTCCGATTAGATTCAAAATTTCAACGTCTGGTCAGACCAGTCATTAAAATGAGGCCCACACACTACTAGATAAGGAAAACACACAGAAGGAGTATTGGAAAGCAACTCGACACTATGGAAGTGTTACTCCTACAGCTCGCCACCCATAGAAAACAACAGTGATGACGTCAAGTGCCACCAGGACCACCGCAGCACCCGCAGCACTGCCACAGCAGCCACAAACGCATTGTAGAAGGCGGGAGCGGATCTTTAGCAGCGTGCAAGCATCCTGGCCCTCAGGGAAGAAGAGGTGATCAGACTCCACCATCTGAGGCGGGAGTCCATTGTACTCCTGCTCCACCTCATTGCGCCAGACATCACAGCAACCATGCAGAGTCACACAGCAATTTCACCTTTAACCAAACTCCTGGCTGTTCTCTACTTGCTGGCGTCAGGTTCACACCAGACAACTGGGGTACAAGTGTGTGGGATCTACCAACGATCCCTCTCTGCCTTCTTTATAAAGGTCCTGGACACTATCATCAGACTCACACACCACCACAACCAGTTCCCCAACACCCATGAACTGCAGCAGGAGACCATGCAAGGTTTCAACCCAATTGCTGGATTCCTGCATGTCTTGTGTGCAATGGACTGCACCCATGTCCAACTTATCCCCCCTGCAGCAACTGAGCACCTCTGCTGGAACCGCAAACATACTCACTCCATCAATGTGACCAATGTGCAGACCATTGTGGACCACCGTGGAATTATCACAAACATCCTTGCAAAATATCCCGGAAACGCCATGATGCTTACATCTTGAGGAACTCCGCTATAAACCAACAATTCCAGAATGGACAATATGGCTATGGCCTACTTGTAGGTAAGATACCATACAAATCATTGCACACACAATACACCAAACCTGTAGGACAAATAATACAAAGACAACATCAAACATACATGGACAGGGAAACATAGATGTATAGACCACAGCACATATGCCACACTACCCTGTTTGCAATGCACATCACCCTCACATATGCCCATATCTACAAGTCCCTGGCACCACCTGACTGACACAACACTGGACGGACAAGTGGAGCAACGTCCCCTATGAATACAAAAGCTGGACTCAAACAACTACATGAGTCCACAGGTTCACAACAAAACACAGATCCTTCAAACATAACACTTACCAAGGAGTCACTCTGCAATGTGAATTGTATTGGCCATCCAAATGTCAAACAACTCACATATTGGCACTCCCCTACATTTACTATGCTGTAGAAGTCTCTGGTAGCACTGATATTTATTGCCACCCGAGAGGTCCCATCACCATCTACATATCAGCAAAATATAATAAGTCTAGTCAATGTATACAACATTCCCTTGCGTGGTGCATAGTGAAGCACACAGTAAAATACAACATCACCATCAATGAAAGATCATGTACAAGAATGGACACCTCATAGAACAACAACAACCATATCTGTAAATCCCACATCTATATACCATGAAACACAGGAACCAACAATGGACTGCGGCAGATGTACTACTGACAATGTACAGGTAGAGGCCATAAATGTACATGAATGAGGATATATGCAACTTGGCAGGGCTGGACTCCTGATGCAGTGCAGTGCTGAAAAGCACAGCGTACCTTGTCCTGTCCCACAGCTGTCTGAAAAATCATGCATATATCACAATACATCCCATGGAACTGTCCCACACTGGGCAAACGAATCTCATGCACATACGTATGCCAGCCAGAAATTGCTGACAACAAAACTTTGGGCAAGGGAGGTATTTCAAGGGCAAAGGGATGGGATTCACATGGAACACACAGGGCCCTACACCTGTTACATGGCACACAACACACAAAATAGGTACACATGTCCACCTCATCACTCTTCTGCAGGTTTAAAGTGAATGAACTAAGGGCCACATGTCAGAAAAGCTGGGCAACATCTAAAGCTGTGCTACTTTACTTGTGCATCTTAGCGTCTCTTCTACACCCAACATGTGTGTGCCATAGTCAATATATGGCACACCATGGCATAGAGTAGGTGCAATAGTGTCAATATGATGGATGACATTGATGGACTGTTTAGGATAAATGCCAAGTGTATGGTGCAAATGCTGCACAGTACAAAGGGCCACATTTAAAGGTGCCCCATACTTGTCCCTGCTCTATGCAGGTGTCAAAAAGTACCAGATAAAAATTACTTTTTGGAACCTCTTATGTCCCTCTGCACCAATTTAGCTTTTTCCAATGGGGAAACGCATCCTGTGCCTACATGATGCTTTGCACAGGCATAATGTGTTGCAAAGGTTCACTAAGTGTTGCACTGCATGGGTAGTGGCACTTTGTAAACATGATGCTGTGATTATTTGCCTAGTTGGCCAACAATTGTGTCTACAAAAATGAGGCTAATGTAGTGCAAAGAGCTGCTAGGGCCTTTCAAATTTCTGCCCCGGGCTCAAATATAGAGAACATCACACACATTTGGCATGGGTGAACTGTCTGACAAAAATTCCAATTACAATCATCATGTACCTAAGCCACAACCAATGATCGGAAAGGGCACTATCACAGACCAATGCAACCATCCATTCAAACAGGAACTCACACAATACCAGATGTAAGTCTGATACACCACTCCATTCCAAACATATATGGGCCATGGCACCTAGCAATTAACTAATTTGCATGATAGACACATGTTCTCACATACCTTTGCAGCTGATCAGGGTTACAGCATCCAGCCATGGGTCATGACAACTTTTGGAAATCCTACGACGGATGCAGAGCAGACCTACAATGAAGCCCACATAAGGACCAGAAATGTCATGGAGCTGACATTTGGCCTCCTTAAATCAAGGTTCAGGTGTCTACATCTTACAAGAGGTGGACAGTCATATGCACCACCCTTTGTCTGCAAAAGTATCCCTGTGTGTGCCATTTTTCACATTTGTCTATGCACACATCCCCTGGGATGAACAAGTGGATGTCCCCAGTGAGGAGGATGACAACAATGATAGACAACTGGCGGAGGAGAAACTAGAAAACACTGTTGCTGGAGTATGCAGAAGAGAACTAACTTTGCTATACTTTTTCAATCACTATGTAAATAATTCAATAAAATCAAGTAAACTCAGAATGGACATGGCGTACTCTTTTACACCATCACATACCAATTGTAACTTGCCCATATCTCAGAGAGTATGACTACACACAACAGTTGTAAACAACTCTGAAACATAGGCCCTGATTTAAGAGGGCCTAGTGCATCCTTGTTCAACCTTAGTGTCAAACATTTTATTCTTATGTGGCCCAACTATGCAAATATTTAAGAAGCAGAAACTCATAGTGGCGCAAGTCAGGCATTGTGCCACTTTGTAACACCTTGTGCCACAAAGTGCCTGCAACAGGCATTAAGTATGCAGGGGGTGCACAGCTGGTGGGGGGGAGCCAAAATGATGGAGTGGAATCTAACAAACTAAACTGTGCCATATATTGCTGCTACTTTTAAAATTGTTTAGGTGGAGGGAGACCACCGCATCCCAGGTGCACCATGAAAGCCTGTAGTACACCCTTGTCACATCATAGCAAGACTCATAAATGTCCAAAACCCAGGCGTGAGTCTCCAAGCAGCTCGCAGTGCCCCTCCATTGCATATAGGTAAAGCTCAGGTTACCTTCTTCCCCAGTTTCAGTCTTAGGGTCCAGAGGCTGCGCCGCAGTTTCCTGTAGGTGAAGAAGGCACTGAGGGAACTGGACCACAAGTAAACAATGACTTACCCGGTGCAGCTTTGATTAGTTGCAGCATACAAAACACACTTTTTATCAAGCCCAGAAGCTGGTCATGATTGGCTGGATTGAATGTCAGAATGATCAAGACACTGCAACTGCCCTAGAAAGTGCCAGGGTGGTGGCATGGCAAAAGAGAATAGTGAAACACTTAATGCGGAGGTGCGGGTCAAAACATGTTACTTCTAGCCTGGGGCATCGTCCTGATCACCCAAATGGATCTTGGGAACCATGGGGAGATGAGAAGTGTTCCAGGAATTGTAAATGTGGCACTGGAGATGCACCCAGATCATCTTGTGGGTGGGCTGGGAGCAGCATGTGAGGGTTTTAAGTCAGTGATTGGGGCAGGATTGAGACAGTGGATATGAGACACCAACTTGGTAAAGACATTCCAGTAAGAGGCTTGGTGGGACCAGCAGGCAGCAGTGACACTTCCTAGTTAGCAGTATGTTTAGTTGTTGCAACAGGCCCTATGCACAGTTGGGGATGTGGGGAGTTTGGATTCTGCAGCACAGTGCAGCAGGGAGGAGGTGTGATGATTGAAGAGGGGTAATTGGATAGTTGTTGCAGTTAATGTTCAGAAAGATACAAACAAGCAGTCAACATAGCTGAGGCACACAGGATATTCACTTTCACAGTCTGAACACCTACCAGCTTTGGCCCCGCACCCTTGTGCGTGTGTACCATTAACCATACAGTGGAATGTCCAAAGTTAGCATGTCACCCCTAAGGATAGTATCCTGGAATGGCAATGGCCTAGGTGACATAGTCAAACAGGGAGTGATGCTCCAGTACATCAAACCAGACTCCCCTGAATTTGTTGTCATACAAGAGACACACCACTTAGGTAATAGGTGTCATGCCCTTGGGGAAATAGAAAGGCTGCTAATGTGGGCCATATCATCTCCTCTAAAGGAGTAGTAATCTTTTTGAGGAGAACGCTGCCCGTGGTCAGTTGGTAAATATTGTCCAATCAACTGGGTCCCTATGTGATGCTCTCTGGGCCCTCGGAGGGGGGGGACATCTTAAACATACCTTCAGTAGAGATCACAATATGACTTCATGACTCAATACTACCAGCCCTGACCACTCTGCTCCACAGTCTTCCAGATGGAGAAGTGATCATGTGAAGAGCCCTTAACACAACGCCGAGCGGTAGCATTCACCAACATTCCCCCAGGGCACTGGACTCAATCAAATGACCATTAGCAGACTTCCTTGCTGCAGGGACTGGCAGATGTATGGTGTACCCTTAACCCAGCACTTCATCCTTTTACTTGCAGGGGCACAATAGTCTCTCCTGAATTGATCACTTCCTCATGCCAATTCTCCAGCTGTTAAAGGTCAGTCAGCCCACTAACTTAACCAGGGGTATTTCTGACTCTTATCCCCTGTGGCTGGTGAATGGTCGGGCAGAGAAGCCAAACACTACCTGCTTACTGTTGAACCCTTGGAACGTTAAAGAGCCAGAATGGATGTTAGCCATTATTTTCAGGGCAACAGCACTTCAGCCGAGTCTCCACTCGCATTGTGGGAGGCCTTAGAGATAGTAGTCAACGGGATGGGTCTCACTATGATGGAGCAAGGGAAAAAATGAAAAAGGGCCAAATTGAAGGTTCTTGAACTTGAGTTTTTGTCCTTCGAAGAGGGATCAGAGGTAGCCCACTTCCCAGCCCTGAAGCAAAATTAATACAGAAACGTGGCCCGGGAAGCTGCAAATATGCATCATAGGGCAACACAGCACCAAATCAATGTAATGTGGTAAACCGGAAGAAAAATATTGGCCTGGATGGACAGGTATGAGGCAGTGGATAGATGGGTTCCTGGGATTTAGAAAGAGTCAAGGGAACCTGCTAGTAGTGGACAAACCATAGCTCAAATGTTTGCCCACTACTATCGTACATTTGATTATGCAAGTTATTTCACCATAAAAAGCAAAGCAGGCGAGCTCCTGGGTGACATACCCCATCCAAGACTCACTACAGAGGATAGGGAAGCCTTAGAAGATGCACTTTCCCTGGAGGAAATTGTAGGAGCCATCAGGGATGTGAACCCCGGCAAAACATCAGGGCCCAATGGGGTAACAATGGAGCCTTATAAGTTGACAGCCACTTAGCCTGCCTCACATCTGAAGCAGATGTATGAGAAGAGCCAGAAGGGATGAGTACTCCTGTTAGACCAGTGCCAGGCTTCCAGAGTGGTCATCCACAAAGGAAGGAAGCCCAAGGAGGACAGTATTTGTATCTTTGGTCTACAGAAAAGACCCTGTTCTACAAACTATCAATGACCTAACCAAGCATCCTAGAAATAACCACACTGATTCAAGGCAAATCATGTGAAACCATGGGAATTGATGAGACATGTCCTACACAAACTGCCAGTCCCCAGTATATGATAGGGCAAGCTTAACATCAAGTACCTCAAAGATAACAACACATACTGGGCCACGGGCTAACAAATGTGCAGGTGTATGTCTACAGGGGACTATGTATCACAGTGCTGATGATACATCATGAGGATGGCAGATCATCACCCAATGCCCCCTCAAATCCCCGAGTAGGCTACATTGACCCTTGACACAGTCAGGGCCTGCTCATTGTGCACAGTGAACTGAGCCGAGGTGACCACAGTCAACCGCTGTTCATACATGCAACAATGACCCTGTATGGCCATTCAAGTTGTCACAGGAGCACTGATGACTAGGGTGCCATCACTGCATGAAAACACCTCTACCATACAGATTGTATTCAATTTCATCAATCTGCCAATAACATCTAGGTTTGAGTAATTGAACATTGAAAATGTATGTTGTTAACACATAATACCTAAATGTATCCACACATGTCCCAGCTAGGCGGACTAGGTTTTGTGCTGTCAATTTGTGGATGGACAAATGAGTACAATTTACATGATAAAATATGTATGTGTCACATGATAACTTACAACTTATCATGACTAGTACAACCGTCCTCCATCGTGAAACATGCTTTATAAAGATATGAGTGCACAGCTTTGCAACAATTGCCAACATATAAGATAGCTGGAACACACCAATGTATCATGCAGCACTTATCAGACATAATACATATATTTTCATACAAAAACATGTCATATATATGCCTACAATTAAATATGTCAGCACACCATCTCCAACATTTTGCATGCATGGGGAACTATACGTTACATGTGTTGCTCTGCATCATTAAGTCTGCCCCTTACAACACACCTGAGTGTGCACATATGTGCACTCACATTGAAATGGCTTACAGGATCTTATCCCAGTCTTAGTCAACAGCATAGTTCGCTAAAGTTTTGTTAAGAGTATGATATGCCTGAACATGTATTGCACATGGCCCTTCCCATCTTATGTTGTGTATAGGCGCCTTGAGACCCGCACGGGTGAGAAGCGCGCTTTATAAATATTTATGATTTGATTTGAATTTGATTTGAATGTAGAGGCGGATGTCTAACAAAACAATGGGGTAGACCACAACATGAGAAGCATCATACATGAACACACTTACACATGTGTAAACATGTATGTTGCAAAGATTCTTCATACACAGGCACACTTGCAAACAGTATCAGTCCTCACATGCATCACACACACACATATATACATATGGTAACACATTCTTATGTTACCTGTACACAGTTAAATGCACACACATGTATCCATACCATATAAACAACATAGATGCATAGCCCCTGTAACAAGGAATGTGAATGTTGGTGTACTGTGAGCCTTTGCACCAAAATCTATGCATGGCCTTTATGTGTCAAAAGAATTTGACTTATATGGTACATCTCCATACACCACAAATCACTAAAATGATGCCTGGCCCATGCGCGTCTGAACTGTCTTGCTGTCTCAGGCTTCCCTCCAAAATCCACAGGCCTTGTTAGCCTTCACTGAAAAAATCCAAGCAAGGCTGTCGTGCATAAAAAAAAACAATGCATTACAGAAAATGTATACACCCAGGAAGTGATGTAATAGAACTTCCTTTCTGCACACATGGTAAAGTGAATTTACTTTCACTTTTACTTTACAGTCTTTTTGTCAATGGTTGACAGAGGTTGTGTGGAGTGGGTGCTGGTTGAGGAGTAGTGGTTTCTGAGAGTTTTGTGCTTTGTCCTTTTGCTGTTTAGTCAAATGTGTTGTATTTGTAAGTTTTGTGTATTGTTATTGTCCTCTCATTGTATTTGTTTTGTCGGGCATTTGTCTTGGGGTAGTGTAGTTTGTAGGGGTATTTGGGGTTAGTTGTGGTTATTATATACATTTATTTTTGTGGGTATTGGTTGCTGTGGAGGGAAACAGTAGGGTGTCTGGGAAGGGCACAGCACATGAGTCCAGATGAACGAGGGGGGTTTATATTGTTAGTGTGCCAATACCTCCCCAATATGGCCAAAATGGGGCAGGCCGTGTCATCATGGGCTACCCTACGGAGGCCAGGAAGCTGTGCTGGGGGAAGGTGCTGTTCAAGCTGTGCAGGATATTCAAGGTTGAGCACATGGACCACCAGATCAAGCACCAGTGGGCAGACCTCATTGCCAGGGAAGCTGATCTCCTGAACCACCTAGTGGTTCGGGTTGGCAGGCCTGTTAGAAAGTAAATCTGTAACATAACAACATCCTCCTTTGCATATGCATGACAGTGGGGCATAAGGATCATTTTAGCAAGTCATGAGAAAGGTGAGTACATAGTGGGCCATCAAAATATAATGGTGTGTCCCCTTTTAATGCCTGCTCTGAGCAGGCATTTAAACATGCAGAACAAAATGGCACAAAATGTTCCTTTAGGTTTCAATGTGCCATTTCTTCATCCCCTCCCCCCCAATGGGCAAACACCCACTTTGCATATATTATGGCTGGTTCAGGCATAATGTAGCGAACAGGGTGATAAAGTTGCACAGTGCATGCATAGCACCATTTTGTGAGCCTATGGGCAACATTATGCCTACACCATGCATGATGTATGCAAGGGGGGTATTCCCCCGTTAAGGGGGCCACAAAATAAAAGGCACAAAGAAAACTAAGAGAATTCTTTGTGTAGATCAATCTGGCATTTTCTACACCTGCTCACACCAGGCGCCAAAAGGGGGCACACCATTACTTATGATGGCCATCTATGTACCTTTCAGGATTGGGTCAAAATCTTGGCACTAGCCCTGAACAGTTCATCAATAGCATCAAACATTATGACACTATTGCCCCCTACCCTGTGCCATGGTGCACCTTATCTTAGATATGGCACACACAAGGTGGCAGTAGAGGGGTTTGAAGGGGCGCAAGGAAAGTGGCGCTGCACTCACTGCAGTGCCACTTCCCTATTATCTGCCCCTATGCTTCAGAAAATTAACAGTGTCCTGTCCCCCTGTAAGTGTGACGTATGAATAAGAGACATGAATGTATGGGTGAGTCACATTGCTATATATGTTTTTGGATGCTACCTATGTCTGTCTGACGCACATGTTGTAGATGACAGTGGGTCATTCCTAACACTAAGGGCCATATTTATACTTTTCGACGCACAACTGCGCCAACGCAGTTGTGCGTAAAAAAATCTAACGCCATTCTTAAGCGCCATGCGGGCGCCGTATTTATTCAATGACGTTAGCCGGCGTTAGCCGGCGGCGCTGCCTGGTGCGCGTAAAAAAAATGACGTACACCAGGCAGCGCCGGCGTAGGGGAATATAGAGCTTGGGCGCCAAAAAATGGGGCAAGTCAGGCTGAGGCAAAATTATCGCCTCAACCAGATTTGCGCCATTTTTTTCGACTCCCAACCCCCATTGAAATGACTCCTGTCTTAGCAAAGACAGGAGTCATGCCCCCTTGCCCAATGGCCATGCCCAGGGGACTTCTGTCCCCTGGGCATGGTCATTGGGCATAGTGGCATATAGGGGGGCACAAATCAGGCCCCCCTATGCCACAAAAAAAAATAATAATAATACTTACCTGAATTTACCTTATGTTCCCTGGGATGGGTCCCTCCATCTTTAGGCGTCCTCCTGGGTTGGGCAAGGGTGACAGGGGGGTCCCTGGGGGCATGGGAGGGCACCTCTGGGCTCCTTCCGAGCCCACAGGTCCCTTAACGCCTGCCCTGACCAGGCGCTAAAAAACGACGCAAAAGCGGCTGGACGTCATTTTTTTGGACCCGCCCACTCCCGGGCGTGATTTTTGCCCGGGAGTGTAAATACGACGCACATGCCTCCGAGTCAATTTTTTAGACGGGAACGCCTACCTTGCATATCATTAACGCAAAGTAGGTGTCCACGCTAAAAAATGACGCAAACTCCATGGACTTTGGCGCTAGACGCGTCTAACGCCAAAGTATAAATATGGAGTTAGTTTTGCATCGGAATTGCGTAAAAAAAAACGACGCAATTCCGGCGCAAACAGAGTATAAATATGCCCCTAAGTTGATTGGGTCAATTGACTAAACAAGTGCAATGTGTAACAGTTGTCCATGCTAATCTTTGTTAACAAATCACAAAGCTATGTTTTCCTGTCATGTCTTGCAGGCAGACCTCCACGCTATACTATAGGCAAGGTTTCCACTTTCGAAGACCCGATGCAACCAGTAAGTGTCACCTTGTATGCCACATGTGTACATACAATGTTGTGTCTGAGAGGGTGTGATGTGCATTAAGCCATGTACAAATGGCATGTGTGTCAATTTAGACACCATCATCTATCCTTGGGTATCAACATCATGTTTGATGGTATGCTGTGGAATAATTTGAATGATTCATAGGTGCTAACATGTGCTGCCATGGATTAGTGGGTCTCAGAAAATATTTTGTATGTCCACAAACACACTGATGTCAGTCAAGATATGTGTTAGAGGTGCTGGCTTTCTGCAGTGCATGGATGTTTCACACATACATTTTCACAGCACCTGTTCCTGCACTGTGTGCTACACGTTGCACAAATGTAGTCAGGACATGGTGTAATATATGTACCTAGGTAGAGCTCTCCAAGGGACTTTCGCAAGAAGACACTTGCAACACCGGTGCTTCACTGCTCTTCAATAATGAAGTGAGGCATCCAACGTGCAAGGAGCTCTTTTGAGAAGGACAATATCTGGAGATAGAGATTTGCTCTCTTCTCCAGATGTATGTGGGACAAGTCCATGAATTGTAGCAAATTCGATATTTGCAGATGAAACAACAGGTTTTAGCCATCATGATAGTTTTGAACAAGCGTGATCATATCACGTTGTCTGAAATGTACATGGTGAATGTGTACCTGGTAGTTAGGAGCTGTTATCAAGTTTGTGCACAGATAGGGACAGATACAAGTAAACAGGCACTGCACCCAGTGCTGCGCCACTTCTCTTGTGCTCCTCAGCTCGCCCCTATCCGGCACCATGTGTGTGCCATATGTGGTATATGGCACACCATGGCGCTGGGTATGTGTCAATTGAGGTTAACTTCTTATTGAAAATGATGTAATGTTCATGGTTACTGCAAGAGAGTCTAATGCTAACCCTGGACTGTACATAGGGGCCTATTGTGACTAATGGTGTGCCCCCTTTTAATTCCAGCTCTGAGCTGGCATTCAAAGTAGCCAAATCAAAATGATGCAGCTGAATCTCTTAGATTGCAGTGCGCCATTTTGGCAGTCACCCTACCAGGGGAACGCCACCCTTGCATTCATCATGCCTGGCACAAGCCTAATGTGGCTCAAGGGGTGACAAAGCTGCACAATGCAGGGATTGCACCACTCTGTTGATATTCTACTGACCATTTGGCCTTGTTGTGCCTTATGAGAGTCATATTGATTATCAGGCTAATGTGGTGCAAGCAGGCCTTAGACCCTCTCAAATCTTGGTCCTAGTGGGCAACTTTGGAGAGCCATTAACTCTGTGACATGTACGAAATATTGAAGATGCTTGTAGGCAGTTTTGTACAGATTTGGGTCTTCCCCTTGTCGTTGGTTTGCTGGTTGACAACGTGTCATCAGAAAATGCTGTTTACAATGCATGCTTCTTCTTCCTCTACCCAACGCAGTTGCTGATGACATGTTCTCCTCATCTTTTAGCTGTCACAATTACTCCAGCCCAGGAAACACATTCCAAAAACGTTTTGAACGATTCCCACATATCTGCAAGGTCCAGGCTGGTGACAGGAAGAGGTCTTGGAAGTGCTGCACAGAAAAGTAATTTGAGTTGTAAAAGGCTTCCCCACATGGTGGACCAGATCAACAGCCTGCATCCACCTTAACAAAACGAGTATCCTCTTCACCCAGAGTCTGTGGTGCTCCATCAGGTCCAGCACCCTCAACATCTACAGCACATCTGGCGCCAGCAACACCTCAACAAACACCATCATCTGTGTTCACCTTTGAGGCGGTAATGCGTAAAGACCTAGCCTAGGTCAAGTCTAGATTGGGCAGATTTGAGGCAGACAATGCCAGGAATTACAAAATCCTAAAGTACATTAAGAGGAAGCTGAAGAAGCTGTAGGTGTGGCCACTCACCACTTCCCAGGACCTTCCCTTCCCCAGTCTGCATTGTGTATAGTTCTAGTGGGTTTTAGGAGGTTAGAGTAGGTAAGTTGTAGGATATGGTTAGTGTAGTTTGAGGGGTGGAATTTAGGCTTTTTTATTTAGGGTGGTTGGGTAGGGGTTCTGTATAGGGGTATATGTTAAAACAAAAATAATAAAACAAATACATAAAAATAGATATTTGTTTAGAACATAGGATTAGTTAGTACATGTGTAGCTTTAGTTCATGTTGTCCTACACATCTATTGTCCCTTAAGGGGGGTGAAGGGAAAATGTTTATTGAGTGGCGTTAGGTGTATAATCTAAGTTTAGATTAGGATAGATAGCTGTAGGGTTAAGTTAAGATAAGTCAGTATAGGTTAGCTTAGTGTAGGTTAGTGAGTCGTTTTTAATAGGTTGTGCTTTTAGGTGCCAATACATCCTGTATATGTTTGGCAATTAGGTGTCCAGGATGATTGACTGCCTGGTTGCTTCATGTCTGCACTGGTCAAGTTAGGGAAATGCCTTAGGGTATGCATTCAGTACTGATTTACATGTATGGCTATGTGTAGCCCCAATAAGCAAGGAGCTGTTTGATTGGCAGCGATATGACATCAGCTACTCAAGACAGTTTCCAGTGCAGTTCCTGACACTCAGATTGTGTATGGATACAAAATCTTTGACAGGCAATGATGCCACATCAATTGTCATTGCTAAGGTCTATCACTTTCATTTTTTAAAAAGTTTAGCACATTAAACCCCACCTTATTTGAGTCCTGTCACAATCTTCAAGATGTCTCTTCTGTTCCTCACATATTTCCTGTACTTGTACAATGATCAGGGAAATGTCCTGACACTTGAGTTCTGAACCATTCATTCCATATGTCAACTTGCCTGGATATCTGTTCAATACATGCTTGGGAGGCTCAGTAAGTTGTTTGTAGTCCACAATACTATCGGTCACTTTTATAGTGGTGTCCTAGTGTGTGCCTTTGTGCCTTACTGTAAAACACACGTCATTTGGTTCTGTTCTCATTGACATTGCATCACACAATGCACACATTTATATGAGTTCATTGAACACTGAAAAAAGAGCATGAAACATGTGATCATGGTGATTTATTTACATGTGCAAGTTTAGTTTCCAATGCGGTACAATGTCCAGTTCACTGACCCCATGAGAGATCCTGAGCCATTTGATGTACATTCAGGGTTCAAGGGTCATGGATATGTCATGAGGAATATGCAGGAGAAGTGTGCTTTAGTGAGGAGGTGTCCAAATTGACAATAGGTAAGAATTGAGACAATGACATTCCTTAGCAGATAAGTCAACAGTGGTAGAGTGAAGAGGGCACATTGCCAGCTGCCATAACACTGGCATGATCATAAGCACAGAACTAAAGAGATACTGTCCATGTGGCACAGACTGCAGCTACCGGGTGGTTTTAGGTGTGAATGTTGCTCCTTCAACATCTTCATCCTCTGATGTGTGTGGTGCCTCCCGTGTCATGGGTGGTGCTGTTGCTGAAGCTGAGGGGGCCCCACACACATTAGAGGATAGAGATGTGGAATCAAAGGTCCCACCACTGCCATTTGTGGGAACACATAAGGCATCACTGCAGCAAGGAGGAACTGCTGATTTCTCAACACCGCTGCTACATCACAGTAGTAGGCATCCATGTTTTACCAGAGGGAGGCCACTTCCCCCTGTATAGACGCCAGGGCATTTTATATAGCCCCCAGCCTGTTATCTATCATGCTGCTGCCACTTTGGGAGGGCAGCTGTTCAAGCCTCAGCCTCATGACAGCAGCTCTGTCGACCAGGGACTTCTGGAGTTTATATAGAGGGGAGTGGGTGCCTCTGATGGCAGCGGAATTGTCCTTATTTGGACTGAGGCACCTCTGCACTCCCTCTTGGCTGCCTCCCGTGGTCTCCATCCCCACCCACACCTGCTGTGCCAGCTGCAGCTGGGACTCCTAACACTGACCTCTGAAAGGTGATGTCTGGGACCTCAGAGTCCAGGTCTGTGGCAGGACTGGTTCGTGCTGTGTGTTGGTAGTTAGTGGTTCATGTGGAGACCCCACAACAATGTGTGTCCTCCATGCAACTGGAGGAGGTGTCTGGAAGGAACCCAGAACATCCTGGAGAGTCTCTTCATTGATGGTCAGTAGCTGGTCATCCATGTCATCTGTAAAATCCAGGACAGGCATGTCTGCAGGAGGTAAGGCATCATACTCTACAATGGGATAGTGAAAGGTCAATCTTTGACTATAGTGGCTGTTGACATGGCTCATCATTTACTTGCTACTGGTGGCTCGGTGACATGTTACAGATCCCCACATCAAGGCACACATTTGTGGAGCCCTAATGGCACACTTTGCCACCTGAACATCATTTTTAGTCACCATTTGCACAATCTGCTAGTCCACAGTTCCCAATGCGTTACACCCACCTTTATATTTTAATCATGGTCTTTGACACATGTAAATCTTTCATTGACGTGACTGTATAAACTTTGCAAGACATGGGCGTTGTTTCAGATTTGTGCTCACTTCACAAGTGGGGATGTTCAGATATACTTTGAATATGTTGTGACAGACATTTGAGTTGTTAAGTGACTCATCTGCCACCTACGTGTGTTGTTGGAGTAACAGTAAGGGTTGAACTGTGCACTTGCATCCTTCTAGGCACTCTGAATGATGTGTCCAGCATCCTACACCACCCATTGTGAGGCTCAACCACATTGTGTGTATGTGAGCAAACAGAACTTTCTCCCTTACTGCAAGACAGCATTCATCCGTGCATCTCTGGTGTTCTTGTTGCATAGCTGCAAGGATGGCTGTATTGCTGGTCTGGGCTGAGTGTTGTTTTGGTGGAAGGTAGACCTTCCTGTTTGCACACATACACATAAGATGGTTCGTTGCTATGTTGTGTGGTGCAGGATGCTGAATATATGACTCTGGGGGCCAAATTCACAAGGCCCTGTCACCACCGGAGCTTCACTTTTAGCAATGCTCCAGTAGTGCTTTTCAGTGCTAAATTTTCACAAGGAAATGTTTTGCTACTGTTTGTGACATTACGTGTCCTTGTTAAAATGGTCCCCCTAATGCAGGGGACTTGTAATGGGTGTTTCAGTGGCCATTCTACCACAACTTCCATAACTTATCATAGTGCCCCAGATTTACAAGAAATCCAAAATTTGTGGCAGCGGCAATTACTGACACCAACCCAGGGTTGGCTTTAACATGGCAAAATGAGGAGGTATGCTTTTATTTATACTTGTTGTTTCCTTTTTCCATGTGTGCAGCATTCTGCAGCGCACATAGGATGTGGCACAATGCCATGGATGTTTGTTAATGTACAGGACAGTGAGCCTTTCTGCACATAAATAATCAGTCTCCTCAAAGCAGACACCCTTGAACTATGGTGCAAGGAAGCCTGCATTGACGCATGCAGCTTACATCATCGCCAGGACAGGGGAACTGCAGGGGTAAGCCGTACTCCTATAAATAAGGAACATCCCTGCATTTCAAAAGTAGCAAGCACTGCTATTTTTGTGCAGTAGCACGCTGCACCACTTTGTCATGAATCTGGGTCTAAGATGCTAGGAGGATGTATACGGAAAGGCCACCCACTTCCATCACTCTGTGAACACACGTGCGGTGGGAGGCAGACCTAAAACATTTTGAGGCTTATTGATGTGTGGATGCATCATGTTGGGACACCATGTCAAGGGTGGCATTGTAGTTGTGGTACTGAGAACAGACATTGTAGTAATCCTATTGTGAAGTACTTTCAATGTGTGTTGCAATCATGGTCAAACATTGTAAGTGGTAGACAGCATTCCTGTTAGTAGATTTAGCAGGATGTGTCCCATCCTGCAGATGTGCATTAGGACAGACAAGAGGAACACCCGTGGCAATGTTGATAAGGTCCTTCATATTTTTGGGAAGTACCAAGGGTAGTATAGGAATGCACTGACTATCTGTGAGAAGCACACATCCCTGGACATTTGAATTGATGCTGTACAGTGGAGCAAGCATAGCTGTTGCACTGCTTGTTTCTTCTTCAGTGGGTATATATGTGCCAGTATATCCAGACACAGACATCAGAGTGATGTACCCAAGCATCTAACATTTCTGACTTGTACTTGAGTGGTGGGTATTGGTAGGTCATACTGAACATGCCAAGGTGAAGCACCTTGCAATCCCTACCCTAGGGCATTTTCCATGTGCTCATCGCACACCTCACACTGCATATAATAGCCAATCCATGCGTATATTTGTGATCTTCCCTTGCAATGTGTGTGACCCACTGATGCCTTTGAAAAGGTCAGCACATATGGATTTGGTTTAGTGTAGTCTATGAACTCAGGGTGGCGTGGGAGTGACAAGTGGGTGTTTGACAAGTCTGTACTTCTACAGGTTGTAGTTGTTTATTATGTGATGCATTGTGCATCACACGTAGGGCAACCTTTCAAGGTATTTAGTGCATTGATCCCACACCACCATTTTCCTTGCAGGCTCCTTGCCCCAGCCACTGACACCACGAATCAAGTTATTTCCATTCCTGTTCACCGCAGAGGACATTCCCATAGTAGGTTAATTAATGAGTTTTGTCACAATTTTCATGCTTTACCTCATTAGCACCATGAATGTTGCCACTAGTGCAGCAAAGCACATGGTGGTCTATTGCCTACAATGCTTGTGTCACTTTGTCATCTTCCTTTAGCAGGCCTCACACATGAGGTAATTAGATGGCACAGTGCAACCTTTATGGGTTGTCAGGCCCATTAATTATTCCCCCCCTGCATGAAGGATATTTCTTTGCATTCAGCATATCTCCCACAGGCATTTAGTAGTGTAAGGATGTTCAGTGTGGATCTATGCATGCATTGGGTGACTTTCTTAATGTGCCACAAGGGGAATGGACAGCTTGGATCCACATTGTCAAAAATGTGTATCATGGTAATGTTGCATTACGGGCTTGTGACATTGGACATGTAGTGCGACATTGATGCCACTTGTGGCTGTTCTTACACGTGAAGGTGTCCCTTTGTGCACAACACCAACCATTCCCACAATATAGGAAACCTTGTTACATGGTGAAATGGGAGTTACTTCTACAGCAGCACAAATGATGATCACAGACATGCCCCATATATTATATATGTTCACTTTTGTGCCCAATCCCAAATGGTGCATGAGAGTGGGAGAGTTGTTGTTGGGCCACCCTGTCCAACTAGAGTAGGACATTTTGCACACTGAAGGGCATATCTAAGAGCCCCCCTGCAACTCCATGCGCATTTTTTTTTACTTTAATGTGGTCCAACGAGGCCAAAATCCCTGTGCCATATTTACAAAGTAGCATAGTGCAGGCATTGTGCCACTTTGTAACCCTTTGCACCAGGCATAATGTATGCAAATGGGGCATTCCCCCGTTAGGGCAACCCAAAAAATGGCACAGAGAAATGTAACGTATTTCTTTGTGTCAATTTTAACGCCTGCTTAAAGCAGGCGATAAAAGGAGACACACCATTGATTACAATGAGCTTCAATGAGCTTTGCAGGATTAGAGTCAACATTCACCATGGTGCATCATATTTTAAATACGGTGCACACATGGTGGCATTAGGGGGGCGCTAAGGGGTGCAAGAAAAGTGGTGCTGCACTTTGTGCGGTGCCAATTTACTTAAACATGCCCCTGAGTGTTACACATGGGCAGGTGGATTACTGCCCTGGTGAAGTGATTGGTAGGATGATTGAGACATGTTTGCTGCATATAGGGGGAAAGCGTGGATACATCAGAAGTGCTGGGCCATCATAGCCCATGTTTCAGGAAAATTATGAAGTCCAATGTTGCGCCACATTTGACTGTCCATCATTTTCAATATGCTTGGATACTCCATTTTAAAGCATATATGGCTGCATCTGTGCAATACTTGTTGCCGAGTGCCAACTCACATAACTTTGCACCTTGGAGCAAGGATGGCTGAGCTGCAGGGGAGATAGTTTTTGGGCATGACAGGACACCTGCCCGCAGAAAATACAATATTTTCTGGGCATTTGCACTTTGTGTGCTTCAGGATGGTCATGCAATTGTGTCTCTGCTTCCTGCAATCAGTGACAGTCCTCTTTACCTCTGCCACACTGTTGACTTTATCTACTATTGCCTGCCCTACAGCCTCTCTCCTACCTATTTGCAATTTGAAGGTGATGAAGAGCTGTTGTTGGTGCTCTGTCATCTCTCTGACCAAGATGTCATTCTCCTGCTCACCAAAGCAATACTTCCTCTTCTCCTTCTCCTGGGACTTTGTGGATTCCTGCTGGCTCTTACTTTGCTCATTAGGATCTCTCTGGGGTCTCTCCTGGCCTCATTCTCCATCTTATCTCCCTCTTATTTATTTTTTTGCTTGCAATTTTGTTTTTACGCTAATGCTGCTAAATATGGCGCTAACACAATTTGTGTCAAAAAAACGTGCCGCAAAAAGTTCTAATGCCACTTTTGCAGCATTAGCGCCATTTTTCTTTCTGGCATTTTTTTTTAGCGCCATGGTGCGGAATTTTTTTAATATGCCGCACGGATGGTGCTAAGGAATGGCATTAGTTGGCGGTAATTCTGTTGGGGGTACCACACATTTTCTTCAATCAGGGCCATAGTTCTGTTTCATTCAGATAATATCATAGCTATGCTTTATGATTATAATATCTTCATCAACGTCATTCCAATTATTTTGAGGGAGAAAAATGGTGCTCCCAAAGACAGTCATTGAAGGTCAAATCAGCCAACACAAATAGCCATTTTTTATCGTTTTTCTCCTTTGGAAGCTTGGGAATTTACTGACTGACTTAACAGGTCTGATAGATCAACATCGATTTTGTCTCTGATGTTTTGTTTTGAAAAGATTTACCTTGTATTACAGCTAACACTGGGGGAAATTCTCTCACTGAGAATATTAATTAATTTCATAGTTCCAATAATAGTGATGAATTCAGAAATATGACTCAACTCGTGCAATAATGACTCTGATGTGTCTTTATGTTCTGTTTTAAGTCATTTTAAACACTTATCGTGGAGTATCACCTCTAAATCTGTCAGAGCCAATGGATCTTTGAATATTTGGGTTGCAAATTCATTGAATAGCAAAGTCAGTTGCTTCCCAATCAATGCTACGAATGTACTGGAAATAAACCTAAGAAGGGATCATTGTTTTAACATCAATGTTTGTAATTTTTGAAAAATCACAGACTATTTATCTTCTTTGTATAATATGGTTGACACTTATACTAATTGGAACTTAGATCCAATGCGCCCTATTAATCAAGTAATAAACGCTGGAGATTTTAACTCTAAGACCAAGAGGGGGTTGATGTTTGAGGGTCTCCATGCAGATATTTCCCACTGACGAGTGTGGCTGTTGGTAGTGAAATCTGTGACTAATATTGAGTATTCACCCTTACTAATCACATACTGGAAAGGAATTTACTTAATGCCCATTGTTTGAGTAATAATATAATCTTGTGACACCCTACTTTTACATGCTGGGGCAGTTCATCTATAATTGATTATGGGCCTCATTACAAGTCTGGTGGTCACTAGACCATCAGACTCGCTGTGACAGTCTGGACTGTGATGAAAAGGCTGGTGGAGGACAGGTGCAGGGAGCTACCAGGGGCACTGCACTGCCCATGGGATGGGCAGTGCAGGCGTCCCTCTGCCCAGTACCCAGTACCCTCTTAATGTGCAGACAGTGTGCATGACGAAGGTGCTGGTGTCACCTGTGGGCACTACAGTAGCGGCCACCCTGTTGGGAGTTTGGCGGACAGGTGTTCACATCTGCCAAACTCTTAACGATGGTCCATATCTTTATCTCCAGTGATTTAGTGCCCAAATTAGTTGGTTTATGTGAGACATCATTGACCAGGTCGTTTACTTCTGTCCCTGAAGATACCTATAGTTATGATGCAAGAGTCCCATCCAGTAAAAAGGGGACTGGTTATCTGAGAAGGTGGACGCAGTCTTTATTAGGAACTCATCATCTGTTTTAAAAGTCTTGTTGCTAATAATTTGGATGATTTTTACAATTGTTTAACTAGGGGCCTGATTATGAGTTTGGTGAACGGGATGACCCGTCCACAGAACTTCAGATGGGAGTTTTCCGCCATAATGGCTATCTTTATGACTTTCTCGCTGGGCTGGTGGCTGGAGGTTGACAGCCCTGCGGGAAAGTGGCTGCAGCATTGTTGCTGGCTAATAAGCAAGTCGGCAGCAACGCTGCTGCCCCCACGGTGCACCAGCACCCTCGCAATGCCCTCGAGGGTGCTGAGCAGGGGGACTCCTGCACTACCATTGCCAAGTGAATGTGCAGTGCAGGAGCCACCCTGTGGCCCCATGCACCTGTTCTCTGCCAGCCTCTTCTTGGCAGTGAAACTGCCATGAAAAGGCTGGCGGAGTACCAGGTCTTAATCAGCAGGCTGATTCCAAACTGTCCACCGTCAGCCTGTCAGGAACATTGTTCCCAGTGGAGACGGCGATCGTTTGGTGGTCTGACCACCAAACTCTTATGTTGGCGATCAGACCACCAAACTGGTGGCAGTCAGGACAGCCACCATGAGGATGGCGGACTCAAGACTGCCAGCCTTGTGATGAGGCCCTGTATCTTAAAACTTGCATGGTTAAGCTCTTGATTTCTTTAATAGGATTCCCAATACTTTGGATACTTTGCTATTTATTAAATTTATTAAATTATAAAACTAAGTTTAGGGCTAGATTTAAGAAGCCCCTTGCGCTACCTTACGCCACATTAGAGTCATTTTTCTGACGCTAATGTGGCATTAGGGTGGGAAAAACACGACACCATATTTACGAAGTGGTGAAATGCACGCACTGCTCCACTCTGTAAACCCTTGCGTCACACTAAGCCTGCGCCAGGCATAATGTCTGCAAGGGGGCATTCAGGCATTAGGAGGCCCAGAAAAATGGCACAGTGGAATCTATGAGATTCCACTGCACTATTTTTAGCACCATTTTTAACACCTGCCCAAGGCAGGTATTGTAATCAGGCTCTCACTGTTTTCATGGGGCCTCCCTTCACTTTGCAGGATTAGCGTCAAAATGTTTGGCGCTAATCCTGCAAAGCGGCAAACTAGGAAAAACATTTTTGACGCTAGTTCCCTAACTTGCACCAAGGAGCAGCGTATCATAAGTATGGCGTAAGAAAAGTGGCACATCCTGACATGATGTGCCACTTTTCATAAATCTGGCCCAGATAAAATATTGTGTGGCAGAAATATTGTGTGAAGGATATCAGGATTCCAAATATATTGTGGATAGGAATATTCGAGGTCAAATTATTGTTTCAAGTGTTATCGGAAATATTGATGTAAAAATATTGATGTAGCAAATATCGTTGGATACAATGTTTTTTTTGTGTTAAATAGCATGTTAAGTTTTGTATTTTTTATTCTATGCATTTATTTTATTTATTATGTTTTCATTTTGGATGTTGTTAATTAAGACATTGCTAAACTTAGTCCTTTTAAACATAATAATGTAGTTTTTATTTTAATTATTGATTTTTTAGTAGGCGATGTTGGGGTAATAGGTGCCAGGGGTGCAGAAATTATTAAGAAATGTGTATTTAAATTTTTTATTTTAAGTTAATAATTGTTAAGCCATGCAAATCTTTTTATTAATTGAAAAATACATTTTATTATGTTAAATTCTTATTATTTGCATTTATTGTGAAATAAGGTTTATTTTATTGGTTTTTGTAAAAAAAAATATGACATTTTTTAAAACTTAAAACATTTTAGAAAAAAATGATAAAGTATTATATTTGTTTTTGTAGATGTTTACATTAAAAATATTTTTATTATTTTATGAATTTGTTTTGTATAAAATACTGAAAAAATATGTAGAAAGGGCATACAATTTTATAAATGGTTATGATGTAAAAATATGAGCAAAAACGTGTACATTTATATATAAATGTGGGTATTTGAAACAAATGTATTGGTAGTTTTTTTAAATTTAGATATGGTAGAAAATATTTATAATGATTTTGCAAATTGTGTTCACTAAATAAAATATATTTTTCATTTTTAAAATTTAAATTGTTATATAAATACTAGTAGTTTAAATTATTGGGTTAATATATCATATTTATGAAAATTTTACATTTTACTAAAGTGTGATAATGTGCAGTGGTTATTACATGTTTGATACTTATAAAATATAGTAGTCTAGGTCAAAATGTTTTTTTAATTGGATTAAATAAATTAGCATTTTTATGTTTTTTACGCCTTCCCCAAGTTTATTTATATTGTAGTGGGAACCATAAATGCCACCATTTTTAGTGTCCAACACATTCCCTTAGTTTGTTTAAATTGAATTTGTAATAGTACATTTCACCATTTTAGTGACCAACACCTTCCCTTAGTTGGGTTACATTGGATTTGAAATGGTAAGTTTCACTGCCCAGCATCTTCCTATATTGGTTTAGATTGGAGTGGGAATAGTAAATGTCAACCCTTTAGCACCCAACACCTTTCCCTGAATTGGTTCATATTGCTGTGAGAATAGTAAATGTGACCCCTTTACTGTGCTATACCTTCTCCAAATTTGTTTAGTTTGGAGTAGGAATAGTAAATGTCACTCATTTATCGTCCAACGCCTTTCCGGAATTGGTTTATATTGGAGTGGGAATAGTAAATCTCCCTTCTTTAGTGTCCAACACCTTCCCTGAGTATATAGGAGTGGGAATTTTCACCCTTTTAGTGTCCGACACCTTCCACAAATTGGTTTAGATTGGAGAATCAATAGTAAATGTCACCCCTTTAGTGTCTAACACCTTCCCTAAGTAGTTTTTATTGGAGTTGGAATAGTAAATCTCACCCCTTTTGTATCCAACACATTTCCCAAGTTTGTTTACATTGGAGTGCAAATTATACATATCACCCCTTTAGTGTTCGTCACCTACCCCATGTTGGTTTAGATTTGATTGGGAATAGTAAATCTAACCCCTTTAGTGTATCAGATTTTCTCAAAATGTAGGGCCTGATTACCAGTTTGGCAGTCAGACTACTAGACCACCATGTTGGCAGTCCCAAAAAGACCGCTGTGCCGGTGGTCCCAGACCGCCATATTACGATTCATATAGGTAGGACCATTGTCTGTCAAGCAAAACAGGCAGTCCAGCAGCAGTGCAGCGGCTTGGATCTAGGTGATCTGACCTCCAGTGTCATCAGTGCCATGGCGAACAATCGAGCCTGTTACAAACACACAGTCGCTGTGGCAGTCTCCTTGTGGCTTCAGTCCAATGCCAGTTGACCACTGCAGTACGTGGTTAGCAAAGTAACAGACAAGTGCACATTGGATGAATTCAAAAAACACACACAGCTGACACACATTGGCCAAGTGGACACATCTGCAATGGACACTAACAATTCTTTGAATTTCCACTGCAGCACAGCAAGACAGACAACACATAATTTCTTCCATTTTTTTGTCATAAGGCAGCCATTATTTTCCCCATCCCATTTTACACCTTTCACACACAACGTATAATTTTCCCCCTATTTACTTGTCTTGTTTAGTTTGCTACTGTCACCTTTTTTAATTTTCAGTCATGTCACAGCCCAAAATCCCACAAGTTTCAGAGAATGAGTTGAGAGTCATGATAGATGAAATAATTACAGTAGAGCCACAATTGTGTGGAGCATATGTCCTGCACACTCCTATCAGTAGGAAAATGGAAATCTGGGACAGGCTAGTTGATATAGTGAATGCTGTAGGCACCACCCTGTGAACAAAGGAGGACATTAGGAAGAGGTGGAACGACCTCAGGGACAAGGTCTGTTTTCTCTTCTCCAGGTATCAGCTGAATGCCAAGAAGACTGGCGATGGCCCTCCCAGTACCTCTTTAAATCTTTTTTCCTGGGAAGAGAAGGTATTGGTCATTCTGCATCCTGAGGGTTTGACAGGAATAGCTGGGGAAGTGGAGTCTGGTAAGTTACACCACAAAAAATTTCACAAAAAAATGCAATGCCATGCATGCTTACAGCTCAGCTTTTGCCAGCTGTCTTATTCATGTACCTCACCAACAACCAATACCCAGAGTATCTGATATTTAACACTGTCAATGTGCATAATTGGATCCAAGATCACAGCTACCAAGGCCCATCACATGCCATGTGACCAAATGATGCCTGTAAATCTCATAACACCAAAAACACATTCCAGGATTCATGGTATGTCCCAAAATGTAAATGTATGGTCAAACCTAAATGCAGTGTGCATACAGATATGTAATACCAAACATTTGTCAAGAGTTGGGGACTAGGAAGAGTGGCCTGACTGTGTCATTTGAAGTGTAGTCACCTGGGAGGATACCAGTTGTACATTGTGTGTAGTAGAGGGAGTGACCGGATTGCAACTCTCCATGAGGCCCTCTTTCAGTAACTCCAAATACCAGCCCAGTGTTCCCTTGTCCAAATACCCTGTTTGTGAACTCTCAATTGAAGTGTACTCCGCTGGGAGGATACCATTTGTATAATGTGTGTAGTAGAGGGCGTGATCTGACTACAACTCCCAGGATGCTCTGTTTCAGTAGCTCAAAACACCAACCCAGAGGTCACTTGTCCAGATACTCTTGTTTACTAACTCAATTGAAGTTTACTCACCTGGGAGTGACCAAGATACAGATCATGCTCATTTCAGAGACGTCTCTGTCTACCTAGCTCCATCTTGACTTGTTAACCCAAGATGAAACTATTGAGGAGAGGAATGACATTACCCAATGTGTACAACAAGTATTCCTAAGGCCTCCAGATGCATCACCAGATTGGTATTGGCAGCAGACACATTGACACAGCACTGTACACATGATGACTCCAGTCACTTATACAACAAAGTCGTGGGTTTGCCTCCATTCCACTCAACTAGGCTTCCAAATGGTCAAAGGCATATTTTCCCTCTCTACTGTTTTGGCTGCACTGGTGGTAAGATGTCATTTTCAGGCCATCTTCCAAAGTGCAACTGATCTGCACATCTCATCAGCTGCTTGAGCCAAATCGGTTTGGCATGCTTCACACATGTCATAATAAATCACCCAATACCATGGTTACTTGGTATAATTGGATTGTCTACAACTTAACTTTGCCCAAGGTTTCTGTTTAAAGTAACACAAAGCTTTGCAGGTAGATGTCACAAGTCAACCAGAAACAATGTGCATTTTTCATCAAAAGGTGGATCTGCTGCTGGGCGCACGAAGGCCACAGGATGAACTACCACTACCCCCGGATGAAGCCCTCAGTAATGACAACACTCCTGGACTTTGGATGTGAAGGACGGTTCATATGGGCAACCTGGTCAGACGACAACAGTGAATCTTACTGTGCCCACAATGTCACCTCCCAGCACTGTTTCCTCAACATCACAGGAAACCATCTATCCCTCAACCTGTGTACCTAGCACAGTTTCTACCATCTTGTGCCCCCCCAATCCTGGATCCTCAGTTGCAGTTCAACACTTCGGACACTAAGGTTCCAGGACCAACTTGGAGAGGGCACCCTGTGCCAAAGGCACAGGCCTGTGGGGGTAGGGTGTGTGGGAGAGATGCTGTGGGCCTGCAGGGAAAGGCCACTGGGGTTGCTCTCAGCCAGGATACCATCAGCCCCGTCTTGGGGGGTCTATCTGGAGTCCCATGGTGTGATGGGCCAGGTGTTGAACGAACTCTGGGAAATCAAGCAGCTACAGATGGACATGCTTAGTGACATGTGTGAACAGATGGAGGCTCACAATTCCAACATGGCCTCCCTAACAGAGGTGTTGAGGGACATGCACATAACAGTGAGCATGGCTTCTTTTCAAAAAGGGAGGTCCTGCCACAGGAACAACCAGCCACAGACGCTCCTACTTCTGTGGCAGCTGATCCACCCCCAGCTGGAACATTCAGCAAAGAATCCATGAGGTGAGAATGGCAAGACACCCACCACTGCCAGCAATAACCATCTTCCTTATGATCCTCCTTTGTGTGTTACACATTCACACTGTGGTCTTATCCTGAACTACCTTCCATTTCCAATGGGGGAGTATTGTGGACTTTGGACTACCAACTCTGTGGCATCTACTCCAATGATTTAATTCACCATGACTGACCCCTTCACATTTATTTGTTTGGTTGATTCATGTCAAGAACATTTTCTATAAGCTGTAGCTTCACAGTAAAATCACCCATCACTGACTCATTGTCTGCTGATTTTGACTTCCTATTTAGTCATGTATTTATGTCAGACCATCTGAACTATACCATGATGATCCAAGGTACTTGTTCAAGATGGGATATGTTACATATACAGTTTCCAGCTGAAGATTCCTACCATCTCACACAAACACATACATACAACTGTCTGGTCAAACTAAAAATTGTATTACACTGTTCAGCACATAGGTTGCAAATATGTCTGAACTATTGGAATTCATAAATGATTGACTCATACTGAGTACATGAACATATTTACAGGTACAGACTTCCAGACCACAGAGGGAAGGGATTTGCCAGGCATTGCCTGTAGAATAGGCAAATATTGAAGTGGTTTATGTCACCAGTTTGGGCCTTATCACATACCACACCAAAGTCAACATCACATAATCCAAGATTCAGAAGGATAGCAGTATGGCAGTTCCTGATCACAGGGTCATTTAAATCCAATGCTCATGCATCTGGTGGTATGGCACAAACAAATGTCAGTGTTTGGCACTGGCACTGTGGCATACAATGATGAAACACATCTACAGGTATATACAGGTCATACAAAAGAATGTTTAGATAATGTGAATGGAAACTGACTTGGTCGTGCCCCAGGACTACATATTTTATGACCACATGATGACACACATGATGCATCAGGCCCACTACAGCACACAAAACAAGTCTAATGAACACCTCTGCACTTCCATCCAAACACTGTGCAAGCTGCCTTGGCACAGATCTCTTACACCGAAACTATGCGACCTACATTACCTGGAACAATTCATGTCTACTTCGTATGTCAGAACAGCATTATGTACCTGCCAATGTCACAGCTCTGAAATGCCCACATGAAGATATAATGGTGAAAGTACCTGAACAAAGAACAAAACAAGTAGAATAGGCTTGAAACTATACATATGACACAAGTCATGTAGCAAGCATCCAAAAACAAGGTACATTAAATTAATACTGACATCAACAAAGCAACATCATTAAGGTGGGGATGTGTCAAAACCTATCTTATCAATCAGCCTTTGGCTGATTTTTGCAGCTCCGCAACTGTTTCAAAAACATTGAACTCCACACATTCTCAGAACTACAGTTCATTATACAGTCACAGTCATGACATCACATGACATCCTTACACTTATGAGAAGTAGCTGCGGATGAGAGCTTCTGTCATGTCAGCTCCTTCCTCATCACCACTCTCATCTTCAATTGGTATTTCAGGATTCTCACCTGATAGCATTGCAGGGTCTACCTTCTCTGGGATGTATGGAATAGTTCTCCGCAGGGCACTGTTGTGGAGAATGCAGCATGCCACAGTGACCTGACACACTTTACCAGGTGAGTAGAGGAGGGTTCCTCTAGTCCTGTCCAGACCAAAATCTGGCCTTCATGAGCCCAAAAGCCTGCTCCACTACCCGCTGTGTTCTTCCATGGGCCTCATTAAAGCGGACTTCTCCTGGCATAGTTGGATTCTCAGCAGCGTAAATAACTAAGGTCAGTTTGGATATGCCGAGTCTCCTGTTAAGGAATGGGACACAAGTGCAACAATAAGTCACTTACTTCATGATTGTAGTACCTGACATTGCTCACACACAATCAGGACACATGTGACTTACCAACCAGCCAGGCCCTCTCTGGTTGCAGTTGTGACATCAGCCGGGTTATAGGTATGCTTTATAAAGGAATCATGGTCTGATCCTGAGAAATGGGCACATACATTTGAGATGTAGAGATCGGCCAAACAGACAACTTGTAGATTGATGAAATGGATGTTTTTTCTGTTACAATAAACTTGTTCAATGGTCTGCGGTGGCACCAAGCCAACACGTGTGCCATCAATTGCCCCCACTACATGTGGGATGCATGCAAAATCATAGAAGTCAGCTTTCACATTGGCTAAATCCTTACGTGGAGGGAACCTGATATAGCTTTCAACGTGTTTCAACATTGCTGAGAGGAAATCTCTAAATACCAGACTGAACATAACTTGGGACACCTCACCAAATAGGGCCACTGTATGTTGAAATAACCCTGTGGCCAGGAAGTGCAATGCTGACAAGACTTGAACAATGAGTGGTATGCAAAAGGATCAGCTGGCATTCGAACTGGCTCCAACTGATGGCATAAATCCACTATTGTTTGCCTATTCAGACAGGAGAGCTGGATGGTGTGGCGTTCCTCCATGGTCTGTAGGTCTGGAAATGGACAGTAGACAGGAGGTTGTCACATTCTCCTTATCACAGGATACTATGTGAAAAAAATACATGATTTGGAACATTGGTCACAGTGACTAATGTTCCAAATCATGTATTTTCACATGTCCACAGCAACATACATGAAGCAAGTCAGCAACATCACATGACAAAGCATTTCTGACTAGAAATGCATTACACCCAGTGCACATCACAGCTGGCAACTACACATGGATCAAATATGACCCCCATGGTTATGAACATGTGTCCACAACATGGATTTGGGAAACACCTAACTATCTGCTACTCAATTTACCCTTGAAATGTGACAGGTTTTCCAGATCGCCAAAAATACTGTCAGCAGTGGTGGACTGTGCACTGCCATTAATTGCCATCTGTGCCCTGCAACACACTACAACTGGTGGTTCGGTCGGACCTACACAGCAAGATGAATTGGGGATGTTTGTGATAATCCTAAAGATATTATGTTGTTGTGATGCATCTAGCAGGGCCATATACAGTATTTTATTTCAAACCGTCAAAATGGCGGATGCCTGACTTACTGCACTGAACATCAGGAAAAACCTGCATCCACTAGAGGAAGTCATCTGCGCAATACCAACAGTGGCAGACACAGCCGTAGGCTAACTTTGTTGCCTGGGGTGGTCACAGCCCAATGGCTATGTCCATCGGCGATGATGCCTGGATGTGGTGTAAATGTATGCCGCGTTGTGCAAACTGAGTCACTTGACTCCTGACACTGCTGCCAGCAACACCTACACCACTTCAGCTGCTGTGTGCCACCTCTAGGAGCAATCATGGCATGTCCAGCAGGTGAAAGGGCCCCTGTCTTCTCTCCAGAGGAGCTTGAGAGTCTTGTGACTGAGGTCCTTCTCCGGTATGGTCAGCTCTATGGTTCACCAGAGGAGTAGACAAGTATCTCATTGGCACAATTGACTCTGTTCAACACCATCCTTTCCCTCCTCACAGGCTACAATGTGCCCCTCTCCGCCAGTTAGACTTCTAGTGTGCTGTTGTTGTAGCTTGTGTGGCATCAATGGGATGTACATGGTACAGTGTTGGAGACCAGTACTATATGAAGTGTTCATTCACATTGTGTTGTTTGATGTTTTTTGAGGCCCTAAATCCTCTTTGAATTAGATGCACATAACTAGGCAAGGAGACTTTACTGCCTTACAATGACATTTCTTTGCTTCTGATGGTGGTACATTTTAGACAATATGTATGTGCATGACAGCATGAGCTGTGTATGCATCTTGTCTGAGTCATTTGAGGATCTTGTAAGCATTGTGTATTGTGCCACAGATATTTCATCCCACATATGGCCTTGCAAAACTATTGTCTGGAAGCCATATCATAACTCACTGTGCCCTTCAGGTTGCCACACAGGCCACATTGATGATGGCCACATGATGTATTGTCATGCATGGAAGTGATGGAAATGTGAGTGTCATGTAGGTTCTGTATGCTCAGCCTGCATAGAACAGAGCCTGTCAAACATATCTCCCAATATGGGACATAGTCCAGGCTGTGGGATAGTCACTGTGGCTATGCAACTGTGGCACTGTGCCCAGTCCCTGTAGACCTGCAGATCCTGTCATGTGGCCAGTATGGGGCTCCAGTGGCAAAACTTGCCCTCAATGCATCTTTCTATTGACTAGTTTAGGAATGGTGTCAGAGTCACCAGATCCTCGGGGTCTGCGCACGTTCCCAACATGTCCACCACTGAACAGCTCCAAGACTCTGATAGATAAATCACAGAGGCTGAGAGAGTTCAAGAGGGGAAGAGGGGATTAGGAAGGGAACAGCTGGGAAGGAGACCTATAGTAAGAAAAAAGGTTAGAACACACAATATAACCTGAAATCAATACTTGACTAAGGTTTTAAGCATAGTCATTCTGAAAACATGAGCAATCTAAGAATGAAGTTTAAAATGACTAGGTTTCAAGATGGTCGGATACCTGTAATGGAATCAAGATGAATTAAATGAAAACTTTCTTATTCAAGCATGAATCAGAAAAAAGAACATGCATAATAGAAGCATACAATATTACATTTAGAAACTCTGACCTTTTGTGTTTTTAAAAAAATGTTTTCTTGAAATGTTTTCAACACAGATTACACTCTTTACAGATATATATATATATATGTATATTTACATATAGTAAACACTATGGAAGAATTGTGTTTCAATGACTTAATACTATATGAGTTCAAGAAATAAATCACACACTTGTCAACTTGAATACCACCAAACAAATGTCCTAGAATAGTAGTATACAATGAACAACATTAAATAAACTGGAGGAGAAAATCACACGTCCTACTGACTCGAATGCCACCATGCAAAATGTCAAGAAATGGTAGCGCGTGATAAACAACAAGGTTTAAATCATCATGAAACGAATCGTGTGTTTTTCCGATTCGTAAACCTTCATGTAAATGTCAAGAAATGGTTGCGCACAATAAACAACAAGCTTTAAAATTATCTTGAATCGAATCGCACGTCTTGCCGATTTGTAGCCTTCATGTAAATGTCAATAGATGGTAGCGTGTAATGAAACACAAGTTTTAAAGCTTCATAAAATGAATCGCACGTCTTGCCGATTCGTAAACATACATGTACATGTTAAAAATAGTAGCGCGTAATAAAACACAAGTTCTAAATTTTCATAAAACTAATCGCACCTCCTGCCGATTCGTAAGCGTCCATGTATATGCTAAAAAATGACAGCGCGCAATGAAACACAATTTCCAAACTGCCACAAAATGAATCGCGCGTTTTGCCGATTCACAAACTCCCATGTAAACACTACAAAACACTCAAGTGCACTTTTTCTGAGCTCAAAGCAATATGTTAATCAAATAAATAATTTGACCCTAGCATACGATAGTTCTGAAAATAAACGGTGTTGGGGATAAACCCAACTACCGTCTTACTGCCCAAGAATAAGATTCACCAGTGAAGCATGAAAAGCACAGGACTGGAAAATCAAATAGGCCACCGGGACAGGAACTCTGGAAATAGCTGCTGTTCTGCACCGGGACCTCTGAATAGTGAGCACTGGGATTTGGGCTGGCTCTTCTTTTATAGAGTCTTGGCCCAGCACACAACCACGCCCAGCCATGCTGCAGAGAAAGTCTCTGGAAGACCCTGGAAAGGGCCACACCCTAACACACTTTGAAAACCTGCAACAATGCATTGCAAAGGAATAGTATTTGTAAGCATATTCAAAATCAGTCTTCAGGATTGAACTCTGCAATGCAAAAGGTTAAACAACATATCAGCAAAATGCATAAATTACGGTGTTTTGAGAATGCTGGGTTTTTGCATTCTAGTCGCCAATAGAGCGCGTAATGCTCTGGGATTGACAAATGGGTACTGAGGTAAACCCCACAACTAGTCCATATGTGCATTTTGCATCAATGTCAATGTGTGTCTTTGATTCATAACAGGTCCCTTACTCCCACAGCTCTGTTGTCATCTTCACATACGTCATATTTGTCCTGTGCAGGTTTATTGTACAAATGACAATCCCACACTTCAGACCGTGTGTACATTTACAGGGTGCATTGACCTGTGACTCAGTAGCTTGGTTACATAGCAGAAATTGTACAATACATACCTTTGTCTGTTGGATACCATCTCTGCAGGTTAGAAACATATGTTCAAAGGTGTGTTCTGTGATACAGGTACATAGCACAGAAACCCCCCGGAAGTGACGTGAGTCTGCATTCTATATGTCCCATGTCCTCACATGCACAGGGACAACACTTTTCATACTCACTATGCTAGCTCTTTCAATGTCACTGAAGTGTAAGAGTGAAGTCTATACAATGGTAGTTGCCTGTAGGGACTGTATACATTGAGTCAATCTTGCACAGTTTACATGTTGCTGGAGCACGGGATACCCGATGTCAGTAAGCTTGCTTAGTCATTGTAGGCCATAAGCAGTGTACTGGGTTAGTCTGCAGATGACTCCAAAAATGTGTAGGCATGTCCCTATACTTATTGACATGTGTGCTTTACACTTGTGGTGTGTTGAAAGACCGCCCATTTTGTGCTTGGTGTTTTTGACATGTGTGTGACACAACCATTAGTGCAAAAACTTGTGTTTGTAATTGTTTGATTTGTCTCTTGCATCTGTACAAGTCAACGCCCATCAGAAGAAGGAGATCTGGAGAGCCATCGCATCGGAAGGTGCGGACCTTGGGTGTCCATAGAGAGCAGAGCAACCACTGTCGCAAGAGGTGGGAGGACCTGGAACGCTGGGCCTGGAAGATCACAGAGGATCTGCTGGGGCTGTCCTCCCAACATGGTAGGAGCACACGTCAGAACCTGCCCCCTTGGCGGTGGTGTTCCCGGAGCTTGATGGGTTTTGGAGGGAAGCACAGCAGCCACAAGGAGGTAAGTACAGGGTATATTTGTACCCGTCAAATCGCCAAGTTGATGTGTTAGGTTCTGATATCTCCTCCTGATGATTGGGGATGGGCCATGTGTGACACACAAGATGACCAACTGTTTGTGTAGGTATGGAATTTGGTGCATACTGATGTGCCTTGCCTATTAGCCCAAAGACCTAGTACACAACCGAGTACACACCAATAAAAATTGCTCTCCAGGGACAACGCATGGCTGTGTACATTTATCAATCAATTAATGTTTGTTGTTGTAGTGGGTCTAAATTGTACTTA
Source organism: Pleurodeles waltl (assembly GCF_031143425.1). NCBI lineage: Eukaryota > Metazoa > Chordata > Amphibia > Caudata > Salamandridae > Pleurodeles > Pleurodeles waltl. The sequence continues at coordinate 1,020,940,958 of NC_090439.1, forward strand.
ACAGACCACTACTTCTCAGTGTCACAGTGCCACAGCCCAAAGAAAAAGAAGTGATGGCTCACTGTCCTCCGCCATGTGTCTGGTCAAGTGAATAAATTAGCTTCTGCCCCCCAGAGGACACTTGTCATCAGTGTGTGACAAGTGCTGGTGCCTCACTACTGTCTTTTATGTGAAGGTGGCCATCCTACATGTGACAGACCATTACATTGGTATTTAGGTGCAGCTGCAGATCAATACTTCCCCTTTGTAAGTGTGGAATGTCCATAGAGATGATGTAGGTGCCATCACTGTTGCCAACATTCCTTATGCCTACATGTTAGTATGTGTCCCTTTTTCTTTTGACAAAATGTGTACAGTGAAGTTTCACACAATATCTACCTGTGTTCAATGGATAGTTTTGTATTTCCTCACATATATGTGCATGCTAACTGTGTTTGGAATTTGGCATATGTAACGGGGCTGTATTTCAGGTGGTGCCACAGAAAGGAGTCTGTCACCATTTATTTTTGGCTGACACACATCCTCACCCAACATTGCATGTCATTTGGGCGTGTACAAGCGCAGTAGCAATAAGGAACATGACAGGGAGGACTACAGGTTTACCCACAATATGCATTTTCATGCTGTTGATGTGCCATCATGTTGCAAAGTGCTCTGCGCATGTGAAATGGGGAAGGTTTATTACCTGACTGCTGGCATGCATCACAGAGTGATTTGCAGTTATGTTGGAATCATATTTGGTTGAATACAATCATTCATCCATGGACTTCTGGGTTTACAGAACCAAAATGGAGATAGTGATGAAGCTTCCCATTGGGCAACATGCTGAGGGCCTCCTACAAGTAATTGAGAATCCCTGGGCCTCCCCAACATACAAAAGACCAATGGCTTCTACTGATGCAATCAGAGTATGTCATTGTAAAGGGTGCCCTAAAGTAGAGGTGATTTCCCTGGGGCTAGCTGACTCATTGTGTTCTTGATTTTAGAGACATTTCTCCCTGACAATTTGCACATTTTGTCTACAGTGTACATTTTCATGCCAAATGTGCAGTATAACTGAGCAACATTAGAACTACCTCCTTGACTCCATCAGGACAATTTACACATGGTGAAGTGTGCATTGTTGATATGTTTCCAGTGTGACATGAGTATTTCCATGTCACCTGCTTCAGTCTACTGTACTGCTGTCAGCAACATGCTAGGATTTTGAAGCACCATGTCTTATTGTGTTATTGTGCATGTGACAAATAAATGTATGCATGGACTTCTGTGGGATCTGTGGGAATGGACTTGATATTGGACTACTATTGTATGACAACAGGAAACTGAGGTATGCTCCATGAGGCAAAGCATTGAAGGTTAGGAGGTTTCCTACTTGGTCAATGGTTACTGTGTTGCACAACTTCATTAATGCAATTGGAGTTGTCTGAGATCCTGATTTATCTGTGGGCAACTGTTGACAGTTTATGAGGTGTGCATGTATATGGTGTGGTACATGTAGGTCTATTTATGTGTATTTATATGCATTATATGTGCAAATTTAGAACATATAAGGAGGGTCTGAATTACAGAGAGGAATGGGAATATTTAGTAAGATAAGGATAAATTAGACCCGGATCTCTCATTGGACAGATATAAAATATATAAGAGCCAAAATGCAAATAAAATAGTATTGTAACAACTATAAGATTGGCAATGAAGATTAATATTCTAAAATGAATCATAGAAAGAATTATGCATGGGAAGAAGATTGAATTAATTAGGACTTTACAATTACAAGAAAAATGAGTTATTATTACATTTTATTAAGTTTAAGATGGCATCCAGGAAGGGCAACCAGTAAAAATGCAAACTGAAGTCGAAATTATTGAAAAGGTAGATGGAGATGAAGTTTTTTTGCAAGTACCATGAGGGGTTTAATAAGAATACAGGGATGATTTAAGAGATGTCAATTACAAACAAACGTATAAATAAATACAAACAAGAACAAAAATCTTAGTTTTGATACAGGAGCAAAAGCACGTTTTTAAATGAGGGGTTAATTCAGAAAGATGAAGATCCTGACTATAGTAATTTGTGGTAATAAATAAATATGTTTATAAAGAACTACACCTATAGTGCTCCCATGCAGCCTGATGTCAAAATGGCAGTGGTAGAGGACAGATGGGAGAAAGGTGCATTTCAGTAATACATAACATAAATACAGCTATTAAGATGGTAGAAACTGAATCTGATGCCGATTGCAAACAAACATAAAGAAACATAAAAAAGAAAAAGAAATTGTACACAGGAGCAAAATAAAGTTTTCATTACCTTAAAGGAGGGGTTCATTTTAAAACCTTAAATGAAAAGATTAAGATCCACACCAACAGACACCACCACAACAGCCAGCAGCACATCCACCATACCCACCAAACACCCAGACAATAGCTCACAACCCACAGACCCACTCCTCAAAAACCATACCCCTAGATACCACTACCGCACCCACAGATACATCCACCACATCAACCATACCCTAGACATCACACACACACACAGACACACCGCCATACTGACAGGCACCACCCCAACACACACAGTAACACCCACAACATCCACTATACCCACAGACACGACCCCACCAAACAAATACACATCCACCACTTTAACACCACCCAGTAACTCCACCTTACAGCCTCCAATACGCAAACCCCCACACTTATACATGCAACAACCGCTATCCAAATGGAAGCATACCTCACACACACAGACATCCATGGCATCAACACCCACAGACAAGACCACCATTACCTCAGTCTCGAAAATCCCCAACCAATTCTGATGACCCTACCAATTTCCCCAAGGAGAGTTTCCTCTTTGACCATGACGTTTCCTCTGTTCCCTCCCACATTCCAACCCATCCCTTCCACATCAAATTTCTCCCCTGTCACACCTGCCCTCTCTGCAAGCACCCATCCCCCATCCCCCAAAGAAGAATTCCACCCCTCCAAAGAAAAAGCCCTAACTCTCAAACTCACACATCCCACATCTGACCCCACCCAATCCTGACCCCTGAGGTGCCAAATGACCCTTCCTGTGGAGTTTCCCTGGCAGTAATTGGAGTCAAGGTTGGGCACAGTACTGTACATGGAGGTATATGGACTGCCCACTGGCCTTTGACCTACATCATATTGCGTTAATAAACCCAAATTGTTGTTTTGTTGGGTAAACATTTGTCCTGTGATTACTTCTCTTTTTTTTTGCTGTTCCTAAGTAACTTGTGTTGTATGCCTACAGTTTGGTGCGTTGTGTTTCACACTGATTGCTGATCCATTTGCTGTTGTTTGATTTTGTGTGCAGTGCTGGTGTCACCCAAGACAAGTGTAGATGTACAATGTATGGGTATGGAAGTTAATCCAGTTGAGGTGTAATCACATTGTGTTATGTTTGCTGTGGTAAATATTTCATCTTGTGTTGGCCAATGTCATTAGATCTGTCCCCCTGATATGGATTGCACATTCATCTCATACGTGGAAGCTAGAGTTTTGTTTGTCAACACATGGATTTTGTTCAATTGTGCTACCTTCCTTTGCATTTGATTGACCATGTGCCCTTTTTGATTTGTGTCTTTCAGCTACTTCATCTAGATGTATGGCCCATGCTGTTTCTGCTGTATTTGCTTTCTTGACTTGCACTTACACATTGTGCAGATTGGCATAGACCTTGGCTCTACTATTGCTTGTCCCTGAGATACATGAATGACCAGTTCCTGTGCAAATGGGTCTGTGCAAGGTGAAATGTGCCCCAGGGCAGCATCCTTCAAAGAGTGCTCTTGATGGCCCCATCCCTTTTTTGCATGTGTTATTTGCATTGTGAGTTTTAGATATTTTTCTCTCAAACTATTGTGCATCCCATTGACCTTCCATTGTGTTGCAATGTGGATGATATGTGGGTCAGTTACAGAAATGTTTCATGTAAGGGGTATTTGTGTTCCATGACACATTCATACATATGTGTCTTCAATCTGACGCCAGTCCATGGTATGTGAGCAACATGAGGGTTTCAATTGAATTGGCAGATGTGATTTTGCTGTGGTGTTGCAGTTATGTGACACAATGTTCAGTACACTTCATTGCCCCTGTGCCAAGGATGATCAAACGTGTGTTATTGTGGAGTGTGGAGGTGCAGTGTCAGTGGCCTGCTCAAAGGGGGCGTTTAATAGCTGTGTTTGTGTCATTCTTTGTGAATAACTCTGACCAGGGACACAAAGTCTAGTGCACTTGGTGCCCGTAGCGTAAACTCCATATCATGTGGAGGATGGCGCGATGATCTGTTGTGGTGCTTCATGACACAGGTATGTGTTGGTTCTTACCGTTGATTGCATGCATGGCTGCAGGGATTTTGGGCTCCATCTTTGAGCAACAGCATCGGCTGGACATGTGTGATGGGCTCCATGGCGGCCCAGGGTGTGTAATGCTGCCTGCAGGTGAGTTGCTTCCTTTATGCTCTCTGTTTTTGCTTTCTGGGTTGTGGTGGTTGGACCTCCACGGTCACGTTGGTGGTAGGCAACATCATAATGTGTCCAGCGGAAACACTGGCTCCATGGACCTTTTTCACCTGCCTCACCACTGTGCTGCCTCGTGGTGCCGGCGGGACTGCTGCAGTCTTTCCTCTATGGGACCACCTGCATCAAAATACGGTGGTCTGACTGCCAAGCTGATGGCAGTCAAACTACCGCCACTGTCACGGCAGTTCACGGATCACCAAACTCGTAATCAGCCCCTTAGTATATTAATATATCACACATACTTTTTCAATTGTATTATTTTGTATTGTACACTTTTACATTTTGTTACATGTATTTAAAGAAAAAGCAATAGTAATTTTAGAGTACAGTAAATTGAATATGTTTTTTAATTGTAAAAAAACTGAAATAAATGACAATTTATATTTATTTGAATAATGCACTTTGTCACCTTTTTTATATTCACTATAATTTTTAAGCATGTGCTAATTTTAAATGTTTTATTTATGTTTAAATATAATTTAACATATTTATAATTACATATATTAAATAACAATTGAATATATTTTATACTATCATTTAATTTATACTTTAGAATTGTGGGAATATTTTTATAACATTGTGTGAGATGTTTAACATTTAAAATATTGTTTTTACAATTTTTATAACATTTAATATTCCCGTAGATTTTTATGGGGAGGTAGTCTTTGGTTTTACTTTAATTTGACTGGCATTCTTTACTTCTAGCTTCTATTTTGCAGACTATTAATGATATTTGTCTTCTTTTTCCAGGAGCAAAGTTGTGGTTAGATGCTGTTGTTCATCAGAACAGGTAATTCCTTTTTTAGGGATTTTTAAGGGTTTTGAGAGTAGTGTGAATTTAGGATGGGTGTTTAATAATTAAATATAGTGTTAATTTTGGGATGTTTAAATGGGTTTTTATCATTGTTTTGCAATCTGTCGTTGTATCACTTTTTTAAATTGTATTATTAATGTATGATTATTATTTTTTTTAAATATGATGTTGCTTATTTTTGGATGGTTAAATGTTATGTCTGTGTATATTTGGGAATGTGATGTATTGTACTGGTGAGTGTTTGAAACTTAGTTTGCAGGTTTTTATCTACAAACGATTTTGTAGATTTTGAAGTTCGAGTTTGCAATTTTTAAAAAATGAAAACCTTTTTTGGTTTGTTATATATCAATAGTTTTTACTTAGATTTTCTTATTTTTCAGGTTTCCTGGAGTGGTTCTTCTTTTAGAACATTTATTTTGTGTTTTTTGTTTTTTTTGGAATGTACAGACTTTGGATGGCTTTGAGGGATTTCGACTGGATTGTTAATAGTTTTGCTTTCTTTTGGGGAGGTTGTATTTGGTTTCCTAATTGTTTAGTGAATTATAATTTTTTGTTATGTGGTGATGGTGAGAGATCTGCAGCCTCAAAGCAGTAAGTTTTAAACAATTTTTTTCTTATGAGTGGGGAATGAGATATTTTATTGTTTTTGTTTATGTAATTATTAAGTTGAATTGTTTGGATCATGTGTTGATGAGATGGACTTAATCAGTTTTTAAATTGGTTAGCATTATATATATATATATATATATATATATATATATATATATATGTGTGTGTGTATATCTATACATGTACACACATATATATATATATATATATATATATATATATATACACCATTATAATTATTTAGATTTTTATTATACTAGTGATTATTATTTTATATACTATTTTCACTGATGTAATAACATAATCATATTATTATTAACAATATATATATTTGGTATGTTGAGTTAGAGTACATTGTAGATTTTGTGGTTTTTGGTAGGTTAGTATATATCCCTCAGAGGATAGATTTAGCTATTATTTTTAAGAAGTCTAATTCTTTGTTGTTTATGAAAATGTTGACTTTACTTTGTAGCATGTCCTACAGTTATTTAGTTTGTTTGCTAAATTTAGGGCCTATTTGGGTAAAAGTGTATTCAATTCTTAGTTTTTGGCATCTCTGTTCTTTTTGTAATACTTCAATACATTGCATAAAGTAGGTTGAGTTCTGACTAGTGTGGATTGGAAGGCATTATGCCATCTTTTCACTGCATAGTTTGTTTTGGCTTTGTGTGCCAGGGTGCTGTCGTAGATGTTCCACCATTGTATTTGGAATTTGGCTTAGCTTTTTTGTCCTGACTGATGCTGTCTGTCAACCCAGGTGTCTTTGAAATAGTCTGTTAGAAGACTTAGGGCCAGAATCCGAACTTGGTGTCCACACCCCCAGCCCGTGGCAGCAGCAGTGGAGAATAGACTGTCAAGCCACCGGCATCCTGACTGCCCAATTCTGAGTTGCCCACAAGACTGGTGGTTTGTTGGTGCCACAGTCATGGCAGCAGCACGCTTCGACTCTAGTAAGAGCCTGAAGGCCATGTCGGCCATGATGGAGGGTCACCAGCCAGTCAGGTTCACTCTGTCCTTGCAGTATCCCTAGCAAATGACACAGTACGCACACCCAATCAGCCAGCATTCAGGGGCTGGTAGTGAGCAGTAGCTCACATTACAGAAGGGCATAATCACCCTAAGGCCTTTGTTGGGGCCCTGCCCTGCCTTTCCATCAACCTTTAGCCGGTAGGGACCCCACCAGGTGAAGATCAGCGGAAAGGCAGGTCCTGATCAGTCCAGCGGCTAAGGTTGCAGGCCTGCATTCATTGACCACCTCCACTGCCACCGCTGTGGTAGTAGTGATGTCGGTGTTGGCAGCTGTCTTGAGGCGGTGTCACTGCCCAAATCATGATCTGGCAGTTGGACCTCTGAGGAGGCAGCGGTCTGACTGCCAAAAACTCGACAGCGGAACAGGGCCGGCCAAGCTCAGAATCGGGTCCTAAGTCTGTCTTCATCTTGTTGGCTTCCTATTAGTAAGTTATAGTGGTTGACTACCTCTATGAAAGGGCCGTAGACTAGTGCTATCATTTTTTGACTTTGAAGGCAAATTGGCTGTTAGTGGAATGTTCTGCACTTATTGGATTTGTTGCCATATACTTTGATTAAAGTGATAGTAACAGCATTGTATTGCTGTGTGGAGGTATATTTTTGGTACTATTTGAATTATGGTCTGTCTTTAAGGATTTTGCTTGGGGGGTCCTGAGAACTAGTGCTTGCCTCTCTTATATACTGTAAAACTTCTCTAACTTCTATCTCTGTAACATTTGGAGGGTGATTTTGCTCCTTTACATCAATTGCAACATTTTCCTTTGTAGGTTGCCTTCCATACCATGCATTACAATACAATTTAGTACATTTCCATTTTATACTTTTTGTCAATACACTTTCGTAGGTGTAAGTGTAGGCCATGTGACTTAATAATAGCTCTCCTTTTAGTTGAGTTTAGCGTCAAAAAATTTAGCGCCGTCTAACGCCATTCTGAAGCGCCATGCGGGCGCCGTATTTATGGAATGGCGTTAGCCGGCGCTAGCAGACCGGCGCTGCCTGGTGTGCGTGGAAAAAAACCACGTAGACCAGGCAGCGCCGGCGTAGGGGGAAAATGGCGTTAGGGCGTCTTAAAATGGGGCAAGTCAGGTTGAGGCAAAAAAATCGCCTCAACCCGATTTGCGCCATTATTTTCGACGCCCAGACGCCATTTAAATGACTCCTGTCTTAGTAAAGACAGGAGTCATGCCCCCTTGACCAATGGCCATGCCCAGGGGAATTATGTCCCCTGGGCATGGTCATTGGGCATAGTGGCATGTAGGGGGGCACAAATAAGGCCCCCCTATGCCACCCAAAAAAAAAAAAAATATATAAAAAATTATACTTACCTGAACTTACCTGAATGTCCCTGGGGTGGGTCCCTCCATCCTTGGGTGTCCTCCTGGGGTGGGCAGGGGTGGCAGGGGGGGTCCCTGGGGGCAGGGGAGGGCACCTGTGGGCTCATTTTGAGCCCACAGGCCCCTTAACGCCTACCCTGACCCAGGCGTTAAATAGTGGCGCAAATGCGGGGTTTTTTGACCCGCCACCTCCCGGGCGTGACTTTTGCCCGGGAGTATAAATACGACGCATTTGCGTCGCCGTCATTTTTTTAGACGGGAACGCCTTCCTTGCATCTCATTAACGCAAGGAAGGCGTTCACGCAAAAAAATGACGCTATTTGCCCATACTTTGGCGCTAGACGCGTCTAATGCCAAAGTATAAATATGGCGTTAGTTTTGCGCAGAATTTGCGTCGAAAAAAACGACGCTAATTCGGCGCAAACGGAGTATAAATACGGGCCTTAGTTTCTTACTTAGCTAATTTTAATCGGCTGATAGCTGAGACTTCCTGGCCTGAAGAAAAGCAAGTGGCCTTGTTTTACAAAGGACTCAAAGATGAGTTAAAGGACCTTCTTGCCCAGATAGACCCACAGCCTACAGATTGTCAAAATCTAATAAACCTTGTTTTGAGACTGGATTATCGTCTAGCAGAACGAAGGGGAACACGCACAAAGACTGAGAAATATTCCTGGCATGTCCACGATCATAGAGAATCAAGAACCTAGAAAGAGAGAACTCCGGAACCTATGGAAATCGTAACTATCAGGGGACCTTTGACCAAAGACGAAAAGGACCTACATAGAAAGAATGGACAATGTCTTTATTGGGGGCGCAAGGGTAATTTCGCCAAAGATTGTCCAATCAATCCAAAGAGCAAACGAGGTCCTGTCCAGAAAATTGCAGCCAATGTACAAGTCGAGCCGGAAAACTAAATCACCCAAGATGTAAAGAAGGGTTGCTCTTGGGTGTCACCGTGGACCCTTCACAGTCTAGACATCTAAAGCTGGGCATAAAAGTTCAAGTAAAGAAAAATTACTATTTCAAGAAGCCCCTCGTAGATTCTGGGGCTACCGGGAACTTTGTTGATGCCCAATTGGTTCATGCATGGGGTATCCCATGCACCAAGAAAAAGACTACAGAGATAATACAAGCAGTAGATGGAAAACTTTTGACTGGAGGCCCAGTAATTCTTCAGACTGTCCCCTTGTCGGTGATCTGTGATGGGGGAAATCAAAGAACCAAACATGAAGAGAAACCCATCTTTGATGTGATCCATGCTCCTCAGTATGGAATTATCCTTGGCTTACCATGGTTAACTCATCACAATCCTGAGATTAATTGGGCAGAATGGAAAGTTGTGTTCTCTTCCACCATATGTAATAAGATATGTCTCCAGACATCTCGAATCACCAAAAAGTGCAACTCTCACATAGCCACTGCAGCGGGGAAAGTAGTAAAGTTGCTCAGGCAGTATTCGTCCTATGATGATTGTTAGAAATGGGGTTTTTGGTTGGCAGTTAGGTTGCCCTCTGTCCAAGCAAGAACCCTCACTCTAGTCAGGGTAAGTCACACACAATCCAAAATCAGCCTGTGCTCACCCTCCGGTAGCTTGGCACGAGCAGTCAGGCTTAACTTAGAAGGCAATGTGTAAAGCATTTGTGCATTAAATCATACAACACCATAGCATAACACCACAAAAATACACCACACAGTATTTAGAAAAATATATAATATTTATCTGGGTATCTTCAGGTCAAAACGATCAAAGTTGCAATATGAATTTGTAAAGATATCACTGAAAAGTGATATAAAGTGTCTTAAGTCTTTAGAAAGTAAACAGAGTCTCTTTCAAACACCAAGTACCTGGTTTCTGGTGGAAAATCTCCTCAGAGGGCCACAAAGGAAGAGGTGCGTGGAAAAAGGGTGTGTGCGTCGATTTCTCCCCAGCACACACGGACTTGCATCGTTATTTTCCACGCGGGGAAGTCGGGCGTCGTTTTCTGGCGCGCGGACAGTCTCTTTCTGTGGGTCGTGGGGATTACCAGATGTCCCGGGTCTGTGCGTGGATTTTCCTGCTTGTTTTCCGGCTGCGCGTCGTTCTGCGGGGCTGCGCGTCGAAGTTTCGATCTCACGGCAGGCGTCGCGTCGATTTCTCCTGCGGAGTCGGGCGGCGTTGTCCTTGCGAGGCCGTGCGTCAAAGTTTTGATCTCACGGCAGGCGTCGCGTCGATTTCTCCTGCGGAGTCGGGCGGCGTTGTCCTTGCGAGGCCGTGCGTCAAAGTTTTGATCTCACGGCAGGCGTCGCGTCGATTTCTCCCAGGAAGTCGGGCGGCGTTGTCCTTGCGAGGCCGTGCGTCAAAGTTTCGGTCGTCCCGAAGGCGTCGCGTTGATCAGCGTCGGTGTGCGGCGTTTTTCTTGCCACGGAACAAGCTGTGCGTCGAAAAGTTCGGCGCACGGAGCGTCCAAGAGGAAGAGTGAAGTCTTTTTGGTCCTGAGACTTCAGGGAACAGGAGGCAAGCTCTATCCAAGCCCTTGGAGAGCACTTTTACAGCCAGGCAAGAGTTCAGCAAGGCAGCAGGCCAACAGCAAGGCAGCAGTCCTTTGTAGAAAAGCAGACAGGTGAGTCCTTTGAGCAGCCAGGCAGTTCTTCTTGGCAGGATGTAGTTTCTTGTTCAGGTTTCTTCTCCAGCAAGTGTCTGATGAGGTAGGGCAGAGGCCCTGTTTTATACTAAGTTGTGCCTTTGAAGTGGGGGTGACTTCAAAGAGTCTCTAAGAAATGCACCAAGTTCCCTTTCAGCTCAATCCTGTCTGCCAGAGTCCCAGTAGGGGGTGTGGCAGTCCTTTGTGTGAGGGCAGGCCCTCCACCCTCCCAGCCCAGGAAGACCCATTCAAAATGCAGATGTATGCAAGTGAGGCTGAGTACCCTGTGTTTGAGGTGTGTCTGAGTGAATGCACAAGGAGCTGTCAACTAAACCTAGCCAGACGTGGATTGAAGGGCACAACAAGATTTTAGTGCAAAGAAATGCTCACTTTCTAAAAGTGGCATTTCTAGAATAGTAATATTAAATCCGACTTCACCAGTCAGCAGGATTTTGTATTACCATTCTGGCCATACTAAATATGACCTTCCTGCTCCTTTCAGATCAGCAGCTGCCACTTCAACAGTGTATGAGGGCAGCCCCAATGTTAGCCTATGAAAGGAGCAGGCCTCACAGTAGTGTAAAAACGAATTTAGGAGTTTCACACTACCAGGACATATAACTACACAGGTACATGTCCTGCCTTTTAACTACACCGCACCCTGCTCTAGGGGTTACCTAGGGCACACATTAGGGATGACTTATATGTAGTAAAAGGGGAGTTCTAGGCTTGGCAAGTACTTTTAAATGCCAAGTCGAAGTGGCAGTGAAACTGCACACACAGGCCTTGCAATGGCAGGCCTGAGACAGGGTTAAGGGGCTACTGAGGTGGGTGGCACAACCAGTGCTGCAGGCCCACTAGTAGCATTTAATCTACCTGCCCTAGGCACATGTAGTGCACTCTACCAGGGACTTACAAGTAAATTAAATAGTCAATCATGGATAAACCAATCAGTAGTACAATTTACCCAGAGAGCATATGCACTTTAGCACTGGTTAGCAGTGGTAAAGTGCCCAGAGGTCAAAAGCCAACAACAACATGTCAGAAAAAATAGGAGGAAGGAGGCAAAAAGTTTGGGGATGTCCCTGTCAAAAAGCCAGGTCCAACATGACCCCCTACCAGCCTAAAGCCAGGGGAGAACAATCACTATCCTGATGTACTTCCCTGTTTGAGGCGACAGAACAAGGACCCAGGCCCACAACAGCAGGGGCATGCTCCAGTTCTTCGCCTTCCTGACTCCAATTGGATCACTCTGTCCATACTCTCAGGGCCCACTAAGCCAACCCATGGGGAACCTTTCTCCTTACCTGCGGATCCCATCTGTGCAGCACCTAATCTTACTTTGCTCACAGATGTATCCCAGGAGCAGGATAGTACCACCATGACCAACACAGTGGTGTTGCCCACTCTACCCCTGGGGTGTGACACTTGTCCCCTCCCCAGGGATAACTCTGTCCACCCGGACAGCAAGCCACAGTGATTACTGACAGCTGCCAGGGATGAGAGCCAGGCCCCAGGCCTCTCAAAGCTCTCCAACCACTGTGGCTGTGGAGAGTGGGGGGCGGTAGCCCCAGGTGCTGGGCACCCTTTAACCACTCTCCCTTCCACCAGGTCAGGGATGACAGCCTGAACCTGGTCCTCCCCTCTGGGGCTTTGTACCCTCCCTCCTGGAGCGGTACCCCCAGAGTCCAACATGGTCAGGGTGCTTACAGAAGTCACCCTGTACCATTCCTCCACCAGTGCAGGGCTGTTAACCTGCAACTGGCCCTCCAACCTGGGGCCTGTACCTTCAGGTTGGACTAGGGCCCGGGGTGAGGCTTCCCTCCCCCAGCCCTCCCTTCTGGGGTCCAGCACCCTCCAACTAGGAGTGGCCTCCTCAGAAGACAACATGGTAGGGGCACTGTTATCAGTAGCCCCTCCCTCCAGGTCCGGGGGGACACCCTGAACCTGGTCTTCCAGCCCAGGGTCTGTACCCTCAGACTGGATCACTGCCTGGCAAACCAGGACTTCCTGGGAGGCACACCTACCCCCCACCAGGTCAGAGTTTAACCTCTGCACCTGCCCATTCAACTCAGAGTCACCACCCTGAAGTTGAACAATTGCCTGGCACGCCAGGACTTCCTGGAGGGCACACTGACCCTCCACCAGGTCAGAGTTTAACCTCTGCACCTGACCATTCAACTCAGAGTCACCACCCTGAAGTTGAACAATTGCCTGGCACGCCAGGACTTCCTGGAGGGCACACTGACCCTCCACCAGGTCAGAGTTTAACCTCTGAACTTGGCCATTCAACTCAGAGTTATCACCCTGAAGTTGAACAATTGCCTGGCACACCAGGACTTCCTGGAGGGCACACTGACCCTCCAGCAGGTCAGAGTTTAACCTCTGAACTGGGCCATTCAACTCAGAGTCACCACCCTGAAGTTGAACAATTGCCTGGCGCACCAGGACTTTCTGGGAGGCACACCTACCTCCCACCAGGTCAGAGTTTAACCTCTGAGCCTGGTTCCCCAACCCAGGGTCACCACCCTGAGGTTGGGCAATTGCCTGGCACGCCAGGACTTTCTGGGGGGCACACCTACCCCCCACCAGGTCAGAGTTTAACCTCTGAACCTGGTCATCCAACCCAGAGTCAACACCCTGAGGTTGGACAATTGCCTGGCACAGCAGGGCTTCTTGGGAGGCACACCTACCTCCCACCAGGTCAGAGTTTAACCTCTGAATCTGGGTATCCAACCCAGAGTCACCACCCTGAGGTTGAACAATTGCCTGGCACGCCAGGACTTTCTGGGGGGCACACCTACCCCCCACCAGGTCAGAGTTTAACCTCTGAACCCGGTTATCCAACCCAGAGTCAGCACTCTGAGGTTGAACAATTGCCTGGCACGCCAGGACTTTCTGGGGGGCACACCTACCCCCCACCAGGTCAGAGTTTAACCTCTGAACCCGGTTATCCAACCCAGAGTCAGCACTCTGAGGTTGGACCACTGCCTGGTACACAAGGACTTTCTGGGGGGCACGCCTACCCCCCAACAGGTCAGAGCTTATCCCCTGAACCTGGTTAGCCAACCCAGAGTCACCACCCTGAGGTTGAACCATTGCCTGGCAGGCCAGGACTTCCAGGGAGGCACACCTACCTCCCACCAGGTCAGAGTTTAACCTCTGAGCCTGGTTCCCCAACCCAGGGTCACCACCCTGAGGTTGGGCAATTGCCTGGCACGCCAGGACTTTCTGGGGGGCACACCTACCCCCCACCAGGTCAGAGTTTAACCTCTGAACCTGGTCATCCAATCCAGAGTCAACACCCTGAGGTTGGACAATTGCCTGGCACAGCAGGACTTCTTGGGAGGCACATCTACCTCCCACCAGGTCAGAGTTTAACCTCTGAACCTGGGTATCCAACCCAGAGTCACCACCCTGAGGTTGAATCTTTGCCTGGCATGCCAGGACTTCCTGGGGGGCACTCTCACCCCCCACAAGGGACACACCGTCCCCAAGGGCCACACAAGAGTCTGGTTGGCGCAGGTCTCCCGACCTCTGCCCATCCGGCAGAGTCTGGGTTTCCCCCAAACCAGAAACGGTTTCACCTGGGTCATTCCTGGGGGGCTCTGCTCTCAGAGCTTTCCCCTGACTCTCAAGGTCCTCCACTGGGGTCTGCAACCCCCTCTCAACCCTATGTCTGGACTTCTGCACCCCCTCACTAGGAGGGGTACTGCCAGACACCAGAACTGTTGGGATGCTGGCTACAGTCACCCCCCCAAGTTCTTCTGACACTGCGGGGCTTCCCTCAAAAGGTGGCCCTACGGTACAGGCTAGGCTTCCCTCCTGGTGTTCCCTCATGGAACCCTCTAGGACCTGGGACCTACCTGGGACACTACAATCCTCTCCCACCACACTCGGTTGGGAACCACCTAGACCACTCCCTTCAGGAGCACCCCCAAATGCCTCTTCAGACTCTCTGGTACTCACCCAGAAGTCTGCCTCCATTGTAAGTTCCCTGGGGTCAGAACTCACACTCCACCTGGTGTTGGCGTAGCTCTGGAAAATAAGGACCAGACATATGCTCTCCAGCAATTACATCACTCTGCCCTTCACATGTATTAACCACAGTACCCTTCACCCAACCACCCAGTAACTCAACCTTGGAAAAGCACTCTACTTCACCCTCCTGAGACTGGTGAGACAGTATCTGTCTGTCCCTGACACTCAACCCAAACTCTTCTGGGATGTCTCTACACTCTATATCCAGGACGTCCACCAGGGGGGAACCCTTTTCTCTGTCACTCTCTGCTAGAGTCAGTAAAGTGTCCCTCCCCCCAGTAGGAATATGACTCCCTGTGCCAGTTCCCCAATCCTTCTCAGGGACCCTGTGCATAACGGGAACTACCTCATACCCTTGAACTGCCTGGGGTGTGTCAACTCCCTTCTTCAAGTTGGGCACCACATCTCTGGGCTTGTGCCCTTCTTCAGCAGTACTAGATGCAAGATTTTTGCTGCCACCATCTGAACTGGACTCAGCCCTTCCGGCCTCCAGTTTCAGCTCTTTACAGCTCAGCTCTTGAGCTGCAATCTTTTCTTCTTCCAGGGCTAAGAGTCTTTTTGCCTCAACCTCTGCAAGATACTCCTCTAATTGTTGCTCCTGTCGCCTTTGACTTCGGAGCCATTCATCTATTTCTGGGTCACTGTCCAACTCTGAGTAGTCTTCCTCCTCATCTGAGTAGTCTTCCTCCTCATGTGCGTAGTCCTCCTCCTGATCTGAGGGGTACTTAGTCATTTGGTTTCTTGCTGACTCTCTCTCTGCCCATCTTTCCTCCCCCCAGACTATGTAGTGATGGAGCATCTCCGCTTTAGTAGATCTCCTTGCTACAGGAAAGCCCCATTGTCTGCAAAGCTTCCTTAGGTCAGCCTTAGTGAGGTGGTCAGTACGAACAAAGAATGAGTAGGTACACAATCCCATTTTGATAAGATCTTATCAGCAAAAACCAAAATCCAAAGTCCAAAATATCAATAGTATATCCAGGAGGACATCAGAGAACCAAGAGCCAAAAAAGATGAAAAATCAAGTTGACCTTCAACTGTGGGTAGGTAGTGAAATACTTAGCTACTGTATGTCACTGCACAAACACAAGTCCTATCCTCACCGCTGATCACCAATGTTAGAAATGGGGTTTTTGGTTGGCAGTTAGGTTGCCCTCTGTCCAAGCAAGAACCCTCACTCTAGTCAGGGTAAGTCACACACAATCCAAAATCAGCCTGTGCTCACCCTCCGGTAGCTTGGCACGAGCAATCAGGCTTAACTTAGAAGGCAATGTGTAAAGCATTTGTGCAATAAATCATACAACACCATAGCATAACACCACAAAAATACACCACACAGTATTTAGAAAAATATATAATATTTATCTGGGTATCTTCAGGTCAAAACGATCAAAGTTGCAATATGAATTTGTAAAGATATCACTGAAAAGTGATATAAAGTGTCTTAAGTCTTTAGAAAGTAAACAGAGTCTCTTTCAAACACCAAGTACCTGGTTTCTGGTGGAAAATCTCCTCAGAGGGCCACAAAGGAAGAGGTGCGTGGAAAAAGGGTGTGTGCGTCGATTTCTCCCCAGCACACACGGACTTGCGTCGTTATTTTCCACGCGGGGAAGTCGGGCGTCGTTTTCTGGCGCGCGGACAGTCTCTTTCTGTGGGTCGCGGGGATTACCAGATGTCCCGGGTCTGTGCGTGGATTTTCCTGCTTGTTTTCCGTCTGCGCGTCATTCTGCGGGGCTGCGCGTCGAAGTTTCGATCTCACGGCAGGCGTCGCGTCGATTTCTCCTGCGGAGTCGGGCGGCGTTGTCCTTGCGAGGCCGTGCGTCAAAGTTTTGATCTCACGGCAGGCGTCGCGTCGATTTCTCCTGCGGAGTCGGGCGGCGTTGTCCTTGCGAGGCCGTGCGTCAAAGTTTTGATCTCACGGCAGGCGTCGCGTCGATTTCTCCTGCGGAGTCGGGCGGCGTTGTCCTTGCGAGGCCGTGCGTCAAAGTTTTGATCTCACGGCAGGCGTCGCGTCGATTTCTCCCGGGAAGTCGGGCGGCGTTGTCCTTGCGAGGCCGTGCGTCAAAGTTTCGGTCGTCCCGAAGGCGTCGTGTTGATCAGCGTCGGTGTGCGGCGTTTTTCTTGCCACGGAACAAGCTGTGCGTCGAAAAGTTCGGCGCACTGAGCGTCCAAGAGGAAGAGTGAAGTCTTTTTGGTCCTGAGACTTCAGGGAACAGGAGGCAAGTTCTATCCAAGCCCTTGGAGAGCACTTTTACAGTCAGGCAAGAGTTCAGCAAGGCAGCAGGCCAACAGCAAGGCAGCAGTCCTTTCTAGAAAAGCAGACAGGTGAGTCCTTTGAGCAGCCAGGCAGTTCTTCTTGGCAGGATGTAGTTTCTTGTTCAGGTTTCTTCTCCAGCAAGTGTCTGATGAGGTAGGGAAGAGGCCCTGTTTTATACTAAGTTGTGCCTTTGAAGTGGGGGTGACTTCAAAGAGTCTCTAAGAAATGCACCAAGTTCCCTTTCAGCTCAATCCTGTCTGCCAGAGTCCCAGTAGGGGGTGTGGCAGTCCTTTGTGTGAGGGCAGGCCCTCCACCCTCCCAGCCCAGGAAGACCCATTCAAAATGCAGATGTATGCAAGTGAGGCTGAGTACCCTGTGTTTGGGGTGTGTCTGAGTGAATGCACAAGGAGCTGTCAACTAAACCTAGCCAGACGTGGATTGAAGGGCACAACAAGATTTTAGTGCAAAGAAATGCTCACTTTCTAAAAGTGGCATTTCTAGAATAGTAATATTAAATCCGACTTCACCAGTCAGCAGGATTTTGTATTACCATTCTGGCCATACTAAATATGACCTTCCTGCTCCTTTCAGATCAGCAGCTGCCACTTCAACAGTGTATGAGGGCAGCCCCAATGTTAGCCTATGAAAGGAGCAGGCCTCACAGTAGTGTAAAAACGAATTTAGGAGTTTCACACTACCACAACATATAACTACACAGGTACATGTCCTGCCTTTTACCTACACCGCACCCTGCTCTAGGGGTTACCTAGGGCACACATTAGGGATGACTTATATGTAGTAAAAGGGGAGTTCTAGGCTTGGCAAGTACTTTTAAATGCCAAGTCGAAGTGGCAGTGAAACTGCACACACAGGCCTTGCAATGGCAGGCCTGAGACAGGGTTAAGGGGCTACTGAGGTGGGTGGCACAACCAGTGCTGCAGGCCCACTAGTAGCATTTAATCTACCTGCCCTAGGCACATGTAGTGCACTCTACCAGGGACTTTCAAGTAAATTAAATAGTCAATCATGGATAAACCAATCAGTAGTACAATTTACCCAGAGAGCATATGCACTTTAGCACTGGTTAGCAGTGGTAAAGTGCCCAGAGGTCAAAAGCCAACAACAACAGGTCAGAAAAAATAGGAGGAAGGAGGCAAAAAGTTTGGGGATGTCCCTGTCAAAAAGCCAGGTCCAACAATGATGTATTCAATGAAAAAGAAGCAGAAACCTTGCCTCCTCATAGACCTTGTGACTGCCAAATTGATCTAACTCCAGGTGCGATACTCCCTAGCTGTCGTGTGGACGCCTTGTCAGAACATGAAAATCAACATTTACGAAAGTATCTAGATCAATTATTAGAGAATGGCTTCATCTGCCCTTCCGAGTCTCCCACAGCCTCTCCTTTGTTTTTTGTCCCTAAGGCAAATGGGGACCTTCGAACTTGTATTGACTATAGGGGTTTGAACAAGGTCACAGTCAAGAACAAATACCCCTTGCCTCTGATTCCTTTCTTGTTGGATCAAGTGAAAAAAGCAAAGATTTACACTAAGCTCGATCTACAAGGTGCTTACTATTTAGTCAGAATGAGCGAAGGCGAGGAATGGAAAACTGCGTTCAAAACAAGATATGGTCTCTTTGAATACACCGTCATGCCCTCTGGACTGTGCAATGCTCCAGCAGCATTTCACTTTTTCCTGAATGATGTACTTAGAGAGTATCTCGACATATTTGCAATAGTCTATATCAATGATATTTTGATCTACTCTGACAATGAAACCGAACATCTGCAACATGTCAAGAAGATTCTCACAGCTCTTCGAAAGCATCATTTATATTGCAAACTAACCAAGTGTGAGTTTCATGTTACCACAGTTGAGTTTTTAGGGGTTATCCTTACCCCTCAAGGTATGGTCATGGCAGAAAAGAAAGTACAAGCTGTATCTGATTGGACCACTCCAAAGACTGTTCGAGATGTACAGTGCTTCCTGGGTTTTGCAAACTTTTATCGCAGGTTTATAAACCATTTTTCTCAAACAGTGGCGCCAATCACCAAGTTATTATGAAAGAAAGAACATTTTGTATGGTCTCCAGAAGCTGACCGAGCCTTTTCAACTCTGAAAGAAGCCTTTTCCACTGCCCCAGTCTTGACTCACCCTGATGTGGATTGTCCATTCATAGTTGAAGCAGATGCCTCAGATGTGGCAATTGGTGCAGTCTTGTCACTACGAAGTAAAGACACTGGCCAACTTCATCTTGTAGCTTACATGTCTCGAAAGCTGAACGAAGCCGAACAGAACTATGTCATTGCTGAAAAAGGGCTTCTGGTGCTCCGTGATAGCTTTAAAGAGTGGAGACATCATTTGTTGGGAGCCAAGTACACTATCACAGTATATACTGATCATAGCAATATCCAGTTCATGAGTTCAGCTAGACTTTTGACTCCTCAGCAATTACGCTGGATGCTGTTTTTTGGCGAGTTCGATTTTGTGGTAATTTTTCATCCTGGTAAAGACAATCGCAAAGCAGACGCCTTGTCCCCCCAAGAGTCTACCATGTTGCCTACAGTCCAGCCTTCCAGAGCTATCATTGCTCTAGACAAAGTCCTCTGTATCATAAAAACCGAAGACTTCTTTGAAGACATCCGTAATTTCTTCACCATTGAGAAATGGCAGGCATGAGCTCAAACAGATCCCAAAAGATCAATCAAGCAAGGACTACCTTTCCATGACGCTCATTTGTTCGTGCCCACTACCAAGCTTTGCAAGTTAGCATTTCATTGGTTGCATGTTATACCTATGGCAGGTCATCCAGGCACTCCTAAAACTCTTGAATTAATCCAACGCTACTTTTGGTGGCCTACTCTGACAAAAGACATCAAAACAATGGTCACGAACTGTGAAGTCTGTGCTCGCATCAAGACAAGTCATTCAAAACCGAAAGGTTTGTTGCATCCACTCCCAAATCCACGTCGACCTTGGGAACACATCTCATTAGACTTCATTACAGGACTATCAGTGGTTCAACAGCACTCAGTAATCCTTGTGGTGGTAGATATTCTCACGACATATGGACATTTCATTGCCTGCAAGAAATTGCCCAACTCCAGTGAACTGGCAACCATCCTACTGAATAGAGTGGTCCGTTATCACGGGCTGCCGAGAATGATTCTCTCCAATCGAGGATCGCAATTTGCCTCCAACTTCTGGAAAACGTGGTGCAAAACATTCAAGTTACATCCACACTATCTACTAGCCATCATCCTCAAACAGATGGCCAAACTGAGAGACTGAATCAGACATTGAAGCAATATCTGCGTGCTTACGCTGAGAAAGTACTTCATTCCTGGACCTCAATGCTCTGGTTAGCCGAACTAGCCTACAATAACTCGTTTCACACCTCCACTGGTGTCACACCCTTTTTTGGCTTGTTTGGCTATCATCCTGATACCTTGCCCATCACGATTTCTCAAGAAAGTTCTCTTATACCAGCTGTGTCAGAAATGATTGAACACCTCCACCAAACCCAGAAACTGATTCAACAACATCTAGAAAAATACAAAAAGCACTACGACAAGAAACACTGTGAAGGACCTCCGTATCAACCAGGTGATAAAGTGTGGCTTTCTACAAGACATATAGGGGGTCATTCTGACCCTGGCGGTCATGGACCGCCAGGGCCAACGACCGCGGGAGCACCGCCAACAGGCTGGCGGTGCTCCCATGGGCATTCTGACCGCGGCGGTACAGCCGCGGTCAGAAACGGGAAACCAGCGGTGCCTCGCCGGTTTCCCGCTGCCCTGAGGAATCCTCCATGGCGGCGCTGCAGGCAGCGCCGCCATGGGGATTCCGACCCCCTTACCGCCAGCCTGGTTCTGGCAAACCTGGCTGGCGGTAACGGGTGTCGTGGGGCCCCCTAACAGGGCCCCACCAAGATTTTCAGTGTCTGCCAAGCAGACACTGAAAATCGCGACGGGTGCAACTGCACCCGTCGCACCCCTTCCACTCCGCCGGCTCCATTCGGAGCTGGCATCCTCATGGAAGGGGGTTTCCCGCTGGGCTGGCGGGCGGCCTTCTGGCGGTCGCCTGCCAGCCCAGCGGGAAACTCAGAATGACCGACGCTGTCTTTCGACCGCGGTACGGTCTTCTGGCGGTTCCCGCCAGGCGGGAGGCTTCCGCCGCCCGCGGAGGTCAGAATGACCCCCATAGACTTCAAGAAAAAGCACGTTTAATCCCAAATTCATAGGTCCTTACACTGCCCTCCAGCAAATTAATCCAGTGACCTATAAACTGCAGTTGCCCCGGTCACTCCGTATTCATCCGGTGTTCCATACTTCCCTCCTGAAAAAAGCAGTCCAGAAGGTACGCTCCCAACCAGCTCCAGTTCTAGTACAGGGGGAAGTAGAATACGAAGTTAAACAGGTGTTGGATTCCAAACTTAGAGGTCATAACCTGTTGTATCTGATCTCTTGGAAAGGTTACGGTCCTGAAACTAACTCATGGGTCTCCGCATCTGACATTCATGCTCCACGACTAGTGAGACGTTTTAATCTTCTTAACCCAGGCAAACCAGGCCCTAGACCGCATTTGGGAGAGGAGAGTACTGTCAACATCAGGACAGTGTGTGCTCTACGGGCGACAAGAATGCAAAAATGCAGCCTTTATGCAAGAGCATAATTCATGCATTATGTTTATATGCAGTACGTTAATCTTTTGCATTACAGACTTTAACCTTGAAAAGCACTATTAATGATGTTTGCAATAATTGTTCATTTGCAAGGTATTGCAGACTTACTGAGTGTGTTAGGGTGTAGTCCCTTTCTAGGACCTTCTAGAAGCTTTCTCTGCAGCATAACTGGGTGTGGTTTGTGGGCTGGGCCAGACTCTATATAAGGGAGCCAGCCCAGCTCCACGTGCTCACTATTCAGAGGTTCCGGTGCAGAGCAGCAGCAACTTCCTGAGCTCCTGTTCCGGAGGCCTACCTTGATGTTCCAGGCCTACCCCGCATTATATTGGTGATCCTTGAGCAGGGTGGTAAGGCAGAGGTCGGGCTGGGCCCCCGAACCCGTTCTCAAAGACTCTTGAGTTTTGGGCCTACGCGAGTCATTGCTCTTATGTAAAACTTGGTGTTTAGATCCGCAACAGCTTTCTCGATCATTTCATGGCATTTGCATATTCTTGTTCGAATCGGCAGAGTGCGCAATTCATTTCCCGCATGTAAAACTTGGTGTTCAGATCGGCAATAGTGTGCGCGATCATTTCATGGCAATTAAAACTTTGATGTGTAGTGTTTGTTGAAGTTGCACACATTTATCCTGGGCTTTTGGATTTTCTGTGAAGATGCTAAATTCAAAACGTGCCATTCTTTGTGCATATTAAGTCCCCAGTACAATTCCTATTGTTTTCCAGAGAATATTTCAGATTGCATTTTGGCCTCATGTAAAAATGCAATGTTTGTTCTGAAACATTATCCTAGAATGTTCTTGTATTCTTAGACAGTATGTGACATTTCATGAAAATCTCATATGAAACGTTGTATTAACCATTCTTGATTTTTTCCAGGTACCCAGAGTTCTTGTGGTCTAGTTATAGTCACTTGTTAAGTTATCCATGGTTACAGTATAAGAACGCTTAGAATCATAGTCTAGTGAAAGTCAATGTGATAATATCTTGATATTGTGTTGCTTAACCTTTTGCTTCCTACAGGTCTCCTTCCCAGCTGTTCCCTACCTAATCCCCTTTTCCCCCACTTGGACTCTCTCAGGCTCTGTAATATTTCTATCAGAGTTTTTGGAGCTGTCTAGTGGTGGACATGTTGGGAACGTGCGCATGCCCCGAGGATATGGTCTCCCTGACACATACATTGTCGCACACACGCATTCACAACACACAACAGACATGTATACTAACATTCAGTCATTCATGCACGCATTCCACGTGACTCACACCCGCATGGACGCATACAAAAACAGACACACACCCCCCACATGCACACACAACCCCCCACACACGCACAGAACACCACTCACTCCCCTCTGCTATAGGAGAACCCGACTTACCTGTTTGCAGGGGGTCCTCCGGCAGGAGACGGGATGCGCCGCTGCTGCCAGCAGTGGTGTCCGCCAGCAAAACGCTGCCAGGCTGTATCATGGAGCATGATATAGTAGGCGTGGCGCTGCTTCTGGCAGCAGCACCACCTTACCGCCTTCTGCCGCCATGACCGTCGACGGAATTCCGCCAGCCTTCTGGCAGAAATCTGCCTATGGTCATAATGCGGTAGGTAGCTGGTAGCCCCGGCGACGGTATGTTGGCGGCCATCACCAGGCGGTAGGCGGCATTTGCCACCAATGTCATAATGAGGGCCTCTATCTGATTCTCAACGTGAGGCACTGCTGATCTCCCTTCCAAAACCTGGCCGGGATCCTACAATACTGGGCTCCTTTAGACCATTGGCTATGCTTAACAGGAATGACAAAATATTGGCTAAAGCGCGTGCAACACGCTTAGGGGCATATTTATACTCTTTTTGCGCCAGATTTGTGTCATTTGTTTTACGCAAATCCGGCGCAAGCTTAACTCCATATTTATATTTGATGCTAGACCCGTCTAGCACCAAAATATTGAAGTAAATGTCATTTTAGTACCATGAAAACCTACCTTGCGTCAATGGGATGGAAGGTAGGCGTTCCAGGGCAAAGATGACTCTAAGGCCTTTGCGCCTTATTTATCCTCCCATGCAAAAATCACACACGGGAGGAGGAGGGCCTAAAAAATTGGCGCTAAGCCTGTTTAGCGCCATTTTTTAACACCTGGGTTAGGGCAGGCGTTAGGGGACCTGTGGGCTCATTTCAATGGTCGTAAACCATGGAAGAACTCGACAGGTGCCCTTCCCTGCCCCAGGCACACCCCTAGCCACCCCCACCCACACCTAGAGGACACCTTTGGATGGGGGAACCCATCCAAGGTAAATCCAGGTATGTTTTCTTTTTTTTTTACAAGTGCCACGGGGGGCCTAACTTGGGTCCCCCTACATGGCACTGTGCCCAATGGACATAAGTCCCCTGGACATGGTCATTGGTCAGGGGGCATGATTCCTGTATTTTCTAGGACAGGAGTCATGTCCATGGCGGTTGTGCATAAACAAATTACGCTAGTCAGGTTAGCGTAATTTTTTCAGACTCTAACCTGACTAGCGGTGTTCTTCGACGCACAACCTCCTATTTCCTCTAGGCCTCCCCCACCCGGTTAGCATCATTTATTTTGCCGCTAACCGGGCCTTACCGCCGGCTAGCGTTGTTCCTTAAATATGATGCGTCCAGGAATGGCGCTAGCTGTCGATAAACTTTTTGACGCAAACCTGCTCTAACGCAGGTTTGCGTCAAAAAGTATAAGCCAGGGCATTGGTGCCTTTGGTCTCCACACTGGTTCATCAGACCAGAATAGATTTGTGCCAGCATGCAGCACATCATTGAACCTCAGGCGCTTTTTCCGTGTCATAAAATACTTCACACAGCCCTGGACTACTGTTAGATGCCTGGTATTTGACCTTGAGAAGGCCTTCGACTCACTGGAATGGCCTTTTTCATTTCGAGTTCTGAGCTGCTATGGCTTTGGACCCTGCTTTCTTCGATTATTGCGGCTGTTATATTCACAACTTCTGATCAGAGTAAAAACTGGTTCTGCCATTTCTGGACCAATTACAATGGGTAGGGGAACCCGTCAGGGCAGACCCCCTCTCTTCCCTATTCTTCTCATTAGCCATCAAATCCCTGGCAGCAGAGCTCTGCTGTTGCATCCCACTGGGAGACCAGCTTCATGTGAAGTCCTTATGTGCAGATGACCTACTCCCTTTATTTTAGAGATATATCCGATATACCCACTGAAGTTGCTGAAGTGCTGCAACACTTCGCCTCCCTATCTGGCCTGCATGTCAACTGGAGCATTCATGTTTGTTCCACTTTCACCAAGAGGCAAGAGACCTAGCCCTGGTGCTCTCTGGTGCGCCGGTTCTCTGGCAACCCAGAACATTTAGATACCTCTGGGTCCAGATATATCATTTACTGTCTGATATGCACAATGGAAACCTTAAACATGCGGTCACCTCTATTCACACTCAAATGTCCTTCTGGCAGTCTCTGCCTCTATCGGCCGAGTGGCCCTCCGGAAGATGGTGGTGCTTCCCTGCCTTTTGTATTATTTCTCCAACCTGCCTGTTTATGTGCCGGCAAAGTTTTTCAGGGAATTAGCGCCCAGGATCAGGGAATTCATCTGCAATACAGGCCTCTGCCGTGTCGCACTGGCGAAACTATATGCGCTGCTGGACAGAGGCGGCCTGGCTGTGCCTAATCTAGAACACTATTACATGGCCTCCCATTTACAGTGGGTAGCTAGATGGCTCTCGGACCAACAATTATGGGATACATCTGCAGCGATGCCACCATTGACTTTAGCTGGCGTATGCAATTTATTCCACCCAAACATGCGAACAACAACACGGATCCCCTTCTCAAGTGTGGTGCGCTGGTGCTGCCGCAGGAGCATTAACCTCATGCATTCACTCATTCCCTATGTGCCAGCCCCGGCCGTACTGGGTACACCCAGGAGCACCACATTCACATCAACAGCAGAGCTGGAGACCTGGCATGGAGTAAGACTACATACTCTGGGTGATCTGTACCAGGACAGCGCTCTGACTCCCTTTCACACACTGACAGCAGAGACTGGCTTACCACAGGGACAATTCCTTCTTTACAACTCTTTGAGGGCATCCCTGTCACATCATTGGGGGGACATATCGATAGAACCACCAACTCATTTGATGATACAGTACATTCAGCTCATGGGCCAGGGCAAACATTTAGTGCATTGGCTAGCTAGCTCATTGCAAGTGCACACTACATCTGTGCATGTTGGATTAGGCACCAAATGGGAAGGCGACTTTGCCTGACCTTTTACGGACAGGAAATGGGAGATGGCCCAGGATAGTCCCACCCGCATCCCGCATAATGGGCCATTTCACCTGATTCAATTTTACATACTGCACAGGGCTGATGCCAGCCCTGAGAAGATTAACAGGTATTTTCACTGCACTGATGTGTCTTGTCCCAGATGTGCGCTGGCCACTGCAGAGTTCCTGCATATGATGTGGTCATGTCCCTCCTTGCACATTTACTGGCATTCACAGTCACAATATGCCCCCTTTGGGCAGGTCATTCACACTTCACTGCAACACTACACAATAACACAGTCAGGTGATCTTGGGGACAGTGAAGAGGACACAATATTGTCTCACAAAACACCAACAACACCCCAACATCACATATAGAAATACAACTCATAAACTCACATTCCTCACATACCATGGACTCTTGTCACATTCAACACACATATGTAGGGATGTGGTGCGGAACACAAACAACACTTCCAGTACAGCCACACAATGGACACACGCATCACACACATTGCAACACAATGGAAGGACAATGGTATCCACAGTAGTCAGAGAAACAAATATTCAAAGATCACTATGCACACAATACCTGAACAATGGGGATGGCACCAGCAGGAACACTCAGGGAAGGTGGCTGCATTGGGACACATATCACCTTGCAACTGCCCATAGAACAACATATGCACAGGAACTGGCCCTACATGTATCTAAGGGACAACAATACTAGACCCTAATGACATACTTATCTTCACAATGTGGAGTCACCCGAGCACATAAAACTCTAACTGCATGGGACATATCTCTATAGGAACTTGCTGCAAGGTGCGCACAGCTAGATGGACGCATGAACAGTCAATTGCAAACAAAGATAGCACAGCTGAACACACTCCATGTCTGCACAAACAAAGCTCAAGCTGACACACATCCGAATAATACATAATATATATCAGGGGGACAAGTCCAACACCATACATGATCACATTGGACAACACAAGATGAAATACTTAGCATACCAAACACCATGCTATGGCACCACCAATGCGTTTTCACACAACATATACCTTTGTTTTGGGGTACACCAGCACTTTCTACAAAGTCAGATATTGCAAACAACAGTAAATAGATCAGCAAGCAGGCTGAAACACACACAACTGTAGGCAGGCAACACAAGTTACTCAGCAACAACATAAAGGTACAAAAGGAATTGTGGGACAAATGTGTACCCAAAAACCAAGAACTGTTTGGGTTTATTGCAAAAGCAAATTCAATTAGTCCTAGGCCATTGGCCAGTCCATATATGAGTCCATTATAGTACAGTATTTTGTCAACACTTGACTCCTAACTGCCAGGGAACCTCCATTTGAAGGGGCAACAAGTGAGCAGTCAGACATCTCAGAGATCATCCTTGGAATTGGAGGTGAAAGGGAGGGGCTGGAAGTTGGTAGGGGGCTCTTGGGTGCAAGACGGGGTTGAGGGAACAGGGGAAAAGTTAAAGTCAAACAGAAAAAAATTCTTAGGGACACGGGGACGGTTAGTGTTGGACTTTTTTGCTTATGCAGGGTCATCCCCAATCTTTTTGCCTCCTGCCTCCTATTTTTTCTGATCTGTTGCTGTTGGTTTTTGAACTCTGAGCACTTTACCACTGCTAACCAGTGCTAAAGTGCATATGCTCTCTGTGTAAATTGTATTGTTGATTGGTTTATTCATGATTGGCATATTTGATTTATTAGTAAGTCCCTAGTAAAGTGCCCTAGAGGTGCCAGGGCCTGTAAATCAAATGTTACTAGTGGGCCTGCAGCACTGGTTGTGCCACCCACACAAGTAACCCTGTAATCATGTCTCAGACCTGCCACTGCAGTGTCTGTAAGTGTATTTGTACACTGTAAATTCGACTTGGCAAGTGTACCCACTTGCCAGGCCTAAACCTTCCCTTTTCTTACATGTAAGGCACCCCCAAGGTAGGCCCTAGGTAGCCCCAAGGGCAGGATGCAGTGTATGGATAAGGTAGGACATATAGTAATGTGGTTTATATGTCCTGACAGTGAAATACTGCCAATTTCGTTTTTCACTGTCGCAAGGCCTGTCTCTCTCATAGGATAATATGGAGGCTACCTTTAAATGTGATTAAAGTGTAGATCCCCCTAGAGAGTAGATGGACATGTGGAGTTTGGGGTCGATGAAACTCACAATTTAAAAATACATCTTTTAGTAAAGTTGATTTTGAGATTGTGCGTTTGAAAATGCCACTTTTAGAAAGTGAGCATTTTCTTGCTTAACCATTCTGTGACTCTGCCTTGTTTGTGGATTCCCTGTCTGGGTCACTTTGACAGTTGGGTTGTTTTTTACCTCGCACTAGACAGTGACACAAAGGGGACTGGGGTGTAACCTGCATTTCCTGATTAGCCATCTCTGCTAGGAGGGAGGGGTGGAGTGGTCACTCTCATCTGAAAGGACTGTGCCTGCCTCTGACAATGCCGGCTCCAACCCCCTGGTGTGTGTCTGAGGCCTTGCCTGGGCAAGGCAGGATTTCACAAGTAGGTGTGAGTCCCCTTTGAAGAAAGGTGACTTCAAAGACTAAAATGGGTATAAGAAGGGCACCCAAATCTACAGACTTTAGAAACACTTCTGGAACCAAGAGGAACCTCTGCCTGGAGAAGAGCTGATAGCTGAGGAAGAAGTGCTGCCCTGCCTGTGACTGTGCTTTGTGGAGCTTTCCTGCAGTGCTGCTTCTGCCAGAGTAAGAGGGCAAAGACTGGACTTTGTGTGCCTTCCATCTTGTGAAGAAATCTCCAAGGGCTTGAGTTAGAGCTTGCCTCCTGTTGTTTGAAGTCTCAGGGACAGCAAAGACTTCTCTCCGGTAGCACCTGGAGTCTCTGGAGAGACTCCTGCCCCGACAAGTGGTGCCCAATCCAGTCCATGGGCCCTTGAAAGGAAAGCTGGTGGAATCCAAGGAAATCGACTTCGGACGACTTCGGACCGACGCAGCTGCTGAATCCGTTAACGCCGCCTGCACCTGACGCCGTGACCTTCGCTGGAACGCGACGCTCTTCGCAGGCCCGACGCCGCAGCAGCCCCGCTGAAGTCCACGACTCCGTGGAAGTCGCTGCACCACATCGTGACCGACGCCACTCGAAGTGCACAGATTCAACGTTTCGCACAGACGCCGCGATTCCCGACTTCGCACATCTGCTTGTTTTCACCCTTCACCAAAGGTACTGTACTTGGGGGTCTACACGACTCTGTGTCCGGCGCCGCTGGTGTCGGCTTGTTGGGAACGACTCCGTCATGACGCCGTGTTAACATCTCATCGAAGCATTTTTGTTTCTAAGCACTATTTTTTAATTTAAATCTCTAAAAATTCATAACTTGACTTGTGTATGTCGGATTTTTGTCGTTTTGGTCTTGTTTTGTTTAGATAAATATTTCCTATTTTTCTAAACCGGTGTTGTGTCATTTTGTAGTGTTTACATGAAGTTACTGTGTGTGTTGGTACAAATACTTTACACCTAGCGCTCTGAAGTTAAGCCTACTGCTCTGCCAGGCTACCAAGGGGGTAAGCAGGGGTTAGCTGAGGGTGATTCTCTTTTACCCTGACTAGAGTGAGGGTCCTTGCTTGAACAAGGAGTAACCTGACTATCAACCAAAGACCCCATTTCTAACATTGGTGATCAGCGGTTGGGATTTGGACTTGTATTTGTACTTGACATACAGTAATTAAGTGTACACTACTGTTTGAGTTCAGACCACTACGTGACCACATACTACTTGTTTGGTGATCTTTTGCTTTTTCTCTTAAGGACTCCTTTTTGTTCTACTTCCATGATTTTGCTGATCCCTTGACGGATTCTTTTTACTTCATTGGGAACTTAGTTTCTGCCTTTGGAACTTTGCACTTGTGACCATCATGTCTCAATCTGGAGATGCAACAGCTGGAGCTGTGTTTGAAATAGAGAAACTGAAGGAGTACTCAGTTGCTCAATTGAAACAGTTCCTTAAAGATCTTAACTGTCCCACTGAGAGCTCCACCAGGGAGGGGGAGCTGCAAAAGGCACAGAGGGCCTGGGAGACAGTCAAGGAGGCTGGAGGGCACACAGAGGAGGAGAATGTGGGTGGGGAAGTGCAGAGGATACACAGTGGTGTAGTGGAGGTAACTGTTACGCCTGGGGGGAGGGTCCCCAGGAGGGGTAGCAGGGTGTCATCCAAGGTTCTGACTCCTGAAGAGTTACAGGACAGACAGGCAGAGAGGGCTCGCCGGTTCAAGGAGTTGAGGATGCAAAGGGAGAAGGAGTTGAAAGAAAGGAGGAGGGACTTAGAGATCAAAAAGAGGATTTGGGCTTATGAGCTCAAAATGAAGGAGCTGGAAGTCATGAGGGCTGAATCCAGCTGGAATGGTGGCAGCAACAATTTTATATCTAGTGCTGCTGAAGAAGTACACATGCCCAGAGATGTGGTGCCCTACTTGAAGGAGGGAGTTAACACACACCAGGAGGTTCAGGGGTATGAGGTAGCTCCAGTGATGCACAGGGTCCCTGAGGTGGATTGGTGAACTGGCATGGGGAGTCATATTCCTACTGGTGGGAGGGACACTCTACTGACTCTAGGTGAGAGTGACAGGGAGAGGGGTTCCCCCCAGGTAGAAGTCCTGGTTATGGAGTGTGAAGACATCCCAGAAGAGTGTGGGTTGAGTGTCAGGGACAGTCAGGTACTGTCTCACCAGTCTCAGGAGGGTGATGTGGGGTGCTTTTTCAAAGCAGAGTCACTGGA